>NC_142351.1:43050124-44250124 GCF_059441175.1 Urocampus carinirostris
CTTCCTGACCCCAATAGGAACAATATCCCACCTTAGTCCACGGTCCGTCCCCCCTCGGTATCAATGCGGTCCGGCCACCCTCAGAACCAAAACCCAGTCGCTGGGTACGCAGCACGTTTCCCGCTTCTTCGGTACAGGGCGAGGCTTTATAGTCTGCGCCACATTTTTAGATGAACACATCAGTTGCGAATATCCATTTGCTGATACTAACCCATTCAGTTTGCATACTGGATGTCAGGTCTTGGTTTTTGTTTATTTCAAAAATCATAACTTTTGATAGATATGGTCTATACATCATCAGAAATGTATGCAGGGCTGTAAGTTTGAAGTGCCTGCTGTAGACACAGACAAAGACCAAAGGTTTCAGTTGAGGCGTCTTCTACTGCCGTTAGCCGCACAAACTGCATCAAACCGCGTTTGGTTTCTGCGAATGTCTCCTCTCTTCATTTCCTCTCGCATTCGCAGAAAGCAAGCGCGGTATCACAACTTCATGCCAGTAAACCCATGGAGGTGTGACTCAACTTATCACAACACTCAACCAACGAGTTCAGTTTCTTCATGACTCATCACTAAAATGGGTCATAGGAAGGTTTTAGCAAAATAAAAAGACGCGTTAATTCTGATATTTAATAAGTAATATCTTTCAAATGGATGTCAATACTGGTGGCAACAACTCAAATCTTATGAGTATTAACCATGGAGTCCCTCAAGGGTCTATGTAAGGACATTTATCATTTGTATTGTATATAAATGACTTGTGTAATGTATCATTGAAATTTAAAAACATTCTATTGGCTGACGACATTACAACACAGTGGTACCTCTACTTACAAATGTCTCTACATACAAAACTTTTAGGTTACAAAGTACCTGAATCTGAAAATATTGCCTCTAGTTACAAAGGTGTTTGGGGATACAACGTCAAAAATGCAGTACAGTATGTGCTAATTCTACCTGGCTACTCAGTGGGTATGCGTGAATCCAAGCATGCTCTTCGTGTCCCTCTCATGCTCCTTGTGTCCCCCTTTCCGCTCGGTAAACAGTCTACTGTATGGTACCACTACAATGAGCGATCATTCACAATGGACCCTACAAAAGACACGCAGAAAATTGGACAAGGAGAGAAGAAGAAGAAGAGACTTGTTCTCGGCCTCGAAACAAAGCAAAAGATAATAAAAACGTATGAAAACACACACACCATCATGCAAAAGGAGGGTAAGCCATTTTGGTAAAAATCCATTGTGTCTGGAAAGGAATCACCCAAAAAATTGGTCAAAAAATCGGAGTTCGAACGCAGGTAATGCGTGAGTGCGTACGCTAGGATGCGATGCTGAGCGGCGTACGGGTGTGGATCGCTCTTTTCGTGACCAACTGTTATCGCGTGCGGACGAGCTTCGTTTTGCTTTCGCTTTTAATATAGGTGTACCAAGTGTTTTAGCCCCCAATTATGCCTCCGGAGAAAGTCGGTGCAAGCAGCAAAGTTGCTACAGGTGAAAAAAGAAAAGTAGTGCGTACAACTTTTCAGGGTTGGGTAGGGTTACTTTAACTTGATTACTTTCAATTACTTTTGGATTACTCCAATACCAAATATGCTAATAAAAGACAAAAGAAACTAAATTATGACTCACAACACGTGGTAAGCTTTCTCTCCTGGCTTTGATCTCTTTGATCCCTGGTAAAACTAACATGCGACAGAAACAAAATGAAAATAAATCCAAACAGCTTGCCAACATCATTTTTGCCGTTCCATGTATTCCGTTACTCCCCAAGCCTGCACAAAATTTAGTAATTTTATTCATATTAATCCAGTTAAAGTAACCCTACCCAACCCTGCAACTATTGCATTTAAAAAAGAAATAATAGCAAAATATGAGGAAGGTGTGCTGATCTTGCTAGGGAGTAAATACCGCACCGTCCACCCGCGCCTTCTGCTGACCACCACAAAGGTAAGAAATCCAATTCATAATTATTTTCTTTATCCTTTTTTTATTTTTACACGTTCATGCTAGCGTAATCTTTTGTACGGAAGATTACGATAACGCCAACGTACGATTAGCCTGGGTTAGCTTTAGTTTACGTTAAACATTCAAGGTAAAAATTCAGGGTGTTGGAACGGATTAAACCGATTTACTTTTAATCTTAATGGGAAAAATTATTTCGGTGATCGAACAAATCGGTTTTCGAACAGGGTTCTGGAACGTATTATGGTCGACTACCGAGGTTCTTCTGTATATGAAAATGTCAATATCCCCACTGATGGCAAGACCAAAACGAGACCCTTTGCCTGTCATTATCTTATTCCAGGGAGTGATATCTTGCTCTTTGCATATTTAATCATCAGTACAGTTTATTAATTTTGCTTTATTAAAGTTATTGTAAAAATATGCAAACTACATATAAAGGCATTATAGAATTGTTTATTGGATTACAGAAGAAAGCTATAAGGATTGTGTATAACGCTGGGATTAAAAAACATAAAAACTGTTTATAAAATCCAACATGTCAATGATACAGTGTACTGGTGTCAAACATGCGGCCTGCGGGCGGGTTAAGGCCCGCCAAAGGTCTTAATCCGGCCCGCGAGACAACACCCAGAGAAGCACTAGAGAAAAATGACAACTGGAGTTATATTACTCTTTCTCTCTTTTTTTTTCCTGGATTAACTCTGTTGGCGGGCCTGACACGGCCCCCGGGCTGTAGTTTGTAGTCTGTAGATGATGACTTCAAATATGTCCTTAATATAAATCGATTAAAGAATTAGATACTATACATTTTTTAGATACATTTGCTAAAGAAGATTAATATATCAGGAGTTTCTATGGGTATTATTTGTTATAGTAATCACTAGATAGATAGATAGATAGATAGATAGATAGATAGATAGATAGATAGATAGATAGATAGATAGATAGATAGATAGATAGATAGATAGATAGATAGATAGATAGATAGATAGATAGATAGATAGATAGATAGATAGATAGATAGATAGATAGATAGATAGATAGATAGATAGATAGATAGATAGATAGATAGATAGATAGATAGATAGATAGATAGATAGATAGATAGATAGATAGATAGATAGATAGATAGATAGATACTTTATTCATCCCCGAAGGGAAATTCACATTTCCAGCAGCATCCCTGAGCTGAGAACAATACAATAATAAAGCAAAAAGAATACAATATACAAATACCCAGTGTGACGTGCAAATGCCCACTGTAGCGTGTTATATAGAATAACTAAATAGTGCTACACAGAATACATATTGCAATAAGATTCGGTAATATGCAATGTAGGTGGTGTGGTTTACTGTGGGCTTTTACTCTGCCGGGTAGAGTTAAAGAGCCTCATGGCATGAGGAAGAAAAGATCTCTTCAGTCTGTCCGTAGTACAAGACAGTGACAGCAGTCTGTCGCTGAAACTGCTCTTCTGTCTGGAGATAATGCTGTGTAGTGGATGCGATGGATTGTCCATGATTGACCGCAGCTTTTCCAGTGCCCGTCTCTCAGCTACTGTTGTTAGGCTGTCCAGCTCTTTGCCCACAACAGAGCTCGCTTTCCTAGCCAGTTTATTGAGACGGGAGGCATCCTTCTTCTTGACGCTGCCTCCCCAACATGCTGTCGCATAGAAGAGGGCGCTTGCCACCACTGTCTCATAGAATATTTTCGGGAGCTTTTTGCAGATTTTGAAGGAGGCCAGCCTTCTGAGGAAGTAAAGTCGGCTTTGCCCTTTCCTACATAGAGCTTCTGTGTTGGCAGTCCAGTCCAGTTTGTTGTCCAGCTGCACACCCAGGTATTTGTAGGTCTGGACAAATTCTACACATTCTCCTTTGATGGTTACAGGAACCGGGTGAGTTCTGGTTCTCCTGAAGTCCACCACCATCTCCCTGGTCTTGGTGGTGTTCAGGTGCAGGTGGTTTGCGTCGCTCCATCGGACAAAGTCCTGAATCAATTTCCTGTGCTCCTCCTCCTGCCCATTTCTGATACATCCCACGATCGCAGTGTCGTCGGCAAACTTTTGCACATGGCAGGACTCAGAGTTGTACTTAAAGTCCGATGTATATAGAGTGAATAGGAACGGAGAGAGCACGGTCCCCTGCAGAGATCCTGTGCTGCTAACCACAGTGTCCGATGTACAGCCCCCCTGTTTCACATACTGGGGTCTGCCTGTCAGGTAGTCAGTAATCCATTCTATAAGGTGTGAGCTAACTCCCATCTCTGTCTAGTGATAGTATTACAAGTTTGAAGTGTAATTTCTTTGTTTGGTCTTGTTTTCTTGCTTTGATTTTAAATATGTATTCCATGCAGGGAAAAATTGAAAAAGGGGAGGGGCTTAAAAGCTTTGGCTTTAACCTACTCACTATGGCGGTGGTTCTCAACTGTTGGCTCAGGACCTAAAAGTGGCTAGCTGAACTGTTTTCAGTGAGTCCCGGGCCTTTGCCTTGGACAATCGATGCAAAGAAAAGAAAAAACGAATCAGGTTCAATGACATTCCTTCACAGTAGATGGCGATAATGCCGTGCAAATGTGAAATGACGCTCGCGATTTCACACCAGAGAAAAAAAGACCAGCAAAGTCTGTTTACACATCTTGAGCAGGGCCAAAAGCGGATCCAGCGAAGGATATATGAGCTACAGATTTTATTACATCGAAGACATAGCTACTGAATTGAAGGATTTTAGATTTAATTAAAAATGTACCATTTGACCACTAGATGTTGCTGCATTGCAAAGTGCAACCGAAAACGAGTGCTAACAAGCACAAGGAAGAATACAAACCATAGAAATTCAAAAGTGACAAAAAACCTTTAGTTTTCTTGTCATTTTTTGCCCTGCCTTTCACGGAGAAAGAAATAATAAGAAAGGAACAAAAAGGAAGAAAAAAGAACATGAGAAAAATAAGATGAGATAAAAGGAGAACAGAGAGAAAAGATGAATAGAAGGGAAAATTTAAAAGAGAAAAAAGGAAGAAAAAAGAAAGGGTAAAAAAGGAAATGAAGAAAGGGAAAAAGAAGTAAAAGAAAAAGAAAATTTAAAAAATTTAAAAAGGTTGAAGTTTTGAGTTTTTCCTTGCCCATGGTTTAAGATCAAGGGATGGTGTAATTGTAACCTGTGCAGTCTTTGAGACATTTTTGGATTATGGGCTGTATAAATAAATGGGACTTGACTTGACTTGAAAAAGAGGACAAACGAAGGGAAAAGGGGGTGGAAAGAGAGGAAAAAAATGACCCAAAAAAAAGAAAAAAGGGAAAAAAGACAAGTTTTTGTGTACCCAACAATGACGTCATAATTTTAATCAATACAAATAAAAAACTGGATTTGTTTTTTTTTCCTTGATTTGGGTCAAGGCTTGTTATTAGTCCGGGGTGAATAAGATGAGTTGAGAGCCACTGCCCAATGGGCTCATCTTTATGCATTGTACAGCTGTTCTTTGTGCAAATAGTTTATCGATTCCCTACATTTATTAATAACTGATGTTTTTTTGTACTGTGCCTACAAAAAAAGCCGCAAACACTGAATAATGTGGTGCCTGTCGCTAGGGCATATAGTGGTATGAACGAAGGGGATCACTTTAAAAATGGTAATCTCTCCACCAATGCCAAGACCAAAACAACGCTCTATGCCTGTCATTATCTTATTCCGGCGAATGATATCATACTCTTTGCATTTATAATCATCAGAAATGTTTTCCGCCATCCTATCATGTCCGTGCTCTTCCCGCAAATGCTTCTTCTTCACTTGCATAATGGTCTACTCGTCCGTCCTGACTGTTAGGTTGAGCAATCCTGACGCCATGATTGCTCATCACGCCGATGCTTTTATCGCTACTTCCCTTTGCCCCCTTCCTGCTTGCACAGCAACTCTTCCTTGAAAGACAGGAAATCATCCGTGTTCCTGGTCTCTTTCTTATCTCTGATTTTTATCTTTTTTTTTTTATTCCGTTTTTTTTTTTTTTTTGGGGGGGGGGGGGGGGGGGGTGAATTGAGCACCAGAGTATCGTGCATTGAAACGTTCCGTTATTTTCGGACTCTAATGTGCACTGGATTATAAGACCTTCAAAAATACTCCCTTGTGAAATAATTTTTTCACATACTGTATTTTCATGACCTAAGGCGTACATAATAGTCTCGGATTTTCTTAAAATTCTGTGGGGTGCCCTCTAGTGGAGTGCGCCCTTTGTGTGATGTAAAGTGGCGGATGTAGCTGAGGACTCCATGAAGTTGCTAAAGTGTGAAGTGTACGCGGGTCACTGGTTAAGAGTAGGGTGTGGGCATGTACATGAAGCTAGGTTCACACTGCAAAACCTAATGCTTAATCACGATACTTAGGGTAAAATACGATGTTTCGTGAGATCGATCACAATGCCAAAAATCCAAGTATCACCCATCCTTAACTCACCAACACATACAGTATTTGCAAAGCAAATTCTTAAACACGTGCCAGCCCTAAATAATTCCAGCACAGAAGAAAAACGATTTCCTGCTCCGAAGTTGGATGCCAAGGCGTTCATTGGCACCTCCAGGCCTTACATGTCTGAGCAAGGAAGCTATTACGAGTTCCGTGAGAGTAAGGCTTCGGTAGATTGGCACATGCGTCAAGGTTTGGCAAAAACGAGGTGATCCAGTTTCAATCCAGTGAGAATTCCCACAGGAAAACAGAGAGAAGCACTTTTAGGACAACCTGGGAACCTGGGAAATATTTCAGGTTAAACACCACAAGGTGGTTTTATCCATTCAGGGCTGTGAATTCCATACACGAGTCAACTTGCGAATGATGTATTTATTTGTTTCAACTCTAAATAACTGTAATTTTACTAAACTGCCAAACACAAAAACAAGATTTTGGGATAAGTGCAAATGCTTTAATGGGTCTATAATTTGTTTTAATTAAATATTTTTTTATCTATTAAGTATGCGTTTATAATGCCCAACTTAGTTCAAAGAGCCTTTTCTTTTTTTTTTCACCGTGCCTACCTGCTTTTACCCTACTTTTATTACTGGTGTTAGGTACTAGGAGAGTAAATTCACGTGCCTGCTCAAGGTTTTCGTTTATTCTAGGATGAAAATGGTGAAAGTAAGAAAAGGACTGTTTTCAAATAAAGTTCAAATGCCAAACCCAAACTCCAAAACTGAGCAATGAAGAGTTTAGAGAGACACGTGCATGCACGTGCCATATAAGCAGGTTGACAGAGGCAGCAATTATGATTTCAGCCAGATGTTGGCATCAGTTAGTAGAATATTTTGAAGTTATGGACAACACCTTTAAGTATCTATTTAAAATAATAATTTTTAATCAGTGTTTAATAGTTTCTACACTTGAAAATAACTTTCTTTTTTTGTTAGCAGCTTATTTAATTTGTGTGAAGCACAACGGTTTATTGCATCTGCACCATGTTTACTATCGAACTGCACCTTTCTATACAACTAAAAACCCTACTGGTTTATATATATTTATTATTTTTTATTAAAGTCAAAACCTAATCCTTATTGGTTTTTAAGTCATGCTAAAATAAAATTTTTTTAAAAAGTCAGATAAACTTGAGTTTAAGTAAAATCGTCTTGTTTCATTGGCAGATGATTCTGCTTATTTTTTTTGTAAATTTTCTTTTTATTGAAAAGAAAAATTAAAATACATTTGAGAAGAATTTTTTTTAAAATAACTGACCTAGAAAAAAATGTATAATTTGAAGAATTATTGTATTGTGAAATAGATATCTTTAATTAAATAATTTTGTTAAAATAAAATACATAATGATGGGTAAAATATATATATTATATATGTGATGTATAAAATAATTGATCATTGTACTTTGAATAAATCATTTTCCTTAAATATATTAAATGAATCCTTAAAATAAAAAAGATAATACATACACTCCCCTACTTACGAACATTCGATTTATGCAAAACGGTAGACATGATATTTTTTTTCGGGATGTTGAAAAATATTTGGACATTGCTGTGAGTTAGATATTGTATTGTGTGCACCTTTTTCTGAGTAAGGGACATTACTGTAGCTCTTCTTTTGGCCGTCACCGGCGTGTAGCTCTGTGAGAGCCCATCCAGCATCCACCCTGAAGGAGAATTTTGACGTTTTTATTGTTTATTGTTTAATATCTCGTGCATCCATTCAATATGATTGGTGTAAAGTGTAAATGAGAGGCGAACCGTTTCTTTTGAAATGAAAGTGTAATAAGAAAGCTTGATGCGGTTGAGTAAATGGTTGGATCGCTTTTTTTGGCCACTTTTTACCACAGGGGAGGACCTCTTGAAGCGCATTTTCCAAAAGTAAGTTAAACTAAGCTTTATTTATCTTTATAGAGAATTTTATTTTATAAAAAATTTTTTTTTTTAATTTTTTAGTCCAAAACAATACTGGTTACTTATAGAGAACTGTCTATATTATGTCAATACGATTCTAGCACGCTAAGAAATTTGACATTTTTATTGTTTAATATCTCGTGCATCCATTCAATATGGCTGGTGTAAAGTGTAAAGAAGAGGTGAACCGTTTCTTTTGAAATGAAAGTGGAGTAAGAAAGCTTGATGCGGTTGAGAAAATGGCTGGATCACTTTTTATCTGTCAATGTTTTACCACGGAGGAGGACTTCTTGAAGCCCATCTTCCAAAAGTAAGTTAAACTCAACTTAATTTATCTAAATAGAGAATAGTATTTTATGATTTGTTTAAGTACAAAACAATACAGGTTACTTACACAAGCTTTAAACATACTTATTTAAACCTTAAAAATACAAAATATAGCACTGAAGCAACTTACGAACAAATTTAACTTACGAACAACCGTCTCTTTCTTAAATCGAGCAGCATGTGTACTTGAAGGGACAGTGTGTTTTATTCAACGTCTTCAAGTGGTAAAAAAACCTTTATATTGACTTGATAAATGAGCATAAATACATTAACTATCATATAAAATGCACTTTTGAAATACTCCATCCATCCATTGTCTGCACTACTCATCCTCGGTCGGGTAACGGGGCCGCTGGAGCCCATCCCAGCTATCTTCAGGCAGTGGGGAGGAGACACCCTGAATTAGTTGCCAGCTAGTATTTATTTTACATAACATGAAGCTCATCTAGAGGGAGCTTGCATGATTGTCGGCCATCTTGCTCTCAAGGGTACCGCTAATGCAAAAAAAAGAGAAATTTGATGCAGTTTGATCACTTTGACTCTTAGTTCTCGGTTTGGGTTTTACTACACAACACAGGGTCATCTAGTGGTCCAATATTACATTGTGTCCCTTTATTTGTATCTGTTCAGTTTTGAGTAAAGATGGACCCATGTGGGGAAGGCACGAACTGGAGGCAGGGGTGTTTAAACAAGGGATTCCAATTAACGACAAAACGCGCACCAAGGTAACAATTGAAGGAGTTCCAGAGCAAATGGCATGTCCAAACAAAAATAAAACCCGAAAAAGTCCAAATCAGAAACAAAGACTAGAATTAGAAATGAAAAATGCAGAGAAAAAAAAACAAGACTGGCGTGGTGGTCGAGGAAATGCAACTGAGGATGTCAGAAGAACTAAAAAATGACAATGACCCAACAAATGTGTGAAGATCAAAATGTTCTTTTTAAAGAGTGCGCGAGAAGTGGGCAAAGGTGTGAAATGATAGGATATACCTGTGCCCATATCAAACCGTGATTGGGGCCCTCTGGTCCAGGAGGTGTGTCAGATCCTAACAGTATTCTCTGTAATGGTCACAACCCCATCTACAGTTTTCGGAACTCTTTAGATGTTTAACATTATCCTGAGGGCGGTCCCACACAAAACCTTCATAATACCGAAACTGACACTTCTCCCGAGTCAGCACTCCATCATGTATCTCTTAGCAGTTTTGAGCTATTCCCGCCCTGTGAAAAGGTCAGAGACCGGACTGATATTTATGAGTCCATTTGAGATTTGTTCTTAAAAAGTGCCTCGTTGGCTGTCTCAGTTAAGTGGGTGAGGTCGGAAATGGCTCTATAGTTTGCTAAGAAGGAAGCATTTACTGTTACTTTTTTTTAGAAGCGGCTTGACGGCAGATACTTGCATACCTATCAACTTATACGTTTTCCCCGTATTTCATACACTGTTGGATCATTTCGAATTGTGTATAAATATTTTTGTACGTGGGAAAAATATATAAAAATAATATAAAATGTTGTCTGGCCCATTGCGGGTCTAATTCAGATCTTCTCCGTCAATTGTAGCGGACGACAACGTCATTGTAGTTCGCTAATTTTGTTGCTGTATTCCAGACAGACTGTCTGGCTGTGAGTAAATAGGTGCCGCATTGTGTTTTTAAGGTTTATTTTCACTTAATAAGGGGAATTGCAATCATTAATAGGGGAAGGAATTGACTGTGGTTGACTGGTATGTACTTGATTCAGTGCTATAATAGACCACTTTGGACATTTTCTACTTTGCTAAAAATGAAAAGGACAGTGTGTATTTTTGACCATAAGATATTGCTGGATTGTGCAACCATAAACGAATGCTAAAAATCACAAGGAAGAATACAAACTCCAGAGACTAAAAACTGACCAAACCGCACCAATTTATTTCTCATTTTTTGTCTTATGTTATGTAAAATAAACGCAAATTTCTCAACCGCCAAGTATTTTTAGAGATAAACAATTATATCAGACTTCATCTATTTTTGCTTATCATTTAAATGTTGTTGTTTTTTTGAACATTTTTTTGGACACTGGGAGACACAAAATTGTACACACTGCCTTTAAATTTAGGAAATAAGATTGGTATACAATTATTGAATTGAACTGTCTTTATTCTTATCGATAACGTAGTAAAACATTGTATGCTACAAGATTATCATGATAAATAGGCAAAAATATGTGCAACTTAGTGCTTAGAGGCTGGCCTATGTTATATAATAGCAGTGTAATGAAAAAAATGGTGCAGTGTAGCAATAGTGCAATGAAAAGCAGTGCAATAACATTAAATGAAATTTCCCAGATAATTTGCAAGGTATACATGTTGAGTTTTCCACTCTTGTTTTGTGTGGTGATGGCTTTGGGGAATGTCTCTGAGTGTGTTTTTCCTTATTTTGAGTGACTTGTAGCTCCTACCATAGGGCGACGGGTCCAAGAGGTGGTGGCCGTGTGAGAAGAGTCCTTTTATAATATTGACGGCTCTGTCTCAATATCGCAAGCCGGCTATGTCCTCCAGACTGGGGAAAGAGCATCCAGTGATCTTTTGGGCTGTGTTGATTTGTATATTATTTCTGTCTGCTGTATCAAAGGGTCAGTGTGTAATATGTAGTGTCTCCTAGTGATACAAAAAACTTTCCGTCAGTAAAATTTAAAGCTATCATACCAATGTACATTTTCATAAAATAAATCATAGGTTGAAAAATGTGTATTTCTTATATCTCCTACTTAAGTTGCCGCCAATTTGTGCCTTGCTGTGACACTGGTTTCGTTCGCATTACACAACAGGTCCATTTAGCACTCAAATTTTTTACACTAGGTCTTTTAATGGAACACTTAAATACAATCAATTTTATTTAGATCCTGATGTATTCACAAGGTCACTATGTTGACAAGAGGAAACCGTGTGAAGCCTAAGGGAAAAGTATAAGCTTTAACTTATTTCTTCCCTTCATCTTTTTTTGGCTGTCTTGGTTAAGAATTAGTAGTGCATCTTTCCCAGGCCTGGAAGGCTTCTGTGGGAGTCCAGGGAGTGCAAGTGCTCACTGTGTGCGTCTGTATTTGTCTCCAGGATGCTTGTTGGGTTTCCAAGGTAGTGAGGCGTGTGTTGTCTGAGGCCGCGGTGACCCCGACTCTTTCTTGAGCCAGTTCCCTGAGCAGCTGATAGGCTGCAGGATGTGGAAGCAACACTTTATGGAAAGCAAAAGGTTATGGGAACTGTAGCCTGAAGAAGCCAGGTTGAGTAGGTTAAGCGCATATTCACAGAAGAAAGGGTTTTCCTGGGCATTCATTGTGACTTACTTTTATTTCAAACATTATTATACCACTCATAGGATGCATTAACCCCAAATCTGTTTCAGTAGTTCCAGTAAACGTTTTAATGACTGGGAAAACCTTGACAACTTTTTCCTGCTACTGGGTAGTCTTACGTTAACCTCATGCAAAATGCCATTGCTGAATACAATGTTATGTAAATTGGAAACGACACTAATGCGTAAACCCAGAAAGAAAGGGGCTGAAGACTAGATCAGCACAAAAATGATATTTATTTAGAAGTTTTTACAAGGAGGGAGGGGGAAGGAGAGTAGCGACGGGTTGAGCTGAGGTTCGTAACGCAGGAGAGCTGTGGCGTGGAAATTCGGCAGGGTGAACCAATTCCAATATTCAGGTCTTGAGTAGTCGGTATCAATACCATGAAATCAATTTCCAGCTGCAACAACAAAATGTAAATTACACTCCTTAACCGTGGTGGTAATGCCCTGTTCGATCTCTTCTACCTGCTTCAGTCAACCGGCGCTACGACATATCATTTTATTGTAATTTTGTTGCTTTGTTTTTTTTTTTCTGCTCCCAATAATGGGTCCCAAGAAAGTTAGCGATATAGGGAAGGAAAAGTGGAAAACAGCGACAACCATGATCTAGTCAAAGAAGGAAAACAACTGCAAAATAGAAAAATGGTGCATGAGTGTCTGGCATTAAACCGTTGCTGAAAGGTACGGTTTAAAAAATGTTATATTGTTTAGCGTTTATCGGTATACAAATCTTCACCAAGATATAGTTAAATAAGTACACTTTATTCATATTTGGTATATCTTTGAGTATGTGGCTATTTTAACCCAGTTTTGGGGGGTCGCTTGTATGCGATGTAGGCTTATATATATATATATATATATATATATATACCTGTATATATATATATATATATATATATATATATATATATATATATATATATATATATATATATATATATATATATATATACAGGTATATATATATATATATATATATATATATATATATATATATATATATATATATATATATATATATATATATATATATATACCTGTATATATATATATATATATATACCTGTATATATATAGATAGATAGATAGATAGATAGATAGATAGATAGATAGATAGATAGATAGATAGATAGATAGATAGATAGATAGATAGATAGATAGATAGATAGATAGATAGATAGATAGATAGATAGATAGATAGATAGATAGATATCTCTCTCTATATATATATATATATATATATATATATATATAGAGAGAGAGAGAGAGAGAGAGAGAGAGAGAGAGAGAGAGAGAGAGAGAGAGAGAGAGAGAGAGAGAGAGAGATGGATAAATATACAATTACTGCTTTAAACTGCGCAATTCTTTCATTGGAGAACTTTGAGGAGTGCAAATGTACTCTTGATTTGGTTAGGAGCTAGTCATTAAGGTGGAAGTCAGATCAGTTGAGGACCATTACAAGTTAAAGAAATAGTAGATTTTTATTGGGATTTTTTTTTCATTTTAATCTTCGAAATCACAGTCATTGTCTTGCATATTCAAGATATGCTTTTGGATGCAAAGAAAACAATAAAAAACTTTAATAACCCAAGCTGTTTGCTGGACCGTACAAGACAATGAACCTAACACTCAATGACGGAATGGATAGTTAACTAATAACAACGAAATGCTTCAAGCATTCCACGAATTCTGTTGATGTTTGAATGCTAAACTTCGGGCAAGCTTTGTGGTGAATAGCGTAAAACAAGGTATAGACAAGCAAGCTTGCAACCAGGTCGACCAGGTTGACCTGTTTCGGGTTACTCGTCCACATGGAGGAATCTGGGTGGGACTATTGAGTTTCACCTCAAATATTTATGCTAAAGGTCACTCTGCCCGGAACCAGATGATATAAGAAAAATGGCTTATCTTGGCTCAAACTCAGAAGGAAAACATTTGAAAAATGTGGTATTCATTTCTGGGTTGGGGGGGTGTATCGATATGGCTGTTTTTTCTTTTGTCTCTTTAAACAGGATTTGGGGGAAAAAGTGAAGACAGTGTTACCTTTTTTTACGAATAACTAAACGTGAAAATTTTGGTGTACCAGTTTTTACTTCTTCATTTCATTAAAAAAAATCTACTTCACTTTACGAAAGAAAACCCAGTTCACAAGCAGTACCAGAGGCTACCACTAGAGACCACCTGAGGTTGCTCACCGCTAGTGACTGCTCACCCCCAGTTCAGCTCACCCAATTTGAGCATGCAAACTTCTACAGGCAAAAATAACCACTAAAATTGTGCAGTTAATATTTTCAAATTGTTCATTAGAAGTTACAGTAACTTTGTTTTTTAAGTGTACAATAAGTGGTTACATATCATCAACAGTTACTCGATCACAAACCTATCAACTTCTGCCCTTCCTAATGATTGCAAATTCTCCTTATTAAGCGAGGATAAACCTTACAAAAGCACCTATTTACTCACAGCAAGACAGACTATTTAGAATTCCGCAACAATATCAGCAATCTTCCACGATGTTGTCTGCCACCAGTGACCGAGACTATTCGGATTACAGCCGAAATTGACAAGACGAGATCGGTCTTTTTAAAAAATAAAAAGCACCCGTATAAAATATTTTCTAAGGGGCACGAAAAATGAGCTGATCAGAAAACATAAAGAATACGGAGAAACAGATAAGTTGAGAAGTATGCGATCTACCCGACTCGTTTTTCCAATTGCCCCTCCCCTTTTCCTGCAGCACAGGCACACATTCGTTTCGGCGCTCATAACAAACTCACATTTTATTTGATTGAAATCATGCTATTTATTTTATTACTATATTTTGTATGTTTAATTACTCTTTGAATGTGTTTTTAGTGACCAGGAAGATGTGCTTTATTACTGTAGTGTTCACTTTTGGGCAGAAAGGAGCGGACTAATTGTTTTTTAGTTAGTTCGTATCAGGAAAATTCGCTCAAGATATGAGCGATTCAAGCTTTGAACAAACAAGCTTGTAAAAAGAGGCACCACTGTACATACAAATAACAAAATACATTGCGTGACATCACCTGGTGGAATTAAAGAAAGACAACAAAGAGTAAAAGTCTTGGGAAGTGTAAGAGATGCCGGGGGTGCGCCACATTCCAGTTGGCTGACTAAAAAGCATGACACGTGGTCCTGGCGCCCACAATATCCTTGTCCCCACCCTTCCTGTGGGGCCAAACAGCGTGTCACATTGAAAACATCTTTGTTCTGTTTGCTGTTTCTAATACCCATTTATTTTTGTTGTTCATTTCTATAATTCTGACATTGTTGCACACTTGGGCCAAATTTCTGGAGCCACGGTTTATTGAAAAAGGAGGACCAAAGAGATGCATGCAGCTCCAGAGCCGCTTGAACATGAAAGCTGGTGTTTATCGATTTGGTTGGTATTTATTGGGACCGCTTTGACACAAAACCTAGCTAAAAACACTTCCACAGGCCTAAAGTACAACCGTATAAAATAAATGTTTATGAAAATTGGTTCACCCGTTTAGAAGCCTTTAAATCGCGCGCGCACACACACACACACACACACACACACGCAAGCATGCAAATCAGGATTCATGACACTTAATTCATTAGATAGATATATTTAATATATTTAGATGTTTAACTCTATGTATGATGCCCTTTATATACATTATATATATATATATATATATATATATATATATATATATATATATATATATATATATATATATATATATATATATATAATGTATATATTTCTTATATATTTGCACCTGCCTTTATTTATTTGACCCTTATACTGTGTTTTACTACTATTTTTATATATCATTTAATTCTATATTTTATATCATATTTGTTCATTGTAGATTTTAATTTAAAATTGTGAGCTTAATTATCTAATAGATGAATTGCTCTTAGACAAATACAAAAAGTAATTCTTTAAATATGCTAAATATTTGGCTAATGGGCTGAGTTTTTTTTTTCAGCGTACAATCCTAAATGCTGTACATCCTATGTTAAGATGGGCAACAGTACAGTTTTAAAATTAGAAAGTCGATCTTGTTGTCAACTATTCCAGATTTTTTCTTTAAATTAGATTGTTTATTCAGCACTTCAGTCTCGTTCACTCTTTGTCAGTCCGACAGCGAACCTCAGCACATGCAAGGCAAGCACTTTTTGACTCATTTTGATTCCGACCTGTTTCTGTAATCTGCCTGATTCTGTCCCATTTCCTGTATCGATCCCCTGTCCCCGGCTTCCCGATCTTCTCCAGTTTCCTGCCTTGCTTCAGATCCTCGACCACGCTTCGTTCTCCTTTCATGGCTACCCGACTTGCTTCCACTCCCCGACCATGCTTCGTTCTCCCGTCCCGGCTACCCGACTTGCTTCTGATCCGCGATCACGCTTCGTTCTCCTGTCCCGGCTACTCGACTAGCCACCTGTCACGGGCCGCGAGGGCTTCCTGCTCTTCTTGCCCAGCGAGCACCAGATCGTTGTGTTTTTCCTCTCGCCCTGACTTCCGCGATCCTTTAGAAGAGCAAAATGTGAAACATTACGCATTTGGGTCCACTGCTTGTTCCGGCCGTGACACATCTGCCTGTACAAGACAAAATATTACTGTTTTAAGGAATGTGGGGATTATCAAGTTTAAAATATATATTTTTTTAGGTTTTTCAAGCTCACGATGGAAAGCAATAGTAAAATAAGAAAACTAGAGTTATTGCTCAAACGGGTAAGATTTTCTGCTGACGAGTTTTATTTGTTTGTATCATGCTAGCACAGTACTGTTTTGTTAGATCGACGGAATGATTTGTGTGTTCTCTGGTGCTTTCCAATCGGAGGAGCGAAGAAAGAGTATTCCCCATTATTTAGTTTCATCACATAAGAATGTGGTTTGAAGCAGAGGATAGTATATCAATTTCACAGGAAACATTCATTAAATCAGTGATCAGCCTGCCATGAAGGTGCCACGATGAAATTTCCTGTTTTGCCTCCCAGCACGCGCACATAGTCATCCATGAACGGTTGATTGCATGTGATGAATACCAGTAAAGTGTTCTTTTACCTTTGCACTTTGACTCTCTTTTCAATCCTCTCTTCCTATATGCCTTAGCAAATATTTGTCATACCATCCACGCCCACACTCTTTCCCACTATGCCCCTCCTCCTTACACACCCATGCGCGTGCACAGCGTTTTCCCGTAAAGATGCAGCCTCTACTTCCTCTTTCCTGCAAGACCAATAAAGAAGTGTAATGTGGCAACGTTCCAGCTTCTGCTTGCTTGTGCTGACAGGGTGTGTGCTTGTGTGTGTATTGGGTGGAGAACAGCATGTGTGTGTTTGGTAATATAATGCTGGGCTCTGATGTTGATAGATTGTCACTATAGGAAGTGACGATAAAGATGACTTGCAATTGCACCTTATGTCCCTCTTACTTTGGACTGACTGTCTTGTAAAAAACAAATAAGATGTTGATTTCAAAACTGTATACTACTTATTCCATTAGTCTTGATTTTAAAGTTAACCCTTTCAATGCCAGCCATTTTTGAAGGGTTACTGAAAATGTACTTTTGTAGTTATATAGGACATGTCAAGATAAAGCTCCAACCCTCATCTTTCATTAGAAAAAATTATGTTTCTGGCTTATACCATTGCTTAGTAAGCAACGGTTGAACATTGCTAAGTTCTTGAAAAATAACTTTCCCAACTTTCACTTTGATGCTTATTTTTTCACTTTGATGTCTTTAATATCAAAACAATGTTTTACATAAACACAAGAGCCCTTTTCCTGCAAAATAACATTTTATTGCAAGGACACTGAAATTATGTATGATCTATGCATGAAGTTTGAAAGAATCTTTCAGCGCCTGATGTTTCCAGTGCTATGATCGCACGATTTTGGTCACCTTGGCGAAATATCATTCCTTTCAATGATGAAGGGGACTTCGTCAACTTTTATTAGAAAGAAAAAGCTCTGTCTACATTCATCCATAAATTTGCTTCTCTATCATACTGCTTCATTACTTACTCGCCATATGGGGCTGCCAATACACTTCAATTGCTGGATACAGGAAGCAACACTAGGAAGTGCTTCACAGGTTCTGGTGCAGCAGCAGATTTTTCTCATAGTTGAAAGGATCGATAGTTTTTAATCTCAAAACTTGCATCATTTGCAAGTCTTGTACTTCCAGTAATGGGGGTGTAAAAAAACACTTTGAATTTGTCTGTGCTTCGTTGAAAACCAGCTGTTGCCTCTTGTTCTCCACCTATGTCAAACTCAATCCATGGAAGGCCAAATTGTGAGATTTTGTTCTTCATATACACACCTCATTTATTATAAAACTCTGCAGAAACCTGATCGACAATCTTGTTGGTGTGATTCAGCGGAGCTTGACGCTGGAAATACCGAAATACAAGCAGTGTATCATTTTTCATGGCGAAAATTAGCGCCAGCTTCTCCTATGCCAAGAAATACTATCCTGTAGAAGGAAAACTAAGCTGACAACTTGTGTGTCTTCATCTAGTATTGTGTTCTTCTTTTTACTAAATTGTAGTGGACTGTTTATTTTCAAAAACTAACCACTAACTTAATCTTAAACAATACAAAAAAACAACATTGCAATATTGGGGAATTTCTTCCATGTTGAAGTCATTTTTCAAGATCCAGTCTTCATTGTTTGTTAGTGGTGTCTTTATTTTCCCTATAGTCTATCCATTGTTGTCCATGAATTAGGTCTCCACTATTCCTATTCGAAGTGTGTTCCTCTCCGTTACGGATATTTGTTCCACAGTGCACAACCACTGCTCCACAGTGGGGAGTTTTTGTTTTTGCTGCTATAATCTTGCTATTATTTTTTGATAGCTGTCAGTATATTTTTCACCAGGTACTCATCCCTTCTCTGTAATATTTCTTCGGTTAGGTGTAACCTCATAAGGCACCATATACCACCATTTCCATGACAGTTATCCTCTTTTATGGCAAAAGCTAGTTTATTGACTTTTTAGAATTGGAATTGTCTTTATCTTAATTGGTAGGAATTGAAATTTCAGACATGGCACTCCACGATTATCGTTATCAAGATAAAAAGAACGTCAGGATAATTAGGCAAATATTAATAAATAGAGATTGGAGACAGATCTAGTTTTTTTGTACATCAGAAATAAGTGGAATATCACCAGCATTGTTAGCAGCATAATTTAAAAATAAGTTGATAAAAAAGAAATGAATAGCCATTTATTTATACCTAGACAAGATGTATATATTTCTTCACAGTTGTGTGCGCCTGTTTAGGATGGTGATGCCCCTATAGAATTGTCTCTGAGTCTTATTGACCTTGTCGAGACTGAGAGCGATATAGGTCAAAAAGGTAGTGGCGGGGTTTAGAGGAGTGCATGATAATGTTACCTGTCCTTTATACTGTTGTAATGTTTTGTGACTAAAACAAATATATTTTTTGATCTACCTGTATTTTGTAACTATTTAGCTGCATAGTTTTGTAAACTGTAGTGTTCAGAAGAAATATGATTTTTATTTTGCACATACATTACAGTAATTAAATCTGCTGCATTCTCTCTGCATTTGTGCAACTCTAATATACGAAGCACATTTCAAGGGTATCACTGATGAAATCCTCCTGAAAGGGTGTTACTAAAATCCTGCATAACTGCTGGAGAGTTTGAACTCAAGCTATGAACCTCCACTTGGACGCGAATAGAGAGATCAAGCTTCCCCTGCCGGCTGTGATCAAACACGTGGTAACAAACTAATGAGGTTGGGAGGGTTTGCCAAGAGTTTGTGACCTTGGCTGACTGCTCTTGCTGGATTTTCCATCCGGCTCTTTGGTAAGAGTTCATTAATAGCTGAGGAATGTCATTGTCTGCAGTTTATAGTAGAGCGGAACTCGGAAAAGGTTAAAAAACAGGATTTGATCTTTACTCTTTTATCTGTCCTAAATGTCAATGGAATGTGCAATCAATTGTCAAAGAAGTTTGTTGAGATGAGCGGAAACAGTGATGGAATTAATGACTCTGCTAACAGGAATTCAAAATCAACATTATTACATAATATCATCTTTTACAGAACGGAAAGTCAGTCTTTGGAGCTTTAGGAAAACATCTAAAAAAACCCTGTTAATTTTTTACTGTATATTTAGTCGTGTGAACTAAGGGACTAATGATAATGATTACCTCTGATGTCATCTTCAGTGACCTGTGACTGAGTGGCTAGTTTGTTTCCAAATACATTTAATAACTTGAAAATGTTAGCGCGCATCACTCAAGTGACATTTTCTCATCATTCCTCTCAGTGATTTAGGTTAATTAGAAAAAGAAATTGGAGCAGAATAAAAATACATTCCAATTACTTTTTTGATTGGAGGGTACAAAATGTAGGGAAGGCTATAATTGAATCCATCCTAGTAAAACGAATATTATTAGGCCTACAAATCGTATACATGTTTTATTTGGTTTTGATTTTTCATTTAACTTCAATGTGTTTACATCACCAGTTTTGCGTTTGGTGGTTATTATGCTCGCATTGAATGATGGATCTATTTGTTCGTAATGCACTTGTGTTTCCAGATGTCAAAAATATATTTTGAATTGGAAAGAGCCCTGATTCTGATAGCTGTTTTTCTACACATGCCTCTTATTGTACAGTGTATGAAAATATGATAAGTTGTTCATAAGTACTTTGCAGTGCCCTGCGGTGAAATTCGTGTCTGGTGAGTCAGTCAGATTTACAAATATACGAATTTACATCTTATTTATCAATCGCTTGGCAGAGCAAGAAAACAATATATAAACTGTAGCATCAGAGAACATTTCTTTATTGTCTTATGTTAACTCATAGATGAAGTCTATGTGCTGCCCTTTTGAATAAAGGCATAGATAGGCACTGTAAAATTTGGACTCCAAGCAGCGACTTTTCCCCAAGCTTTCAACCCTGTGGCTTATTCAAAGATGCGGCAAATTTGTGCTATCTTTCTAACGGCCACCAGGGGTGCCTGAGCAGTAAATGTAAGAGTGAGACACGTGGACTTTATGTGTCGAGGTTTAATGTAACTTTGCACTTTAAAACTAGCATGGACGGACCATCATCATGGAAAAGGGGAGCGCTAACTATCGTATAGGGAATAGTTTTATGAGTCTGTTTATACGGAAACGGAAATAATGTGGCGAAATGATTACATTATGAGAAGCAATGTTGAACGGAGCAGAAAAGTTTAAGGCGGATTCTTATTTATCTGTCGGCATTATCGTGTGTTTTGGAATTAACATTTTACACTGGTGGATTCTATGGATTGCAACGAAGCCATTTTTGCCGACATTCAAAGATGTTAAAGACGGCCCATGGGACGTAATAGTGATTTATGCCGTCTTTATAGTCTTCAGGTATCTTGTTTCAGAGTGATCATCATGTGTCCGTGATGAGTATATGTGTATTTTAAAATATTTTAAGTCCCAAAAGTTTAAGCCTTCCAGTGATACGTGGCAAGACATATTTCAGTGACCGTTACGATTGTACAGACACGTATTTGTTTATCAAAAGTTAAGGGGGCTAAGGTACAGCATATTATTAAAACTGTTTCTTTGTAAACAGCCCATGTTTCAATGTGGGCACATGTAGCTTATAGTCAGGTCCTGCTTGTGTGTGTACAAAATGTTTTTTCCTTTAAAAATGTACTGGATGCGGCTTACAATCAGGTGCACCTTATAGTCCGAATATTAAGGTCGTCCTCGATTATAAAAAAAAAAGTCCATGCAACAAAAAATACTGCATGGCTTGACTTGCTGTTGGCTTTCCAACACTATCACTAATTCCATTGTTTTGGACTGAGGCGTGCCAAATCAGATTTTTTGTATCACTATTGCCCCCTGCCATGAGGCAAAATAATCATGTGCCTCACTTTGCATTTGCTCAGCACAATAATACTAATTGAATAAAAACATATTTCGAATATAATGGGAAAATTCAGCGATTTTGAAGAAAAAAAATCCAAAACTTGTGATGTTAAATTAACACTGAATAAATGTAACCGTTTAGTTTATTTTTCATTTTATATTTCCATGGTGACAGGTGAGGCTGTTGCATTACCTGCCTCCCCCGACTGCATGTCACTGGCAATTTATCATTTAGTTGTGCAGCTTTAACAAAAGACTAATAGGTGAAAAAAATTGTGTTTGATAATGTGAAGGTAAAAAAAAAACAGTACAAACAAAAAATATATATTTTTAATGGGGTAGCTATGAGATAAACATTGACATAAGGTGTTTTTATTCTTTATGTATTATTTAAGTGTTTGCAGTTAGTTTTTTACTTTCAATCGAACAGAGCTCCGTTGCATCCTGGAAGGGGGATTACCTCATGTGCGGCCCCTTCTGAAGGTTTCTTCGTTTACGTCATGTTGAGGTTTTTGAGTTTTTCCCTTGCCCTGGTGTAGGTTTTAGATCAGGGGATGGTGTTTATAATAGTCTGTAGTTTGCAATATTCTGTGGTCTGTGCAGCCCTTTGAGACTCTATGTGTTTAAGGGCTATACAGATAAACAGGACTTGACTTGACTCCTGGATAGAGGCTGCCAACCTAGTGTTGTATCTGTGAAGTGGTACTGCGAAGGAGACCGGTTTCAAATATATTGTATTGTAGATGATAGCAATGATTGACTGACTTCAACACTTCCATAAAGCTTGTTGCCCAACTGCTTTTTGTTATCAAAGTGCACAAAATTACGTTCAAAATATTTCCCAGGATTTACCTCTGCAAAGTGCATATTGCGAAAATGTCTAATAAAGATATCCATGTTAAATGTACATTTTATTCTCCTGATCTTGAAACAGTAACTCGTTGATTTCTGTGAAATGTGTAACGTTGTAGCTGATAAGATAATGTCAACGGGTTCAAACTATTTTGGAAGGATAATGTGCTTGACTCTGAGACATGTGAATCAAAGCCAAAAGAAACTTTTATTTTTAATCCTATTATCTTCATAGCTATTCTAAATTCAAAAGTGCAAGTTCACAGGGAGAAAATTCTCTTTCATCGCCTTTCAGTGGAAAAGTAAAACAAAACCTTGCGTCCATAAAGCTTTTTCACAACTACAAGGTCATTGGAACAAATAATGTTTGTAAACATTTTGGTATTTTTATGAAACGCAAGTGAAACAATGTGAATTGCTCAAAATAATTTTTCCCGAGAGATATATGATTTAGTATATGTATATGTAGTGCAGTGGTAGCACATTCGTCTAACACGCGAAAGGTCCCCGGTTCGAGACATGTGTTGGCCTGGAGAGAGATGGCTGCCACCAGACTGTACTTGCCCAAGACACACCACAGGAAATGGTGCCCCTACAACCTGAGTGGTTAAGGGATCCAACTAACCAACCATGAGTATTGTCACACACCGTTGCCCGTCAATGCTGAGGCTGGCTTATCTCTGAAGGGCGGGGCGACGATTTACACCAAAAAGCAATGGTGACCAGATGATGAACATTCTGTAACTGAGTGAGAACAGGTGGCTTCTCTTGCTACTGGTAAGCATGGAAACCAGTGCTATGTGTTTTATGTGGGGGAGCAAACCCCACGCAAAAAATGGCCTGGAGAGGGATGGGTGCCGCGAGGCTGTACTTGCTCAAGACACGCCACAAAAATTGGTGCCAACAATCCTGGCAGTAGCGGGTTATAATGAGCCGTGATATTTATTTCTTAAAAAATCAGCGAGAGAGAAACCCTGCTTGATCTGAAAGTAATAATTGGCGTTTTATGCCCGACCAGGGCCGAAATTCGGGTCGGGCCCGGACTCGGGTTTAAGTTCTATACTCTAGAGTCAGCACTTGAAACTTGCTGACGCTTCATCCTGAGTCGAAAGGAGAGCAGGGTGACTCTGACCCACTTCCATCATTTCACGGCAAACATCCTCCTGCTCTTCCACACACACATTCACAACCACACACAAGAAACATGCACACTCCGCTCACACTTAAGAGAGATAGGTCACTGGCTAACTGGGACAGGGCACTTGTGTAACAGGCTTATTACCAGTGTTGGGCACGTAACAGAAAAAAAGTAATTGATTACTGTAGTATTATCAATATGACACAAAGCTAAAACACCAAAGAAAGACCGTGACCACAATAGACATGATATTGAATACCTTGAGATGACGTCATTACTGACTGAGAGTATTCTACTGTAGCGAAATAACAACTTTAGATCTACAAATAATAAGACAAAATACATAAATTCAGTAAAATAAATAGTTGTATTGTTACTATACAAAATAAAAACAGATTTGAGGGCTTCTCCTTTGAGTAAGAAAACAATATAACGAGCGACTGGCTAGTAGAACGCTAGCATCGGGTGTGTTTGAACTGAGCCAAGTCTCTGCAATGATTAAAATACAAAAATCGAAAATGGAGTTGTAGCTCCAGGTCATCTATTACATGGATAATAGATCTAGAGACTAGCCAGGCTCGGCAGGGGTAGCTTGTGAGGGTTTTTAGCAGTAGGCCGGACGAGCAACACCGCTAATGCCTTCTCCTCGATGCCACCACACTTGCTTCTTGAACCCGACAGTCCACGGAGCACCCGCTGGTGATCACCATTTCTTTGCGCTCTTCTGACTTTCCTTAGAATTCGATTTAATTGATGAATTTCTTTTCAACATAACGGACTGCTGTAATACTAGCTGAGGGTGTATCCATGCATCGCAGTTTGATTTGGGTGGATACATTGACTGGTGCGCACGCCTACCCCGGCTGTTTGATTGACAGCATACACTAGACCAGGGGTTGGCAACCTGTTTGGTGCGGAGTGCCACTTTCAAATTTCCTTGTAAGTCAGTGTGCCACACCGAGATTAATGACTCGCACGACATTTTTTTAATATCCAACAGAGCTGTCATTTTACACCAGTCCAAATATACAACATGGATAGACATTTTAATCGTATAACTCAGTGTTTTCCAACACTTTTTGAACCAAGGAACACTTTTATTTATAAAAAAGTTCCGTGGCACACAGTCTGTCAAATATGTTTGAAAATGAACTTATGTCAAATATTTCACTGTACTACCTCATAAGCAGATACTTAATGTATAAAAAGAAGAAAATAATACTTAATATAAAAAAGAATGATGTGCTTTATGTTTTTGTTTTTTACAGTACAATCTTAAACCGCTTTGTTGAACAAATTAAGTTATTAAATCTACTGTGCTACCTCAAGAGCAGATAATTAGTACATTAAAAGTTTATAAAAATCTACTGCCACCTATTGATATGGATGACAATAACAGTTCCTCGTCTGAAGGGTGCAAAAATACTGAATAATGGCCTAATTTTTTGGAAAGATAAAATTCCAGCGGCACACTGGTATAACTGACCTATTTATCTTCCACTATTCTTGTTCATCAATTAACCAAAATATGAATGTGAACAACATGTGGATAGGCCTGTAGCCATTCCGACTTCAACTTTTTACCACAAGAATTAACCAGAATTAACCAGAATCAACCATTCTTCATCAACTATAAACTACAATCAAAAAACAAGTAATATGGAGAGCTACTATACCATTCATCAATGATATATTGTTGCAGAAAATATCAAAACTTGAACTAACAGCAGCAATGCAGAAGGCGCACAAACACACACGTGCGCGCGCACACACACGCTTCTTTAAAATATTCGCCATCAGTAAATGGTTTTCCGTGCTTTGCTATTCAGTGAGCAATTTGTTAGATAGCTTCAGTGGTGGTGTTTTTAGCAACGACAAAGGTTTTTAGGGTCTGTGTTTGTTTGCCATATCTGGACACAGCACCTTTTAATGTCTCTGCCTTGAATTCATGTTCAGGTTTCGTCTCGTAATGACGTTTGAAATGAAATGAAATGATCTGCATTTATATAGCGCTTTTCAAGTCAATGACTTCCCAAAGCGCTTTACATTTGTGCTTCACATTTCCCAATAGCGGCCGTGATCTGTGCAGCCATGTAAGGCGCTAACCTGCTTATTGGGGGTATTGGGGGTTCAGTGTCTTACCCAAGGACACTTCGACATGTAACACGGACAAGCCGGGTTTCGAAATGGGATCCCTTAATCCTAAGACGATCGCTCTACCTCCTGAGCTACTGCCGCCCCAAAGAGAGAGGGGCGGGTTTAACACTTGATGCACGAGGCTCAACGTTCTCGGGGCATAATGCACAAAAAAGTGCGGTCATTTTTTGCACAAAGCCCCAGTCATCTGTCAATGCTGGCTGGAGAGAGCGCGATCTTTTCGCTCGAGGAGCCGTCATGATTCGTTCATTTATCGCGCGTGTGTGTTTCGTTGGCTGGGTCTGGGTCTGGGTGTGTCTCTGTGTCTCTCTGTGTCTCTCTGTCTCTCTCTGTCTCTCTCTGTCTCTCTCTGTCTCTCTCTGTCTCTCTCTGTCTCTCTCTGTCTCTCTCTGAGGCGCTGGGCAAACTCACACTGAAAAACCCACATTAAGCCTAACGTAAATCCTTTACATAACATGGCGTGCAATTGAAGATGTCTAAATTTCAGGTAAATGCATTTTTTTTTAAAAAATCATTAATATTTGGCCGTGCGATAGCGTGCCACTGGTTAACCCCACGCGTGCCATAGGTTGCCGACCCCTGCACTAGACGCACATAGAACGACAAGTCAAGCCAAGTTATGTTTATTTGTGACGCCCTTAATCACAAGGAGTCTCAAAGGGCTTCACAGACCACAGATCATTGCAAACCACAGACTATATTACACCATCCCCTAATCTAAAACCTACATGAGGGGAAGGAAAATCTCAAAAACCTCAACATGAGGAAAATGAGCAAACCTTGAGAATGGACCGCACATGAGGTAATCTTTCTCCCGAAAGACCAGGCTGCAATGGATGTTGCTGTAACAAATAAAACAAAGATATTGTCAACTTGAAATATAGGTCATTCATAAGCTATAGAATAAAAGTGTGTTTTAAGATTAGATTTAAACACTCCCACTGAGGTTACAGATCGAATCTCAGAGGGCAGAGCATTCCATAGCATAGGGGCCTGAATGGAGAACGCTCTGGAACCTGCGGTTCTCTTCTTGGCTCTTGGGATCACTATTAGACCAGCATGCTCAGAGCGAAGACCCCGGACGGGAACATAGGTGGGAATTAAATCTAAAAGATATGAGGGAGCAAGTCCATGCATTCATTTTTGATACTCTTCTTTGCGCCATTTTTATGCACAAGTGTACACAATCATTGATTTGACTTCTGGGAAGAGACGTCAAACAATTACTCTTTCACAATGCCCAAAAAAATGTCCGGAGTAAAATACAAATTTGCGAAGGTTTTACTGTTGTAAACTGGTTGTCTCCAAATGGCTACTTTTGGACACGCTTAAACCTACCCCTAGAAATTTGTGTAAAATACAATGGTTAGTTTTGCAGATTGGAATCAAATTTGACAAGCTACAAGGTAAGGCTTCAAGATATACTCTTTTGCAGGCATTTAATTGCAAAAGTAATTCAGGCGAGGAAAAAAAAATTCTATTTCTATTTCTGTGTCTTGTAACTCAACGTTAGTAAGACTTGCAGTGATTATTTCAGTTAGGGGCAAAATTGGAGAGAATTACCTTTCAAAAGAGACAAAAAAACATCCAAATTAAAAAAAGACATGAGATTTAGTGTCATGTGACAAACCACACTGCAAAGACAAGACAATTAAAGATGCTGTCTGGCTTTAAAGATTATGCAAAATATATCAAATAGGAAATCTCATCTCATCTCATTAGCTGTACCGTTTATCCGTATTAGGGTCGTGGGGGGCTGAAGCCCATCCCAGCCATCTCCGGGCAGTGGGCAGGGGACACCCTGAACTGGTTGCCAGCCAATCGCAGGGCACACAGGGACAGACAACTCACTCGCTCAGTCACACCTAGGGACAATTTGGACCGGCCAATTCACCTGAAATGCATGTCTTTGGAATGTGGGAGGAAACCGGAGTGCCCGGAGGAAACACACGCAAGCACGGGGAGAACATACAAACTCCGCACAGTATGGCCAAATAGAAAATCGTCTTCTTAAATGAATAACATATTTAGAATTGATTTCAAATCTTTGCTGCTGGTATAAAGATCACGCCCCATACGTGACAAATTCAACCGATCGCTCCAGATAATCTCATCTCATCAGCTGCACCGCTTATCCTCAGTAGGGTCGCGGGGGTGCTGGAGCCCATCCCAGCAATCATCGGGCAGTGGGCAGGGGACACCCTGAACTGGTTGCCAGCCAATCGCAGGGCACACAGGGACAGACAACACGCTCACTCATTCACACCTAGGGACAATTTGGACCGGCCAATCCACCTGAAATGCATGTCTTTGGAATGTGGGAGGAAACCGGAGTGCCCGGAGGAAACCCACAGCAAGACAGACTATGTAGAACAAAAACAATGATAAATTTGTGTAAACAGGTTAGTTTTATTTAGAAAATATACAGCTCCAAAAATTATTTCAGCATCTTATTTTTTCCCCACTTGTAGTAAATGTAATTTTTTTTCTCGTACACAAGTTGAAATGTTAAAAAATCATACAAATGAGGGGGGAGAAGTAAAAAAATTGGCTGCTATGCTCCTCAAAAACCAAACAAGAAGCAGTTAACTTGATCACCCTTGAAAGATGCTTGAGGCTCTCAAGTTGGAGCAGGAAGGTTTATCTGCAGTGCAATACTGCGACTTAGTGGTTATACTTTATCATTGCAAAAGAGGGACACTACCCATTAGTGTAAATTTATCATTCAAATACAACTTGAAAGCATTTCTAAAATAAACTAGTTTAACACGTTTCTTTTAAATTTTCCATATCTGTTTTGCAAAGGATAATGATATGGTGTACAAGTCTAAAAATCCATGCTACAATAACTAAGTTCAAAGGCACGCTGTGTAATATTTGATCACTGCCAGGGATGTTTGTTTTGTGGGTTGCAACCGAAATTGGGTGCTCCAAAAAGCAGGGAATAATACAAACTACGGGGACTAACAATGACCGATTTTTCTTTTTTTTTGTCCTTTTCAAAAGGTTCAGGGATGTAATAGTCTGTTATAAAACGATTATTAAAAGGGTTTTTGTCCTCAATATTTTTTTTCCTTTACTAAGATTAATTTTCTTGTAGAGTTTGTAGACTTTGCAATTGTAAAAAAAAAAACAAAACATTGCATTAATATCCACTACGGTTATTCAACTAAAAGAAAACTCTGGAAGGAGACAAAATAACAGGCAAACACGAATTGAAATTTAGTGTTTGAAAAAAAGTCATATTGATTTTTATTTTTATGTTAAAAAAAATGGACCTGAATAATGGAACCTAAGCCTCAGGTGATGGTTTTAAAATTTTTACATTTATATTCATTTATAAACAGCACATCAACGACTTTTACATTAAGTGCAATAATCTCGGGATGGGTTTCCTTAATGTCTCTGGTTGATTAATGACAGTCAGCAAATACAGCTACAGCGGGTGCTTTGTTAATTGCGTCTGGTTTTGGAGAAATCCAGGACATTTTTATAACTGCAAGTTGTTGTTTGACAAGATGCAGCTCATTTTTCTCCTGTGCTTCTCTCAGCATTGTGTCGCAGGTCACATAAAATGATGACCATGAGTTTGAAGGATATGCTCTTTATAAACATCATTCATCCACCGGCTTTTTTTTTTTTTTTTTAAATATATATATTTTTATTATTATTATTTGTTGCAATTGATTCAATTCATGCATGTTTTTTTCTTTTTCTTCTGGAACTCTAACAGCAAAAGCTCCTGGGCATTTGCATCCTGTGGGGTATGATCTGATGACAGACGTTAGCGGCAATGACCCCTGTTTCTGTTTGCTCCCCCCACTCAGGAATTTGCCACGCTTGCAAGTCAACACCAATAAAGGTCAAAACAACAGGAAGACTCGGGCGCTAAAGCCAGTTTTCCGGTAAGGAGAGCGGCACAGTCAGTTTGGAGAAAATTGTGCAATAAGTGTTTACATGTGTGCTTTAGATTAGAAACGAGTGAAGTTTTGGTTAGCACATTTTAAAAAAGCTTGAAGAGATGGATTGTTTACATGAGATTTCTTGCAGGTTGTTGCTGAGGCGACAGTATGCCCTTTTTTGTGCCTTGTCCCAAAGTCAGTAAGGTAAGACAGTGGTTCATTAAAGAAAATCCTGCATGACACCACCAGCTGAAAATGTGATAAACATTTAACAATAAAAGCATAAATAGGGACAAATATTAACAAAGTAGTGCCTATATATTTTTTTTTTTCAGAATTGTGCAATGTAACTGTTCTTCACCGGAACAGGACCCAAATGCGTGACCTTCTCACACAAGCTTTTATTTTACGGGAAATGGGGAGTCATGCACATTAGGCAGCAGTCTGGTGTGGAAAGACAGGAAGCCAGAGACCGACGAGATCGACACCAATTGCCCGAGCAAATATAGGACAGATTGGGTCGATACCGGAACAAACTAGACGGGAACAAAAACTGGAGAGAATAATAAATAGGATAAAAATAGACGGGAACAAAACTGGAAACCAATATTAAACAGGACAAAATGAACGGGAACAATAGCGTACAGGAAATACCAACAGGACCGAGTCAGAAACCACGTTTTGCGGGGCAGAGGTTCGTTGAAGGACTGACGAACGGAGAGTGAGAACACCGAACTTAAAAAGAAGGAAAGCCAATCCGTCAACAAACTGCAGCTGGCGCCACACAGGCTGGCCAATTGGGCGCCAAAGCAACCGTGAAAGTAACAGCAGTGCAACGAAGAGTAGTACAATAAAACTTCTCAGCAACCAAAAAAAAAAAAAAATCCCCCAAAATTGGCAAAATACAGAGGGGAAAATAAGTATTTAGTCAACCACCATTTATGCAAGTTGTCCGACTTGAAAAGATTCAAGAAGCTTGTTATTGGCAACATGGATAAACCTCAACCATGAAAGACAAAATGGGGAAGAAAAAAAGAAAATCACATTGTTTGATTTTTAAGGAATTTATTTCTAAATTAGAATGGAAAATAAGTACTTGGTCACCTACAAACAGGAAGGATTTCTGGGTGTCAAAGAGGTCTGACTTTTTCTAATGAGATCTAGCGAGGCTCTAGTCATTATCGGTATAAAAGATATATGTCCTCAACCTCAGTCAGTGGCACTCCAAACCAAATTTGCAGTTGGTTTGGCCCACCACCACTCTTCTGTTATGTAGCAGTAAAATGAACACAGAACACCGCACATCAGGGGCGTTACTTGAGTTGGGCAGGGGTGGGCACCCACAGTTACGTTCTTTCCACCCAAAGAGAAGTAGATGTATGACAAATTAAACAAAATAAAACGAGAAAAATGGATAATGAAGAACAAAAAAAGAAAAAAAGCAGGAAAAAATAAGCGTAAAGCTAGGGGGAAAGACACAAAAGAAGAAACAGGAAAAAAGTTTGAAAAAAAAGACAGAAATTTAGGGGTCCCTTGATCAGTATATAACCAATAATAATGAAAATTTTTGCTCGAAATGAATTAGATTTTCTTAAATTTAAATAATCCATTATTCAACTAAAATATAAAAACTCATTTAAACTTCAAACCATTTTCTACCAAGGGACTTTAAAGTCAAGCAACTTGAATCGCGCGCAAAACAACAAAATGTCAATTCAAAATTTGTTTTTGCTTTTCAGTGCAGCAATTGACAGACATGTTTTTCGGACAATGTCACCCGGTTGGTAGGCTAGGGGCAGCACAGCGGAGCAGTGGTTAGCGCGTGTGCGGCACAGTTCTGAGGTCATGAGATTGAACCTCCTGCAACTGGCTGGCAACCAGTTTACTGTTTACTGCCCAAGGAATGGCTGGGATGGGGTCCAGCACCCCCGCGACCCTACTGAAGATAAAGGGTGCAGATAATGGATGGATGGATGGTCAGCTACGAGAAAAACGTATTGAATAATATAGTGTATTTTTGTCAGTGGGCTATCCAAGGGCTCCATGTGACACTGTGCTTCAACGTCACCATATTTGTAACTGGCCATTGCTTTGCAGTGCCGAGCTTATTGCATAAAAAAGCTATTCCGTTTGGATAACATTTTTTTGGGCAGTTTCTCTCATAATTTCGAGATCAGGTAATTACTAGAAAAAACAAATTATTAAAAAAAAGCTGTGATAAATGAAAAGGAAACGCATATTATCTTCGTAATCAGCAATGGCAATGATATTGTAATGCCTGTTACTTTTGTTTGTGTTCACACATGGACCCTTTAAGACACCGATGTGACGCGAGGGAGTGGGGAGGCTCGAGAAGCAGAAGTTTGGGCTCTGAATTCAGTCCATGTGTAGAACAAACGGCGTGAGCTGCAAGAAGACAGTTGCTCGTGTTTGAATATTTTTATACAGCTTGTTATTTTGTTATTGAATTAGCGACGTGACTTATTTAGCGACTGAATCATTAATCACACTGAGGGGCATTATCGCAGTTACCTTCTCAGTTTGAGATACCAGGAAATACCGATGCTTATAAAGTCAGAAGGTGATATTAAAATGAGTTCATCAGTACTGCAGAGGCATCTCAAATCCTTGGGATTGTTTAGGCGGAAAGCCCAGTCTGACGCGCTACATTTTGCAGGAAACATCTTGTGACGATGAGAAAAGATGAATGAAAAAGAAATATCTGCTTCTGCTTGCTGTTGAATTTTGAAAAACAGCACGGCGGCACAGTAGTTAGCGCGTGTGGGGTACAGTTCTGAGGTCATGAGACCGAACCTTCCTGTGTGGAGTTTGCAAGTTCTCCTCGTGCTTGCGTGGGTTTCCTCCGGGCACTCCGGTTTTCTCCCACATTCCAAAAACATGCATGTCAGGTTAATTGACCAGTCCAAATTGTCCCTTGGTGTGAATTAGCGAGTTGTCTGTCTCTGCGTGCCCTGCGACTGGTTGGCAACCAGTTCAGGGTGTCCCCTGCCCACTGCCCGACGATAGCTGGGATGGGCTCCAGCACCCCCGCGACCCTGAGGATAAGTGGTGCTGATAATGGATGGATGGATTGATGACTTGACCCTCTATCAACTTGTTAATGCAATAGTTTTAGAGGCTCACTAAAAAGGAGCAGAAATGATAGTCAGCCATCTTGCTGCTACAGGTACCCACAAAAACCAAAGCAGTGAGAGGAAAATTGTCTCCGTAGTGAGTATTCTTCGTTGTGCTCTGTAGTACTCATGTTCGGCTAAACCATACAGCTCCATCTAGTGGTCAAATATTACTCACTGTGCCTTTAAAAGCTATATAAATGATGATTTTGTGTTGAACAAGTGAAGCCAAAACTGCAGCGCCAGGAGAAAAAGTGTTGATCTCATCGGTTTTAAAGACATTCGTCCATCCTTACTTCACTCGTACATGTATGTTATCGATTCAGACCAACCACGATGGACCATAATGAAAACAAGAAAACCACATAACAGTCTGCAAAGTAGATGTCTGAAATTGTACTCCTTTGGGGTCCTGCTTCATAAGGAGTTCAGCATAACCCAACCAAGTTGATATTTGACCTTATTTATAAGCATTGTCAGGAGGAGAGGTAAGATCGGGTCTAAATATTCCAGCCCAACCCATCCCGGGCACGCGGGTATTAAAGCCTGAACCAGCCCGAGCGAGACCAATTTTTTTTTATTTGAGGGAATGAATGCGGAGCAAACCTGAATTTTCATATATGTGAGGACTCAGGCCGGATTCGAGCATGGCACAGCCTTTTGCCATGCCGAAAAGCGTCCCTGTCCGATGTTGCTACGTTCATCGTGGGTACACCTCAGCCATACGTCTGCTATTAAAGGGCCAACTGAAACCACATCACCACACTGTTTTGATTGTTCCGTTATTGTGGTCCTGCCATGGTATGATTTAAATTTTTTAATGTTGCTAAATATTTTCAGTTCAAACAAATCTAAATTCTTACAAATGTGTTCAAATCTCTAAAACCTTTTAAAATTGGATTTGAGACATTTTAATTCCAATTCAGACCTTATTTTTAAAATAGTGAATGAAATGCCTTTTAAGACTTTTGAAAGATTTGCAGTAACCCTGTGGTAACTAGTTACCTTTACTATAGAGTAATTCAGTTATTTACACACTTATTTTTAGAGGAAGTAGCAACTGTAACTAATTACATTTTAAAAGTGACATGCCCAACACTGGCCTCAAGTGATTACGATATGTAGGGTAGGCTACTAGTGTAGTCCGAATGATTAACCGTAATACTGAAAACCAAAAGCTAAAAGTTTGGAGTCAACATTCTTTCCTGATCTGGCTTGCCTGAGAACAGGTCTGTATCCAGTCCCGGAGCCAATCAGAGTTCGAAATGTCTCATTTCTATCAATAGGAGGCAGCAGATTACCGTTCTTTTTATATATTTGTTATCTGCTTTTTAGTTTGTACAAGGGATAGATTTATATGACATAAATGAATGGCCTTAATTGTTATTAGTAAATCGAAATTAGAGGGCTTTTCATTTTAGTGGAAGTAAAAAAAAAAGATTATACCAAATGTGCAAAAGGATATCACAAAAAAGTTGAAACCAATTGTTCATGATATATACTGTATGTGCATATTCACAATGGCACATTGTGCTCATGGGCGCTGTAGATGGGAGTTGCGCCAGCAGATTTGTTTTCATTTTGTTATTCATCTAGAAAAACAAGATAAAATGAGGTAATACATGAAACAGCATAAAAGAGAGTAAAATCCAATGTTACAGGAAACAAATAACCAAAATAACTCATATGTATTACCTCCTGAGCCACAGGGACCACAAATCACAAGACCTTTACTGACAATTCAGGTAAAATCATAATTTAGGCTTTAAAAAAACAATAAACCAAAACAAAAGGAAATGGCCATGAAACTCATGCTTGGGATTTAAAAAAATAAATAAAAAAACAATCGCATCAAGATTCTTAATGGAAAAAAGGTTTAGGCACTGAAATTATTTAAAATAAGCACAAAAAAAGTGTCTCTTATTCATTTGTAATTTATTGATAGAAAACATGCAATATCCTGCTCAATCTTCACCTGATTCAACGTATTACACAAGCGTCCCATTTCAAGTGGACTAAAAGGCACTATTAGGCTTTGAAGAAACAGTAATTTCCAGGATTTAGGGCTTGAGATTAATTCAATCATCAGTTTTCATGTTGAAAAATCTCACCAATGTGTGGTAATGCACAAAATAAGCAGACTGAAAAATGAAATGAGAGCTGAGCAGTCGTAAAAAGACAAAAAGTTGCAACTAGGATCGCTATCAGTAAACAATAACCTGCTAGTGTAGTAACATAAGAAAAGGAAAAAAAGAAAAATAATATGCCATTTTAAATACTCCATGCAAAGATGAAGACATGGATAAGTTGAAGACCCCTGTTAGTGGCCAACGGCTGGGGTCACCGAAGTAAAACACAGACGCTCCCCTACTTACAACCATTCGACTTACGAAAAACGGTAGATACAAACATTTTTTGGGGATGTCGAAAAATATCCGAGCATTGCTGTAAGTTAGATTTTGTATTGTGTGCACCTTTTCCGATGACAGTACTGTAGTGCTTCTTTCCGGGGCATGGCGGTGTGAGAGGTCTCCCAGCATCCACCCCGAAGAAGAAATCCGCTTCCTCTTCCTAGTTCATGTGTAAGCATTCTATACTGTAACTCCAGCGCGCTAAGAACTTTGACATTTTTATTGTTTAATATCTCGTGGATCCATTCAATATGGTTGGTTTAAAGTGTAAAGAGGCGAGCCGTTTCTCTTAAAATGAAACTGGAATAAAAAAAGCTTGATGCGGTTGAAAAGAATGGTCGGAACGCTTTTTTTCGGCCACTTATTACCACGGAGGAGGACCTCTTGAAGCCCATCTTTCAAAATTAAGTTATACTCAACTTTATTTATCTTTATATAGCATATTGTTTGATGATTTTTTTTATTTTTTAGTACGAAACACTACAGTTTACTTATACAAGCCTTAAACATACTTATATAAACTTCAAACATACAAAATATAGCACTGAAGCAACTTACGAACGATCGTCGTAAGTAGGGCAGCGTCTGTATTGCAGAAAAATGATTTTTTTTTTAACCAATGTTCACCAATTTAGCAAACGCCGTTTTTAATAGCTACAAAAGTATGACAATTATATGATGAATTATTGGGACATGTAAATTAATTAGATTTTAGAATACACGTGATTAACAAGAATGTAATATAATTTTAGGCTAAATGTATACTGTATTTTGTAAAGCTAAAGGTAGTGTATAATTAGTGCCGTCTGAAGAAAAGTAAAAAGAATGCTTCATTTCTTAAGTGAACACAACTGAGCCCAAGAAAGACAAGTTTGTATGAGTACCACAATAGCTTACAAATTCATAATAGGCAGAACAACCGTATAAAAGCTATATTTTTTACTTTTTATTCTAGAAATGTCCTAGGATTCTGCGCTCTCACAGTCGCAAACTAGGTTTGATTCCCATTGCATCCAATGTTTTGCAATTGTGTTTAGCGGTATTTATCAAATTAATCATTGATAATATAATACCGTCAAACCTTGTGAATAACACACACCAAAACTAAATTAGCTTTGGGGTAAAGAACGGCATCATACACAAATAAATACGGTTCTCCCTTTTTGCTCATTATAACAAAAATGTTCTTTGGGAATGTTTACAATTTGCAGCAAAATATGAGCCTTTTCTGAGTCACACCACGTATGGTTAAAAAAAGACAATGATGTCTTAAAATACTTTTCTAAATATGTCAAAACATTTTTGGACCAATAAATGGTGGTAAATTATATAGATCTAGAAACAATGATCACCAGAAATGCCACAAAAGATTAAACTCTAAAAAAGTAAATTTTTAAACATTTGATTTTGATTTTCTCAGTAATGAATTGCCTGAGGTAGAAATGGATATACAGTACCTATTACAAAAGTAAAAAAAAAACTGATACATTTGAATGTCTTGTGTCTATTGCCTCCCAAACACTGGTGCACCTTCTTAAAAGAGGAGAGGGTTGTCCAGAACGGCCACTCCAGCTGCAACACCACCATCTAAGCATTTGGCATTCTTGGTCCGCAGAATATGGCCAACGCTATCGTTCATCACCATGTCATTACCTTTCCTACACAGATGTGTGAGGATTAAGATAGGAATGTTTTTTTTAGCCTTAGTGTAACAAAGCACAGGTGATGTCCTTGAGTGATATTACACTCGAAATCAAGAGAAGCTGCTTACCTGACATAAGCGCCAAAGAAGCCCAGTTCACTGATACAACTGTAGAGTGAGATGGGCGTGCCTCTTCTCAGCAGGTAGTTCTGAGTGGCCACAGGGTTGATCATGTCCATCAGTATGTAAGCAGACCTCTCAGCACTATTCTTCACTTGTCCCAAAACCTGACAGATTTCTTCTCCATAAATGTTGTTTCCTGGATTCAAAGAAAGTCAAGTCAAATGAATATGTAAAACCCCTAATCAGAGTCTTTATGGGCACCACAGACCACCATTACAACATACCTTGATCTGAAACTTACATGAGGGCAAGGAAAAACTTTTCTTTTAAAACTCAGGATGAGGAAAATCATGAAGGTTTAACGATTAAACCCTTCATGATTTTCCTCATCCTGTTAAACTTTAACCTGTTTGATCAAATACTAAAAGAGGGATGTATCACGTTTTTTGAAACCTAAAATGAAGTTCATTTGACTTGTTTTATCCTATTTTGTCTTTTGAAGCGGCCCAGCCTAACAACATTAGTAATCTTAACGTTAACAATAATAAACAGCTTTAATCCACCGTGCAGTCACTACACCGCTACAAATGTGATGACATAGGAAAAGGCATTCATTTAGATATCATCAAAGCATATATGATCACATTACCATGTTGTACAAAGTTGTTTTGGCTGAACTCTTTCCCATAAAGCTTAATTTTCATTCTACAGCAGAAATGGACTGAATAGAGGTTTTGCCGCATGCTAAAATGAATGCAATTTCATTCATTTAAGTATGGTTAAAAAGGTGAAAAAGTTTGAGACATGTTACGGCATACTGTACAACCCAACATAATACTCATGTTTATCCTGGCTAAATTCGGTTGCATGAAAGCAGGTTACATTTAGCTTGGCTCAGTTACTCTGGTGATTCATTCCCTAAAGCAGGGGTGCCCAATACATTGATAACAACAACAGTGTGGGTAAATCGTGAGACATTGAAGGACTCGTGGTTCATGCAGTTTGATCGAAGGCTTATTAGGTGACCATTGTGCTGTCAAAGTATGACAATTTTTTCTCTGCCTTAAAGACAATATGGCTGCCGCGTGGCTGCAGAACCGCCAAGAGCAGCCTGGCAACAGCTCTGTCCACTTCTGTGGCTCCGCTGGAGTCACATATTAACAAAAAAAACATCAACCCATCATCTCCTCACAATTAAATACACGCTTGATTGATTGACATCCAAGGAAGCCATTCTGACATCCGATCATTTCTGACGCATGGGTCACCACGCATGCGCATACAGCAAAAAAATGTATGTAGGTGCCTAGTAATGCTACATTCCAAAAAGACACACAGTTGGCTTTCTCCCACTCTGATGGTACCAAATCAGAGAACAGCAACAGATGGGTGATTGAAAAAGATGCGTTCTTTATTTTGGCCATTCAAAGATATTTGGACCTCTGGGAAACATGCCTTCTCGCAAACGCTCAAGTTGTGGAGGAAAAACAACATCTGAGGTCAATAGCGCACACTGTAATCATGTAAATTATGTTTTGCCATTCACCTTGTGTGTGTCCATGGTCATAACGTTGTGTCGAGTGACGCCAGATTGAAGCAAACAAAGGCGGGGTACACATTTTTTTCTATGACTTTGCAACTAGGACCTCCTACCCAGAGTGTCATTTTAGTGATACTTTCCTGGTTGGGGAACTCCTACTTCCCACTTTTCTGGAATGAAGCAGTAGCCTCCAGTTTATTCTTTGTAAATTAAAAGGATATAAAAATGAGTGGCATGACCAAATAAGAAGCCCAAAACCTACCATTTCCATAAAGAGTTGGATTTTTTTTTTGTCTTCACAATGTCATATTCAAAATGTGTTCGCCTGATTGTCCAGACTAGCATTCATAAAAACATCGATTATCCTACGAAACCAAGCCGAGAAAGTGAAAGGTGAAGGAACTCAGATCACAGTTATCCAGGCAGCAGTCATTTTTCTCACAGCTGACAGCATAAGTGAAGGCAGTCACCAAAGCATCATTCCTGGTGAGTCAATATTTTGTTAAACACAACAAGTCCTTTCAACACGCAGAGATGGTGAAAGAGGCATTCATTGAAACAGCCTACTCAATATTCGAATACTTTAAAAACAAACCAAAAACATTAGCTTCAATCAACGCTCTTCAGCCGCCCAGAAGTACGGCTATTAGGCGCTGTGAACCAATTGCCAAGGATTTGACCCGGTAGTTCTTTAAGGATTTTGCGGACTGAGTGAGTTTTTCTCTGCAACTGGATGGGTCCACAGATGCAAGTGACTCAACTGAACTGTACATTTTTATTGAGACTGGGAGGTCGCTGGTTCGCGCCTCGGCCGAGTCATACCTAAGACTTATAACATTGGTAAAATGGCGGCGCCCTCTGTTGGCTGCGGCTGCATCGGCTCGCTACAACGGGTCAGGTGTATCGACATTTCGTTCTTACAAAGAATGACAATACAAAGGAAATTATTATTATTATTATTATTATTCTGTTAGTGTTATGACCGAAAAGGATGAACTCCTAACAGTAATGTCTATGGTAAACACACACAGGAGACGTTTTTCAGTCTTTGAAAAACTTTATAGAGAAAACCCAGCTCATAATGTACATATTGGCATATATCACCTCAGACGGAGTTAAAATACTGTTCCTCTATGACTGATGGTCATTTAGAAGTGTGCTTGAAGCTGGCCATCAGCAGCTATTATCCAGACTACACATGTCCGATTCCAAACAGGGCGAGTTATCTGAGTAAGGTAAGGATAAAAAAATCTATAAATTTATTAGGGCTGGCAATCGATAAAATAATTAATAATAAATAAATACATTAACTAATAGATCACAGTTTTGAAATATATTTATCAAGATTAATCAATTAAATCCAGATTTTTCAAATGGCAGTACCGGTAAATATGAAAAAAATATGCATCGAAAAATAAGATCAAATTTATTATGCCAAATTGTATAGGCCTATACCAAGTACAGTAAACTGGCATTACAGTCTGTATGCACAAGATAGCTTTCATAACAAAAATATTCAAGTACTTTATGTCAACACTGTTGAACTGTAAATTGGCTGTAAAATGTCGAAAATATAAAAATATGTTAAAAACAAACATGACTCAATAGCCTATAATTATAAATAACATGTTTTACATTGGCGGCACAGCAGCTGAGTGCTTAGCACGTCCACGGCACAGTTCTGAGATTATGGGTTTCAAATCCAGCTACCAACTTTCCTGTGCAGAGTTTGCATGTTCTCCCCGTGCTTGTATGGGTTTCTTCTGGGCAGTACGTTTTCCTCCCACATTGCAAAGGCATATATGGCAGGTTAATTGGCCGGTACAATTTGTCCCTAGGTGTGAGTGAGTGTATGAATGGTTGTCTGTCTCTGTGTGCCCTGCGAATGGCTGGCCATCAGTTCAAGGTATCCCCTGCCCACTGCCTGAAGATAGCCGGGATGGGCTCCAGCGACCCCAATGAGGATAAGCATTGCAGATAATGGATGGGTGGATGGATGTTTTGCATTTTTATAGTAGGTAGATAATTTTCACATGCGGAAATTGTGTGGGCACCCCTGCTCTACAGCCAGCTTGCTACAGAACATGCTAACAACTAAGCTAAGAATATCTTCAGAGATACATCTGGCAATTCTACGGTCTTGCATGTAAAAAGTTAACGGGTTTTAACACCCTCTCAGTCTCCTCAAAACAATTTTTTCTTGGATCTTCACACTTCATGTAGGTCACCTTTTTTTAGATCAACAGTGAATTTCTCCGAAAGGTGAGAGATTTTCATGTCTGTTTATTTCTTTGACCATACCTCCTCCCTCTCGCTGAGGCTTCAAGACGAATCGAGCTGGTGTGGCCAAAGCCATTTCGACTGTTTTGTCACCCTCTTCACCCTTGAAGACAAAAAAGTAAAACCAAAGAAGTATTAACATCCTTATGTAACAAACACAATGGAGGGCTTGGTGGTTGTACAATTGTCAAATGCAGCTTCTCCACAAGCAGTCGTTCTTTCAAACAATATCCAAATAAAACATTCTGATGTTAAATATTTGAACTAAAAGATGGGACAGGCGTGTGTTAATGAGTGCAAACAATTTCACAAATGGGTTTTAATTTGCAAGGCTAAATGAAGACAAACCTAGTTCTTTGGGTTCAACTTTTTAGGTGTGGTGAACAAATACTTAAGTTTCTTCAAATCAGAAGTAATTGCAATTTGTATGGCCTTAACTTCAACTCAAATTATGTAAACAGTGGTACCATTACCACTACGAGCTAGACTGCAACGCTAGCACTTTCTACAGGTCTTTTGAAAGAAAACTTATTCAAGGAGACTGGTCTCTGCCTCCCCCTTAAAAATGTTATGAAAATCTAATCTCCTAGACGCCATCTTTTCAGGTTTGTCATCCTCTCTGCCTTAAAAATTTCAGAGGGAGATTATATTTCTGGTGCAAAAAAAAAAACCCCAGCAAAACACTCGCTATTTCCTAAATGTACTCCTTAGCTTGGTCACTCGCATGAATACAGCGCTTGTGTTTTTCCGTTATTTCCTGCTTTTTTTGTCATCATTGTCATTGCAAAGGTAAAAAAAGGCACAGAAAGGAGGTGCTACAAAATGTGATTCAAGAAATGCAATTCAAGAGATGCGATCCAATCAAACTTGCTACGGAATAGAGGTACTCTACAGGTATAATCAAGGGCATGGAATCAGGTGCCTAATTGCGGGAGGCACATGAGCAAATTGGACGGAGCTGATGGCAGTGAGTGTTCTCTAATGTTAGCCTTTGGCAATGCTGGGGAACTTGTATTCCTTCGCGAACAAGATTTTTGTGAAAAACATTTTTTTACAGAATTGAATATATAAATTCACGTGTCTAGAGGTGCTTGTATAAAAAAGTTACAACTGTATAAGTAATAACAGGATAACTTGTCGGATATATGTGGGCTTTCCCTGATCTCAGTTTGTCTTGTAGTGAGCACAGACTACATGTAATTTCCTTGCCTCATAATTGTACGATTCAAGTTGTACATTTATGCCAGTGGCAAACAGACTACTGAAGAAGTTTACAGATGCTCACCATGTCCAAAGTGTAGAGACCAGCAAATGTGGCCCTGATTTTCTCCACTACTTCTGGCTCATTGGGGAAGAATCTTTCCACAACACCGGGCTTAGCAAGAACCTGCTGGATTTTCTTGCTCCCCGCTAGGTGGGTGCTGATATCAGGACACTTCACAGCCAAAGAGCGCTCAATCATCAGGCGGGCCTCCCAATCCTTTAAATTACAGCAGTCATTCTATTCAGAGTGGCAAGCTTACTCTTGCGGAACACCACAATTACTGAATGAAATGTTCAGACGGTTTTAATGTAACGTAAATGGTTATGTGGCTTTTTTTATCCTTCAGAATGTTCAGTTAAATAGAATGTTTGGTTAAAAATCCTTCGCTATTTTCTGTTTTTTTCTTTTAAAAAGGAGTCTGAAAAGTTTAGGGCTATTTGCCTGAAAAAAAACTAAACATTAGCATACCTTTTAGAGTTAACATCTTTTTAACGACCAGCTGCCATTTTCTCAATTATGAAGCCGATTTCAGCAGATTTAAAACATGTTCCAAATGCCAGAAGCATGTGACTTTGAGCTGAAAACACTGAAAGAGGTTCACCCTGGTTACATTGTCGGTGAATTTTAGAAGCTTTAAACTTTAAAATATTTTACACATGCATCACCTATTTGGGTTAATAATCAATTGTGATTTGAACAATATGTATTGCTAAACCAGGGGTGTTAAAATGAAACAAATGAAAGGGCGAAATAAAAAATTAGGCTACAAACCGAAGGGGAAACTGATCAAATGTTCATATTGTATAGTGTGAACCTCGCTTTAAGTTTAGGTGTAACTACATACAAACTAAATGCATGCAAATATATAACCGTACATGTAGATCCTTTTAGAATACCTGTTCAGACTTGTATTGCTGAGGCATGTAGCCAAATCTGAAGTAGGCCACTGCAACTTCCTTAGAGTCACTGAAAAGAGAGGTGAGATGAAATAAAATCATGCAATGAACATTATTAAAGATGGGGTTCTTCATATGAGGGGTCCTTAAAAAGTTAAAAGTAAGAAATTGTCTCTATTTAGTATGTGTTAAGAATGTGCAACTGAGCTGAAAGAGCCTTAATGATTTTTGTTCCAGTGTGCACCTCTTACTTTTAGCAACACTCTTCTGGGACGCGTAACACATCAAGTAGAAGGAAATGGGAGATGTGGGGGGCTGGATAGTGACTTTATTCTCGTTATTGCAGTTTTTTGTTAGTGTAGCATGAAAATGGTAAAAGTAGGAAGAGACCCATTTCAAATATAGTCCAAACGCCAAACCAAACCCCCAAAAGATGAAAAAGAAGTGTTTCTTTGAGCGTGTTATGCATAAACTGGACGAATGACTGAGGCTCTGACCAATGCTTTAAGCCAGGAGATGGAGGCAAAGAGTAACAAGGGTTCAAATCCCGGACATCACCTTAAAATTTGGATATTGATTGATAGAGAACACTTACATAAAAAGTCTGTTATCCTGATCAAGGCGTCCAAATTTAATGACGTCCTCAAAACGCTTTCGTGCTGTGGCGATATTTCTAAAATGGAGTGAGAATTAGGACGGTCAATATAGCCAAAAAAGGTATTTGCCAGCAAAGCATTCTGTTGTCTCAAAAGAAATCAAATAGACCTTTTCCACAGCTCATTCTCAATAAATCGTTGGTCCAGGATATTCATCTGGTAATCCTCCACCAAGAACACGATAATCGCTCTTGAATGAACAAAGGAGCTTACTTGAATCACTCAAGTATCACATACATGAATTTTGCAGAAGTTGTTGTTCAGTCAGATTATCAGAGAACATACTTGTTTGCTCCATAAAGTTCCCAGCCCTTAGCCAATGCTTTGGCCAGACCTTCCGGAGGGTTGTTGTCAATAATGTGCTGGCACTTCTGCGGTTGGCCAGCCACCCTTAGAATGTGTCTGTTGTAAATAAAGGGAACTTTTCATGAGCATTAGTAGAAAATGTGAAAGGAAGGCAAATACTTGAATGAATAGTTTCTGTTTATGGTAAAATCTTGGACAAGATTACATACTCTCGTTGTATTTGTTGTTTAATGGAACTGCATACACTGCAAACTATTCTGCCATTGAGAAACATGTACTGTAGAGTGGTCTTCGAGTGCCCTCTTGTGAGGTTAATTGTTTGTTGCTAAAATTAAAATTAGTGCCGGAACCACTATGTTAATTTCTGTTCAATGAAATCAATTATTTTAAATTAAATGTACTTTTATGTAACCTTAGCTCTGATTGGAGTTTTAATTTTATGCGCCTTCAGTCCAGTATGCCTTATACAACCCCGAACAATAATTATGGAGTCACCAGTCTTGAGCAAGCCCTCACTCAGACATTTTATTCTGTAGAAAAAAACTCAGATCACAAACATGAAGCAATCGTAAGGTCATTCCAAAGTGCAAAATATTGGCATTCAGAAACACTTAAAAAAACATTGCAATCGTCAGTAAATGTTACCTTTACAGAGCAAGTGCAGGAAAATAAATATGAAATCACTCAATTCCGTGCATTTGATATAATAATAATAATAATAATTTCCTTTGTATTGTCATTCTTTGTAACAATGTACACAGAACGAAATGTCGATACACCTGACCCGTTGTAGCGAGCCGATGCAGCCGCAGCCAACAGAGGGCGCCGCCATTTTTACCAATGTTATAAGTCTTAGGTATAACTGGGCCGAGGCGCGAACCAGCGACCTCCCAGTCTCAAAGCGGGCGCCCTACCATCTAGGCTACTTTTTTTTTTTTGCAACCATACGAGTAGTGTCACCTTCTTCAAGAAGTTTGACAATCCTGTCTTTGGTCTAAAGAGACAGGATCTCTTGTTGGAGCTGTGATTCTTGCCAATCCACTTAGTCCAGGAGCCCTCCAAGGTGTGATAACTACATTGTTTTTAACTGCTGACTAACAAACAGACTTAATCTAAGCCAGGTGCCCAATTTAGGAAAGGAAATTGACCGGGGGTGTCCTTATTTTCTACTCAAAATGCAGTTATTCCATTTTTTCTCCTCAGAATTGAGTGATTACATATTTATTTCTCTGCACCTGCTCTATAGAAGTAACATTTGTATTGCTATATTTTTTTTGAATTATTTTATTTTATTTTTTTACAGAATAAAATATCTGAGTGAGGGCTTGCCCAAGACTGGTTATTCCATACTTTTTGCTAGGGGTTGTATAAGAGAAATATAATCACAAAATACTATTTTGGGGTGCACGCCTTATAATCCGGGTTTGTTATCAAAACTGAAATTGTTACAATGTATTCTTTTAAAAATTAAAAATATTACGCCAGAACAAAAAGAAGTTGCTCTATATTTTTTTAGTCTATTAAAAAATAAATGGTTAAAAATAAAGCAAAACGCAAACCAGAATTTTTTGTTTGCAATGTATACAAAAGAAAAGGCAAATATTCTTATGACAAAATCGACATTCTAATACTAAATGAGCAGTGCGCACACATAAGGTTTGTGTGACATAATTCTATTTAAAAAATGACATTTAGTTTTAATTCCTAGTGAATGGCAGCATTATAAGCTGGTTAAAATAATGATGGCTACTTTACCGGTGGACCGCAGGGGTGCGTGAGGCGAGCCCTCCAAAACTGGCAGAGATGGTGTTGATCTCGATCTGCTTTAGAGAGGTCATTCCATCTTCTTTTTGGTCTAACATGTAGTCTGATCGATTCAGACCAACAACAACTGACTGGAAGCAAGAAAGAACAACGGTTTACAGACTTTGTAGGCGAACATGCCAGAAATGTGACCTCTAAAAAGACTTGAATCAAGAACATTCCTATGTTAACCCCATTTGACTGCAAATTCCGAATCATAACTTTTAAAGTTGTTTTCTAAACCTGCAGTAAAGCAGGGAAATGATCCTTATTCAGATTCATTTTATTTGTATCAATAGCTCCAAAACATTGTGCATTGTCTATCACTGACAGAAGAATCTGAATCAGTCCCTTAAAGCTTAGCGCTTTGTGTTTCTAAATGCCAATATTCGTTGAGGCGAATGATATTTTTGTTTTTGGTCTAAACATTATTTTTTTGTGTGCGTCTTTTACATTGAAGTTGAATTGTTAATAATTGAAAGTTCTTGTATTTTAAAGTTTCTTTATAGCATTGAAGAGTTAATAAATTGGACTATAAAACTCACAGAAAGCCAAGGGCAAGGTGGCCAAAGGGCTACTGCCATCGTCTGGTAAAATTGTGATTTTTTTTTTTTTTGGTACAAATTTATTGGTAACATTACAGGCGGGCGGGGCAGCACGGCGGCGCAGTGGTTAGCGCGTGTGCGGCACAGTTCTGAGGTCGTGGGAACCTCCTGCGTGGGTTCAAATCCAGCTCCCGACCTTACTGTGCGGAGTTTGTATGTTCTCCCCGTGCTTGCGTGGGTTTCCTCCGGGCACTCCGGTTTCCTCCCACATTCCAAAGACATGCATTTCAGGTGAATTGGCCGGTACAAATTGTCCCTAGGTGTGACTGAGCGAGTGAGTTGTCTGTCCCCGTGTGCCCTGCGATTGGCTGGCAACCAGTTCAGGGTGTCCCCTGCCCACTGCCCGATGATTGCTGGGATGGGCTCCAGCACCCCCGCGACCCTACTGAGGATAAGCGGTGCAGCTGATGAGATGAGATGAGATTACTGGCGGGCCACATAATAATTTTAACCACAGAGGGCGCACGCCAGTAAAAAAAAATATCACATGGCGTAACTGGCACCCGGGCCGGCCTTAAGGCAACAAAGAAAATCTGAAGGGCAGTTTGGGAGCTGAGCTGAATGAACAGGTTCTCTAAAAAGAATCGGAATTCCCATCACTAACAGGTTACGCTTTACAACAACATAGGTGTTAACTTTTAGGTTTTCCCCATATTCTGTGTATTTTGATTATTTCTAATTTTGTATGAGGTATAACAAATTTAGCATGAGATTTTTTTTAATCACTCGTTTTTTGTTCAAAATACTCAGTCTTTCTTCAGTAAACATTGCCTGAAGAGGCAAAAACAAGTTACAACTCTTCTGTAATTCTGAAGTGTCAGAATGCATTATAGAAGAGATTTTGAAAAGGGAGATATAAAGGAGAGCGCACAAACCTGCAACTTTCCTTCTTTAAGGACCTGCTGGTGGATCTTGAACAGCTTAGCAGTGAAGTCATCAACAGCCACCGTGCTATAGAACAACATTATTTATTCCCATATATATAGTATTTTGGAATATTTATTGTACACTGGTAGTACACTGGGGAGCCAAGAGGGCACCAGCCGGCAAAAGTTTAGGAACCATTGGTTTAAAGATGAATCCAGTTCTGAGGAAATCAGTGAACCAGATCTGGATTCTTAAGACGAATGCCTGCCGTCTGGTTCATCTGAAATCAGCAGAACCTCGTCCCCGGAGCCGGCTTGTGTCTGCTCATGGATGTGACACAAGAAAGAAACGACACCCATTCAGTCCGTGTTACATGAACGCCATTTTCCTACACTCGTTCAGTGTATGAACTACTAATTGTAGTCTTAGAGACACGGGCTTGCCCAATGTGCAGTGTAAAGCACAATTCATTAACAGGACAATTCGCTTAGAAGATAACTCACGGTGCTCTAGAAAAATGCAAGAGACAAGTTAAAAAAATAGAATAGCTTCCCCGAGGGGTCATTTATCAGGAACCTGAAATTGAATGAATTGTAAATAGATACAAGAGAAGCCTGCAGATAGGATTTCAGTTGAATGCACAGTTGAACAGCCAGTAACATTAGTTTAATTTCTGATGAAAAAATCTGGAAGGACCAATCCAGTCTAATGAACTGTAACACCTGCTGCATTGTGTTACAGGTGGCGAGACCAGCACCCACTCACACCCATGTACAAACCCACATATCCCGTGCATACACCTGTAAATCTATTCTATCCCTCTACCCTGGTTATATCCCTCGAGAGGGGTGACTGACAGCAAGACAAACACATACACAAAAACACAGAAAATAAAGAAAGGGAAAAAGTAGCAAAAAAAACACACAAAATTTTTAGGGAACCATGGCCAACCCAAATGCCCAAACACCCAAACAAGTTAAGCACCTCGGCATCCAAGTTGGTCAAGATTTTGTTCCTCCAGATGAAACACCTGTTAATGGTTTGTAGTTTTTTTTGGGCAGTTTGTTTATAGGTTGTCATTTGTTTATAATGTTTATATGTTTAAGAACAAATTATTGTTTTTCTATCAAACACCTTGTTTTCTGTGTTGTTTTTGTTGTTTCATGAAAGTAAAAAAACTGTTGAGATGTTAATGATTTCACTAAAGCTATAAAAAAAACCCGAATCAAAGTCATCAATCTGCTTGAAATGCATCTTTGCACAAAAAGCACATTTTCTCAGTTTTTTTGAGGTCGGAAACAAGTGTTTTTGTCAAAAATCACCCTCTGTTCCACAGCCTGTTACTTGAAAACTTAAGCAGCTAGAATTTTTTTTCTCCCAATGAAAGAAGAGAGTCAACCCTTTCTTTTGAAGTGCTCCATGTTTATGTAGTCATAAAACTGAATATTCTGTGGGTCTTGAAAATTCAGTCACAATTCTCCAAAACTGCTGGCAGTGAGAGGCTGGCTGCTCAGAAAATCACTGGCAGTGAATGAGTCAATGCGTGCCCCTTTGAGTCGGACTGCCAAGAAGCATGCAGCAATTTCAATCATTTAAAGCACCCAAAATCAAACATGTTTCAAACCTTGAAAACACATTAGAATTCATGCATTCACAAGGATTTTCAGCACCCGTAGGAACCATGTAGTTTGTCATACTACTAACATCTTATTCAAATAATCTTTTTCATTTCACGAAATGTAGCAATACATTCGGCTTAAGTGATAATGGCGAGCCGGCACAAGTTTTAGCATCCCACCTGGAAAGAGCTGATTGGAGGAAGTCAGAATCTCGGCTTATTCTATCCATCAATGTGTTGAAGTGAGTTTGCATTTCCCTGGCCTGAAGAAAATATTTTTTCGGCATAGGTGTGGGGAAAAGAGTGATGGGAGCATACGATACCACCTTGAAAAATACAAAAATAAAGAGGTAATGCAACATTGGTAACAAAAATATTATGTGCTTCATTTTATGCAAAGTGTTTGTGTTTGGTAAAATCATAGGACAACATGCTGTTAGACATAAAACTATCATTAATAACTGGTTTTTATTCTGCAATGGCCTCCTTTGATGTAACTCAGTGTTTCTCAACCTTTTTTGAGCAAACAGAAGCTTTTTCCATTAAAAATTGTTGAGGGATATCTTAGATTGAAGAAGTTTAAAAATTGCTTTCCAGTGCCGGTTTTATTTTTTTTTTAACCCTAAATTATCACGAAGCCTACATTGACAGTACAAAGGTTTTTCTTTTAAATTTGTGGTCACTGTGACTCAGGATGTAATACAGGTCCCTCTTTTGGTTAGCAAATGATGTAAATTTTCTTAACTTGTTTTTTAAATTTTATCCTATTTTTGTCTTATTTTCTCAATTTTTTAATGAGCAAAAACAGTGCCAGTGTAACTAACTTATTTCATAATATGTTCTAACTTTTTTCAGATTCATTGCAAAAAAAAAAGAAAATAATGAATAAAATTGTCAATAAAAATGAATGAAACAAACAAAGTACTTAAATAACACACTGTTCCACCTCATAAACAGATCAGTATAATAGTCTAGTAATGCACCTATGATATTCAGTGTATGGGGCTGACAGGCTTGGACAGCTTCTTTCCAAAGGCTTCCAGCCACACCCTGAACAAGCGTACAAGACTGAAAAAAATATCAATCTTGCGAGTTCTATCGAAAAATAGCTTTTCATATCTAATTTTTACCATAAATACCTCCAAGCTGTATTTCACCCTTTCCTTTCATCTTTGCTTCACTCAAGGTTAACACATCAACCTTCCTTTAGTCATCATCCTTCCAATTAAATGAAATGATCTGCATTTATATAGCGCTTTTTAAGTCAATGACTTCCCAAAGTGCTTTACAATGTGCTCCACATTTCCCAATAGCAGCCTTGCAGCCATGTAAGGCGCTAACCTGCTTATTGGGGGTTCAGTGTCTTACCCAAGGACACTTCGACATGTAACACGGACGAGCCGGGATTCGAACTGGGATCCCTTGATTCCAAGACGAGCGCTCTACCTCCTGAGCTACTGCCGCCCCCAATCTCCTCTTTCTTTCACTCAGTCGCTTTACTTCCACATTACCTCTCACATTAAGTGACCCTATAACTTGCTTCGCCTTGATTCAAAATTTGTGGTTTTTCTACTTTTTCCCTTTTTCGTAATTTTCTTTATTTTTGTATGCGTTTGTCTTACTGTCGGTCACCCCTCTCAAGGGATATGACCAGGGTAGTTGGTGAGACAGAGAGACGGACAGACAGACATCTAATTTATATTTTTACTTATTTGGGAATTTTGTTGTTGTCCTTCTTTTAGTTTCATTATTGTTATGATGCACAAGTTTTAATTGCATTTCTAATACGAAAGAAAATTGTACAGTAATTGTTCCCCCCACATTGCCCTCCACGATTAAGAGAAATCCAGTGTAGATCGTGTATTTGACAGAGCCACAAAAATATATGCGATTCACATACGTGGTTTTTGTTTATTTTCAAGATGACAAAAAGGTCTTACCTCTGATGAGTTGGAGGACTCCTTAAGCCTCATGGCGGCTCCTTGTAACAGTGCTGCATCTTTTGCCACAACTGCTAGATCATTTATCAGGGATTGGTTCATCAATAGTTCACTTGGAATTGCCTCGGCCATTCTGACATTTACGAAAAAGGAAGCAAATGCATCACTTAGTAAGACAACGATTCAAACACTATGTACTGTACGTCTATCATAAAAAACGGTACATTTTATGTCATTTAAATATGTAATGTCACGAAGAACGTTACTGCAAATAATCCAAGTTGTACTTATCGTTTGACACGCATGAAACGGCCGTTAGCTTTTTGCTAACGTTATTACTACCAAGTTTAGGACTCGTTCTCGAAATAAATTTCCTTGCTGGTCAGTTTCTTTTCGCGCACCAAAGGTATTTCTTGAATTGCATTGCAAAGAAAGGAGGAATAACTCTTACCTTTGGAGTTGTCGTTTGACGCTATTGGTGCAAGACAAGTAAACGTTGACCCAAACGCAGGTCGCAATAACGATGCAGCTGCAAAAACCGTCTGTCCAAAGTGCCAACTGCACTGTGAAAACCTGTACACCCACGTGTAGACTGTTCCTGGTAAGCTATTCGCTACGTGGTATCACGTGACTTGTACAGCCAATCTGCAAACGGAGCATTGACAGGGGCGCGATTACCAGGAAGTTGATGAGCACGGTGTCAAATTAGGTGGGTTTTCTGCTTTGGGAATATTTTTCTTTTGGAATGTTTACCTGTCAACCTCACCCAATTTTAATTACCCTCATTAGCGATAATAAACCTGACAAATACCGCTTATTTCGAGACGGACGATGGAGTTAGAGGCCTCTTCCCAAGGGCGGAGTGGGACACCTTTTCAGCCAGTGAGTTTTATACACTAAACCGGTGTTATGCCTTAAATCCAGGGTTGGGTAGGGTTACTTTAAGTGGATTACTTTCAATTACTTTTGGATTACTCCAATACCAAATATGCTAATAAAAGACAAAATAAACTAGATATGAATACAATTATGACTCACAACACGTGGTAAGCTTTCTCTCCTGGCTTTGATCTCTTTGATTTCCGGCAAAACTAACAAACAAAGTGAAAATAAATCCAAACAGCTTGCCAACATCATTTTTGCTGTTCCATGTATTCCGTTACTCCCCAAGCCCTCACAAAATGTAGTAATTTTATTCATCCAGTTAAAGTAACCCTACCCAACCCTGCTTAAATCTGACTCCCCTGCGAATTCGAAAATATTGTTAAGGTTTTCACTAAACTCTTATAACTCTTTTAAGGTTGCGTCACTACACACATTTTAAGTAGTCTACTTAAAACATAGAAAATCATCCTAAGCAAAGCACTGGTCTCTGCAACTTTGTTGATGACAATGTTATGAGAATTTCCAAAAACAGAGCTTCTTAGTCTAGACTTCACACATTTTAAGCAGAGAAGCTTCGTTCACATGCAACCAGAGTGCAGGAAAGGTTCAACAGGAATTTATATGCCAGCCCAATGACATAGTACAGTGTTTTTCAACCCTTTTTGAATCAAGGAAAACTTTTTATTTATAAAAGCGTTCAGAGGCACACCGTCCTTTGAAAATGTCAAATATTTTACTGTACTACCTCATAAGCAGATACTTAGTATATAAACAGAAGACAATTATACTTAGGATAAAAAAGAATGATGTGCTTTATGTTTTTATTTTTTACAGTGCAATTTTAAACTGCTTTGTTAAACAAATTAGGTTATTAAATGTACTGTGCTACCTCATGAGCAGATAATTAGTATATAAAAAGTATATAAAAATCTACTGCCATCTACTGATATGGATGACTATTACAGTTCCTCGTCTGAAGATAGCAAAAATACTGAATAATGGCTTGTTTTTTTTTGGGAAAGATAAAATTGGGCAAATTCCAGCGGCACACCAGACAAGGTCTCACGGCACACAAGTGTGCCCCGGGACACTGGTTGAAAAACAGACATTGTCGGTATCTCTGGGGAAGTTATATTGGGAGAGGACCTGCTTTTTCTTCTTTTTATTTTTTCCCTTTTTCTTCTTTTGTTTCTTGTTTCCTCAAGCTTTATTTTAAGTTCTCGTGACGCTCCGTTAGCCCCCCCCCACCCCCCACCCCAATTCAATACTTTACAATTCCACCCTACACTTTACAGCTTAAGCTAAATAAGCAAACAGTTGTTCTACATCACACATGTTGTTGGTTCGCGAACCATACATTCTCGACCACGCCTCCAGAGCAGTATAAGAAGTTGACTGATGTCTTGGTGCCACTGCATAGCGGGAGGGCAACATCCAGGGATATGAGAAAGCACTGAACTGCAAAAATGGGTTTAAATGACCTTATGATGTGCCGTGCTGCTTGTGTACACGTGTAGATGGCAGATGGACGGCTGTCAAGGGCAGAGGCCTTGGCCTGCTCAGGTCAAAGACATGCTTGCCATGTGATGCTCTATGCTGACACAAAAAGTCTGCTTTTCGGGAAAATTCCTATCAAACATATTATTCTGGTAAGGAACTGAAATTGCAATCCTATCTTTGTAAAAGAAAACCATTTTTTGAACAAATTTTCCCAACTATTTTGGTTGTTGAAAGTGTTTCCATAATCTAAGGAAAACATTTATATGTAACAGTCTCCGTCCTGTCAAATCCACAGATGCAAATGCGCTTTGACGGTCTGCTGGGTTTCCCTGGCGGGTGAGTCTCTCCTAGTGCTGCTTTTGAAATGAGATGTTGGCATAGTATGTGTGGAGTGACACAACTGGATAGCTTAAGGAATGAGGAGACAAGGTGCAGAACTGGTGTGGTTAGAGAGCTTGCTGAGAGGGTTGATGAAAATGTTTTGAGATGGTTTGGACATATGGAAAGAATGGATGAAGGCTGTTTGACTAAAAGAATATGTAATGTAGAAGTGGTGGGAAATAGAATAAGATAAAGGAATTGACAGATAGCGGTATCTGCATCTTTATTTATCCGACGGGCCAATTCAGGCTCAAATGCAGCCGAGCCTCTCTCTCCCTCTGTTCTTTCCCTCAGGCTCTGATGCTACCCACCCTAATATCGGTCGAACTTTAATATTTACTCATGGTACCATGTTACACAACGTTGTTTTGTCTAGACTCTTTTCCAAAGTGCTCCAATGCTGAGTAAATGTGTTCAGCGGTGCTTGGTAACTGATCAATTATTGCTCAAATAAGGTAATATACTACCGTAAGACCTTGCGTGTGTATATGTGGATAAATACCATATGAGAAAAAAATAAGGCAACTTTTTCTCGCTCTCGCTCTCGCTCTCGCTCTGGCTCGATGGTTGCCGACAAAGGCTCTCGTGAAAGTCTTTGCTGGCCTCCTGTAAACAATGAGGATTTTAATATTGATTAGAATTAATATCCCTATATTAAATCATGTGTTGTTTCATTAACTATCAATCACCTTTCTTGATTATTAGGTTTGTAAATCCATCAGGAGAGAGCCTGGAGGTGGGGCTTTGTAGAGAATTACAGGAGGAGTTGGGTGTGGCTCTTTCTATTGCGGAAGATGACCACATAGATGCTTGCTTTGCCCCCGGACCAACTCCCGGGCCCCGTCTCATCACTCACTTCTATGTAAAGAAACTAAAGGAAGAGCAGATCAAAGAAGTGGAGAAAGCTGCTGTATCCACAGCTAAAGATCATGGCCATGAGGTAGTCTGGAGAAAAACACATTGCAGCCAATTACTCATTATTCACCATCAGTGTTGGGAATAACGTTTTACAAAGGAAAGGAATGCATTCCTGGAACATAATTACTTTTCTCTGCAATGAGTTCTGTCACACATTTTTTATAATCATTCGTAGCTCAACTGTCGTTACAACATGGTGCGTTATACCACTACTTTTTAATAATGGTAAATTATTCTGTTTTATATTCTTTTACAGCTCTGCCGTGCCCCCTAAAGTAACATACAATCCTCAATTTACCAGAAATACCCTGCTGAATACAGTACTCTCAGAGTCGGTAAGGCATAAGTGAGCTAAGCGGGTCCTTAGGGCCCTGCGACCACTAGGGTGCCCTTAAGAGAGGTTAACTCAAAATATACGAGCTTTTCGGCTCTTTGGATCAAAAAGGCTTTCCGACCCCTGATATATACTATCAAATTTACGTTAGTTTACATATAAGATAATATTATGTTAACAAAGAATACAGCTTCTCTGCTCTACTACAATGGAAATACTACACAAAAATATTACTAAAATGCTGCTTTGGAAATACATTAAAAAATGCTTGTACTAAAACTACAAAAGTACCTATACATAAAACTATAATATAAAATACTAGGAAAGAAACATAACTACAGAAATACTACGAAAGAAGTATTACAACAGAAATACAGAAATTATACAACTACAGAAATACTACAAAAACTTGATGGTCATATTTCCAAACTACTACAAAAATAAAACTATAGTGATACTGTACGACTAAAATAAACTGTGGAAATATTACTGATATACAACAAAAAAAATTCTTGTGGAAACACTACAAAATACAACAGAAATACTATAAAAATACTAAAAACTAATACTAGTTTTTTTTTCAGTAACAGGTATTCTAACTAATAACTTTTTCCGCCATTATCATTACTGACAATCATAGACGGTGCGTTACTTTGGCTGCGGAACATCAAACGCGGCGCGCCCTGCAAACCTGACGACGTCCAGCGGCGTGGTTTTCCGCTCTTTTCAGATCATGTCACCATTCGAAAAATTACCTAGTATTTACTAACATGCCAAAAGAAACGGCGAGAGAGCTGAAACGCAAATAATTTAAGCACCCCGACGCGTGGGGTTTGCATATAAAGAAGGCTGGATCGCCATAAATCATCAGCTGGTTACCCCTGAGAGGCCTTTTTTGTCTTTTGATTGGCATTTTTGGGGTGGGATTCGATGTTCTATCCATCCATTATTCACGCCGGTTATCTTCAGTAGGGTCGCGGGGTCCTGGAGCCATCCCTATTTTCAGCAGTGGGTAGGGTACACCCTAAATTGGTTGCCAGCCAGTCGCAGGGCACGCAGAAACAGACAAGTCACTCACTCATTCACACCTAGGGACAATTTGAACTGGCCAATCAACCAGACATGCATGTTTTTGGAAAGTGGGAGGAAACCGGGGAGAACATGCAAACTCCACACAGGGTGGCTGGACTTGAACCCTGAACCTCTACACTGTGGGGCTGTGCGCTAACCACCCAACCGCCGTGCCACTGAGATTCCGTGTTGACTTTAAATTTGTTGAGCGTAAAGTTTAAAATTGTTGTGCATTTGTTGGGGGGGATTTATAAATATTTTACTTATATTTCCTTTTGTTATTTTATTTTTTCTTTTGTTTCCTTTTTTCCCCATTTTTTTTTCTTTTGCCTCCTCCTTTTTTTAGGCCTTCCATGCATAATGTTGTATAGAAATTGGTAATTTAGGTATTAAAGCAACAAAAACAACGTCACCACGCTGTTTTGTATTTGCTCAGAAAATGTTAAATTCTTTGGCATACGACTTTGTATTAAAGTCACGGAAATAGTTACTTCCCTGGTAACTAGTTATTTTACTATCGAGTAATTCCGTTACTAACTCAGTTACTTTCCGGAGAAGTAGTGAGTAACTATAACTAATTACTTTTGTTAAAGTAACATGCTCAACACTGTTAAGGAAATAGTTTTTTGGGGTGATTGAGCACCTCCTGAAAACGGGCTGGTCACACCCATGCTGTCTATTCACCATCACATCTCACTCTTGTGTCAAGGTTCTCGGGATGGTCCGAGTCCCGCTTTACACTACGAAAAATGGCGGAGGCCTCTCCTCCTTCCTGTCTCACGCATTCATCGGCAATGCACGAACGCAACTGATTGACTCCTTGTTGCGTCTTCAACTGCTCGTGCCCGAAGAACTTCACCAAGTCCTCAAGTTTTCGTTGAAGTCGCAAGCTCGTGTTACGGCTGACCTACAAGAAGCTCTTGCGCTGTTGAAAACGACATGAGTCTTAAAGGGACAGTGTGAAAATAAATTGCTATGATGGTCTGGATGTGCTCAATTTTTTGGGATATACTTTGAGGCACGCAATGAATTACAGTATCTGAATTCAAAATATATTTGTACTCTCTATGTACAGCTCACTCCAACAATTTATATAGATTGAAATCAGTCTTGACCAAATACATTTGAGTATGTTCAACATCTCTTTTTTTAGGCATGTAATTAAACAAGTGTGTCATGATTATGGCCTGAGGGCCATTTGCTGTCTGACATCGATGTTTCAGCGTGCCCTAGATGACAAGTCGCGTTTATTAAAAAAAAAAAACTAATATTTTGAATTTTTTGAGAGAGAGCCACCCCAAATATTTTGAGGCAAAATGTAACAAAACTGCTGACCCTGTTCTCCAGACAAAAGCTGATTATTCAGCACATATTATTTCACTGTTTGCCGTTTGATTTGCTAAAATCTATTAAGTCATGCCAGAACCTGTGTTCCATCTTCTTTCTTTCTTTCTTTAGTGCTTTAGGGTCCCGTCCCTGTGCGTTAAGCTGACCAGATGAACCAGGTTTTTCCAATGCTGGCGGTCTTGTGCCAGCTGTTCTGCATCCTCTACAGCAACTCCAAGTTGTTGGAGGTCGCCTGGAACGACGTCGAGCCATCGAGTGCGGGGTTTCCCTCGTGGTCGTCTCCAGCCTGCGGCCTTTGGGTCAAACTGGAGAATGGCTCGTATCGGATGGTCCGGTGGGAGACGAAGGACATGGCTAAACCAGCGGGTGCGGCGTTGTGCGACCAAGGAAGATGCTCGGGGCTGGCACGTGCGGGCTCTGAGCTCTTCATTGGAGACTCGCTGGGGCCACCTGATGTTCTCGATGGTTCTGAGAGCCCTGCTACCAAAACCGTCGATTCTTGAAGCTAGGGTGTCGTTCAGGGGCCATGTTTCTGAGCCATAAAGCAGGATAGAGAGTACGGCGAGGTTGTAAATGCGGAGCTTGGTCTTGCGTGCGATGGTCTGGTGCCGCCAGAGTGGTTTCCAGAGAGACTGCAGAGCAGATGCTGCCAGGGCTCTTCTGCGGAGAATCTCTGGTTTTAGGTCCCCATTGTCTGTCACCATGGACCCCAGATACACAAAGCTCTTGACAGGCTCTACGATGTCGCTACCAATTTGGATAGGAGGTGGATCTGGTCCATCACTGACATACATGAACTTGGTTTTCGTCCAGCTCACTTGGAGGCCAAGCCGCGCTGCCTCTTCGCTGTAAATGCCCAGAGCGTCTCTCAGCTGGCTGTAGGAAGTGCTGAGCATGATTGTATCGTCAGCATACTCCAGGTCAGTCAGGTGGTAGTTGCCGAGAGACACTCTGGGGATGCGCTCACTAACCCTGAACATCAGATGGTCGATGATGCAATTAAAAAGGTTGGGAGCAGCCACGCAGCCTTGACGAACGCCGCTGGAGATGGTAAACCAGTCGGAGTCAATGCTGTTGATGCGGACACAGCTCTCTGCGTTGCTGTAGAGCAGCTTGAACAGGGCTATGATCTTGGGTGGTGCTCCGAGAGCTTGGAGGATGTTCCACAGTGAAGAGTGGCAGACGGTGTCAAAGGCAGCCTTCAGATCAATGAATCCGATATACAGATGGCGATCTTTACGGAATTCACGGGTCTTCTCCATCAGCAAACGGACGGCAGAGATGTGATCCGTTGTGGAGCGGTTGGGCATAAAGCCAGCCTGCTGGGGACGGCGGCAGCTTCTGATTGCTGGAAGGGCACGGCTGAGCAAGATCCTGGTGAAGACCTTGCCCGGAATGGAGAGTAGGGTTATACCTCTGTGGTTTCCACAAACAAGCCTGTCACCCTTGCATTTTTCCAGAAGGGCATGATGACTCCTCTGGTCCAGTCGGTGGGCAGCTGCTCCGATTCCCACACCTGGTTGAATAGGCGGGTTTGTCAAGTCAAGTCAAGCCACTCCACCATGCCATCACCGCCGGCCTTGAGCATCTTGCCGGTAACGGCACAGATGCCGGGGGCTTTCTTGGTGTTCAGCTTCTTCAGAGCAGCTCTCACTTCTTCGGGTGTTACAGGGTCTGTGCAGCAGGCGTCGCTAGGAGGTGCTGTGTTTGCAGCCACTAGGAGGGTGGGATCAGCCGCGATGGTGCTGTGCTGCAAGAGGAGGCTAAAGTGCTCCTTCCAGCGTGCGAGGCAGTTGGCTTCTGTCATGATGAGTTTGCCGTCTGAGTCTTTTACCAGGGCTGTCTTTATGTGTAGACCGCTACGGGCTTGGCGTAGTAGACTGAATACGCGGCTCACGTTGTTGTTGTTGGCCGCGGACTCAAGCTGTTGGGCTTCTGCCTGCCAAAACCTCTCCCTATCTTCAGCGATGGCCACATTGCGCAGGCGGTTCAGTCTCCGATACTCGGTGAGGTCGCCTCCTAGCCGGGCCTCACGCCGCTGGTCTATGATGTTTAGTGTCCTCTCTGATATCCAGGGCTTTCTCGGGGAGGATCGTGAGCGTCCGAGGATATTGTGAGCCGACTGGAGGACACTTTCCTTGAAGGCCGCCCAGTCTGTTAGCTTGTCAGGAGCCAGGGCATCGAGGGAGCAACTGAAGTCTGTGGCGATGTTGGGGTCGCTGAGTCGGGAGGAGTCGAGGCGAGGCAGAGTCTTGTGCTGGTTGGCTCGGAGCTTTAGCTTGAGCTGGGCCACCAGCAGACGATGGTCCGTGTTGCCAAGCTGTGCTCCTCTGCAGTTGGTAGCAAACGACTTTCAGCGTCGTGATATCAGGATGTGGTCCAATGCCTTCCTGGTTCTGCCATCTGGGCTGTACCACGTCCAGTGATGGATGCGTTTCCAGGGAAACCAGGTGTCAGCAACATAGAGGTTGTTTTGGTGGCAGAGGAGGAGGCGGTTGCCATTGTCGTTTGTTGTACTGTCAACGAAGGTGGTACCGACAGGTGAGCCGAGGGACCGATCATTGCTGGATAGAGTGGCGTTGGCATCAGTGAGGATGATGATGACGTCGTGTGGTGGGGCTTGGTCGACAGCCTGGTGGAGTTGGTCAAAGAACGCGTCCTTCGCATCCTCATCAACGACATCGGTGGGGGCGTAGGCGACGATCACTTTCATCTTGCCGTGATGGTGGAGGAAGCGAGCAGATAGTAGTCTGTTGCTTATGGGTGTCCAGCTGATGAGGGGCCTCCGGAGGGATTTTGGAATGGCAAGAGCCACACCGTAAAGGCCGGTCCGACTCTCGGGGCCACTCCAGATGTAGCAATGGTTGCCAGCTGTTGTTTCACCATTGCCTTGCCATCGTACTTCACAGAGCCCTGCCAGGGTGATGTTATAGCGACAGAGTTCTCGGGACAGCAGGGTGGCAGCTCCGGGGCGAAGGAGTGTCTGGACATTCTAGGTGGCGACATGGGTCTTCCGACGAAGGTCGATCCGTACTCGTTGGTCGGGGGCAGGCTGGGGTCCGCTACCGTGTTGATCAGTCCGGCTTCTTTCTCTGGTCAGTTTCGTAACAAAGGGGGTTTCTCCTGGGTGAGTTGTTAGCCCTCCGCAGGATAGTCGGTTGGTGGGGCTGCCACCTCACAGCGTACCGACACGCTGGGGTCTTTGTTTGTCTGGAACCTACCCCGGAGACCGGCCCGCCATGGGTGACCCTACCAGGAGCAAGCTCCCGACGGTATCGCTCTCCGGGGTCACTGGAACACGCAAGCCCCCTCGCCGCATCAAGGCCAGAACATCCGTGTCCCATGTCAATACAAATATACCATTTAAAGGGCTTATTTCGACTGTCTTTTTGTCCTCAATAATTGTTACCAAATAAGGTGTGACCAAAGTTCTTTTGTAAAAAAATGTCACAAAATACTTCAACAAAGTTGGCAACGGAGTTTCCTTCAGTTTAAATAGCACGATGTGTATAGCTCTGCTCATTCCTAATGCTTACCCAATTACATTGCCCTGGGTGCTCTGCTAGTTTTTGGATGTTTACATTTTGTTCTGTGAGTTTTTATCAAAACGTGTCTCAACAAGGAACATGGATTGTGTAACGAGCTTCCGTATAAAAATGTAAAATAACAATAATTATAATAACACTTCCTTCTGATTAGGAGGGCGGGTCTATTTACTCTATTAAGTCAAGTCAAGTCATGTTTATTTGTATAGCCCTTAATCACAAAGAGTCTCAAAGGGCTGCACAGATCAAAGACTATTGCAAACTACAGACTATTATGACACCTACATGAGGGCAAATAATACACAGCACCGGGGCCCAAATGGAGAATGCTCTCGAACCTGTGGATCTCTTCTTGGCTCTTGGGCTCACTAGTAGACCAGTGTTTTCAGAGCGTTTTCATCACGATACACAAAATAATTAGTTGGTTGCCCATGTCGTCCAAATAAGGTGCATTATTCATAACTTTGAAAATACAGGAAAATTCCTGCACATTTTACTGAATTGTGTGAAATGGATAAAATATGTACCGTATTTTCCGCACTATAAGGCGCACCGGGTTATAGGGCGCACCCCCAAAAATAGTTTTTGGTCCTATATTTTCCATACATAAGGCGCACCGGATTATAAGGCGCTACAATGGGAACGTCGACAAAACAGTCAGATTGTTCAGTCAAACTTATTACCCCCTTAATTCCGAAAGCTTGCAAAGAAGCAAATACGTGTCTCACACATGTACGGACACAGTGTCTGTACAATGTCACCAATCACTCGAATGCATCGTTCCACACATCATTCGGAAGGTTAAAGTCTTGGGATTCAAGAAATGCTAACCATTTCTCAGTTTCTATTTTATTTTTCGCTGGTAACTGTGTGGACAGCAAAGTAAGAATTTTATTGTGCAGGGAAACGTGGTTCTTTACTGTGCATATGACAATAAACATTTTGAATTGAATTTAGTTTAAAAATAGACTCATCACAGAAACATCAATATCGTTCTAAAACAAGTTACTGGGAAAATATAAAGCCGCATAGCTCACTTAAGCCATCATGTTCAATAATGATACGCAACCATGGTCTTCTTACAACCGTGAGTGTGGTAAATCCAACCGTGTAAAATATTTACAAATACAGACTAGTAAAAAATGTTTTCTCTATGCCGTAGTGCAACCCAACGTGTGATTCACATTCATCTTTTTCGGACAATTGCAGGCTTTGTTTTGCCCCGCTTTAGCCTATGCAAGCCTGTAAATGATGAAAAGGATCAGCCTCCTTTCCCCCGAATAAGTTTAGCCAATAGTGACTGATTCAAATGATGATTGACACATTGGTTAGGAAATGAAACGCCGTTGTATATATATCCCAACATACACCGCGCACTACTTCGCCTTCGGGGGAAAATCTAGTCGGCGGCTGCTTGCCTTAGTTTCAGGACTTTGCATCTTAATATTGATCCATATATAAGGCGCACTGTATTATAAGGCGCTTGGTCAGCTTTTGAAAAAAATAAAGGCTTTTAGGTGCGTCTTATAGTGCGGAAAATACGGTAATACAAAAACGATGAGGAGTTCGCTCAGGTGAATTGGTTTAGCCCTAACCGCTTGTCGTGAGTGACAGCTATGGTATGGGCCTCTGTTTACGTACTAAACGAGTGGAAAAAAAACAGATGGAAAGAAAACATACCAAGCCCTCCGGGGCCTGATTTAGGAAAAAAGGAAAAGAGGAGGAGAAATGAGCACAGGATATAGATATGCAACTACAGTAGTTTTCTTTACATGATTAAGGAGGGTTTGTATCCATGTCATTAATGAAGGGCTAATAGTAATTTTGTCGTATACGTGATGGCGTGCTTGCTTATTGTGCTCGTTATGCTTATCCAATACTAATTCAGTTTTCACCCAGGCAATCTCCTGTCACCTTTTGATTCTACTGTGCTACAAAACTGTTAAATTCAGTTATTATGTATTCTCATTGTTTTAGTTAAATGCACTCACTCTGACAGTCACTGTGGCTCCAGCAGAAAGGAGCTTTTCGAAATTGATTAAGTCGTACCTGAGGTCAAACATGTCTCAGGAACGGCTCACCCGCCTTGCTGTTATCAGCAGTTATCACAAAGTAGGGGAGCACACTGCTCATGGCGATTTTGTCGAAGATTTTGCATCAGGGAGAGCCAGAAAGTTCAAGTTTGTGTTTCTTTTCAGTAGACAACTACATTTTCTGTAGTCTGTTTTCTAATTTGTGTGATTTGCTACATGTGGACGACTTCATGCTAACAATGTCATTCTTACGGTTACATGCTAACAATCTCATGCTCACTGTTAAATGCTAACAATTTGAGTATGTTGACAAGATTGGATAGAACGAGAAATGAAATTTTGAGAGACAGAACTGGAGTAGGATTGGAACTGAGCCAGCGTGTGGATCAACGAGTACTCGGTTGGTTTAGACACATGGAGAGGATGGACTTGGAGGGAATGTTGAAGAGGAAAAAAATGATTTAAATTTTATGTTTTCAGATACAGTCTTGAATCTGATACTTCGACAATATTAATTGTTATTGCAACATGCGTTGCCGCCTGGTCATCCTCGAAGGGGGATTATCTCATTTGCGGTCCCTCCTCAAGGTTTCTTCGTTTTCCTCATGTTGAGGTTTTTGAGTTTTTTCTTGCCCTCATGTAGGATTTAGATCAGGGGATGGTGTAATAGTAGTCTGTAGTTTGCAATAATCTGTGGTCTGTGCAGTCCTTTGGAATTTCTTGTGATTAGGGGCTAAACAAATAAACATGACTTGACTTGGCTCGACTTGTTAAAGCATATTTCAATAAGTATTTGACATTTTTACTTATACAGTGTATTTGTATTCATTTTGAAGCATTTAGAAAAACATATTAGCCATTCTTATGTATATATTGTGTTTATGTTTATTTCAGCATTTGCGCAATTGACACATACATCAACATATTTTATAACTGTTAAATATTTGTCTGGGAATTGTTAATTTGGGATCCCGCTGAGGTAGTAATTTATTGTAGAACCTCCACTGTTGGTCTTACAGTAAGTGTTAGGAATGCAGGTTTGTGTTCGAGCTCACCTAGAGTGTGAGATAATGAACACGGCGTACTAGTTGCATACTACAAATGTTAGTGTGAATGTGGCATATTTGCAAAAGACATAGACCATCATCATGTGGTAAAATGGTGTCCATTTACCATTGGGTGTCCGACTCTGGCAGAAAAATATCATTCTCAGTAAAAAACGAACAATGTAAGTATTTTTCTTGATTTTGTGACGGTGACGAGGATGAAAAAGCTCATGTTTACTAGAACTTTCCCACAGAGGCTCGCGCCACAGGCAAAGATTTTGTGGGAGGCGCTTCGGATACCTTATGCGAATGTTACAGTTCATTTTTACTGGGAAGTGCACATATTGCCAAAAGGTGAGCAGTTTCCTTTGCAATTGCCTGATTATTATGTTTTGATGTTTTACTTTGAATTCAATGAAATGCATTATTTGAGATCATTTACAGACTGCATAGCATTGTCAGCTTGTTTGTTTTTGTGTTTAATGATGGGTTAAGTTCTTTTTGTGAGTTTAATAACATGATAAACAGGTTTTCCTTAACCCAAAAGAAACCAAAAACCCGTTCTTTGGAAAATAATGACACGTGGGTTATTCAGGGTTAAAAAAAAAATCAGGTACTAAAATATACCAACTTTATGAGAAAATTACTGTTTTGAAGTTAAAAAAGAGAAGTTAACATGCATGAATTATGTATATAAGAGGAGAAATTATTTTGAGGTTGCGAGGGTGGTATTGTGGGACTTCCCAGAGTGAATCGTACGTTTGAGGCGTTTTTTGGTTTGAACAATATTTATTGACACTCTCAACAGCAATTAAACACATTCACAATTTCCTTATATCATTTTCTAACAATATGATGTTTGAAGAATTTTTATCGACACTTTTAACAGCAGTTAACCAATGTGTACAGGGCACTAGATAGATAGATAGATAGATAGATAGATACTTTATTCATCCCCGAAGGGAAATTCACTTTTCCAGCAGCATCCCTAAGCTGAGAACAATCGAAAATAACTGAGAACAATCGAAAAATAACACGGGAGCTGCTGGAGTGGCTGCCATTCGTGACGGCGCCGGAGAAACGATTCAATTTGAATCATGTACAAACAAACAAACAATTGAATCATGTACAAGAAACGATTCAATCTGAATCATGTACAAACAAACAAACAATTGAATCATGTACAACAAACAAACAAAATATTTATGTTTCAATAAGTGGAGTGTTAATAAAATGGGGGGAAAATAATTTCTGATACTGATATAACCAGGTAAAACTAATTTTAAGTTACCTGTCCAAATGAATGTTGCACTATTGTGCAGCGGCACAGCTCTGCCTTCTCAAGTGGGATTTCTTCCCACCCTCCCAAAGATAGCGCCTGCAAGAATACTGTATGTATTCATGTGTAATGCGCATTGCATTTTATCTCATTATCACCCAATTTTTAATCACGGTACCGGAGAGAATAGATAATAGAAAAAACAGTATGTTGTCCTTAAAGATAAAAAATACACACAAAAAGCAGGAAGATGGGAAACAGCTATCTGGTGTATCTGTTGATGAATTGGACTTTGAAGAACGTGAAAAAAATACATTGTTATGTTGGTATTGTTTTCATAGTGCGGTCAAGTCAAGTCATGCTTATTTGTATAGTCCCTAATCACAAAGAGTCTCAAAGGGCTGCACAGACCACAGATTATTTTATACATCAGACGATTATTACACCGTCCCCTGATCTAATAAATCTGAAAGATATGAGGGAGCAAATCCATGCATGATTTTGTATAATAACAACAGAATCTTAAAATCACATCTTAAGCTAAGAGGGGGCCAGCTTTTCTTAGTTAAAAGCCTCGCTGCAGCATTTTGTACCAGCTGAAGGCTGTTGATTTTGGACTTCGGGAGACCAGGGAGTAGTGCATTACAGTAATCGATACGGGAAGTAACAAACGCGGGAATTATAATCTCCGCATCTGACTTAGACAGCATAGGACAAATTTTAGAAATGTTGCAAAGATGGAAGAAAGCTGTTCTAGTAATATTCTTCACGTGTGTTTGAAAGGACAGATCAAATATGACACCTAAATTTTTTTACTGAGTCACTCTGGGTGATCTTACATTTGTCAATGTTCAGACAGTTTTTGAGAACAAGTCACGGCATTCAGATGGACTAATAACTAACATTTCGGACTTTTCAGAGTTAGGGCGCAAGAAATTGAGTGACATGCACTCTTTTAACTCAGTGAGGCAGGCCTCCAAATTTCAACAGTTTAGTGTAGCAGATTCCTCCATCGGAAGATACAGTTGAGTGTCATCTGCGTAGCAATGGAAACTGATATTATATTTGCGAATAATATCTCCTTATGGAACTATGTAAATGCTGAAAAGAATGATTTGCAAAATGGCTGCATGTATTCAACAATGTGTGTAGCTTTCATTGCTTAATTTGATCTGAGAAAACGTCAAGCAAAATTTTGTTCCAATTTGTAATCAGAAACTATGGGTGCGTGTCATTCGCAACTATACAGTATACCATATTTTCTTCACACACTTCTCCCTTTTTAAAGCCCCAGGCCCTTTCATGCCTGTGTTACACATATATTCGGGGTGAGTTGTGAGCAATTAACATTTCGAATAATGTACCTGAACTCAAAGTGAAGGTTTTCAAATGGTTATGTTTTGAATGATACGGAAAAATAAAACAGGTAACATTTGGTAAGTAAAGCCAAATGTTTTATTGTTTTTGCAGTTTTTCGTGTTTACTGTTCATTATGCGACACAATTCTCTTACCTTTAACTGTCCTTTCAATTCTTTGAACATCATACAGGATGGCTGAGGGTAGACATGCTGATTTACTGATGAACACAAGCCGAATTAATGAACTAGCAGCGTTGGCAAAAGACGTAGCATTGATGCATGGCTTCCTGGTGAGACTTAAAGAATCCCCCAACTCAGAAGAGGTGAGAATTCACTTTTTTTTAAAAAAAATGTTTTTCTCCTTTGGTGGGTCACACCCAAAGTGAACCGTGGACCTTGTTTTCAGTGGGTCGCGGGCCTTTGCCATGAAAAAATATTCCTAAGAAAAAGAAAAGAAATTACCTGAGGTTTATTTGAACTCCTTAATATTAGATGGCCACAATTCCATTATTTTGGTAGTTTTCTAAGTATTTTTTAATATATGTGTAGTATTACTGTAGTTGTATTTTTGTAATATTATAGTAGTATTTTTGTAGTATATCTATAGTAGTAATAGTATAGTACTACTATATCATTTTTGTAGTGTTTTTGTATTTGTATTTTTCTAGTATAGTATTACATGAGTATTTTTAAATTCTCATCTCATTAGCTTCACCGCTTATCCTCAGTAGGTTTCGCGGGGGTGCTGGAGCCCATCCCAGCAATCACCAGGCAGTGGGCAGGGGACACCCTGAACTGGTTGCCAGGGCACACAGGGACAGACAACTCGCTCGCTCATTTACACCTAGTGACAATTTGGACGTGCTAACCACTGCGCCGCCGTGCTGCCCTATTTTTAAAGTATTAATGTTTATTTTTTTTGTTTGTACAGAAATTTTGTTGCATTTCCGTTGATGATTTTTGTAGTTTTTCCTGTCGTATGTTATACTAATATTGCAGTCGTATCCTTGTAGTATTAAAATAGTATTTTTTGTGTTATTGTGGTATTTTTGTATTATCACAACACATTTTTTGTAGTATGAGTATAGTATTTTGTAGCATTTCAGGAGTATTCTGTGCTGGATTTTTTTGGTAATTTTTCTATAGTATGTTGTAGTGTTACTGTAGTATTTTTCTAGCAATACTGTGCCAGTATTATAATAATACTGCTGTCGTATTTTTATAGTTTTAAGGTAATGTTTTGTACCAAACTAAATACTTTTTCTTGTATTACTGTAGTCGTATTTTTGTAGTTATTCTTTTGTGTTTTTTTTGTGGCTTTTCTGTAGTATTTTTATAGTATCACCAGATTTCCCAAGATTTATTTTTGTGAATTTCATGTGTTTTTTTTTAAATGCAACACACTGTAGTTTTAATTTGATGTGCCGTATTCTAGTGCTCCCATTAAACAAATCACAAGGGAATATTGTGAAGGAGTGCTTTATACACTGGTGAAATGAAATGATCTGCATTTGTATAGCGCTTTTCAAGTCAATGACTTCCCAAAGCACTTTACAATGTGTTCCACATTTCCTAATAGCGGCCTTGTATTGCAGCCATGTAAGACGCTAACCTGCTTATTGGGTGTATTAGGGGTTCAGTGTCCTACCCAAGGACACTTTGACATGTAACACGGACGAGCCGGGATTAAAACTGGGATCCCTTGATCCCAAGACGAGCGCTCTACCTCCTGAGCTACTGCCGTAGTTGGGAATATGGGACTTGAATTTGTTTTAGTTTTCCCGATTTTGTTTTTTTGTGAATATTTTCTACTGTCTCTGGTATAAACTGCAAAATCCTTGCATTCAAAGAATTTAAGAAGTTGATTGTTTTTTTTATTTGGGTCAAGGCTTATAACTAGGGTGGGATGGTGGTTCCAGAGGTCAGACCAGTTGAGAAACACCTTTATCTAAATGTTATATCCAGTGGGCACGCGGATCTAATACATTTGTCTAAAACTTAACTTCTGGGGGTGGACTCACAAGTGGATCTGCATTTCATTCCAAGCAGTCACAAGTATATCACCTTTTCCATTTGCATTTTAGTTGGTGACTCACGCTCCCTTGACGCTCTTTCCCACACCTGTTCCAAAAGCTCTTTACCTCCAAGCCGTACAATTGCAAACTCACTACAACACACTGGTGGATAAGATCAGCCAGGATCCCAAGTTCCTGCAAGAGGCTCTTTCCAGGTGGGATGCCAACTTCGTGATTTTGGGCTGTAACTCTTAACCACAACTGGAAATGTTTATCATAGAACAATGCATGGTAAAACTATGTAAAAATAAACTAATATATTTGCATACACAGTGCCTAGTGAAAGTATACCCCCCAACAAGAACTTTTTTGTCATTTTGCTACATTTCAGGCTTCCAAGCTAAAAATACAACATTTTCTCAGAATCACCAACATGTGAGACACTGTGGTGAAGTGGAACCAAATTATGACTCTTAATTAAATTATATGCTGAAAATGTAGGGAGACAGCATTTATGGTAAATAAATGACAACAACAACAATTATAATGATGACGGTAAAAAGGTGATCGAAGTAGTGATGGTGATAATGATGATAACGAAGAGACTGTATCCACAGAGTCAATGTAAATATGTATAATTATGAGTTATTTTTACGTGTAAAAACACAGGGGATCTAGATGTGGGATGCAATTGTTAAGGAGGTCTGGGGGTAGTAATAAGCAATTGCTTCTTCCTACTCCCATTCGAACATGTACGTTAACGTTGTTTGTGTGGGGTTTTTTGAAAAGCAACATCTACAATGGAAGTTTTTAAAACTAACAATACAAAGGTGTTAGAATGGCCAAACTTAAGTCCATACCTAAATTCTTTTGACCATTTATGGAAAGATCTGGAAAAAAACTGCACAAACAATCACCATCAAACCTTATGAAACTTGAGCTGTTTTTTTAAGGCAGAACAAGCAAATATTTCAGTTTCAAGATGTGCAAAAGGCATTGAGACATACTCAAAAAGATGTCTGGCTGTGATCACAGCAAAAGGAGGTTGAATATAGTATTAACTCAAAGGGGGCCAATATTTTTGCAACGTCTTTCCAAGTTTTTATCTGTTAGCGCAATATGAAATGTTGAAGATAAATATTTTGCTTTTTTCTTGATACGTTTGAAGCCTGAGATATGGCATAATGTCAAAATGTTCTTGTGGGCCAATACTTTTGCAAAGCACTGTATGTGAAGAATGAAATTATATGTATATACTCACTACATATTAGATGCATACAGCAATTATTTTGTTTTTTTCAAGACGTTATTCCTCAGACCAATATTTTTGTCTGTAGCACAATAAAGGTGGATGATTTCACTGCGAGGTTGTTCAAGATCCACCAGCAGATCGTAAAAGAAGGAGTAGTGAAGGTACGGTATGAATGTTAACTTGCATAACCTGGTTATCAGGATTGTCCAGATTTGCAAGCTTTTGTGCACTGGGGCTTTTAAAAATTTGAGGCGACTCACTTTACTCGCTACAATTAGGGATACTGTAATTGTTACTCCACGTTTTGAAAGTGAGAATGCATTCGGCAATCTTGAAAACTAAAGTCATGAATTTGAAACATGCACTACCATTTAAAAGTTCAGGTCACCCAGACAATAGTGTTTTTACCAAATACAAGTCACACTTTTGTAATGAAAAAAATGAGTTGCAAAATAAATGTAAGGTATATTCAAGACATGGAGAAGATTAGAAATATTTTTTATCGAAAAAAAAATATATATATTTTATGCTTTAGCAAAAAAAAAATTATGTGTGCTTCTTGCTACTTTTTCCCTTTTTTAATTTCCTTTGTTTATGTGTGTGTGTTTGTCTTGCTGTTGGTCACCCCGCTTAAATAATTGCCAAAAAGGCTGGGAGGGGAAAAAAAGATTTAAATTTTATATTTCCAGATACAGTCTTGTATCTAATACAATATTAATTGTTATTGCAACATGCGTTGCAGCCTGGTCATTATGGCAGAGGGATTACCTCATGTGCGGTCCCTTCCCAAGGTTTCTTCATGTTCCTCATGTTGAGGTTTTTGAGTTTTTCCTTGCCCTCATGTAGGTTTTAGATCATGGGATGGTGTAATAAAATTCTGTGGTTTGCATTAGTCAGTGGTCTGTGAAGCCCTTTGAGACTCATTGTTATTAAGGGCTAAATAAATAAGCATGACTTGACTTGAGTATTATATACACAAGTTTTTTTTTAATACTCCTAGATCAAGAAATTGTCATTTATGTTACATGACATGAGACTCACATAAGGGCAGCTGTCGTATTTGTCTGCCATCTTGCTGCTACAGGTACCCAAAAACCTCAAAGAGGCTGGGCAACAAAATGAGAAGTAAAATTGTGCATTTGAGTCCACGAGTATGAATTTTTCCTTGTGATGTGTAGCACTCATTTTTGGTTGCACTACAAAATGCAGTGACATCTATTGGCCAAATATGTCAGACATGTCAAACATAAGGCCTGCAGGCCAGACACCACACGTTGGATGATCTAACCCGGCCTGCCATAAATTTCTAAGTATATCAAAATAGAAGAGACTCTCTAGGTAATTTCTCTCAAAAGTTATGATTTTTTCTTTTTAATAAATGCAAACCCATTCCTCCCTCTGGCGGCTAGAGGGCAGACTTAGTGGGTCGAGCCTAGTAGTTTGATCTAATCTTTCGATGTACTTCAAAAACATTTATTTTGTATTCATTTCTTATTTATTTAAAACCAGCAGCACGACTAAGACATGTACAGTATTATTCTTTTTAAGAATAATTTGTATACCCTGTCAACTGTGAGTATAAGCCCGTAATTGCATTGAATGCCAAGCATTTTTGCCCATTATGTGTGTGAATAAATGTCTTACGCTTAGAAGAGATCACTTGTCATCCATGATTATAATATGTAGAGTAGGCTACTCAAGAAGTCGGAATGATAAAGCATGATACTTAAAAACAAAGCTAAAATTTTGAGAAGAAACTATTTTACTGATATGGCCCACCTGAGAACAAAGTCTTCATCTGACCCCAGAACCAAACTGAGTTTGACATCACTGCTTTAAATGCGTGGACGTATCCAAGTAGAAAAAAATGAAATCTTCTTTTTATTTGCAATTCTATATGAGCTTTTTGAGAATATTCCAAAGATTGTCCCTAACTCATTTAATGCCAGACATTTCTCCGGTGCCAGCCATTTTTTTGCCATTTTGATTCATTTTTGAAGCCTTAAAGAAAATGTTGTTCTGTGGCTATATAATACAGCACATTGAAAAGAAAATTTGAACCCTCATCTTTCATTAAAAAAAGTACGTTTTCAAGCCTCAACCATTGTTTCGTAAACAAAAGTTTGAACATGTCTAAATTCCTTGAAAGTACTTGTTTGAAGGCGAAGAACAACCCAATGTCTTTTACAAGACCAGACGGAGTATTCAGGCTTTGAAAAAATACAGCTAAAGAGACATTTATTCCAAAGTTTCAAAATAAAAAAAAAATCTGAATGCACTCTGGTTCCCCCACCAAAAGGCAAGCAAGAACGAGTCTGCCCCTCTCTTAAAGTGAGGAATTTTCCAAAAAATGAAAAATGCTGCACAGACACGCAGAACTCTCATTAAAAAGCAAAAAAACAAGTCCTTCTACAAGAGGTTAGCACACAGCTGAACTTTCAAGGTTATATGATAAGACCATTGCTGTGAAAGTACACTAATATGAAAGAATTGTTGGGATTTTCCTAGCTGTAATTTTGAAAATCGTTAGGATTGAAACAAATTATTCTTTACTGCAATCGAGAAACGAATTTGCCTCTAGGTGTTGCTTGTGCTCCACTTTACTTTATTACTTGAGCTCTTTGGGTTCTGATATGAATTACTTATCCCAAGAAAATGGAATCAATGAACCAGGCCAATGGAAATAAGACACCCAATTTACTAACACAGTGAATTAACGATAGGGTAAAAAAGGGGGGAGGGAAAGGCGCCGGAGATTATAGAAGTTCTCGACTGCTGAAAGTAGCATAAAACAAAAGTTTCCTGCCATAATGCTAGTCGATTTAGGGAGATTTCCTTGTACAGAGAAAAACGCTCATTCCCAAGAGCCAGCAAACATGTGTTAAATCTGAAAACTTCCTCTTGTTGTTGCGGAGAGATGCGGTCTCGTGCTCGCCATGGCCTCAACGTGTGGCCCGCGTGCTTGACTCAAGGCCGCAGTACAGGCCCGCACGGCCGCTTAGTGCCGCCGTTATGCGAGACAGTAGAAAAGAGAGAGTGAGCTTTCGATCAGCTCCTCTTTTTATGTGGACCAGGGATGCTTGACCAGATCATGCCTCTATCGGCGTGGTCTTAGATACAGTGGCTTGCGAAACTATTTGGCCCCCTTGAACTTTGTGACCTTTTGCCACATTTCAGACTTCAAACATCAAGATATATAACTGTAATTTCTTGTGAAGTATCAACAATAAGTGGGACACAATCATGAAATGGAACACACTTTATTGGATATTTTAAACGTTTTTAACAAATAAAATTGAAAAAGTGGGTGTGCAGAATTACTCAGCCCCATTGAGTTATTACCTTGCAGCGCGAACTTTTGCTGCGATGTTTTGCACATCAAGAAACTGATATTTTTGCCCATTCCTACTTGCAAAACAGCTCGAGCTCAGTGAGGTTGGATGGAAAGCATTTGTGAACAGCAGTTTTCCACAGATTCTCAATTGGATTGCGGTCTGGACTTTGACTTGGCCATTCTAACACCTTGATGGTTTTTGGTGAACCATTCCATTGTAGCTTTTGCTTTATGTTTTGGATCATTGTCTTGTTTGAAGACAAATCTCCATCCCAGTTTCAGGTCTTTTGCTGACTCCATCAGGCTTTCTTCCAGAATGGTCCTGTATTTGGTTCCATCCATCTTGCCAGCAATTTTAACCATCTTCCCTGTCCCTGCTGAAGAAAAGTAGGCCCAAACCATAATGCTGACACCACCATGTTTGACTGTGGGAATGGTGTGTTGAGGGTGATGAGCTGTGCTGCTTTTACGCCGAATATAACGTCTTGCATCGTTGCCAAAAAGTTCGATTTTGGTCTCATCTAACCAGAGCAGCTTCTTCCACGTTTGGTGTGTCTCTCAGGTGACTTGTGGCAAATTTTAAACGACACTTTTTATGGATATCTTCTGGCCACCCTTCCATAAAGGCCAGATTTTTGCAGTATATGACTGATTATTGTCCTCTCTTCATTATGGTGCATGGTGAAAATGGTACGTTCTGGAACTGTCCAAAAGGGGACGCTGTCATTCCATGCATTCCAAAGCGAGCCTTTTGAAACAGTCATTTTTGTGCCGGGTTTATATGCTCTACAGAATACATTCAACAAGTAAATACTTCACTAAAATAAGTGGACAAATAGGATGTGCTTTTACAACCACTAAATGAATAATGTGATTATCAAAATGTTAATGTTATGATTAAATGATAGCACCCATGTAGCTGGGAAACTCATGCGATCGTGTCAACATTCTCAGTGACCTATTTTAATAATTTAACAGTTTCCAAGAAAACTTCTGGGGAAAACATGTTTTTGTGAAATGACGCATTTCAAGCAGAACTTTCACTTCGGCGTTTTAAAATAAAAACAAGGAGCATGTGCTGCTTTAAAACTGGAAGGGGCAAACTTACCAAAACCGAAATCGAATGCGATCGTTGGAGCAGTTTATTCACATGCACAAATACCCAGACACACTTCAAAATAAAGCAGCAGTATACAAAAATATTTATCTTAAGTCAAGATTTTTGTTGTTGTTGCTTGAATTTGAAAAAAGCGGTCGATTTTTTTTAAGCAGTCGGCTTTTTAAGGGGTGAAAGGCAGTATTCTTAACCCTTAAGGCGCTAGTTTTGGCAGGTATGGACTTACTGTAACTCCTCCACATCATAATTTTTTAAAAATACAGTTATACCTCTACATACTAGATCAATTCATTCCAGGATCGTGATCGTATCTCAAATTGTCCAAAAGCATCCAAGTTAACCCTGAAAAGTTATAAAAACCATCTTTCTGATCACTAAAACATTCAAATAATACTCGAACAATAAAAAAAAAAAATCCAGCGATGAGAAAAATAATATGATAATAATGAAATAAAATGCAGATTTATTATGAGCACTTACTATAGAGCAGGGGTGTCAAACTCATTTTAACTCGGGGGCCACACGATAGAACAAACATTCTGTCAGGGGCCGGACTAGTAGATTAAAGAGAAAGAAAAAGAGATAAAGAAATAAGACAAAGAGGGAGGGAAAAGGAGAGAGGGCAGGACAAAGAAAGAAAAAGAGAGAGAGAGGGAGAGAGCGTGAAAAACAAAAGATAAGATGTTGTGAGAGAGGGGAAAAAGAAAGGGGGAGGAAGAAAGAAATCCAAAGAGAAATATAAAGACAGAAGGTGAGAAAAGAGAAAAGAAAGCGCGAAGGGTATGAAGAGTGAAAGAGGAAAGAGAGAAAAGGAAAAAAGCTTGTTTTTCTCTTTCGCTTCTCTAAGTGTTGTCTCGCGGGCCGGATTCAATCCCTTAGCGGGCCTGATTTGGCCCGCGGGCCGCCCGTTTGACGCTTGTGGTCTAGGGGTAAGCTAAGCATATGCTTCTTCCTACTCCCTTTCAAACATGTATGTTAACATTGCATGTGGTTTTAATTTATTTTTTTGATTTGTTGTTTCATTTATTTGCCCAATTGCATAGCCTATTATGAATGCTGGGACTTGTTTGTTTTCTGAGAATCTACTTCACCTACTGGTAACTTGTTTGGCATGTAACGCTAAAAAATATACTAAAACCCGAGATATTCTGGTTAGTCATGTTGCACTGCTATTATTAGGACAGCACTGTAGGTGCTGCTCTGTGTTGGTAAGGTTTACTATAGCTTAATAAGGGTAGTTGCAATCATTACCAAGCAGAGCAATTGGCCAAGGTAGACAGGTATGGTACTTGATGCCCTAATACTAGTTTCTTTTCAAAGACGCCTTTATCGAAATGTAATTTACTCTTTGTTGCAGTCATTTGTGTTGGGGATTAATCGATCAGACTACATGTGGGAGCAGAATGAGGACGGACAAACGTCTCTCAAACAGATAGAGATCAACACCATCGCTGCTGCTGCTGGAGGCGTCGCATCTCGATTGTCTAATGTACACCGGTAAGGTAGTTGTCAACATCATGCCCCCAAAATGGACAAACAGATTTTTTCCCCCCCAGTTCACTTATACAATGACTCAATGTGAGGGGCTTTCCTGCAATACCTTGGGAAAAAATTGGAATATTAACAGTTAAATATATAGAAATTTCAAGCAAAAAAACATGTACATTTTTCTCACATTTTGCACGTTTACAAATTTTGATGTACCTTTAAAAAGTGGATTTAAAATATCCTATGTGGCTACAAGTTTAATGACTACGACAGTTTCACCTTGGAAGATAATATTTCTATTTGCAACAGCCTCATTCTTACGATGGCTGGCCAGCCGGCTGAGAGCCGCCGCATCGTTGACAACAATCCTGCACTGGGGTTGTCCAAGGCTCTGGCCAAGGCCTGGGAGCTTTATGGAGCAAAGCGGTAAGTCAACTGAAAAGCTTATTCAACCTTCATTCACTGCCAGCTCACTAATTTGAAATGGATCTTTAATAGTTGGTGGGTAGGAGTGAGAAAAAAAGACTACTACAGTTAATCCTGGACGAATGAATGCACCTTATTAAGTTATTCTCTACAAAAAAGAAAAAATACGTCAGAATCAGTTCTGATATAAGTGCCCTTAAAGTTTTTACAAGTCAATTATCCATTTTTCCTTATTTTTCGAAGGAAAAAACGATATGAACATATCAGATATTGTCACTCAAGCCTTTATTCAGCCTACTTAAATGGGACATGAAGGATTGGCATCTAACGTTACATGTGGCACCAAATTTACAACCAATGTTTGACATCCTTAGTCGTCAATGGTATTGTATGAGTTAAAAGCCAGATTCACAAATTAAAGAATCTCAATTTTGTCTTTGTACAAGCCACACTAGATTTTAAGCTGCAGTCTAAAACACATACTCATTTATGTCCATTTCTTACATTAAAAAAAGCATTAGACAATAATAATTGTGCTTCATTAAAACACCCATTTGCTGTTAGCCGTTAATCAACTAACACAGCAGTCAATATCAAGTAAGTTGGCGTCAACATACAGCATCAGTGTGTCAAAACCATTATACATAGATGCTTGGAATGTTTCTGACAAGTACTGTCAGATGACAGAATATTATAGTGTGGCAGCAGATGACTGATAATCGGATATTTTTTTCCGATCGGGCGAAAACTGACGTCATATTGGGAAAAGGGACAACTGCTTTCGAATTTGAAAACTTTTTTAACTTTTTTACAATTGAAAAATGTTTACACACACATACATATGTATATGTATATATATATATATATATATATATATATATATATATATATATATATATATACCGTATTTTCCGCACTATAGGGCGCACCGGGTTATAGGGCGCACCCCCAAAAAATAGTTTTTGGTCCTATATCTTCCATAGGTAGGCGCACCGGATTATAAGGCGCTACAATGGGAACGTCGACAAAACAGTCAGATGATTCAGTCAAACTGATTACCCCCTCAACATTCCCAAAGCTTGCAAAGAAGCAAATACGTGTCGTAGATACGTGCGGATGTGGTGTCCGTACGATGTCACTCAAATGCATCATTTCAAATATAATTCGGAAAGTTAGTCTTGGGATTCAAGAAATGCCAACCATTCCTTAGTTACTATTTTCTTTTTCGCTCGCAACTTTACTGTGCATATGACAATAAACACTTGGAATTGAGTTTAATTCACTCAACTCATCACAGCAACATCAAGATCGTTCTAAAACAAGATACCGGAAAAATATAAAGCCGCATAGCTCACCTAAGTTCTCACGTTCAATAATGTTACGCAACCATGGTCTTCTTACAACCGTGAGTGGAGTAAATCCAGGAGAGTAAAATATTTACAAATACAGACTAATGAAACATGTTTCTTTATGGCGTAGTTTAGCAAGCTTGCTATTCAGTCATCTTTTTCGGCCAATTGCAGGGTTTGTTTTGGCCCTCTAGCCTATCCGAGGCTCCGAATAACTTCAGCCAATAGCGATCGATTTAACTGATGATTGACACATCTTTTTCGGCCAATTGCAGGGTTTGTTTCGGCCCTCTAGCCTATCCGTGGCTCCGAATAACTTCAGTCAATAGCGATCGATTTAACTGATGATTGACACATCTTTTTCGGCCAATTGCAGGGTTTGTTTTGGCCCTCTAGCCTATTCGAGGCTCCGAATAACTTCAGCCAATAGCGATCGATTTAACTGATGATTGACACATCTTTTTCGGCCAATTGCAGGGTTTGTTTCGGCCCTCTAGCCTATCCGAGGCTCCGAATAACTTTAGCCAATAGCGATCGATTCAAATGATGATTGACACATTGGTTAGCCAATGAAATGCCGGTATATAAATCCGGGCATACACCGCGGACTACTCCACGTTCGGGGGAAAATCGAGTCGGCGGCTGTTGCGTAAGTTGCGAGACCTTGCGATTTAATATTGAGCCATATATATAAGGCGCACGGTATTATAAGGCGCACTGTATTATAAGGCGCATGGTCAGCTTTTGAAAAAAATTAAGACTTTTAGGTGCGCCTTACAGTGCGGAAAATACGGTGTGTATATATATATATATATATATATATATATATATATATATATATACAGTTGTCTACATGTAAATGCTGTGGTAAAGTGTATAATTGAAGTCTTGTTATCATTTCAGGGCAGTTATCCTGTTCTTGTTGGGGGACACTCACATTAATATCCTCGATCATCGAATAATTGAGCATGAATTGTGGAATAGGTAAGATGTAGTTTCCTGAGACTTTCACAATATATTTATTAAATGTCTTTTGACATGGATGGTTTTAGGAAAGGAGTCTGGGAGGATATGGGGGGGCTAGGGAGTGGGGCAGGGGATGGATGGAAGGCAGAGCTGCATTTTTCTCACCAATCAATGTTTTTCAGCAATATTGCCACAATAAGAAAGACTTTTGAGGAAGTGTTTGAATCTGGGAAACTGGATGAGGACAAGAGACTGCATGTGTAAGTGACCTTTGTCCATAATTTTACAACTTCAAGAACACTACGGGCTGTGGTTTGTCTTTTCCTGTTACAGTTTTCATTTTCCCACAAATTCAGTGAAGGCTACGAAGTCGCAGTCGTTTACTTCAGGCATGGCTTTATGCCTGAGAACTACAAGTCTGAAAAGGTATTGACTATTTAGCCAAGGTCAACCATCTAGGCCAGGGGTCTGAATCGTATGGCTCACGGGACAGATATGGCCATTTTCATGAGTACATCTGGCTTGAAGATTAGGGGCCATAGCGACCTTGTCTGTGAAAAGACAGGTGACTTTGTGATCTTCCCTGTGTCTTTTCAATGTTCGTGTATGCAAAGCCGATGCAACACAGTAACACAGTTATCCATCTGTTCTTTCCAAAATTCAAAGAGCAAAGTTTCAACAACAGGAAATACTCACATACACCGTTTTGGCCTTATCTCTCTGAGTGGAGTACTTTTTATGGAAGCTCATTAAACAATCTATGTTCACTGTTGAGGAAAACACACAGAACTAACTGTAACCACCAGAATACGCGAGCCAAGCACCCAGAGTAATTTGATTAGGTGAGCCGTGGAGGTAGGCGGATCTTTGCAAACATAGTGCACGCCCCTAAATACCTCCAAATAGTTCTCGTTTGCAGTATTTTGTGACGTTTTTACAAAAAAACTTGCATCTTGTTTTGAAACCATTATTTGCAACAAAAATGATTGTCAAAATGAGCCTTAACGAGCTGACGTAACTTCGGAGAAAGCCAAATCTTATGGGGTATATTTGTTGATTTGGGACACAGGCTATGGCAAGAGTCGGGAACCTATTGCTTGCCAGCCATACATGGCTCTTTTCATGAGTACAAATAGCTTGGAGATAAAATGAAATTGTATTTATATATTATTACATTTAAAGCTATCAAATTACAGAGAGGAAGAAAATTGCTTCTGAAAGATAGTTAAGGATTAGAACTATTAATAGAGCAATTGGGTGGATTAAGCCATAAATCAACTTTGTTATCATTATTTTTGATAATATTCTAATTATTGTGATCATAACTGTTTTTAACTGTTATTATCGCTATTGTTATTATTGTCATTATTACTGGTGTCTGAATGATATTGAGTGATAAGCTGCATTAAAGAGTTAATAGATAGGTAAAACAAATAATGAGTCTGGTATCATTTTAACTATTGTGATGATGATAATTATTATTATTATAACTTAAGTGACTATTATTGTAAATATTATTTGTACTAGTAGTATTATTGGTGTCTAAATAATGTTAGTGAGCAGCCTTATACAGTCAATATATTGGTCAAGCTACTCATTAAGCCTGTTTGTATTATAACTATTATTGAGACTATTATTTTTGTTGTTTTTGGGACTGTTATTATTGTCATCAACTATATGGCTATTCTTACTCTCATTGTAATTATTTTTCTGTCACCAATGAAAACAAATTCATTTCAATCTAGATCTATATTTATAAGCAAACCAATGCGGTGAAGAAATTAATGGTGATGATGTTAAAAAAACCAAACAAAATAAATTGAAAGACAATCTCATAGATATACATCCTAAAAAGAACACAAACAGAAGAACACATCCCTGCACATTTTTTAGTTAGGGCAGACAAGTGGGAGTTTCTGGCTCAAGCTCTCGTACCTTGTCTTTTTAATGCAAAGATCAGTACACTCAACAATGATGGTCCTGCTGCCTTGGGGCAGACCCAAAGATACTTATATGACAGAAAACACACACCACATAGCAGTCAATTGTCACCATGAGCACCAATGAGAATTATTGTTATTATGATCGATACTCTTATTATATATTATGCTGAGAATGGATGGAGACAGGAATAATAATGATGATGACGGTGAAAGTCGTAGTGGTGATGATAATGATGATGATGACGGCGTGACTATGAATCCACGAAACGTATGTAAATATTGATATTCCTGAGGTGTTTGTTATATTTAAATTCACAGGATATTTAGCTATAAGACACAATTATTAAGACGGTGGGGTAGGATCAAATAAACATATGCTTTTTCCTATTCCTTTTTCGGTCATGTGACGTTCTCATTGTTTTTGTTGTTTGACTTGTCGTTTTGTTTTATTTTTGTTTTCTCATGTTCGAAATACAGTTTCATTCAAAGCTAATTGCCGCACATGTGATATGTAGACAGTATTAAGTCAAGTCAAGTCAAGTCATTTTTATTTGTATAGCCCTAAATCACGAAGAGTCTCAAAGGGCTTCACAGATTATTACACTATATTACACAGACTATTTTTCAGCCGACGAGAAGAGTAGGTTATTCATATGCTATGGAGTAGAAGTGAGTTTTAAGTTTAGATTAAAAAATTTCCACTGAGGTTGCAGATCGGATCTCAGGGGGAAGAGCATTCCACAGCACCGGTGCCCGGATGGAGAATGCTCTCGAACCAGCAGAACACTTCTTTGCTCTTGGGATCACCAGAAGACCGGCACTCTCAGATCGTAGGCTTCGGACCAGAACGTAGGGGCAAATCGGATCTGAAAGATAAGAGGGAGCAAGTCCATGTATGATTTTGTACAATACTAAGAGAACCTTGAAGTCACATCTATGGCTAACTGGGAGCCAATGCAGGTTAGCCAAAATCGGTGTTATGTGATCGTACTTTTTTGTCCTAGTTAAAAGCCTCGCTGCGGCATTTTGTACCAGCTGAAGTGACTTGATTCTAGACTTCGGGAGACCAGAGAGTAGTGCATTACAGTAATCGAGACGGGAGGTAACAAACGCATGAATTATAATTTCCGCATCAGACTGAGACAGTATTGAACGGATTTTAGCAATGTTACGAAGATGGAAGAAAGCGGTTCTAGTAATTTTCTTTACATGCATTTCAAAGGATAGATCAGGGGCAAATATGACACCTAAATTTTTAACTGAGTCACTCTGTGTGATGTGACATTTGTCAATGTTCACAGCAGTTTTTGAGAATAAGTCACGGCATTTAGATGGACCAATGACTAACATTTCGGTCTTTTCAGAGTTAAGACGCAAGAAATTGAGTGACTCAAAGGGTTTGGTCCAGTATATATAGGACGCCGATGTGGCTGTAAATCACTAGATAATCCTTTATATGGAAGCGCATTAAAAAAAACTATGTTCATTGTTGAAATGCCACCGAACAAACTTGAATCCAAAATTAACTTTCTACCCAAAAGCCATATCATAGCACATAGAGCAAATTTAATGGGTGAGCGGTAGAAATGAGTGGAGCTATACACAGGGCACACGCACTCTTTTACTCGCCTAGTGCCTACTGCACTGAAGGTAAATACGTTGGTATCCTCTATTGCAGTATTTTGTGAAAAAGGTTCCTGACCCCGAGGCTATGGCATTATATTTTTTTAATAGATTTGATCAAATTATCAAATGTCACACAGTGAAGTAAAAAGGGCTGGAAAATTACCTTTTGTCTCGAGAGTCGGTTTGGCGATTTTGTTGAATTTTGTCTAAAAAAAAATATATGGTGTCGCTCTCAAAATATTTTGCTTTGATGGCTCTGAGTCAAAAAGGTTCCTGACCCCTGATCTAGGTTTTTAAACCAGACACATGTATATACCTTTTTTACTGTAAACAAGAAGCCTCCACACGAGTAATACAGCACACACATGCCTTTAGTGAATGTTTTTGCACTTTAGATTAATAAGTGAAACATAATATTTGTGTATTTGAATATAGACATGCTCTCTAACAGACTATTAATTTAAGTATTCCAACCATTTGTACGTTTAATATTATTGTTATTCTTATTGAATTTTAAGTTGAATCGATGACTATTATGACACATGATAAAATATTGATCCGTACAATGCGCTTCATATTGCTGTAATAGGCATGGGAGGCCCGCCTGATGATGGAGCGCTCTTTAGCTGTAAAGTGTCCGGATATCGGCACTCACCTGGCTGGAACCAAGAAGGTCCAGCAGGTTCTTTCCGAGCCCGGTGTTCTGGAACGATTCCTCCCCAACCAGCCTGAAGTAGTGGAGCAAGTACGGGCTACATTTGCTGGCCTTTACACTCTGGACATGGTGAGCAATGTGATTTATGTGTACAGTTTACTTCCGGGCAATTTCTCTGATTTGAATGTGGGAATTCTTTCAACATCAATGTGGGAAGTCAGATTTCTCTTATTCATCACAAATGTGAATTCAGCGCTTTTAGGGTCAATTCAAACATAGGATTGCTGATCCCAAAGAATTGTTCGTTCTTTTGATTCAAGCAGTTCGAGAAAATTCTATCATATTGATGTGTGGTGACCAGTGTTGGGAATAACGCCGTTATAAATAACGCTGTTATTTTTTCAGTACGGGGCAAACGCGGCGAGCCCCTGTAAACCTGAAGACGTGTAGCGGCGCGGTTCTCCGCTCTCCTCGTCACGTCTGTTCGGATCATGTCACCATTCAAAATAGCAACTACCATATAAAGCGATTACGAGTATAGTATTTACTAAGCGCCGAAAGAAACGACGAATAAGAGCTGATAGACAGTGACGTGATACCCGTCTCTGCGGGTGCTTTTTTTTGCTTCTATTTGCTAGTACAACATTAAAATGATGAACGTCAAAAGAAAACTTCTTTAACCTCCTAAGACCTGGCGTCCTCATGCGTGCGCATTGATCAAGAAGGGTTTTAGAAGGTTCAGTAAAGTTTAAAGGCCAATTGAACCCCAAAACAGATAAAGATAAAGGTTATTTGAGCACTTCTAAGAAATGCACGTGCTTGCGTGTGCATCATGAGCTTACAGAGGCTTTGATGATGACACGAGCCAGAAAATGGTGCCAGCGAGTTCCGTATAGCTTCTTTAAGTTACAAATTAAGTTTATGTGCTGATTATTTTGAATGAAATAAAAAACTGAAAATAAAAACTGGATGGCATGACTATAAGTTTGCTACTACTCTCACTAATTCTATTATTTTGGGCTGCAACCATAGTGTTTTGTCACAATGATACACAAATCAATGCAGCCCAATTCCAATTGAATGTTTTTGTCACAGTCTTGGGAGTTTTTAAAACACATTCAGTGCCATAGAAACATTTTCAGAAGCATTGTCCCTGAGTGCCAAAACAAAGATTTTTTTGTTTTGTTTTATTAAAAAGAAAACCAATGATCATGGAGGCTTTGGTGCAGCTTATTGAGTCAAGTCAAGTCAAATCATTTTTATTTGTATAGCCCTTGATCACAAAGAGTCTCAAAGGGCTGCACTGGTTATTGCACAGACTATTATTACAGGCTATTATTACACCATCCCCTGATCTGAAACCAACATGAGGGCAAGGAAAAACTCAAAAACCTCAACATGAGTAAAATGAAGAAACCTTGAGAAGGGGCCGCACATGTGGTAATCCCCCTTTCAGGATGATCAGGCTGCCATGGATGTTGCAATCACAAATAGTACAGGGATATTGTCAACAAACATATAGGTTATTTATATGCTATAGAGTAGAAGTGTCTTTTAAGCTTAGATAAGTAACAAGCCTCTGGGAATTATTTTAGTATGAAAAATAATTTTTAGGGGGCAGTGGTGGCTTGATCAGATCTTTGTCCACACATCGAAGAAAAGCCCACCTTCTTGTGTTGTATTAGGGAATTGAGAGTCCTTAGGCGGAGCAGTAGAGCAGTGTGGTGAAAAAAGCAAAGATCAACTTATATGTACAGTCATTTAACACTTTAAAGATGTTTTTTTCTTTCTATAAAAATGATGACAAAGTCCCTTCGTCATTGTCAGGCCATTGAGGGATGGCATTTGCCGTGCGTCCGCAATCGCCATGTTGACCAAAATCGTGTGATCACTTCACCAGGAAACATTGGGCACTGAAAAGTTCTTGTTCATGAATATATCATACTTAAGTTTAGTATTCTTGCAATAAAACGTTATCTTGCGAGCATAGTGTCCTTGTGGTCATAGAACGCATTGTTTGGAGTTTGGAAGTATTAAAAAATGCAAAAACAAACCATACAAGTAAAAGTTCTGCTTGAAATGCATTTTTTCTCAAAAATATGTTTTTCTCAGAAGTTGTCATGGAAACGAGGATTTTCAAGTGACTTGGCAATGTTCAACTGTTGTTTACTAAACAATGGTTAAAGCTAGACAGATAATTTTTTTCTAATAAAAGATGAGGGTTGAAGCATTCTTTCCTTATGTCTTATGCCTACATAGCCACAAAACTACATTTTCCGTAGGCCTTCAAAAATGAGTCCAAATTGCAAAAAGTGGCTGGCTTTTCCCATTTCCGAGAAACTGCATTGAATGAGCTAGGTTTTTAAGCTGTGGTATTTTTGGGGGGTTTTGATCAAGGGACCAGAAGGTGACAAATCCGTTGCAATGGCCTTGGAAACACCAGATCAGTATGTCCTAAAGCCTCAACGAGAAGGAGGAGGTATGATCGAAGAAATAAAACTACATTCTCTTCCTCTGCAAAATTTCTTACAAATCCAAAAAATGTTCAACTAAAATGAAAAAAAGTTTTCACAATTTTGTACTTTGAGGAAACAACATTTATGGACAAGAGATACGTGAAGTTCTTGGCAAAGTGAAGACGAGTCCTGAGAGGATGGCCTACATTCTAATGGAAAAAATCCAGCCTGTACCAGCACAGAACTACATGCTGAGAAGAGGAAAGCCCCTCACATTGAGTCATTGTATAAGTGAACTGGGATTCTTTGGAGTTTATGTCAGGTAAGCATGGTCAATAATGAACTTGTGTTTACAGTGCCTAGTGAAAGTATTGCCCCAAATACAGGCCAATTCTGACAGAAAATATGTTGGAGTCCTGAGAATAGGGCCCAGATTCACCTTCCAACAGGACAACGGCCCTAAACATTAAGCAAAATCTAAAATGGAATGGTTTGAAACTAAAAAAAAGTGTTGGAATGGCAAAGCCAAAAGTCCAGACCTCAATCCTATTGAGCATTTAGGAAAAGATCTGAAAAACGGTGTGCACATACGATCACCATCAAACTTAAAGGAATTTGGGCTGTTTCAAAACATTCTGTGATCACAGCAAAAGGTGGTGGCACTAAGTATAAACTCAAAGGGCGCCAATATTTTTGCAACCCCTACTTTTCAATTTTTCATCTGTAAGCACGCTAAAAAATGTGATTGTTTTTCACAGTTGTCTCTTACTTGTTGTTGATTCTTGGAAAATATTTGGAGTTTTTAATCTATAAGTCTGAAGCCTGAAATATGTCAAAATGTTCTTGGGGAGGGGGTGGAGTAATACTTGCAAAGCACAGTGATTGTATTTCTGTCACATGGAATTGAGGAGATTAAAGAATCAGTACGAATCTCATCCTTACCTTGCGAATGATTTTGTTCAGGCACGGTAAAGATGTGGTGATGAACGATTTTGTGGGCTACCTCATGAGGACAAAGTGTTCTGAGTACTCTGATGGCGGTGTTGCTGCTGGAGCGGCAGTTATCGACAGCCCGCTCCTCTTCTGAGTAGATGCGTGATACAGTCTTGTGTAAGTATTCGTCCTGCTAGCCACGCCCATTTCGAATATCCGATTCTTTTCCAGATTTATACCCGTCAACCTCAGCCAATTGTTCTCCTTTTTGGTATTTGCAATTCCCCTCATAGAAAGGGTTTGTACAGGTGCTTAAAGTCTTTGAAAATGCTTGAATTTTTAAAAAAAGTGTTTTCAAGGATTTAAAAGTGCTTGAATTTTGCGTGAAATGATTGTAAATGGTTGAAGTTGTTGCCATGTTTCTCAACAAGTCTGTTTAAGAATGTTATCGACAGTGGTCTCTTGGAACTCATTGACGCCTGACTTTCTGCCGCGTTGTCCACCTTCTAATCCGGACTCCAAACCCACCTCGTCAGACTTAGATTTTCATGATCATATGCCTTTTTTATTGTTGTTTGTTTCTATATATACATCGACCTTAGGTGTCCTGAAAGGCGCTTCGAAGTACAATGTATTATTATTATTATCATTTCTATTGAGCTTTGCTCTGCCTTTGCAATCCGTCTTGCTTCATGATTAACGGCAACTTGCAATAGTTTGCATTGCATTGTCCTATGAAGCGTCATCACACCTTACGGGTTGCGCCCAAGGGAATAGTTACATGCTACACCCATACAGGGCACTATGAGATGTATAAGGGCATGGATCATGCATCAATTATGGACATGTATTATATGCCATTCAGAAAATCAAGTGATAAACTGTATTGGGAAGAACTTCATGAAACTGAAAATGTAACCTACATATTTCATATTTTTAGGCAACACCTATATATGGAGAGAGATTTGTCCCCAAGACATATACACATATTCTCCAGATCCACAAATATAATTGCGATTTACTCAACATCTAAAACTCATATATCTTGATAAATGCAAACACAAGCAAAGCATAGAATATATAAATCACAGATGTATATGTGGCTCTGGAAAATACACAATTCATACTGGATTGGTCCTCAAAACGTGCTTGAATTGGCCATGAGAAAGGTGTACGAACCCTGTATCAAGCAATAAAAAAACCTTACAGTTACAAACACTATGCGAAACCTATTTACTCACAGCAAGACGTACAATGTTAGTTGTAATTGAAAAAAACTTTATCAAGGAAAACAATTGTTAGTCTACAGCAACACTATTAGCAATCAAAGATGACTTTGTCGTCTGCTACCACTGACCGAGACGACCGGGATTAAAGTCAGATGGGAAAGATAGGTCTAACCAAAAAAAAAACGAGTTTTTAAAAAAAAAATCCTGCACAAAAATCGTTGTACACATTTTAAAATGATTAAAAAACATAAAATAGTCAAAACCTGCAAATTGACAGCTATGCAGACCATCCTGTTTTGTCACTTTTAAATGTATTTTGTTGGGAATGTTTTTAAAGCCCCAGTGTGTAATATTCAACCACTAGATGGCACTGTATTGTGAAATGTGAACAAAAATCCAAGCAGAGAGCACAGTGTAGCAGCAAGACGTCAGACAAGCGTCTAGGCGGGGTTTCCACTATGTAAAGGAAATACAAGTTTCCCGACCTCTGATCTTTTTTTGATAAAACATTAAGATGGCATGGAGTTTGTGTATGTTTGCCTGGTATTCAAATTAATGTTTTTTTCTTAAAGATTGTTGTACTACTAGGAGGCATTAAATATTACACATTGTACCTTTAAATGGTGTACACTTGATTGTCTGGAGCAAAGGGAATAAAATTGGTTTTATCTGAAAAAAAAAGTTTGTTTCTTTCCTTGACTTTTCGGATTTTCCTGCCTTGCTTTCCTCGAGTTACCTTCAGTGCCCTGCGTCCGACTAGGACCATTGTGTTATGTTTTCCTGGCCCTGGGTCTCTTAGGGGTGGGCGGATCAATCTAAATATCGATATTACCGCTGCTAGGCAAGAACTTGTTTCGCATCGATACTATATGTGGATAGCGTAGTAGCTTTCTCTCTCGCCTCGCACCCTTGGTCACTCTAGGTTTATGCCTGTTCTGTGACTGACAGGCACACTTTTAGCACTTCTTCCTACCTGACCTGCTGCTGCATCATGCCTGCCAGGGAGAAGAGAGTGCCAAAACCAGTAGCTAAAAATGACACAGGCAAACAGGGAGATTAGCACGGTGTGGGATTTTTTTCCGACTACAGAAAAGGACAGTGCTAGGTGTAATTTGTATGATAAAGTGATCTGCTACTGTGACGGCATCCCCAATTTACATAAACACATGAAAAAGCTCACCCTGCAAAAAGCAACAAGATGCAACCAAAAGTGTAAATATGTCACTCTTCATGAACAAAAACCCGTAAATCCATTGTCACTATAGCAACAAAGCCAAAAGGGCTCGTTACATTGCGGATTTTTTGGTTTGACTCTCTTGACTTTTGCTCTTTTACTGTTGTTGTAGTCGAATTATTTTATAAAGGTTTTTAGATTGTATTGTTTACATTATTTGCACTTTCTGACTTTATTCTCAAAATATTGCGCAATAGAAGGTATAGTTGACATGTTGACATTGTTGTACTTGTATTTTTGTCACATTGCTGCTTTTATATTTGACTCTCTGGAACAGTTGTAATACAAATATTCAATTTTTTTATTACCGTTAAAGTTTGAATTGGAGTTATTCAATAAAAGATTACTCATTTAAGTGCCTAAAATATTTGTGCTATGTTTAACGTAAATATAAACTTACTCAAACAGGACAGTTTATAAATTCAATGATCATGACATATTCAAAGTATTGGATCGTGTGGAAATTGCTTATATTTTAACCACCCACTATAGTTTATCAAGCATAATTAAACTTTGTCTTTCTCATGGCAGACCAGATATTCTCTTTTTCTAGTTCACATAATGAGCACATTAGGAACCAAATGATGTTTTAAACGCTTTCTAAATTCCCAACTAACTGGGATTTCTTGCGTCCACGTTCCAGTTTTACTCGTTCGAAGTAGGGATGCCAAACCTCTTGACAATATTCACATTTACTAGGTTAAGTAAAAACAATTCTTGCATCATAACAATAGTGATTATAACATGATTTTGACCACCAAGTTCGTGCAAAAGCATCACGGCAGTGCAGTGGTTAGCACGTGTGTGGCACAGTTCTGAGGTCATGAGATCAAACCTTCCTGCGTGGAGTTTGCATGTTCTTCCCATGATTGCTTGGGTTTCCTCCGGGCACTCCGGTGTCCTCCCACATTCCAAAAACATGCACGTCGGGATATTTGGACTGTCCAAATTGTCCCTAGGTGTGAATAATCGAGTGAGTTCTGTGTCCCTGTGTGCCCTGCGACTGGCTGGCAACCAGCTCAGGGTGTCCCCTGCCCACTGCCCGAAGACAGCTGGGATGGGCTCCAGCACCCCCGTGACCCTACTGAGGATAAGCGGGGCAGATAATGGATGGATGGAATTTCGTGCAAAATACAAAAAGGAGACACTCATATTTACTAAATGTCCCTGAATGTATCACTAGCACACAACTGCGCTGGTCCCTCAAAATCGCAGGCTTAAAACAAGTCAAACAATTGAGTGCTACATTGAAGGACAAATAAAATACAGACAAAAAGAGAAGTGTTTTACCTATAACATAGAGTGTATAAGTAGAATTTTCTTCAATGCACGCGCCTCATCTCTGTTTCTCTTGTGTCAGTGATTGAAATTATGATAGACGCAATTTGTCGATCAGAGCATCATGTACCTGTAAATATAGTTTTAAATAATAATAATAACGATAACCCTGCAAAGTAATCCGTATTTTAACTCAATTCACCTATAATTTGATTGTGCCGTTTTTTTGTAACTGTGATGGAACACATTTTTTGTATCCTAATTACACAACGCTGTTACATGTATTCCATTACTTCCCAACACTGTGTATATTTCTATGTGTTTTGGACTAAATTAGGAATGCTGGTGTCCTGTTTTTGATCCTTCAAAAATATTTTCCATTATCAAACATTTTTGAAAAAGCGGCAATTGAGTGACGAGGTAGCGCCAAAGAGACGCATCCAGCTCCAGAGCTGCGTGTTGCTGACCCTGGTCTAGATGAAGGGCTGGTGTGAAGCTGGTGCCTTGGGAATTTTCCACCAACTTCTGTGTTCCGCCCCTTTGGTCTAGGACACTTGTGAAACAATCACACCTTAGTTTGAATCAAGAAGCCCAAAATGATCTGTTTTTAATTTCAGTTTTATGTATTTATTTTTTTATTTTGTAATAGGAACGTAAAATTGCTCACTCTTGCGTTTGGTTTACCCATCGCGTGGTTAGTCCCCTTTAAGTGTAAGATGCTGCACTCACCCCCTAAGATAAGAAAAACAGACTACATTGTACTCTGCAGTGAAATACTGTACATAATCACACTCAATGTAAGATAGACGATTAGAAAGCGCCCTTTGATGGATTTGAGAATCTATCTTCTTTATTTTTCATAACCGTTTCGAGAGTAAAGCATGTTTCCCGGCAATACGTGAATTGATTACATGCTTGGCATGCCTGCAGGAAAAGATTTGATTCTCTTTAGGCGCACATGAGGCGTCTGCATCAGATGTTGGCAACCTCCTTCCCCAGACGGTGTTGCAAAGTCGCCCTGTTGTCATCGTGTGGCCAAAACACAGAGTCTGTGACCAGACGTGATGCATGCAGCCTTTCTATTTGAGTTTATCACACCGCATTGGGTGCGGGGAACACCCTCGGACCATAAAAAACGTCACGCCAGATGATGAAGGATTCCATCACGGCGGGAAATCGCTCATTCGTGTTGACCTCTAGTTTTTAGCAGTGTTAGTGATGTACATGAACAGATTGTTCTGCAGTACAGCCGTACCTCTTCATACCTTCCTGGATTGTGCTCGTAGATGGAATTGCTCGTAAAGCGAGTGAATTTTCCCGATATGAAATAGTTAAAGAGAATTGGGCCACGCCCAGTCTCTTAAAAGCATCCATGTGAACTGTTAAAAGCTATAAAACACATCTTACTTAGGTGCAAGGAGTCACACAGATCCCATGCCTATCAACTTATATGTTTTCCCCGTATTGTATGTTTTTTGATCATTTTAAATTGTGAACACTGTATCACAGTTTTTTAACAGGGAATGTTTTGTCTTAAAAAGACATATTGTTAAGTTTGAGGGTGGGGGACCCAAATGCAAGGAAGTGGAAACTGAGATGCCGGTGTGCTATTTCTGTCATGATTACTGATTCTGGGCACTTGCGGCTGCCCTGTTGGCGCCAACAGCCCTGAGCGCTGATTTGGTCCCTGACTCCTTTTAAACCCCCGGCTTCCAAGAGGAAGCTGTCAGACCGTCCTGTGAACCTACGCTTTTGCTAGGCAAGCACCGTACCCTCCGACAATCTCCTGCTCTGTTTTCTCCTGCCAGTTACCTGTTTGTTCCTGGTTTTGCTCTTAAATACCATCCTGATTTTATCACAAGGCAGAAACGGAGACAGGACCCAATAGTGTTTGTTTAACTCAGTTTTATTGAAAAAGAGAGCAGTGCTTGCTGCCACGATCCGATGATCGTCGGACACGGGTAGCTGATGGCAGGAACGCGGAAGTGGCACTTAGACATAGACTGAAATGGAAAATGCAATGAAACAAGTGGGCATTAAACTACAAACAAAATGTCTTACCAAGAAACCAGAAACAAAAATAAACAAACTTGGCTTGGCCTGGCAGTGAAAATGCAATGAAATAAGTAACAAACAAGTGGGTATTAAACTACTAATAAAATGTCCTACCAAGAAACAGAAAATAAAAACCAAATCTGATGTAGCAATAACTGTGGAAATAAAAACGACCCGACAACGTGTGCTGTCCGAAATGTCATCTCAAAGGGTCAGGATGATTGTGGAAAAGGGTAGGGTGATTGGACACACCTGTGCCTAGTTCCAAGCCCGGTTGGCACCCTCTGGTGGAAAGAAATGTACCACAACCCAGCACCATTCTGGTCTTGCCAATAAAACCTTTAATACTGACCATCTCACTCACTGGTAGCAGACGAAAACATCACAGATGACTAATATTGTCGCAGGATTCTACATTGTCTTGCTGTGAGTGAGTAGGTGCCGCTTTGTGTTTGGAAGGTTTGTTATCACTTAATTAGGAGGATTTGAAATGATTAATAAGGGGAGAAATTGGCAGGCAGCGGCGCATTACAATACTCATACTCGATCCTAAATCCCTATGGAAAGGACTTTGCGTTTTGTATATTTTATATATCTATATCTATTAGGTTTTAGGACTTTTAAGACTTTTCCACAGACAAATTGTGACCATTTTAAAAAAATCAGAATACTGAATAAAAGCTTTAGTAGCTCGTAACATTAAAATCAAATTCCTTAATTAAATCAGACTCTTAGGAAAGTCAGAAGAGCGAAAATGGGGATCACCAACAGGTGCTCTGTGGATTGTTATCGCTTTCAGGAATCCACTAAGTTGGTGTCCTGAGAGGAAATAAAATCCAGGGGTGTGGGTTTGGCCCACTGCTATGGATAGGCTACGTCACAACTCTCACATGCTACCCCTGTCGATCCTGCAGCTCACAGTTACCCATCAAACGGATGACCTGGAGCTACAACGCGTGGGAAACCACTATATCCGCAACAGTTTTTTTTCAATCATCGCGGACACCTGGTTCAACCTGAGGTTACCCGATACTATCATGCAACTAGCAAGCTAAAATGTTTTCCTGCTCTGAAAGCAAAAAGCCTTTCAATTTTGTTGTATTTTTTGTAATGAAAATAAAGACAATTTATTCAACTGCAACTATGTGTTCTGTTTTTATTTATAGATCTATCGGTGTTATGTTGTTAGAGTCACATACTCCAAGTCAGTAAGGACGCCATCTCGTGGTAAGTTTGACCCTTAGGGGGTTTTATAAAGGTGCGATGCTAATATGCAGATATACAGTTTCCTTGTATAATTATATTCTCGTGTGTAGAGGTGCTCATATAAAGAGGTACCACTGTGTTTTGTTTACGATCATGCGATAACGATAATCCACTCTGCATCCGGCAGCAGAGCCCACAAACTGGTCTGTTCGACGGCGTCTGGGTGTGAATGTTGGCAGTTTAGTGCATCCATCACTGTTTGTGTGCAAATTATGTGAGAGAATAATACAAGGTCGTCAGAATAACATTTGCGGGAGTGAGAGAGAGCAATTGACGTGTGTGTGAGCGGGGGTGGGGGGTTTGTAGCATCGAAGTGGAAGTGTCGGATGAATGGATGGATGGATGGATCCAAGGGAGGAGGTTTGCAAGAAGAAGGGATGCTGAGGGAGAAGGATGGTATATTCATAGCACCAATGGTATTTATAGCCGCCCGAGGAGAGGATAGTGTGGGGGCGTGGCTTGATTGGCTGCAAGAGGTAGAGAGGGAGGAAGTGGGCGGAGTTAAGCATCCATGGTGTGAGAGGAAGGCTATTTAGCGTATTTGGCAGAAGAGGGTAGTGATGGTAATTCCAGCTCCCTTTGGAGAACAGGCTCTTTTTGCTCGGCTCACACAGAAGAGCCGAATCTTTTAGCGTTCGACCGGTTCTTCAGGTGTTTTTCTTTTTAAAGATGTGTTACAATAATGTGGCAAAAATGAAACATATGAATCGAATCAATTAATTTTTAAATTATATTATGCCACTTTGTAATAGTAGCCTTTATCATTTCATTATGCAGTGAATTGTTACCATTTACTGACTGGCAACCTGTTCAGGGTGTCCCCTGCCCACTGCCTAAAGATAGCTGGGATGGGCTCCAGCACCCATGCGACCCTACTGAAGATAAGCTGTGCAGATAATGGATAGATGTTACCATTTATGAACTCTCAAAGTTTTTATACAAAGCAAACAACACATGGCTGTTGCTACACAAATTGACCTGTCATGAGCCCATGAGAGAGAGAGAGAGATAGAGAGAGAGGGAGAGAGAGAGAGAAAGAGAGAGAGAGAGAAAGGAAGAAAGAGAGAGAGAGAAAAAGTGTGGCGGGAGAAAGAGTGTGGAGAAAGGGAGAGGAAAAGAGAAATGAGGGAGAGAAAGACACAGAAAGAGGGAGAGCGAGAGAAAAGAGAAAGAGAGTTAGATATCGAAAGCGGGAGAGAAAGTGAGAGTGAAAGGGAGAGAGACAGAGAGGCAGGGTGGGGGTTCGGGGAAGAGAAAGAGGGGGAGAAAGGGAGGAGGAGGGAAAAAGAGGGAGATGAGGGAGAGAAAGAGACTGAAAAAGAAAGAAAGGTGAGAAGGAAAGAGAAATAAAGAGTAAAAAAGAAAGAGAAAGTTAGATTGAAAGTGAAACAGAGAGTGAGTGAGTGTGGGAGCAATAGAGAAAGAGAAAGACTGATAAATAAAAGAGGGAGATAAGGGCAGAAAGAAAAAGAAGGAAAAATAAAGAGAAAGGTTGAGATAAATACAGGGATAGGGAAATAGAGAAAGAGACAATGTGTGAGAGAGAGAGGGAGAGAGAGAGAGATTGAGTGAGAGAGCAGGACAGAGAGAGAGCGACAGAACGTTTTGAAGGGAGCCGGCTCCCTTGGCTCACTTCTAAGAGCCGGTTCATAGAGCCGTTTTGTGAATGAACGACACATCACTACAGAGGAGGGCAATAAAAAAGGGAGAGAGGGCTGCTTTTAAGTCTGAGATTGGAGGGGGGGAGAGCGGGTGGTAAGAGTCCTGAGCTGAGAGAAATCTGTCACATTCAAACATGACACGTCTTTCGCTGTCTGTGTGATGAAGAAAACGAGGGATACGAGGTGAGATTCGAGAAGATAGGAAGAGACAGCAGAGGAGCCCAAAGTGAGGTATCCACTTCTGACAGCCACTGTGCATATGTTTTTTTTCCTGATTCCAATACTGAGTGTGCATGTTGCTGTGCATGTTAAACAAATGACTGCATTTGTGAGGTATTTACTTTGGTGCTCTCAAAGCGTTTGCAGACGACACTTGCCTGCTTTATTATGTAACGTTTGTGTATCGTGTTCTGTGTGTGTGTCTGTCGGTCTGTGTAATTACACTGAAGCGTTTATGTGGCTATTGTGTGGAGCAGTGCCGTAGAGTGTCATTGGCCACAAGAAGTGATTTATGACACTTGTAAATAAAAGTCAACACAACGCATGAGCACAGTCTTACGGCTGATGTCAATCGAGCATATGTGCTGTTTTTTTCATCTTTGAGAAGATGGGTCAATAACCACCAGATTGCAGACCAATACAGGTGCTTAAAATCCTTACAAAGGCTTGCACTTTAATGGCGTGTTTGCAAAGATTGAAGAGTGCTTGAATTTTTGGTGCTTATGGCTATGTTTCACAACAAGTTTGCTTTAAAATGACGTTAACACTGCTCTCTGGTGGCTCTGCTTTGCCATTGCATTTCTTCTTGCCTCCTGATTAACGGCAGCTGCCATTAGTTTGTCTTATGAAACATCATCTGGGGTTGCGCCCAAGAGGACAGGTGTATGCTACGCCTAAACAGGGCACTATGAAATGTATAAGTGCGAGGAATGCGCATCGAAATGGACATTTCTTTTTGACCTTGCAAAAAATTAAGGTAGCGTTTCCCAGTGGTAAATTGTAATGGGAAGAACTTCCTGCAACTGAAAAGGGAAGTAAAATATTACTGTCATTTTTACACAACACCTAAAGACCATTTCATTTGTTTGTAAATATTGTGATGTATCCGGTGGGCGGGGCTTAGCTTGCAGGCAAAAGGGTACTTGCGCTGGTCAGAAGACAGAGGAAAAGAACATTGTTGTAGCTGTTTGCTCATGTCATGTTTTTGCGTGCCAGAATCGGAGAAAAACGTTAGTGATTGTAAATATAAGTTTTATAGGGTCACAGCGGGCACTCCTGATTAAAAGAAAAAAAGAGAGTTTTGCATTAAAGCGAAAATATTAGACATACGCCCTCATCGGAAATCATTGGGTGGTGCAGCGCTTTTGGTGCACTTATGATAATTGCTATGGAGTCCATATCACTTATCATATCACAAACTATCTTGCTATTTTCTTAGCTTCAGCTAACTGTTGCCTAAATGCCAATCGTAGCCTTGTGAACGCAGTGTGTGCTAAAAATGCAATCCAAGTAATTTATTGGATACATTTAATCATTCATGTATTTATTTCTTTATTTATTTTTTGAATATTTTTTTTTAATGTATGCCCAAGATTTGTTCACAATGCATGCCTGTTTTTATTTTCAACCCACGCAGTGTTTACAAGGCAAACGTTAGCATGTAGGCAATACGCTAACAGTGAACCAAAGCTAAGAAAATAACAACATACTTTGCTTCTATGAAAAGGAATATTGACTCGATAGCAACAATTATGAACGTTACATTTCTGTGTGCTACAAAACCGAGCGTTTTCAATGAGTGATTTATTACACAACTCACTTCTCATTCTCTGATCAAGAGTGGGATCCTGTAAAACTTCAATTTACGATCGATAACGTTTTTTCCCAAAATCTATCACACAGACACACCACATGACAACTACTAGCTACGACAACGTTCTTTTCCTCTGTCTTCTAACCAGAGCAATATTATTTTGACTCCAGCTTCGATTGTGATGTCACGCATGACGCAGGATATGAAAGAATCTATATGGGGGGAGATTTGTCACAAAGTATTGTTCGGATACACAAATATGTTTGTGAATGATTCACACTGGATTTCCTCTTTTAATAGTACTGGAGAAATTGGAAAATTGTCTTTGAAAGTCCTTTAAAAATGCTTGAATTTAGTGATGAAAACGGTGCACAACCCCCTGGTGCCGAACCGTGCGCCTTTTGACACTGGTGTTCTGCCGAAATGTCCTACCTTGTTGATACGTGCTACTGAACAATTTTGTTTTCTTTCTAATCAAGTAAAACCGGCAACACTGATACTCAGAATTATTTCAAACAGAACTCTAACTAATGATATAAAACGGGGGTTGTTACGCATACAAACATACACTGCGTCGTCAACAAACACTATGCTAAAAGGCTGCCACAGAAGGACTTGCCAGGCTTAAAAAAAGTCAGAAAACAGAATTTTGAAGCAATGAAAGAGTCAAATTAGACTAAATAGAAAGAGAAATCGTAAGTACTCACCGCTTTCAACGGACTATATCATTGCTTTTTAAGGTACGTATGGAAGAGGGGTCAAAAACATTTCCAGGGAAATGGCAATCAGCATTGGTAGGACGTCTCGATGGGTAGGAAGCCGACAAGAAAACCGACAAATGCTCCCAACCACATTGGATGCAGGTAACCCGGATTGCAGTAGTACGAACGCCATTGATGACATAGGAAAAGGCATTTGATATGATATCACCGTCACACTTTTTCTCGCGGTACCGCGTTGTCTCCCCTTTTTTTTATCTTGAAGGCGTACGTGATTGTTCAAACGTTGTACAATGTTGATTTGGCTAATGTGGCACCGTAATAGATTATTATGGGAATGAGTTCAACCAAAACAACAAGACGAGAGTTGAGGCAGACTGTACAATATTTCTTTTCATTTGTTGAAGATTTTACATACAATAGTACTATTGGGTGCCCTTGTTTAGGGCTAATGTACCAAGATTGTTGTGACTTGAATTGAAAAATAATAATTCAAGCACGATGCCTAAATGATTGTTTTAATGGCAGATTCTTCTAGGACCTTCAGTCATGCCTTTCATGCATAGATCCTGTCCGTGATCTCTGCACAAAGTCAACTGTAGGAAGCAGAAAAATGTTCATTGCTGGCTGTAAAAAATAATTTTCATTTAGTTGCCTTTTTGTTGCATTGATCTGTGTTATGCATTACTTCCACATCCTCTCACATTTAGTGACTCTATAACTAGGGTTTGCGAGACCTTTCAGTCTCCCGCCCCTTTCTTTGCCTTGCTGAGGGACGAGAGGATGACCAACTCAAGTGCCAAGGTGGTTAACTTTTTTTTTTTTTTGGGCCATTTGGGTTGGCCATAGGCAGCACGGTGGCGCAGTGGCTAGTGCGTGTGAGGCACAGTTCTGAGGTCATGAGACCGAACCTTCCTGTGTGGTGTTTCCATGTTCTCCCCGTGCTTGCGTGGGTTTCCTCCGGGCACTTCCGTTTCCTCCCACATTCTAAAAACATGCATGACGGGTTAGTTGACCAGTCCAAATTGTTCCTAGGTGTGAATGAGCGAGTGAGTTGTCTGTCTCTGTGTGCCCTGCGACTGGCTGGCAACCAGTTCAGGGTGTCCCCTTCCCACTGCCCGAAGATAGCTGGGATGGGCTCCAGCACCCCCGCGACCCTACTGAGGAAAAAGTGTTGCAGATAATGGATGGATGGATGGATGGGATAGTCAATTTTTTGTGTTTTTGCTACTTTTTTCTTTTGTTTGTTTTTGTGGATGTGTTTGTTTTGCTGTCGGTCACCCCTCTCGAGGGATATGACCGGGGTAGATAGATAGAAAGATAGATAGCTCTGTGTTACCAATGCCTGAAAAGCACATTGCTTATTTGTGATGAGATGTATACATTTGTTTAAAAAAAATGCTTTTAGAAAGAAAATCTTTCGTTCTACACTGCAATTCCAAAAGAGTTTTTCCCACGGTGCGTTTACCTGCCTGATTAAAACAGATAAGACTGTAAACCCTCTGAAGTAGCAGATTGCACATAAATAACTTTTGAAAGGTGCAGTCTCAGTCAGACTAGAACTCATTTCGTCAATAATATATTTAATTTGGATTAAAACATTTGTGGATTACAAACTTGATGCTCAAATGGGTTGACTCATGCTCAATGGAATTTTCCAGGCTGCCCTCCCTGCTGGTTAGAATACATTTTGTCCTCTCTGATCCGAAACTTTAACCAGCAGGTATTTACATTTTTGACAAGATTTGAAGCACAAAATTGGTTGTTGAATGATGCTTTTGACAAGTCTTCCTTTATTGATGCGCTATTATGAAAATTTAAAAAAAAAGCTTCAAGTAGCATTAAAAGTGCTTATTCGGGCTAATACCCTTGCCGGCGATTGTCTTTGTACAAGTCCTGTTATTTGCCTGCAACAAAAATGAAACGTTTCCGATATAAATTCGACCAGAATGATATATGTCGAAGTGCCCTTGAGCAAGACACTGAATCCCTAATGCCCCGGATGAGCAGGTAGTTGCCTTGCATGGCTGATTTCGCTATCAGCTAGTTAGAGTGTGTAAAAGGGAAGGTGTGAAGCACATTGTGAAGCGCTTTTGGAGGTCTTCATTGACTTGAATATCGCTAGATGAATGCAGAACATATACATTTATGTTTTCCCAGCGTTCCAACGGGTAATGTTGGAGTTTATGATATGGCAGTTCAGTCATGTTGATTCTCCCAAAAAAGATGAAAAATTGTCAAAAGAAGAAACACAAACTTCCAAGACGTCAAATGGTGTTCATTATATGTTTCAAAATAATACATATGTACGGGAAAAAATTTAAAAGACAAAAGAGAATGACGTCAAAGAATTCATAAATAGAACACTCAAAATAAGGAACGAAGATATCAATGGATTTTGAACTTGCAAGAACAACAGGAGAAGAGCCACCACTCGGATAAGAAATTCCAACCTGTTCTACAAGGTACCCACAAGTTATTTATTTTTATTAAATTTCCTAGGTCACCTAAAGCAGATAAATTCTAAAGGCTGTGGATATCAAAGAACAGCAAGATGGGCAATAGCGCATAAAAGTCAAAATCACATACAACAGTGTGAAATAACTGTCAAATCAATGAACATTGAGCCAAGATAAAGAACAACTGTGCACAATAATTAGGGAAAAAAGGAGCCTGGCGTCTAATAGTCAAATCAAAATATGGGATTAGTAAATCCTCCCTTTTTATATTACAAAAAAAAAAGGAAATTGGAATCTGTTTATTCTTCGAAAAATACTATAAAGGATTTACTTAATGAGCTATTAATTAAGCACTGCTTCAGTCACTCATCAGGAGTTGTGGAAAACCTAAGCATGCATACCAGACTTTAGAAGTCATTCCAGCGGGTGCTTTGAAGACTCTGTCGCAGGCGGGAGATAGAAGTTTATTGCCTCCCAGATATTCTCATCAGTGCACTAAACACATTGTGCGCCACACTTCAGTAAACGTGCAACAGCATGCATTTATGTAAAAGTGGAGTGCTTGCTGAGAAATATATTCCTTAAAATGAAATGATGAAGTGACTTGCCAGTTCTGGTAATGTGATTAAACAGCCTGTCTCAGACCAGAGGTAAGATCTTAAGCCCAGGCCCGAACCGACCCAAACTGAAATTCGGTCGGCCTAGATCCCCTCTCCTCCTCCCAAGTCCTCACAAATAAAATATGACTCGGTCCTGCAAATCAAGTTCATTGGTGCGGCTCAGGCCAGGTCATGCTTTAATACCGCCGGCCTGGGTCAGATCGGTCTGGATTTTTTTAGGCCCAATAATACCCCTGGCTCAGAGACATTATTTTTTTTTCAACTAGTTTCTGTTAAATAGTAATTCAATAATTCGTCATGGATCAGAGCAGGGGTCACCAACCTTTGTGAGGCTGAGAGCTACTTCCCTGTTACAGATAAATGAAACAGGCTATTAGTTTGATATGCATTTTGCAATCCTGTTAAAGCATTTTTAAAATTTTAACTTTTGACAGCAGTAATCATGCTGCCTTCTAACTTGAACCAGCTAATACCTGCAGAACACCAATTTAAATTTAGAGAAGGACAGGTTTTACGGAAATGTTATTGTAACATTGGACTTGTGACAGTTGACAAAAAATATTACTGCTGTTTGCAAATTCAAGTTTGTACCATACTCTAGCCTGACTTACCATAAAACAGCAAAAGAACAGACTACAATGTTGGTTTATTTTTTTCAAACCTTATGTTTAGCGCAAATACATATGACATGACAGTGTATTTATCAGGAAATACATTTTCACAATCTGCCTTACCTGTGACCAACAGGTCCCCCTTATTCTTTCTATCTTACAACATAAACTGTGTTGTATCTTATGAAGCATCACTTTTTTCTATTGCAGTAATGGCTAAAAGTCCCCTTTGTGTCATTTTATTTTAGCAAGCAATTTGACAAAATATGCGGTTTATTATCTTGACCAACACTATGGAAAAATAAAAATCGCAGGACACCCAGGTAAGAACTCCTTTAAATTATACTGGTTGTGAAGCTGGCAGGTACAACTCAATAAAAACATTTGTGTCTTGTATTGAAATGAATATCAATGTTCTTCTACACTACAGCAACTGTCCCCAACCTGTCTAAAGCCTAGAGCTATTTTTGTATTTATTTGGTGCAAAGGGCTACTTGTCGATATGCATTTAAAAAAAAAAAATATATATATATCATAATATTACTATGTTGTTACTATATTATTACCGGGTTTATTATTAGAAGTAGGGAAAAATAGACTCAGTCAACAACCCTAAAAAAATCCCTGTTCACCCAGTACTATTTTCAGAACCAGTTAGTGGGCTACTCAGCAGTCCTTAGGATGCTACCTCTTTGCTACCACTTTGGCAACCTCTGTTCTCCATTTGCATGTCCAAAATAACAAACAATATGTCTTCGCATTTGTCTTTCACTTCAGCACTGCTCAATTCTTCCCTCAGGAGATCTTTACCGATGTCTTTGCTCCGTGCAGATTAAGATGGCAGGCTGATGAAGGCCCGTGAGCCTCCTCCAAGGTCTCAGTGTCCTCTCAATTCTCAGCTCTGGGAAATCACTCCATTTGTTCATTGTAATTCTCCATTAACTTTCAATTTTGTTGGGGAGCTAAGCTTTTGCTCGGAGCTGGATATGGAGCTTTTTAATCATAATACTAATGCTGCAAGATGATAACGTTTCACTCAAGACATTGTGCACACAGCGGATTGTGCCAGTTAGCGGGCTAGCCCATGAGGAACAATCAAAGTAGTAGCCAAACTGGCAGAATTTGACATGTGTTGCAGTGTGCGGGAACCGGTTGAGACACAGGATGTGGTGAGAGGTTGTTGTTTTATGTTGACTTGTTCTCTATGCTATCCCGTGCAAGACAAAAAAAGTGGAAAATTTAGTTTACCCTGACGTGCAGTTTGAAATTTTAGAGACTTCATTGGTTGGATTCAAGATGGTATGTGATTGGACCGCATACTGTAAATGCCACATGAATGTCAACAACAAAGGCACAACCTAATGCAAGGAAAAGGGAAAGAAAAAATGGTTTGTTTGTAAGAAGGACATATTTTCTATGTATTATAAGAGTTAATAAAGGTACTTTTGTCACGAGAGCGTGGTGGCGTGGAAGGGGACCGGACCAGAACGGAGGCAGGAGGCATGAGAGGGAGAACTCAAATGCGTTGACGATCCATAGGTTTTATTTAATAAAATAAAAGTCGCCCAATACTCCGAGGCAAAACAGAACAATACAGAGTTCCTCCGGCACGAACTTAACGGGACATGGCATAACAGACTAAAACAGGACAAGGCATAACAGACTAAACAGGACAAGGCATAACAGACCGGGACTGTGAAGAATGAGTAATGAACCAGCACCCGCCAAACCCAAAATCCAGCCTTAAAAAGCAGAACAGCAATCAGCTGATCTGCTTCAGCTTGAGTTCGGGGCGTGGCATACTGGTCGTCATGGCGACCGTGACAGAGCCCCCCTCTTAAGGGACAGCTCCCGAGGTCCCAAAAAAGAAAAAATTACTACCTCGCGCCCCGGAATGTTGACGATCGCGATTGGGGCAACCCTGCTCCCTCCTCCGAACACGCAGGAACGGGGAGAGGCAGGCGCCATCTGCGTCGGGCGGATCGGAATCGGCGCTCGGCAGGGGGGGTCTGGTGGCCAACTGGACAGGGGATGACAGACAGGCAGAACCGACGAGAACAGGACAGATAAACAGGACAGGCAAAATCAGGACAGAAACAGGACAGGCAAAATCAGGACAGATAAACAGGACAGGCCTCTACAGAAGAGTCGCACTCAGGACAGGCCTCTACAGAAGAGTCGCACTCAGGACAGGCCTCTACAGAAGAGTCGCACTCAGGACAGGCCGATGCAGAAGAGTCGCACTCAGGTCAGGCCGATGCAGAAGAGTCGCACTCAGGTCAGGCCGATGCAGAAGAGTCGCACTCAGGTCAGGCCGATGCAGAAGAGTCGCACTCAGGTCAGGCCGATGCAGAAGAGTCGCACTCAGGTCAGGCCGATGCAGAAGAGTCGCACTCAGGTCAGGCCGATGCAGAAGAGTCGCACTCAGGTCAGGCCGATGCAGAAGAGTCGCACTCAGGTCAGGCCGATGCAGAAGAGTCGCACTCAGGTCAGGCCGATGCAGAAGAGTCGCACTCAGGTCAGGCCGATGCAGAAGAGTCGCACTCTGGGGGTTCGGGTTCAGAAGAGTCACACTCTGGGGGTTCGGGTTCAGAAGAGTCAGACTCTGGGGGTTCGGGTTCAGAAGAGTCAGACTCTGGGGGTTCGGGTTCAGAAGAGTCAGACTCTGGGGGTTCGGGTTCAGAAGAGTCAGACTCTGGGGGTTCGGGTTCAGAAGAGTCAGACTCAGGGGGTTCGGGTTCAGAGTGGCGATTCAGACAGGACAGGCGGAATCAGAACAGGCAAGACATGAGAGGGTCAAAATCAAAACAGACAAGACATGAGAGAGTCAAAATCAGAACAGACAAGACATAAGAGAGTCAAAATCAGAACAGACAAGACATAAGAGAGTCAAAATCAGAACAGACAAGACATGAGAGAGTCAAAATCAGAACAGACAAGACATGAGAGAGTCAAAATCAGAACAGACAAAACAGGAGGAGCGGAGTCGGACTGGCAGGCAGCGGAGTCGGAGTCGGCCCGACGGGCAGCGGAGTCGGAGTCGGCCCGACGGGCAGCGGAGTCGGAGTCGGGCTGGCACGCAGGGGAGACGGAATAGCAGGCAATCGGCACGGGAGTCGGGCAGGCAGGCATGAGAGTTGAACAGGCAGGCGTCAATTCTTCCCGGGACCCCATTCGAGGCACAGCAAGGGCCACGACGGGCGGGGCCGTGGTTCGAACGGGCAGGGAAGGCCAACTCAGTAGGCGCCTGCCGAACTGCGCTCTCCAGCTCTCCCCAAGTCGCGCTGGGATCGTTCGCTGAGTTCTATTTGTTGGCTGGTTCATTCTGTCACGAGAGCGTGGTGGCGTGGAAGGGGACCGGACCAGAACGGAGGCAGGAGGCATGAGAGGGAGAACTCAAATGCGTTGACGATCCATAGGTTTTATTTAATAAAATAAAAGTCGCCCAATACTCCGAGGCAAAACAGAACAATACAGAGTTCCTCCGGCACGAACTTAACGGGACATGGCATAACAGACTAAAACAGGACAAGGCATAACAGACTAAACAGGACAAGGCATAACAGACCGGGACTGTGAAGAATGAGTAATGAACCAGCACCCGCCAAACCCAAAATCCAGCCTTAAAAAGCAGAACAGCAATCAGCTGATCTGCTTCAGCTTGAGTTCGGGGCGTGGCATACTGGTCGTCATGGCGACCGTGACAACTTTTACCTTTACCACTGTGATAAGTTCAATCTTCCGATTCCTTCTTTTGACTATTATCGTTCTTTGTTGTTTGTTGTTTTCACTATTACATCATTGTCTCTATCTGCAAATCATGTTGCTTTTCTTTTGATTTCCACTACCTGTAGTGCTATTCTGTTTTTTATTAAATAAAAAAGGTGGAGGGTTTTAGAACAGGGTTGGAATTCTCTTATATGTAGGCTTTTCTCCCAGTCCTCCTTGCAAGTTCCAAATCTTGTGATGTCTTCTCTCCTTATTTTGAGCGTCTACTTAAATTTAAACTTAACACACTAGGAGGCCCTAAATAATACAAGATGCCCTTTAAGTAAAGCATGAAGCCAGTTTTTTAAAATCCCTTAAAACATGCATGAATACATGCATTGTTCTAGCGGATCCTTGAAAAATCGTAAAAGGCATTGAATTAATAAATAAGGCCTAAATTGGCATTAAAATGTCTTACTTCCTATTTTGGTAAGTCCTTAAACAGTTAACACATGACAAGATCTGTTTTTGTTTGAGCTAAAAATATTTAGTAAGATTGATCTTTTTTAATGATTTACAGCTTTAATTTTGTGGCAACAACGTTTTACAGCAATAAGGAAATTATCAAAACGGTGACGTAGTTTCAGTCGGACCTTTCAGAGCAGGCTAATGTCTTAGGTCTACCTACAATACACGTAGCCATAGCAGACAGAGACGTTTACTCTGGACCAGGGGAAGGTGAAAATTTAATGAGAAGTGGCTTTCCGACGAATGTTTTTTGCCATGGCTAAAGTTGACTCAGGTAATGTGTACGGGGAATGATGTATTGTGTGCAAGAGATATCAGTTTTTTTTCTTTGCCTTGTTTGTTTCAACTGTATATTTTTGTCAACTTGGTCTTGAATTTGATTTCAAAAGGCATTGAAAAGGTCTTTAAAAGTCATAAATTTAACTTGACTTATTCTGTAGAAACCCTGTGTACGTAATAGTAGAATTTAGGCTGCTTGGATTTGGCTGCATGGAGTTGTCAGTGGTTGGAAGCTGCGGTACCCTTTTGGCCACCAGAAGACGATAGAGACCCCACAAAGGCAGACAACATTAAAGCAGATTTAAATATAATATGTTGGTATTTATTCGGGTGCCTTAAATTCAAAGCACCCACGTGGCTGCTATCCATTATCTCTCATTGACTATTTCTGCAAGCCGTTAAAAAAGGAGAGGAGGCTAGTTTTTGAATTTTCAAATATAGTAGGAGGTTCTGGTACCCATTTACCACAATAAAAAGATTACGGTATCTGGGTTTCGCCATTCTCAACATGTGGAGACAAACTTTACCGGTATTTTACTGCGGTGTGACATAGCGGGTGTCAACCTGCATTTGCAGGGCATTATCACCATCTACTTTAAGGGGGTGTAATTGACCCTCAGTTTTTTTTGTTTGTTTTTTTTTGCAATGGCAAAGGCCTGCAATCCACTGAAAACCGTTTTTTGGGTCCCGACCCACCAGTTGAGAAACACTTCCCAAAAGTACAAGTGGTATACACTTGTTTCACAAAAATTGGTTCAGCCGTTTTAAAACCTATAAGTCATATACAAACACACGCTCAAAGATTTTGATTTATGAAGTAGTTTAGCCAGATAGATCCTATTCAAATTATGCCGCCACCAATTGTCTAACGCTAAAGTGAATACATAAAGCACATGACAATATCAATATCTCAAATTTACCAAAAAAAAGGGTCGAAATCCGAATCTTCTGTTGTCTTTTTTTATGACTTTTATCCTCGACCTTGATGTGCTCAATACTCCTCCTTCCCCCTCATTGTCATCACAGTGTCCTGGCTGGCAACGTCCATTCTTTGGCGTGACCCCCATCGGACTGTTCCTCCTACAAATCTCCCTTCTCTGGTGTCACTATCCCTTTTGCTCTCACCATGCCCTCATTTGTCCCCGCTGCCGTTTTCCCCTTGCGCTTGCTATAAATCTCTCTCTCTTTCTCCCAGCTGTCCTCTTCCATCCATCCATACCGGTAGTCCTATAAACATGATACTCTCTTCTCGCTATCCCGCATCCAGTACCGAATGCAAATGGATCGGCATTCTGCAAACACCACCAAGAGGCCTGACGTCTCTGGCCAGTGCGGCCGTTTCACGCCGTTGATGCCTTCCAGCTGCTTGAAGCGCTAGGTCGATCACTGGGGGTGAGGAGCGGGAGGCCATTAACTACAGGACGTGAGGTTGAAGGTATTCTCAAATTCTTGAGCATGCAAAATGTGAGGAATAGTACATGGTTTTTGCATAAAGACTACATACAGTGGTTCCTCTACTTTGCGATTACCAAGTGCCTGAACAGGAAATTATTGCCTCAACTTACAAAGAAAAATACAGTACAGTCAGGCTGCTATTAGCCACTTTCAGAGTTCCCCGTCCGTACTACTAGCATGCTCTTCGTATCACTGTCACAGTTCAGACTTCAGAGACGAGGAGGATTTTAGGCATGATAGCAGGGAGGTGGACGCAGCCGTCATTCACTCAGCCCCAAATTAAAGGCATTTTAGCAAAATTCAATGAAGTCTCTGAATTTGTGGAAAGGAATCACCTGAAATATGTGTTGACAAGTCGGGATATTGCTAGGTCTGCCTTGTGCATGTCCAAATGATTGTCAAAAGCCGGTAAAAGCCGACATCATTGGACCAGTTTTTCAAGAAAGGCGAGTCAAAAAGGTAAATGAAGATTTTTATTAGTACGTTTATTCTTTTTTTTTTTTACATTTTATTCCTCTCTTTTGTGTTTATGAAAATTTGCTTATCATGCAAAATGTCCCCGGTTCGAGTCCAGGTGGAAACATATATTGGCCTGTACTGTATCCACCAGGCTGTACTTGCCCGAGACACATCAAAGGAAATGGTGCCCCTTTGACCCTAGTGGTTAGGGATCCAACCAATCATATTTTAACATTTATTTGTTACATGTTCTGATTCTCTTTTATGATTCGATGAAAAATATCATACCTTATTTTTGCGTAGCTTGGAACGGATTAGCGCATTTACATACAAAATGCGACTCTACTTACGAAGTTTTCAGGTTATGAAGTCCCAGAATCAATTGAATTTTTAAGTAGAGGTACTACTTTATATATTTCGTCTGTAAATTCTAATTATTTTCCGAGATAATGCATTTTAAAGACAGCATGTCTAGTCTTTGTCATCCTTAATAGAGGAACAACAGCACCTTAGCAAGTCAGATTGTTTTAAGAGTTAATTAGTTAAAGAGGTTACGAGCAAAGTTTTGGTAGTTTTTTGGGGAAGAATGCCTAGTTTCAGGTGGATGCTTTTATGAAGTGGCGGGCAAACAATGGCCCGCCAGCCACATGCTCTTTCATCCGGCCAGCCATGTGAAAATGGTCGAAATACAATGACAATATACACAATTGTTACTAAAACACTACTTATGAAAAAACTCATTTTTGGTGCCAAGTATATCCCTATTGTCCATTTGTATGCCTACAAAATTAAATACTAAAAACATGTTACAAAATTATTAACAAACTAAATATCAAGATTAGCGCTTAAAAACTTGGACTTAATATTCGATTTTGCTTTATCTGTAAAAAAAGAATACTTTTGCTATAGAAATACTACAAATATATTACTACAGAAATACTATAATAAAAAAAAACTAACACAGACTTAGATTATCTTGTCTTATTTTGAAGGAAAATAAATCCTGTACAGTACTATAGAATTCCCATAAAATTACTGCAAAAAGCTACTCTGAAAATATTGCAAAAAAGTACTTTAAAAATACTTCTATTGAAATATTACAAAAAGACCATAATAATATAATACATATAATATACCACAGACTCTTTTTGGGAGATTGATTCAGAGAATGGGATTCCCAGCCCCCTCGCTCAAACCAACTGAGGTGTTGGGAGTCATTAGGTGACCATACCCCCCAATTCCAACCCCTAATGCTGAACGCCAAGCAGGGAGGCAACGGGTACCAATGTTTAAGTCTTAGGTATGACTCGGCCGAGGCTTGAACCAGAACCTCCCAGTCTTGGGGCGGGCGTACAGTGATAATATAATACAAAAATACTACTACAGAAATATTACCACAAACATAATAAAAATACTGTAGCAACTGTACAACTACAGTAATATTCAAAAAATAATAAAGAAAAAACTTCAATAAAAATACTTCAGAAATACTACTATGAAAATACTCCCAAAATACTACAACTTTACCATCGAAATACCACAAAATACTACTGAAGAAGTACTACTAAAATGCTAAAAACATACAACTTTGGTAATTCTAAATAACTAAATATCAAATTAAATGCTTAGAGCAGGGACCTAATTTATTATTTTGCTTTAATTGTTAGTGATTCAAAAGTTGGTGATGGATATTTAAAAAAAAATATGAAGAAATAATATTTAGAAGTCAGCATGCATATTTATTCATAAATGAAAAAATTGCATAGGTCTCCAGGATCGGCCCCTTGGCCAAATTTTTTAACACAATGCATCTAGCGACTCCAAATACTTGCCCACCGCAGCTCTAATGGTACAATAAAAGTTGGCTGCCAAATAAGGGATAACTGGCAAAAATAACCCACAGAGTGCCGCCAACTGAGGGGTAACCCTGAGGGGTAACCGGGACAGATGAACGAAAAGCGACTGCAGCCACGGCGGAAAAACGCGAGGCTGGCAGACCAAAAACACGTGATGAGGGACGGTGGACAGCCAACAAATACCTGTTACGTTTTGTGGGTAGATCCAAGTGAAGGGAAGCAGGACCTGAGAAAGGCTTGCTTAGAATAGGGATTCTATTTGCTAACCAAACCAGGAGCAAAGTAACAAACAAACAAGGGCTCACCAAACAAAAAATATGTCCAAACAAAACCATACCTTACAAAATCCAAACGTGAAGCAAAGGTCGAAATGGAAATGCAAGGAACAAAGTAACAAACAAACAAAAGGGTCACAAAACATATAACCTCTCAAAATCAAACCTGACAATATCCCAACCTAAAACAAAGAACAAACCGGAAAGGGAAATGCAATGACCCGATACAGTATGCTGTCCAAACAGTCGTTATAAGATCTTTGGATAATTAGGGAAAGATGTGTGGAGAGTGGGACCAGGGGTGTCTTGTTCCACACCTTCTGGGGGAAGATGGCATGCCAGATCCTGATAAAAACGGCGCTTACACTCGGCTAGCCGGCTAAGCAACTCACTGTGTGCAGCCAATAAGCGCCAAACAGGAGCAAACAAAACAGGAAAGGCCTTGGCAGCCTCAATGCTGATGGAGAGCTTGATGTACAAAATTATACAAATCGCGACACACGCGGCAAAAAAGACAAACGAAGAGCCGCAATTGCCCACCTCCAAGCAGAAATGAGCATTATGCAATCTCTGTTTACTACAATCGCGTTCTACCTCACCTGTTGTGTTAATGGGATTCGCCATTTTGAAAGTGTCGTGTTCCTTCAATGATTTCTACAGCTGGCCAAATGGGTCAACTTACAAAGCGTGGAGTTTTTTGCAACCTCTTAGCAGGAATGTGGAGACACTACATGGTCCGTGCCAAATTGAAGACAACATATTTTTTTGGGATTACCTTTATAGGAGGGACTACGGGGACGCTGGAAGAACAGGCCGGGCTCAGGAGGTAGAGGAGAGATCAGGCAAGCATCGGTCGGTGGCAAATATGATGACGTCTCACGTAAAACTGAGGAGGGAGAAAGGCAGTCTGGCCGAGTATGAGTCTCAGATGAAAGGTAAGTCACAAGGCTTGTCTGCCTCTGATATGTACACACACCCTTGAACCTTCAATCTGTGACAAAAGCAAAGGACATAACAGCATTGCCACAAAGTTTGTTTTTTAACAAAGATATGAAATACACAGATAAAGCAGTGCGTGCATATTTTACAAAGTGATACTCAAAATTCCACAACAAAATCGTTTATCCTCAGTGCCTCAGTGATTAGGGTTAGGGATAATATTACTAGTACACACACTTCCTCATTAATGAATAGCCAGATGAAAGCAGCGGCTACTAGATGATGAAAATGCTGTATCTAATCAGTTCAGGAGTATTCCCCTGCTACTGGTAACCATGGAAAAACAGTATGATGTTTTTTCATGTGGGGGAGCAAACACTTAACCCAAAAATGGCCTGAAGTGAGATTGGCGCCACCAGGCTGTACTGGTCCAGCACACCTTAGAAAGTGGCGCGACTATGTCCCTGGTGGTTAAGCGAACCATGAACCGTGATTGTGTTCAAAGTTTACGTTGTCAATTATGATTTGAATCATGGCCGGTCGTACACACATATCTCACTTACGATGCATAGTTTGAGCTGAGAAAAAGACAAGTCAAGTCAAGTTTATTTGTATAGCCCTTAATCACAAAGAGTCTCAAGGCTGCACAGACCACAGATTATTGCAAACCAAAGACTATTACCACACCATCCCCTGATCTAAAACCTACATGAGAGCAAGAAAAAAAATCAAAAACCCCAACATGAGGAAAATGAAGAAACTTTGAGAAGTGACCGCACATAAGGTAATCCCCCTTCCAGGATGTCCAGGCAGCAACGGATGTTGCAATAACAAATAATACACAGATATTGTCAACAAGAAATATAAATCATTCATAAGCTATAAAACATAAGTGAGTTTTAAGTCTAGATTTAAGAAGTTCCACTTAGGTTGCAGTTGAAGTCTCAGGGGGGAGAGCATTCCACAGCACCCGGGCCTGAATGGAGAACGCTCTCGAACCTGCGGTTCTCTTTTTGGCTCTTGGGTTTATTAGTAGACCAGCATTTTCAGAGCGAAGGCTCCGCACCGGAACATAAGACGAAATTAAATCTGAAAGATATTAGGACGCATGCATGGTTTTGTATAACACCAACAGAACCTTAAAATGACAGGGAGTCAATGCTGGTTAGCTAAAATAGGGGTAATGTGATCAAACTTTCTTGTCTTAGTTAAAAGCCTCGCTGCAGCATTTTGTACCAGCTGCAGGCTCTTAATTTTGGACTTTGGCAGACCGGAGATTAGTTCATTACAGTAATCAAGACGGCAGGTAGCAAAGGCATGAATTATAATATCCGCATCGGACTGAGACATTTTAGGGCGAATTTTAGCTATGTTGCGAAGATGGATAAAAGCTGTTCTAGAAATATTCTTAACGTGTGTTTGGAAGGACAGATTGGGGTCAAATGGTCCACCTACATTTTTAAAACTTTTTGGCGCCCGCTTTGAGACTGGGAGGTCGGTGGTTCGCGCCCCGGCCGAGTCATTCCTAAGACTTAAAAAGTGGTCGGCGGCGCCCTCTGTTGGCTGCGGCTGCATCGGCTCGCTACAACGGGTCAGGTGCAATCGACATTTCGTTCTGTGTACATTGTTACACAGAATGACAATACAAGGAAATTATTATTATTATTATTATTAATCAGAAAATAGATTTCACATACTCACTCTAATAAATACGGTACATGCAGACACATACGCACGCATTGAGTTCAATTGTTAATAACGTGTTTGCCAAGAGATTCGACATGGCACTCCAGGATAAACATAATAAAAATGTAACTTATTCAGTGCCATACACGCATTTTCACGTCATTTACTTTTTTCTGCCATCACCAAATCATAGAAATGGCCTATTTTAAACACTTGAGTTAAAAATAGTCATAAACATATTTCAAATGAGACAGACATAGCATTTTGCAAATCTTAAGAATTTCTATCAAAATAAAAAATAAAATGAGCAAATTATCCAAATGTGCTCGTTTTAATAAGACAACATTTAGAGGTCAAATAATACACACTGTCCTTTTAAAAAGCAACATTTTGTGACAGTGAAGTAAGATTTTTTTCCCCCAAACAGTATAAATTAGTTAAAAATATAAGTAAGAAAATCATCAAATTAAAAAGGCGACATTTTGTCACAACGGGGTATCTGTCAGGAACCAGAACCGGATCAGGACTCAAACGCGTGACATTCTCACACAATACTTTTATTTTACAGAAAAATGGGGAGTCATGCACGTTAGGCAGCAGTCTGGCGTGGAAAGACAGGAAGCCAAAGACCGACGAGATCGATTCCAATTGTCCAAGTTGATATCTGACAGATGGGGTCGATACCGGACAGGACAGACAGGATGGATAATGAATCAGGATATAAAAAATAAACAGTAGAAACTAGACGGGAACGAAAACTGGAAACCGAAATTAAACAGGACAAAATAAACGGGAACAATACCGTAAGTGAAATACCAACAGGAACAGGACCAAGTCGAAACCCACGTTTTGCTGGGCAGAAGTTCGTTGACGGGTTGACAAAGGAAGCGTGAGGCCGCAGAGCTTAAAATACACAGAAAGCCAATCAGTCAACGAGCTGCAGCTGGCGCCACACGGGCGGGGCCAATTGGGCAGCATGGCAACCGTGACAGTATCATATTTTTTGCAATGAGAGTAAAGTTTTTTATGAATTTCAGGAAAAATATCAACAATCTAAGAATAAATTTTTTTGACAATGGGGTAACAATATTATTTTTCTTTTCAATGTGAGTATGATTTCATTATAAAGTGAGAAAAAATCTTTAAATTACAAAAAAAATAGATAAAATAAGTAACATTTTCTCACAACAGGTAAAACTTATCATCATGCAGTAAACATTACAAAATAAATATACATTTACAGACAAGGGCGTAAGATTATTTTTTGCAATGTTGAAAAAATGTGAATGACGCTTAAAAATATCAATGACACTGAAGAGTTAAAAGAGAAAAATAAGATAAAAGTATGACGGGCTACTTATTTATAAGGTAGTGCTTGGAAAATGCTTTTGGTTGTAATAATAGTGCTATGAAAAATACTGCAATAACATTTAACACAATTTCCTAAATACCTCGACAATGAACCTATTACCATGCAGTGTGGGGAATAACACCTATTTAAATTACGTAAGGGCGTATTTATTTTTCAGTAACGAGATAATCTAACTAATTATTTTTTATTGTTGCTGACTGTCAAAACGTACGTACCTTTTGTGCGTTTTTACATTTGCTTTCATTTGTTAATGTATGTTTAGTTTGTTTACACACGTTTTTTTATTTTTATGTTTATGTACGTTTTGTTCATGTATGTTTTTGTGCATGTTTATGTACATGCTGATTCCATTTTTTTATACTGTTTACTGTTTATTTTTGCTGGTGAGATGCAAAAAATATTACAAGGTTCTAAATCTCAACGACCTGTCAATACTGCTCAGAAAATGTTAAATTATTTGACGTACTCCAACTTTTATTTAAAGTAATGGAAATAGTTACTTTTACTATATTGTTATTCCATTCTCGAGGTTTTCTTCATTTTCCTCACGTTGAGGTTTTCGAGTTTTTCCTTGCCCTCATAGAGGTTTTAGATCAGGGGATGGTGTAATAATAGTCTGTGGTTTGCAATAATCTGTGGTCTGTGCAGCCCTTGAGACTCCTTGAGATTAATGCTATACAAATAAACATGGCTTGACTCAACTGCTGGTGTCGTTATGGCACAACTCCCTGTGGTGTGTCTTGGGCAAGTACAGCCTGGCAGCGCCATCCCTCTATAGGCTACGTTTTGGGGGGAGCAAAATGTAGTCCACGTGTTCTGGTACATTATCACTCACAACCAGTGTTGGGCGCTAAATAAAAAGGGTAATGTTTACTAGTTACTTTATTTAAAATTCAACTCAGTTACCCCACAGATTACGGACACCATCTACGTTCTACTCTGTAAGTGACAAATGTATCTATCTATCTACCTTGGTCATATCCCTCAAGAGGGGTGACCGACAGCAAGACACACACATACAATAACAAAGAAAATAAAAGGGAAATAAATAGCAAAAAAAACACACTAGAGTTGTGAGCAGAAGAAGCGTGTTGTGTAGGCCGACCTTCTGGCTGTGCACACACAACAGCTTGCTCCTGCAAACAGAATAGTACGTGCTGTTGCTGCAACACACAGGCAAAACATTTTGTTCATAACATATATAGATACAGACAGACGGACACACGTATATAACGTGAAAAAACCCTCAGCCTTGTAAGGAATCCCTTGCTCCGACATGAATCAATATGGACAGTGCTCTCATGGCAAAAAATTGTGTGCGTGCACATATATGTGCATGCATGCGTGCGCTTTTTGCTGCCTTTTGGAGCCGTGCATGCCATGGCTCACTGGATCTGTACAGTACTCAAAGAATGTATTTATAGTCTGTGTTAGCTATGCCGTCTTTTTTCATCCATTCAGCCCCTGGTTATGTGGGCCCAAAATGAAGGGAAGGAGGGGAAAAAGGGAGTGAGGCATGAGAATGCTGAAAAAAAGGCTATATGAACAAGAGATTAAGAGTCATTCTAGACGCTTTTGATATGAGACCATGACTTACTGGCCTTTTCAATGATTGCGTGCAGCCCAGGTACATGTCATTTTCACGTATCAGGCAGCATTGCAATTGTTATTTAGGATTTTTATGAGTTACCTGTAAGTATTGGTACCTAAAACTGTGCCATCAATCCATCTATCCATCTATCTACCTACCTTACCTACCTCACGTACCTCATCTACGTCATCTACCTCATCTACCTTACCTACTTACCTACGTACCTTACCTACCTTACCTACATTACTTACCTTACTTCCTTATCTATTTTATCTAATTATTCTATTATTTCCATCTGTGTTTGTTTATATCCAAGTTATAACAGGAAAGGTCAGTAACATTAAAAGCTGAGGGATGAGCAGTTCCTTCAAAAATTTTATTAAACAATATTCTGAGCACAAATGAGCCACAGAACAATGGCTGTAGGAGTTCACAAGTGCCGAGTCAAAACGGCTGACATATACTTTTATACTGGAAGGGAGGTACATCAGTCAAAATAAAACTTACACAATGAGGAGAATGATATATGAAATAGAGTGGTAATGGAAATTTCCAATGCACAACAACCCAAATGGTACTGAAGTACTTTCAAGTACTGAAATTATACCGTTCAAAGCCCCTTCTGCTGCAATTGGCTGGCAATCAGTTCAGGGTGTCCCCTGCCCACTGCCTGATGATTGCTGGGATGGGCTCCAGCACCCCCGCGACCCTACTGAGGATAAGCGGTGTAGCTGATGAGATGAGATGAGCCCCTTCTGCCTGTAAAATAAAACACAACTGAAATAATGTAGAAGCTAAAAAATAGCCGACTGAAAAAAATAAATAGGTTAAGTAATTACAGCTAAATAAATGAAGAAGAAAAATATACAGATTATAAATCAGACAATCAGGACTATTTATGGAGTGTCACATTTCATTATAATAACACTATCACGCTATCTATCTAATCATCTACCTGGCTAATTGCTTAAGTATCCAGCTATGTTTTAGATCCAGCTAGCTATATAAAATAGCTATATATTTATTTAGCTTGCTAGTTTGGTACACATTCACAACCAGCATGTCTGCCCCGCAATTCTTGTTCTTTGGTTTCAATTTGTGGGTGCACAGACAAAGCAATGCATCTCTTTCTTTCTCTTTCTCCCTTTGTTTTTGAGGTAAGATCTTAAGCCCAAGCCTGACCCCAACCCAAATTTTGGCTCGGACCAGATCAGATCTAAAATGTCACTCATTGTGATTGGGTCGGGAAATATTGCTGCTGTGGTTTATGGCCCAATTTTCAACCTGTCAAAATAACAACAGCCTTAAAATGTTACACGGTCAGTGATGGAAAATTAACTCATTCAATGCCAGACGTTTCTCACACTTCTATCATACACTACTATACTACCCTCATGCCATATGGTGCCGCCTACACACTTCAATTGCTGGATACAGTATGAAACACTAGGAGTCAAGGCTCCTTCGATTTTTAGAAAATATCTGATCAAAGCCAATCCTGACATGTAATAGTAATAGGTTTTTTTCAATGAAACAAAATATATATATATAATATATATATTTTACGGCATTTTATTATTTATGGCACTCAGGTACTGCTTCTGAAAATGTATGGCACTGAATGAGTTAAATGTTGCGATTTCCGGTGCATGCATTGTTTTGTGATTTTGGTCAGCAATGCTTTTCGATTGGTCAATCACTGCTCAATACGGTAGTACCGTAAAACCTTGTGTAGTAACACACACAAATACTGTAAATACTGAATATTGTGGTTTATATGGTGCGCCAGGTTATGCAGTGTACTTTCAAATTTCTGCCCAATGAGGTGTTTTAGGAGCGCCTTAGAGTCCGAAAATATATAATTTTTACATACGTGTCTAACATATGCTACTTGAGTCTTTGAGTCCTCTCCTTGTTTCAGACCTGCGGACACAACTGACTGACCAGATTAAGATTTTGGACTCCCAGGTGGAGGTAAAACAGCAGCAGCTCTCTGATCTCTCTGAGTTTCTCCGCCGTCGTGGCGACATCGAGGCCGAATATGCGCGTGCTCTCGATAAGCTCACTGAGCGCTTCACACACAAGACCAAGAAGTGAGGAATCTCTTTTCACATCGGTCTGTAATAAACTTTTTGTTGTGATTGATGACAGTTTCTTCTTGTTCAGGAAGGAACAGTGGGGTCAGTCGGTGTGTCAAGTCTGGTCTGTTTTGCTGACTCAAACCCGTTTGGAAAGTCGTGAGCACTCAACGCTCGGTGACACTTGCTGCAACGCACTCACGCAACGGTTAGCGCACAGTACGGAGGACACGCACCGGCTACACAAACGGGTCAGTGTTATTCATAAGATTTTACTGTACGTGTTTCAATAGTTTCAATTCTTAAAGTTGAATTACCGTGTTTTCCACACGATAAGGCACCCCCCCAATAAATAGTCTTTTGTCAAATAAGTTTTATACATAGAACAAACCGAACTATAAGGCACATGAAATTGAGACAAGAATAAGAGCTACCGTGTCAGGCTTTTTGTACATTTACAGCATAAATTAGTGCAAAAAATGATCAATCATCAAGTGTCGCTGACCAAAAATGCAACAGAAATTGAACCTGGGTTGCAGAGGTGAGAGTGCCCACACTTGGCCACTAGACTACCAGTGAAACAGATAACATATGAAAAGGTATTCGATTTGAACTCATCATCAAACTATTTTTAACATGCCCGAAACACTGATTTGCACAGTGCATTTTGTTCTGCCTTCTGATAGGTTAAACAATCTCTACATTTCTTCACCTGTTCGTCAAAAACATTGTCATTTAATATGCGTTTAGAGATTTTGTTGGGATTTCTTGGAAGATGCCTTGATGCAAAACCTACTTGAAGACGCTCACGGAGGCCTAAATCACAACTGTGTAACATTTCATGAAAATCTGTTTATTTGCGTTGGAGCCTATAAGACACATGTAAACAGACGCACACACACACACACAAACCAGGATTTATAAAGTAGTTTAGACTGGATTAGGATTGGATAGGTCAGATAGATTTAATACATAAACTTAGAGAGACATATACAAAAGTAAAGGAGCTTGTTTAGTATGTTGTTAAAAGACTTTGTTTTCTCCATTGTCCAACATTTCCTTTTGGCACTGTAAGTTAAAATAGTGTGATCATAAGATAAGCTCTGATGCCTTTTCATATGTCATCTGTACCACTGGTCGTCTAAAGCAGTGTTTTTCAACCAGTAAGACCTTGTTTTGTGTGCCGATGCAATTGCCCAATTTTATCTTTTGAAAAAAATCAGGCCGATATTCAGTATTTTTGCTATCTTCAGATGAGGAATTGTAATAGTCATCCATATCAGTAGGTGGCAGTCGATTTTTATATACTTTTATATACTAATTATCTGCTCATGAAATAGCACAGTACATTTAATAACTTAATTTGTTACCAACGCGGTTTAAGATTGCACTGTAAAAAAAATAAAAACATAAATGAAGCACATCAGTCTTTTTTATTTTAAATATTATTATCTCCTTTTTATACACTAATTATCTGCTTATGAGGTAGTATAGTGAAATATTTGACATGACTTCAATTTCAAACATTTTTGACGGACGTTGTGCCTCGGAACTGTTTTGTAAATAAAAGTGTACATTGATTCAAAAAGGGTTGAAAAACACTGGTCTAAAGTGTCGGGGCTCTCACTGCCGCGATCCAGGCTCAATCATTGCACGAATACAGGACTATATCGTAAAACCTGGTGTATTAATGCACAACTATAAATACTGTTTGCATTTCTACTCGTATTAGCTTGTAATATGTAAGGCGCACCCAGGTCATAAAGTGCAATTTTTTTCTGGCCAATTTGGAGTTTTTAGGTGCGCCTCATAGTCCGGAATATACAATACATAGATTTCACTTGATTTATAAATGGCAGTAAATCAAGTCATGTTTATTTTCTATAGCTCTCAATCACAAAAAAAGTCTCTAATATTTTCCCTTTCAAATTGAAATCATCATGATTATAGCATGATCTTTTCCATTTTTTTATGTTTCTTATTTCAAACTATAAATTCATGTATTTTTTTCAGGTTAACTATATTTGTTCTTATTCAATCGTAACATTACAAATCATATATATATATATATATATATATATATATATATATATATATATATATATATATATATATATATATATATATATATATATATATATATATATATATATGCAGGTTTCTTTTGCTCTTTTGTCTAAAAAGAGAAAAATAATTTGAAGTATTTTTATTATTATTTTTGCAATGTTTGTCTGATAGAATAAGTAAAATAATACAAAAAATATTTTTATGGCAGGTATTATTATTTTATTTTGCTTAGAATAATCATACACCTAACTGTAAGATAAAAAAAAATGAAATATTGAATAAGAAAGAATGACTAGACATTTTTTTAAATTATTTATTTTGTTTAGGTAAGAAAAATACTATTTTTAAACATATTTTTTCTTATTGAAAAAGTTTATAAAATATTATTTTAATTTCAATACTGATCTTAGGTATTACTGTTCTTGTTTTGCAATTTCATTTTTAAATGAGTTAAATCGTACTTGAAATGATTACGTTTTTAATGATAACTTTGCTATTTTCTTTCCTTTTGCCTAAAATAATAATTTAAAAATACTGAAATACTGAATAAGACAACATGACTAAACATAAAATAGTTTTTTTACTTTGTTTTTATTAGGTTAAAAAAGAAAAGTACTGCTTGTTATAAACATACTTTTTCTTAAAAAACCCAAATAATTTTAATTTCAATACTTGTTGTTAGCATTGTTTGTTTTTTTTTACCTTTTTTTCTGATAAAGTAAGCAAAGGAATACTTAAAATTACCCAAAATATTTTTTATGCCGGTTGACTTTGCGCATTTTAATTATTATTATTAATTCTATAATTTTGCTCAAATAATTCCCCATATACATTTAAATCAGAAACTAAAATACTGAATAAGAAAGATACATATATACTTTTTTTAACAACTTAATTTGCAAACTGTTGAAAGACGTAATTAAGATACAATAGAAAATGTTATTTCTGGTGACAGAGCAAAGAGGTAGGAATCCAGATGCAGGATGAGTTACTAAAAGTCACCAATGAGCTGCAGATGGTAAGTGTAATACATTGCTTTTCTGCAAACGAACAACTCAAAATCATGTTGTATACAGAGGAGAGTGAGAATGACCGTACTCACTGTTTGTTACACGCTGACCGGTAATAAAGGCCTTAAAGACATACAACCAGTACCACATGGACTGCTTGATAGCTGAGGGCAAACTGAAAGAAGCCGAACGTTTGGAAGAAAGGCACACCGGGAAGTCCGCTGAGCTCGGCCTCAGTCAATATGGTGGACAGAGGCGCAGTTCTGTGAAGAAGATGGAGAGATTAATGGAGAAGGTAATTCAATCATAACATGTTTACATCATGTGTGGATGTGATTAGAAGCATGGTAAAATTGTATCTCTCGCCATCACATCACCCCTGTCCTTCAGCAACTCCACTGGCTCCCAATCTACCATAGAATCAATTACAAAATCCTGCTCTACACCTACTTGGCCATTCATAACCTTGCGTCTCCCTACCTCTCCGACCTCCTTCACACTGCCACACCATTCTGCACCCTCAGATCATCTTCCTCCCGCCATCTCCCTATACCTCCTGCCCGCCTCAGCTCCATGGGGAGCAGAGCTTTCAGCCGCTCTGCCCGCCAGCTCTGGAATACATTGCCGCCTGACCCTGAAATTCTGCGACCCTGTCTGCCTTCAAATCCGGACTCAAAACTCACCTCTTCAGACTTGCCTATTCTTGACCATTTGCCTCACACATCCCCCCTTTAACTCTAATGTGTTTAATTGGCTATTTATTACTTGCTTGTTTTACTCTTGTTTTACTCTTCCTTTATTGTCTTGTCCTACTATATGTACAGCGACCTTGGGTGTCCTGAAAGACGATTCAAAGTACAATGTTGTGTTGTTATTATTATTATGTTGACTTTATGTGCATTGAGTTGGAATCAGAGATATCCGGTGAGGTTCATGGCTGGTGAGGCACAGACAGATTTACAAATAAATACACTTTTTATCCATCATCAACGTTGGCCACTAGGGCTGCACGATTAACCCAAATGGAACAGATTTGACCTTGTGTGATTGTGTAATCGCATGACACCGCATTTTTTTGAATGATTAATATACAGCAACCCTAACAAAGCTCCCCAGAATAGGGTGCCGTTTACTTAAATTACCCCTAAAAACAATCCTGTAAAATTCACCTAAAATCTCAATCCAAGGTTTACCCGAAGTGAATTGAATGTTTTTGAACCGTTTTTTTCCCAAATGAAAAAAATAACTGCAAGTCCTACTAACATTAAGTAATCTTAGTTGGAACACACAGAAACAGAAGTTTTTTTTATTCTCGCCTGAATGTTTTGTACTATCACAGGCCTGCAAAAGAGTGTAGCATGGGACAATAGTATGAAGCCTTACCTGGGCTTACTCTGAGGAAAGTCAAAAGACAGAGAGAGGCAATAGCGATGCTGCAAGTCTGCCTACTGCTACGGCTAGGCTGCATAACAAATTTCACAAGCGAACCCTGGCAAACCTGTATCTCACCAACACCAGATCCAATACCCACTAAACGGATGACTTGGAGCGCACACCCGTGGGAAACTGCTACATACAGAACAGTTGTCTACTTTATATATATATATATATATATATATATATAGCGCTTTACAAGTCAATGAAGACCTCCCAAAGCGCTTTACAATGCGCTTCACACCTACCCATTCACACTCACACACCAATAGCGGCCATGCAGCCATGCAAGGTGCCAACCTGCTTAATGGGGGCGTTAGAGATTCAGTGTCAAGACATATAACATGGAGGAGCCGGGAATCGAACCAGCGATCTCTTGATCCCAAGATGAGCGCTCTACCTCCTGAGCTAATGCCGCACAGTTGTATTTTAATCATCGCTGAGACCTGGCTCAATTTAAGGAACCACATGTTAGCAAGTAGAAAGCCGCTCTGTAAATCGGTTTCTTACACTGAAAGGAGAAACCCCCCAATTTCAGTTTATTTCATTCAACTGCAGTTATGTGTTCTGTGTTTATATTTGTAGATCTATTGTTGTTTTGTTACAGCCGTATACTCTCAGTCGGTAAGGAAGTCATCTTGAGCTTTGACCCTTTTGGGGTTTTATTGAGAGGTGGCACTACTTGGCGGATCTTAACGTTGCGCGAGGGGTTCTGGTCCCCATTAACCACGATAGCCAAGGGATTACTGTATGTGAATAGAAAGATTTGAATATATTTTATAAAGTAGCCTACACTTGAACTGACGAACAGACGATTGCTTTTGTGTACAGAGGCACGGCCGAGTTCAGGAGACCCAGCTCAAGTGCACAAAGGCTCGAAATGACTACCTGCTCAATCTCGCTGCAGCCAATGCAGCCATGAACAAATACTACCTGCAGGATATCAGCACTCTCATTGACGTAAAAATGTGTTTCCATTTGAAAATATCACTAACAAATAATAGTGAGATCCTTCTTACACAAGGACATGATTCCTGCATTTTCCCATTTCTTTTTGCTGGCAGTGTTGCGACCTGGGTTTCCATCTGTCAGTGGAGAGGGTAATGAAATGCTACCTTGCAAGTAGGTGGCGCATTCAAAAGACGGAGGAGGCGGGGCTTAAGCAGCTGGAGGCTGCAGTAACGTCATTGGACCAAAGCGGGGACCGAGATGCACTGCTTCAGCAGCACGACTCCACCTTTTGTCTTCCCTTTAGGTTTAACTACCACCCGCATGAGGGCGATCAGGTATCTGAGAACTTTCGTGAAAACAATATGAAACCTGAATTATGTTCTATTCGATTGATTTTCTGTAATTGTAGGTCTGTGAGGTCAGTGCAGAGAGTCAGGTTAGATACGAGATGGAGACCAGATTTCAACAGCTTCAGTCTCGATTAGCTGCTGTAACTCTGGAGACGGAAGAGGTAAGATGATTTGGTCTCACTATCTCCCCCTGCCTTAAGGCAAAATAAATGAGTGCCTCATTTTGCATTTGCAGACACCCAGCACAGTAATACGTTACATACTAAATATATTAAGAATATTCATTATATATAAAAATTTAGTCGTTTTGAAAAATAACTTTACGACTCAATAAATATAACCATTTAATACATTTTTAAGCCTTACCTGCCTCCCCTGACTGCACATCACTGCAACGCACTTTGTTTGGACTTTACAGCATGAGAACTTTGTTTAATTAAATGTAAGTATCCTAGAATGTGTTAAAAAAATGTTCAAAGTAAAGTGATTCAAATATAGCTAAAGTTTCACAGTAGGATGGTAAAGTTAACAATAGCTGTAGTTATCACCCGCATAGCAAGCATAGAAAGGGTGGTGTTAATCGTTTTGAAAGTGTACATATGTACATATATATATATATATATATATATATATATATATATATATATATATATATATATATATATACCGTAAAGCCTCTAAACAACACGGTGCGCGACTGAAAATGTCTAAATTTCAGGTAAAAAGAATCATTATTATTTTGCTTTGCACTCCCGTGCCACTAGTTAACCACTCGCGCTGGCACGCGTGTCATAAATTGCCGACCCATGAACTAGAGTGAGTTGATACCAGCTCAGTAGCCTAGATGGTAAGGCGCCCGCTTTGAGACTGGGAGGTCGGTGGTTCGCGCCCCGGCCGAGTCATTCCTAAGACTTAAAAAGTGGTCGGCGGCGCCCTCTGTTGGCTGCGGCTGCATCGGCTCGCTACAACGGGTCAGGTGCAATCGACATTTCGTTCTGTGTACATTGTTACACAGAATGACAATACAAGGAAATTATTATTATTATTATTATTATTGTTGCGGCTGTGGTCTGATGAAAAAGCATCAGAGTTCCACTAGGGAGTGCCAAAGAGCAGTATGACCGCATGTAGCTCCAGAGCCGCTTGTACACAAAAGCAGATGTTTATCGATATTTTGGGGGGTATTTTTTGGGGGTGCTTTGACACAAAGGTTATCTAAAGACACTCCAAGAGGCCTAGGCTACTAAAGTATTTAGGTATGTTACCCTAGATGTGAAAAATGCCCGAGAAAGCTGACTCAGTACTTTTGGTTTTGTTGATTCTGCATTTTTTGCAGAGGATGACTTAACAGATGCTTTTCAACTTTCAGTTTCCAGTTTGGTTTCTCCAAACTTTGTTTTTTTCCTTGGATTATTTGCCTCTTGAGGTTAATCATTTCCAAACTATATATATTTAGACAATTATATATTTGGGCTGTTTGTATCCCCATTTCAGCTTGAATCAGTCTTACTCGTTAGGTTTTCCAATCTCATGTTTGACCCTGCCAACGCAAGAGATGCTCCAATGGTGCAAGGACATTTCATTTGTCTTTCGAAATTCACCAGTTCATGGCGTCTCAAGATAGTGATTCTGTAAAAAGGAACAATTTAGGAACCTCGAAAGTTTGTCAAATATACCATTAGAGTTTAAATCCAAGCTAGGGCCACTCGTTGTTTCTAGTCTCATCTAATGTATGGTGAGTGAACAATTCCTTTATAATGTTTTTCTTCCCCTCCCCAGGTCAGTAAGACCCTCAAAGCGACTCTCACAGCCCTGCTGGAGTCTATGTGTGACAGTGACTCTAACCCTGCTCCTGAGGTGCCAGGCAGCCAATTACACGAGCCCCCCGGGGTAGGCTCTGCCCCAAAACTTATCCTTGCCAAACGCCGTGCCAATCAACAAGAGACTGAGACCTACTATTTTACAGTAAGATCTAACCCAGAAAACTCTCATGAAATAAGTCATTTAATTAAACAAAAAATATCTTTGAAAATATTTTACTTCCTCAGAAGGTGAAGGAGTTTCTGAGCAGCAGTTTTCTGACTTTCAAACTGCAAGCCAAACATGATCTACTGCAAGATGCAATACAAAAAGGTAAACAGCTATTCAGCATAGCAGAATAAACATTTTAAAGGTCACTTTTATCAAACTATTTTTGTTGTTCTTCCCCTCGTTTAAATCGTGGTCATTCAAGTGCATGCTTCGTAAATTACATTTGATTAATTGTAGCTTTTGTATTGAAGCAAAACGGTTGTGTGTCCTTGTTAAGTTTAAACTTCAGTCCAAATGAGGTTAGAAGACATCTATGTATTTTGAACTTGCAAGGAGAACAGGGAGAGAAGCGTTCAGATAACAGAATTCCATTCTGACTTAAAACCCTCCTTCGAGCGCCATCTTAGAATTGAATCTTCAAGGTTACAAATACAGATAAGCCCTAAAGAGTCTGGAAGTCAAAAAACAACTATATGATTGGCCAAAACCGACAATGACTTAATGACTTAAAAGGCAAAACAACAAACAATGGTGAGTCAAAATAAGGAACTGGCATCCATTAAAATCTCCTTTGCTTTTGTCCAATATTAAAAACAGAATGAACCGATTAGTCCTCGTAAATTGCTATTCTCTTTTTAGAGTGAGTTATCATTGTAATTTACTGCATACCTGTCAACCTCAGCCAATTGCTCCAGTTATTAATGATTGCAATCCCCCTTAATAAGCATTAATAAACCTTACAAATAAATACCAGCACCTATTTACTAAAGGCAAGAGAGACTATGTAAAATAAAAGAAATATATTAACATTTTTTCAGCGTCTTTCATGGTTATTTCCCTACTTGCAGTCAATTTATTGTTGCTTATTATACGTAGCAGTGCATGATTTTTCACTCGTCGATTCTACGAATGGTTTTACTCGGAAACAGAAACTGTCACAATACAGTTAAATTTGCTACAAAGAGGTTGGAGTATCCGTTCCTATTGTCTTCCTATGCTCAGTTTGTACTTTCCTCTCACGGCCGAAAACTCTCTGAGTGTCAACATTACAATGATAAAGGCAGAGCAGAACTTTATAAGTCACCATTCAAAAGTTTTGGGTGACCCAAACAATTTTCTGTTTTCCATGACAAGGTCACTCTTTTATTCATCAAATGAGATGTTCAATGTCTTTGTTCATTTGCCCATTATTGTCTCTTTTAAGTTGGCCAGTCTCAGATATGGCTTTTTCTTTGCCACTCTGCTTTGAAGGCCAGCATATCGTAGTCGCCTTTTCACTGTAGATGTTGACACTGGTGTTTTAAAGGGTAAAACTAAGATGCTTATTGAAGATATGTAAGGAGTCTATTTCTCAAACTAGAATGTTTATAGTATTTGTCCACCTCCTTGATATTATCTCCCTCTTATCTTTCTACTCTGGTTAGAGCCTGTTTATGCTGTTTTCTGAAGGGAATATTATACACCGTTGTAGGAGATCTTCAATTTCCTGGGAATTTTGTGCATGGAATAGCCTTCTTTGCTTAGAGCACGAATAGATCGTTGAGCTTCACACTAAAAGCCTCTTTGTCTGGCCATTCTGAAAGTTTAATCACACCCACATATGTGACGCTCCAGCTACTCGACAATTCCAAGAAAGAGCCGTTTTATAGCTTTTCTAACCAGCTAAACTGTTTTCAGCTGTGTTAACCTCATTGTACAGGTTTTTTTTTAAATCATTTAATCAGCCTTCTTACACAGTTAGCAAACACGTTGTACTATTAAAACACTGGAGTGCTGGTTGCCGGAAATGGGCCTCTACACACCCATGTAGATATTAAAACTTTTGCAGCAAAAACAACCATTTACCATGTTGACAATGTATAAAGTTAGGTTAATTATTTTGATGTTGTCTTCAAACTGTGATTTCCCTTCAAAATTAAGGACATTTCTAAATGAGCTCTAACTTTTTAACGCCAGTTTAGTTTTTTTTCGATAAAATATGTTATACGTGTAAGTTGACAGGTATGATACTGGTAAGCTTCAATGGTGGGCATGGGAAAAAAAATCGCATTTCAAAAAAAATTGTTTTTCTTTAAATAATTTTCAAGTTGTATTTATCTTTTTCCGTTTGTTTTCCATTCTTCAGCTGAAGCCGTCAACACGGACCCATCAAGGTAACTATGAAATGCATAGTAAAACCAAAGTAAGTACGGGTATTTCGAGAGGAGAGTAAATTCAAATTGCCAACTTGAGCCCTTCTCCATGTCCTAACCGGAGGGTTTTGTGGGACCGGGGACTACTGAACTCAAGTGTGACTAATAGCTGCGTTTAGCGAGCATCATTACAGTCTGTTTTGATCCTCACGAACAAAATGCGTTAATGCATTTTATGTACTTCCCAGAGCTCAATACGCTCGCTCGACTCGAATTGGGAAGTCCAGGCCCGTTTCCCAATTTTGCTACACACTCTTCAGCACAGATATACTCTCCTATGTACAGGTAACGATCAGGGTACCTGCAAATCTGAATATGCGTTTTCATTTTTGATTCGCTTCTGTGCAATTTGGTGTGGCTTTTCTGAGAAAATGGTAGTATTCTGGTGTGTGTTCTATCCTGTCACGCTTATGGCTTATTTATGGAGCTCTGCCCTTTTAATGCATTTCCTGCTTCTATCCCTTCCCTTTCTAAAATAGGATTAAAGTACACTTGAGCCTCCGTTGCCCCCTCTCTCCACTTCTCAACTTGGTTTGTGCTTATGTGCACTTTTCACATGGTCTTCTTATCTTACCCTTTTCTCTTTCTGTTTCCTCTTTTGCTCGGTGTAGAAGAAGAAGAAGAATGTCTCGAACACAGGTACCAAACTCATTGTTTGTAAGGAGCAGGAAATATTAAGTCGTTCGGCCAAACTTTAAAGCCCCAGTGCGTAAAATTTGACTACTAGATTGTCTAATGCGAACGAATTAAGTGCCACAGAGTATGGCGTAGCAGCGAGTTGCCCGAAAAATACGGCGGCGACCTTAGGTAAGAGAAATACAAATTTCTTGAACACTGGTATGACTCATAGTGATAGTGGCAATGATGTAAACAGTTTATTATAGTCAAAAACAACAAACAACAGATCATAGTAATACTCAAACAAACTAGCATCCATCTTTGCGGGTGTCCATTATTAAAAACATAACAAACCTGTCAGCAGCCCGGAACCAATCATACGTCTCGGTCTGTAAGATTGCAGAAACTCCGACAGCAGTCATGTCCAAAGTCCAGCCTGGGGGCCAGTTAAGGTCCCCGTTCAAACCTTTAATGGCGCGAGGAGTCTGTAATATAATTAATCATATGTGGCCCGCTAATAACCTTAAACGCAGTATAAAATACATTTGTATTTCATACAGCGTGACCGCAGTAGCCGTTTGGCCAGCTTCTCTTTGGCTTTCTGTGAGAATTTTAGCCCACCCCATTTCCGACATAGTGGCTTTAAAAAATATAAAAAAATTAAGTTGACTATGATGACTGCCACTCCCAGAACAAGTCGACATTGGAGTATAGTTTTCACCAAAATCCAAAACAACGACATCTGCCTAATTTGCCAAAAGATTGTGGCTGTTTTCAAAAATCATAATATCAAGAGGCACGGACACTGTGAAAAGGTAAAGCAACTCCAAGATGTTTTGACGGCACAGTAGCGCTTTTTAAAAAACCTTGCGTTTTAACTGAAAGGCGGGCTACAAGGTCGCAACGCCGATCGGCAAGCACTGCAGACCTTCACGGAGAGCTTATTTATTAAGGAGTGTTCAAAGAACGCCAGGCTGAATAGTCAGCCCTCACACATTTTTAGTTTGCCAAATTTGGCCCGCTTTCTGAAAAATTTGGACAACCCTGTCCTACAGTGTTTGTCATGGTAAGTGCAACCCTTCTTAGTCTCTAAGCAAATTTCCACAATGCATTATCTTCACCCACAGCTAGGATTACTCACAGGTTTAAGACACCATAGTATGCCAATTTCAATTTATGAAAAAAATAATTTGTCAATGAAATCAATTCAACACTCAAAACATTCACAAAGGTTGAAGTTTTACTTATTGAACTGAAATCCTGTTAAACTATCAAAGGAATGTTTATGGCTATAACTGTAGGTCATTTATTTGAATAATTTCAATGAGCTGCTGTTTACCCGGGTGTCTGCTCCTGCTAAAAAATCTAACTGTTTCTGTATTCTAACAGTGCATGCTTAAGGGTCTCTAAGATAGTGCTCTACAGAGCCATTAAATCACAATGTTCTTTTCCTTAACTCATGGTAAAAAATATAATATATCATTCAGCCAAGAATACTTTTCTTAACTACTAATTAGTTTTTAAACTTCAAAGTAAAAGTTGAAGCTGATATCACCCTAAGAAGTCTCCTCACATTATGACTTTAATTTGTCATATCATTAACTACATTTCTTGCATAGACGTTAGGAGCTGCTATCTATTATGGTCGATTACACTTACTGCAACATTAATGGGTCCCGGGGGAGGAGGAGCATGCTTCAGCAGAACATCCCTCAAGCTGGCTATGACCATGGCAGTGCTATTGAATCTTGTGTCCCTCTTGTCCAAAAAAAAGGCAATACCACCATCATTTAACACCTATTTTCTGTAACTACTCATTCCTCACAAGTTAAGTATTACCGTATTTTCCAGACTATAAGGAGCACAGAAAATCCTTCGAATGGCCAGAAATTTGAATGGTTCTTATAATCCCGTGTGCCTTGTATGCGTACAAAATTGGAAATGCGTTGTCATATTTGTGCATTTCTTGATCATTTGATAACTTTTTTTTGCTGACCACTACTACAAAATAATTGTTGCAATGGGGATCCAACCATTTATAGCACCGAATCCTGTTTTGGGACATGGACTGTTGTTCACAATTACATAACATGGAATGCACCATTAATCGAACCTGGGTCACAGTGGGGGGGAGCGCCGAACCCTATCCACTAAACCACTAAGGATACTGATGGCACATAAATAGGCATTAGGGCTTCTTAAATATCACAATATTTTTAAGCCCGGTACCAGATTTGCACAAGATATCACTTTTTCTCAGCTTAAACGCCGAATTACCTCCCACAATGCCGTTCCCTTCATTCATTCCAGAACCACCAAATTACTTCCCACAATGACCTTATTGTCATTTATTTTAGAATCTCGTGCGCTTCGTGATGACTTCCCAAGTCAGTTGTACCTCAGTCCTGTAAAGTCTGCCAGAACTCCGGCCTGGTAAAATTCAAATGACAGATAGCTTTCACTAGACAGCACAGGCACACAAATTGGATAGTTTCCCATGGTACAGTACAACAATTAATCACAGTGGTCCACGGCACAGTGGTTTAAAAACACTGATCTAATGGATCTGGCACACTCAATGCTGTGATCTGGGTTTGATTCACGTTGCATCTAATGGTGTGCAATTATATTCAACGGTGATCAATAATATATTATGAATGATCAATGAACATGCAAATATGGAACTTTTCTATTTCATGTGTAACCCTAACGCCCTATAGTCCGGTGCACCTAATATATTAAAAAAATCTACAACAAAAGACTATTTTTTTTTAATGGTTGTGCCTAATAACCTAAGCGCTTTATACTGCGGAAAATATGGTTATTTTCCAAATCAATCATGTATTTTATTTTTCGCCTCCCTCCTACACAGGCTTTTATTATGATATTGTTTTTCCTTTGTGTCCTATTTCTTCTGACTGCAAAATCCTCTTTCTGCTGCAGAGCTCCGGCCAACAGATCCCTGTGGTGGTTGAAAGCTGCATCCGCTTCATAAACCTTCACGGTGAGACAATTTGCATGACTGGCAATAAACTGTGCAGACAGAGCTTCCGCAGACTTTAAAATGAGAAATGGAGTCATCATGAAGTCAGCACGCTATCAGCTCTACTTGTACTTGCAATACAGCTAGTCATATAGTGTGCTCTTAACAGTATCATCCTTTACTGTTGAGCCGTAAACTTTGATTATTTTTGTTTTAATCTAAATGCATTTGGTGCACAATGTGTGTGATTTTCTTTCAGGTCTCCACCATGAAGGAATATTCCGTGTTCCTGGGTCTCAAAGAGAAGTTAATCAAATCAAGGAGGCCTTTGAAAGAGGTAAACTTAAAAACACAATAATAGCTTTATCATACCATAACCTAACCCATGACCTCAGAACTATGCCGCACACAATCGAATCACTGCCCTTCCGTGCTGTATATGTATATATATATATATATATATATATATATATATATATATATATATATATATATATATATACAGTATATATATACACTGCCCGTTGATTGCTGGGATGGGCTCCAGCACCCCGGCGACCCTACTACTGAGGATAAGCGGTGCTGCTAATGAGATGATATATATATATATATATATATATATATATATATATATATATATATATATATATATATATATATATATATATATATATATATATATATACCGTATTTTCCGCACTATAGGGCGCAACCCCAAAAAATAGTTTTTGGTCCTATATCTTCCATACATAAGGCGCTACAATGGGAACGTGGACAAAACAGTCAGATAGTTCAGTCAAATTTATTACCCCCTTAACATTCCGAAAGCTTGCAAAGAAGCAAATACGTGTCGTAGACACGTGCGGATGCGGTGTCCGTACGATGTCACTCAAATGCATCGTTCCAAATATCATTCGGAAGGTTAAAGCCTTGGGATTCAAGAAATGCCAACCATTCCTTAGTTTTTATTTTCTTTTTCGCTCGCAACTTTACTGTGCATATGACAATAAACACTTGGAATTGAGTTTAATTTTAAAAAAGACCCACCACAGAAACATCGATATCACTCTGAAACAAGATACTGGGAAAATATATAGCCGGAGTAGCTCACCGAAGTCGTTGTGTTCAATAATAATGTGCAACCATGGTCCTCTTATATCCGTGCGTGTAGTAAATCCAGGAGAGTAAAATATTTACAAATACAGTACAGAAAAGTAAAATACTTTTTTCTCTATGCCGTCAACCCAACGTGCTATTCACATTCATCTTTTTTGGCCAATTGCAGGCTTTGTTTTGCCCCTTTAGCCTATGTCAGCCAGTAAATGATATAAAGGATCTGCCCTCTTTACCTCCGAATAACTTTAGCCAATAGTGATCGATTCAACTGTTGATTGACACTTCTTTTTCAGCCAATTGCAGGCTTTGTTTTGCCCCTTTAGCCTATGCCAGCCAGTAAATGATAAAAAGGATCCTCCCCCTTTACCTCCGAATAACTTTAGCCAATAGTGATCGATTCAAATGATGATTGACACATTGGTTAGCCAATGAAACGCCGGTATATAAATCCAAGCATACACCGCGGACGACTCCCCGTTCGGGGGAAAATCTAGTCGGCGTCTGCTTTCATTAGTTGCAAGACTTTGCGACTTAATATTGATCCATATGTATGTATATATATATGTATATATATATATATATATATATATATATATATATATATATGTATATATATATACACCGGCCAATCAACCTCTCATGCATGTTTTTGGAATGTGGGAGGAAACCGGAGTGCCCAGATGAAACACACGCGAGCATGGGGGAGAACATGCAAACTCCACACAGTTAAGTGATTGCAGTTTACACCTGAACCAACTCACCACACTGTGCAAACTCAAGTGGGAGCTATGAAAAAAAAAATTTCCTTAATTTTTTTTGAATTGATAAAAAAGAAATACAAGATTAAAGTTTTAGCAGTCCACGGCCAATAAGATTAGAATGCACCAGATCAAACATTTTCTCAACTTTAGTAGACTAAAGCCTACTAAAGTTGAGAAAATGTCTTTTACTGCCCCATAGGAATAATTTAGTCTGGACTTGTTTTCAAAATCATAACTTTTGATAAAAAGACCCTCATACTCACTTCTTCATTTTGACACTCAGAAATTGATGGCGAGCCCAATTAAATCATCCAAAGATGCCCTCGTGCCTTATTTTTTATAACCCTGGTCTAAAAAAAAAAAAAAAAAAAAAAAAAAAGTCACTTTGAATCATTCAGGAAACCAAATTTTTAAAACAAAATCCTACTTGAAAAAAAGAATCACATTTTAACATCAGTGTTAAATATGTTCGTATCAGATTCACCTGAACACGACACATTTTTCTGGGAAAAGATGTAGAAATTAATATAAGTCAGATAAAAAAATGTAAAGATTATAATTTCTTATTACACCATCTGATTCAACATAATCATACTTAATAAAGAGAAGAAAACTTTCGATAAAGCTTTTTCAATCTTTTTCTCCAAATTTTCTGATGAATCGATGTATTTAATGCAGATTTATTTTTCAGGTCATTTGAAAAATTGTTATCCTCCACTTCAAACAATTGTAAAAAAAAAGGGTCTCTATCTGTTTCCAAAGCAAGGTTCTTTGTCCACAATTTCTGAAGTAGAATTTTTATTACTGTGTAACAGGAGAAGACCCTCTTTCGGACAGTGAGTGTGACTTGGACTCGGTGGCCGGGGTGCTGAAGCTTTATTTCAGGGGTCTCGAGCCTCCACTTTTCCCTTATGATAGCTACTTGCAGCTGCTGGAGTGTGTCCGTAAGACTCCTCATGATTTTCAGTTTTTATACTCTAATCATTTAACATTGTTTCTTGACAAGGGCTTTACAAATAAACATGACTTGACTTGATTTTAATTATGGTATATTAGAGAACCTTCATCCTGTTAAGTTTAAACTTTAGTAGGCACTTAAAATAAGATGAGAAGACATCAATGGATTTTCCATTTGCAGCCTTCAGATATAAGAATTCCATTCCCTGTTTCCGAGGCCCTCCCCTGAGGAGAATATTTAAAGTTACCAAAAACAGATCAGCCCTTAGGAGTGGGGAAATCAAAGAAAAGCAACATGATTGGCCGATAGATGTCAACACAAGGAACAAAAGTGCACAATAATAGCCAAAATTAGGAACTGGCATCCTACAAAATTTCCTTTGCATTTGTCCAATACTAAAAACAGAATCAACGCATCACTTACTTATTCAATCGGTTATGTACCGTAGTTCAAGTGGAAAATTCCTGAATTCTCAATAGTGACAAACTTGTCACTCCAATGAGGCATCTCCTTATGGCTCATAATCAACCCATGATGCTAATGAAAATAATGAATGAAATAATGATATTATTATTTTTATTTTATTTTTTAATAAATAAATATGCCAGATGCTAAAAATAATAATACATCCAAAAAGAACCAAGTAACAACCGGAATGCAGTTCTACAGAGCTAGAAAACAACAATAATACATAATTTACTACGCCTATTTATAGCAAATTACTAAACATGTAATTTGTATGAAAACTAAGATTTATTTATTTTTTATAAATGAAGGTTTTTCTTTTATAGAAAATGTTGATATTTTACAAAAGTGTTCATTGTTACAAATATCAAACAGTTAAATTCATACCAAATGTGTGTAATAAAGTTTTTAGCAATTGCTTTTTTCTCATTTTGCAATTTTTTAAAGAGATTTCATTGTCCAAGAACCACTTCAAACCTAAAACTATATATATATATATATATATATATATATATATACCACAGCCATATCCCTCTAGTGGGAGGTGGCTAGAGTCATTTCTGACTCTTTTTGGGAGATTGATTCAGAGGAGGGGATTCCCAGCCCCCTCGCTCAACCCAACTGAGGTGTTGGGAGTCATTAGGTGACCAAACCCCCCAATTCCAACCCCTAATGCTGAACGCCAAGCAGGGAGGCGCAGCGGGTACCAATGTTTAAGTCTTAGGTATGACTCGGCCGAGGCTTGAACCATAACCTCCCAGTCTCGGAGCGGGCGCCATACCCCCAAGGCCACCGAGCTGGTACATGATACAACCATGATAACATAATAAGAAAATAAAATATAATGAAATAAAAAGAACAATTTACGTTTTCAAACAAAATAACTCAAGTCAAATTAAGTAGTGGATGGAGTTAGTTTACGGTGGTTATGAGTAGACAATGCTATTTTCTGGGCTTTAAAATAAAACTAATGGAGCTGCTTTATGAAAAGATGTCCTTTATTTTTGGGTCATCTTCACAAAACTGAATTTTTATATTTAGCAGTTCTGGTTCTAATTTACATTGTTAGAAAAGAAAGTACAGTAGCTGCTGTTTTTGCTCAATGGAATTCCACAATTGTATTCTAATACTAATGCTGGCTGTATGGAGGACTAAGAGTACAAAAGTGAAATGAGTAAATACTTTAATAAAAATTTTAAAAAGTGTGTCTTTAATTATCTAAATATATAATTTCAAGATGGAAAAAATAACACAAAGAAATGCCACAACACTATTGATAAAAAAATATTCTTTGGATTTTTAGAATTCTATATATAAACAATAAATACAACTTTACATTTTTCATGACACATTTATTTATTTATTTATTGGTGTATTTACTTTTTTTAATCTTGGCACTTTTGGTCCGTCATGCGGATGCAGTAATTTGTCATTTCATTTGTTGTTCCTAACCTTTATCTTTTTTTATTTTCATCCAGAAATTGAAGGTATGGCGGAGAGAGCGGCACAAATCAAAACAATTGTCTCTTCCTTCCCAAGACCTCTTCTTATCATAATGCGATACCTGTTTGCATTCCTCAATCAGTGAGTTATGTTGTGAACTTCATAGAATAGAATGGAATAGTGATCGATAACAACCCAGTGCACATTTTTTATGAGATCAGACACCGGACTCTAGGATAAACTACACTAAAATAATGTAAAGCTTAGAGGTGCAATGTTTGTGAGTTTTGAAGTACAGAAGCTGCTGTACTTACGAATGAGATTCCCGACGATTGTAAGTTGAATTTGTTCGTAAGTTGCTTCAGTGCTATATTTTGTATGTTAAGGGTTTATATAAGTATGTTTAAGGCTTGTAGAAGAAACCTGCATTGTTTTGTACTAGAAAATAAACATTTCATAAAATAATTTGCTCTAAATAGATGAATAAAGTTAAGTTTAACTTACTTTTGGAAGATGTGCTTCGAGAGGTCCTCCTCCGTGGTAAAAAGTGGCCGAAAGAAAGCATTCCGAGCATTTTCTCAACCGCATCAAGCTTTCCTATTCCACTTTCATTTAAGAAGAAATGGCTCTCCTCTTCTTTACACTTTACACCAACCATATTGAATGGATGCACGAGATATTAAACAATAAAAATGTCAAAGGTCTTAGCGCGCTGGAGATACAGTATAGAATGATTTCACACGAACTGGTAAGAGGAAGCGGAATTCTTCTTCGGGGTAGATGCTGGGTGACCTCTCACAGCGCTACACGCCTGTAGTGGCGGAAAGAAAGACTACAGTAATGTGGAAATTTTCTGAGCAGTGTTCAAGTCAGTTGAACAAAGAACAGACAGATTTTAGGTTTGATAACCGTGTAATACGTATTACACCTCAACAGCAACAGATTTATCCTACACTTGAAGTGAGACAAATATAAACAGTAAACAATATAATAAAATAACAATCAGCATTAAACATTTTAAATAAAGTTTAATAATTTAGATACAAAAACAATGGTGAGAAACAAAATAAAACATACAATAACAAAAGGAAAACAGACAGATAAAAGAAGAGAGAAAATTAAACTTAACACTTTTATGTAAACACATTAACACTGAAAAACACAGTAAAAAAGTATTTATTAATACAAAAAAAACGATAAAATCCAAACTTTTTTTTTGCTCAACAAAGTCAAAGTCAACAACACAGATTTCCTCAAAAATGCATATTGGCCAGGAGAAAAAAGGCGTCTCTAAGGGAACCAGCTGTTGTTTGGTAGGGAGTCGGCTCCCTTCATTCACCTGGTAGAGTCATTTCATTGGCAAGTTGGTCACAGTGGAAACGACCGGTGCTGTCAAATATAGGACTCACATTTTTCGCATCTCAGCCCTCATTTGCCTTTTCTCTCTGCGCATTGTAAATACTATATTGATGATTGCTATCTAACCATATGATAGGTCAACCGGTTAGCTTTCCTCAGCCAAAGTAACAAACTGCTTTTGACCGTGAATAACAGTAAAGGCGGAAAAAGAATTTGTTGGATTACCCCGTTTCTGAGAAAATATCTGGGTTACATAACGGCGTCTTTTATAACGACGTTACAGTATTTCCAACACTGACAATAAGTAATACCTTTTCATATATGTTTGTGTGTTTTCACAGTGTGACACAGTACAGCGATGAGAACATGATGCAGTCCTACAACTTGGCCGTCTGTTTCAGTCCAAGCCTGCTGAGGGGGCTCGATTCGGATGACGCTGTGGCTCGGCAGCCCCAAGTCAATGACCTTGTCAAAACCATGATCCTTCAGCACGATGTTATATTTCCCGGCCAATCGGAATTGCCAGGGCCCATTTACGAGAAGCACATGACTCTAGAGCAGGAATTTTGGTAAGAAATATGATAAAAATGTGATTTTTCTTAATTTTATTTTGCTATATTCTCTCAGACTGATATCCCACCTACGTGCTAGCCCTCAGGAATGTGCTCGTTTACACACCCTATTTACAATTCCCTTGAATTGTTAGAGACCCTTTCCCCTGATTGTTTATGAATGACTGGAATAATAAGGGATTTATAAATTAAGAAATCATACAATCTTTACAAATTGTAGGCTGTGGCCTTTTTAATATTACTACAGTTCATTTTGTGAAAATAAAACACTTTTAAACATTACACAAGTCCTTGTTGAAACCATGATCCTCCATCATGATTTTGTACTGTATTTCCCGGACAGTCAGAATTGCCGGGCCCCATTTACGAGAAGCACATGACTTTAGAGCAGAGGTCTCCAGGTGTCACCAGAGGCGTGTTCAGGAGAGTGATCAGACATGTAGTCTCTTGATAATCGCTTGCCGCGCACTGCTGAACGTTTTGTAATCGCTCACTGTGATTGCCTTACTGATCCAAAATGGCCGACGACAGTACAATGGATTTCGTTCTACAGCTTGCTTTGAGCGAGTTGGCTGATATGAGCGACAGTTCGCATATTGACACAGTTAAGGTTATCCTAAACGCAGTGGAAGGGTCATACCTGTCTTGCATTGTTCACAAACATTACCAGGCAATGTAAGACGATATATTACATCGCCAACAGCACTCGTCAGGGTGAGATCCTCCATCTTCTGCACTGTCGACGCCATGTTGGAAATCAAAGTAAGCGGTCTTTCTCCCGTGATTACTCGGGCACGCGAGCGCTCAATAATCACTGGCCGTTCAGAAGCTAGCGATAGCTCGCGATAGCAATCACTCACTCTCCTGAACACGCCTCAGGGTTGCCCTCTAAAGACATCTGCGGTTCCTGCAGACCTGTTCTTAAAATAGCTTACCAGTGCTGGGTCATTATTATTATTTTATAGTAAAATTATTATTTTTTTGTGGTTGACTGAGTCTTTCTAAAGCTACAGTACTTCCAATAGTTAACCTGTTGGTAACATAATAATAACTGCTAAGTCGTTACTCTTTATAAATGCATACCAAACTTTGTGCCCTTTGCGCTAATCAGTAACAAAAAATAGCTCTCGACTAGAAAAAGGCTGGAGACCCCTGCTCTAGAGCAGAAATATTTATGAGAAATGCAAAAGAAATGTGATTTTCTTGGTTTTACCTGGCAAGTTTCTCTCAGACCGGTGTCTGTAGATTGAGTGACGGGATTTTATATCCAGTTTGCAAGGGTTTCAAATATGTAAAGCTGTTTCTTTTTTGGGCTTATCCCCCGACTTATTAAGTGAATTTGATGTCACATCAAAGGTTTTTCTGAGCAGATTTATTCAAGCGCTGTTCCATTTGCGTGACTGCTAAGGGATAGTCAATCATTCACAATTTCATTATTCGTTTTTGACTCGGTTAGTTGTTGTACCGCTAAATGCTCTTTTCCTTTTCTAACAGGCCATTCAAAGAACAAAACGTGGATTGGACTTGGGGTTTTATTAAGCCCTGTCCCCCCAAAAAGCGTCACTCTGCTGTGTACAAAGCACATTATAAGCTTTCAAAAAGCTTATAAATCTTATGTAATTTGATGGAAATTTTTGAAGTACAAGCCAAATAATACTGATCAAAACCCATGTCAGCGAAGGAGTGAGAAAGCTCATTAACTGTTTTTTCCCACAGATGAAATCCTGTTCCTGGAGACCGATATGGAAAGCTGATAATGTTTTTCAAACTGCATGTTATATTTAGAAAAAAAGAATATTGGAAAACGAAATTACTTTTACCTGTGTTTATATTTTTATTCACAATTACAAAAATATTGTATGTCATTCCCCCGAAAAGTAGTGTTGGACTAAAGTTTAACTTTATCAATCAACGATCAACATTTCTTTGTTTTATATATATATATATATATATATATATATATATATATATATATATATATATATAAAGGGTACAAAACTTTCAAATATATACACTTCACTTTAAATGTATTTCTTTTCTATTCGGCTGATAATGGTGACGTCATATTTGGCTGTTTTTGTGCCTTTCTGCCGGGGGAAAGGAGAATAACAGTCTTAAATGCATGTTGTTTTTGCAGTGAACCAATTACAGAGGAGGGAGATGTAGATGCTGAGCAAATGCCAAGTGAAGATGGTGAGGAGACAGGAGTTATTTTTCACTTTTGCAGATAAGATCTTTAGATATAACTCATAATGATTTTGTTTTTATCTCAAAACTATTCATGTATACAGAGTGGGAGGCTGTGGCAATGTTCGACTACGCGGCAAGATCCCCCGCAGAGTTATCGTTCAAGCAGGGAGAACTCCTTGTTCTTCACAGCAAGGCCTCTTCTGATTGGTGGAGAGGTGAAGTAGGAGGAGTGAAAGGTCTTATCCCGCACAAGTACATCACAGTCCTGGAAGGGTGAGACGCCTTTTAGAACTTAAGACGCTGAACGTCAGCTCCAGCCCGCAAAAACAACTTCATATTTTTGAAATTAGTTGTAAAGGCCTGCTTTAAAACCCAATAATCAACAGAGAACCTTTTCTTTGTGCTGACTTTTCTCCGATTTGATTGCTGAATTTCTTTTCAATGTAACGAGCCGCTAAAATAATAGCTCAGCTCTAGCCATGCTCTGCAGTTTTTGGGGGGACAGAGAGCATGTGAAAACATTGACATGTGCCCACTGTTTGACTGATAGCATACAGCAGGCTATCACAGTTGCACATACAGACAGTCAACCCCACCTAATACACGCACATACAACCTGCCCGTCGTGATGGATGTGAATTTCCCTACGGAGATGAATAAAGTATCTATCTATCTCTAGATTTATGCTCTCAGTCTGAACAAAATGAACCATACATTGATATCAATGACAATCAAGACAATTCAGGACAAAATTAGAATAAGAGTGAACTCGGGATAACCGAAGCGTGAAGTAGCAATGGGTCTGTGAAGGCAAAAAGAAGGATGAGTCCTTCCAAAGTTTTTTTACAGAATACTCTAGGGAAAAAATGAGATACGGTCAATGGCTGTAGAAATTCGTCACAAATGGAAAAAGTGATGTGGCGTACTTTCATTTTTATACAAAAAGGGCGTTCCATAATCTAATTTTTAATCTGTTACAAAGTTATACATTAAAGGGTTTCCACAGTTGAATAGAGAACTGCCCTACTGACAATAGCCTTGTCAACCGTGGGGTAATACTGCTAGAGCTGCTCATCCTTTGCCTGAGGAAGTGTTGCATTTTGTTATCAGGGACAAGAGCTGTGGTTTTTCCTCATATTTGACGGGAAATGTCATCTCATATGTTGTTTTGAAGGTGTAACTTGATCTTTCTCCTCCTGCAGGTCAGATAGAGGTAAAAGAGACGAAAGAGGAGGGGGAGGCGGAGGAGGGAGCACTGGAAATCTGTCAGCAGAGGAGCCTCATACAGAGAGCACTGTTCGGTATAAACACAGACACACATGCACATTTTTTAGCAATATTTAAATTAGTACATTGAAAGTATTGTATAGATATGTATTTATTTTTAGGAGATCTAAGAAAAAAAACATTGTGATGATCAAAAAACATCTTTGCAACAATTATTTTACAATTGCAAGGGTAATGAGTCTAGATAACAGCTAAATAGCATACACCAGAAGGCAAATAGGACATTTTGCTTCCCAGTTTTATTTTTGGAATGATACCCTTTCATAATGGAACAGTCGTCAACTTAACTGTATGTTTTTTAATCCATTTTCAACTACAGAAAGCATCGTCACGAATTGTGTTTTGTGGGGATGTTTTTTCCTAACAATACCTATAAATAATACAATCCTTCTTCTAGAAAAGGATAACCCATCTAATCTTTTTTTTTAATTGCTTGCCATGTCCTTTTAAAAATATGAGGAAAAACAGGCACAAAAACGAATTATTTCAATGTGTGTCCTTTTTTTTCTTAACTATCACTGTAACATTTGACAGTTCTGGTAAACATATCTCCAAAAGTAGTGTTGGAGAGATAAAAGCACGAGTTTATCAATCTGTAAATTGATGAATACTTCCTTAAGTTGTCAATAATGACTCGAATGACTATAATATAGATGCATTTTTTTAGGCACCATAATACTGATGTATAAATATTGCAGAAAGTCTATATGGATATGGGTATGAATATTATGCCACTTATAAACATTCAAGTCCTGCAATTCTGAACGGCTCATGTGCCTTGGCTAAGAAAAACTTATCACTCATTCTTACAAAGTGGCATTATCCCAGTTGTCTACAATATTAGCTATCACGAATCAAATAATTATACTAATCTTAATGCATAGTGGAGAAACTACATCAAGGAAACATAACGTTTGGCCAATTACAGCCATGAAAGTCTCAAATAGCGCATTTCTTTAAGACAATTTATGGCAGCGATGACTGGCTAAAGTACTACAAAATTCTAAAAATTGTACTTTACAGGTAGAGGTAGAGAAGAGACATGACCAAGTGGTGTTACTAATCCATAGCAAATCTAAATATGTTCTAATAAGGGACATACATGCTTGGAACCTTTCTAACAAGTGGGAATTGGCTGATTGACTATTGTAGCTTGGCTCCAAGTGGCTTATTATCAGGTCTATATTTTTCTATTAATTCTGATGTCACATTTGGCCATTATCAGTCTGATAACTATGGGTTTAATGTATATCGTGCATCTCTGGTTTTGTGCCTTCTTTTTTGCATGATAGGTATTGTTTATATGTATTTTTTAAGTACAAAAAATGATATACTGACACCCAAAAGAAATGCAATGCGGAAACAATGGAAGAATGATATATTGTTGGATGCATTTTTGAGACAACATCATAAGGTGGTAATACAGTAGTAACACAATATAACACATAATATTAGTTCTTCTCATTGAGCACATTAAAATAATTTGTACATAAGTTGCAAATCTTACAAACCTTGAAATTGGTGTGCTTTTTGACAGGATGCGGGTTAATAGTGATGGTGCATCATTGCCGGGGCGACAGAGGGGAAGCGATGGGAGCCCTGGTAGAAAACCACCAACCTCTCCGGCTGCACGCCACCTGCCAATGTAAGATACACTCAAAAGCGCTCTTGCTTGTAAATTGCATTGAAAAAAAACATGATCGGGGGCGGCAATGTCAAAGAATAAATTGGAGCGCGCTAAAAACTTTGAAACCTAATTTTATTGGGATTTCTTTTTATTTCTATGCTTAAGGTCTCAGGAGCGAAGACACACGCTGGACACTGTGAGACAAGCTGGGTTCAAACCTGTGGACAAGCCTGCATTTGTTCAGGCAGAAAGGACACCAGTTGACAAGGTTGGTTGCTAAATGGCGTAATGTACTGTAACACTTTTTTCTTGTGTTTAGTAGAAAATCATTTTGTGGGGGTGAGTTGAGAAAACAAGGAAAAATAACAAATAAGGAAAATAAGATGTTCTTTACAGGGATAAGAATTTTCCGCCCTGGTTTATTCCTGGACGCTGGCTATTTCAGCTGAAAATGAAAATCTCCATTCTGATCCCTGTCTTTACTATTGAGAACAATTTGGGCTTTATGCACACGGGCGTATCCAGCTTATTTAATTTACCGGAATGTAGCAGAACAGCATGTTTTTGTTTTGCATACAAGTACCACAGAGATGCACACTCCAGTTTCATGGTTGGTTCCAACATTTGAGGGGTTTTTGTTTTTGTGGGCAAGATGAGCAGTGAGGTGGGGGGACAGTGGCACGAACTGTTCATGACTTAGTGGTCAATTGGAAGTTTGGTTAACCGTTTGTCTGATTGCCATGTGTTCTTTGGTTCACAACTGGTCGCGTAACCCTTTGCTGCGTGTCTTCGCAGTACAGGGAAAGTAAAAGGATGGGAGTGGGTTCCCACTTCATATAAAGGGCTCTGGTGGGAGGGGGCTGAGTGCCATCCTCCGTGTATGTTCTAGTTTGATTTTGACACCAGGTACTGTACACAGATTTCTTGTGTAGTTAAAGGAAAATAAAGTCAAGATTTAAATGCCAATGGGGCTAGTTTTCAGCCAGAGTCGTAAATCCCAAATTAACTCATGCGATGCCATATGTATAAATACATTTTTAGAAGAATTGTTTAAGTGCCAAAATGTAAAAAAAAGTTTTTCTTGTTTAATTAAAAAAAACTATTATGAAGGGTTTTGGGCTGCTCATCTGTAAAAATCAAGCTTCTGGGAATTGTTTCAATATGATAAATCACCTTTAGATGGCAGATGTGGCTTTGATCAGATCTTTGTCCACACATCAAGGAAGCCCAATTTCTTAGTGTTGATTCTTATATGATTGTGTGTAGGCACCCCCATATGGTAGGGGGTTAAGTTCAGCTGGAAGACAGCTATGGGGGAAAAGCTGTTTTTTTAAACCTGGTGGTTCTGGTTCGTAGGCTCCTGTAGCACCTCCCAGAGGGCAGGAGGGCAAACAGTCCATGTGCTAGGTGGTATGATTCCTTTATTATGTTTGTAGCTTTCCTGATACAATGCTTCTTGTAGATTTCCCTGATGGAAGGAAGTGAGGCACCAGTATTAGGTTGGGTGGTTCTTACCATGCTCTGTATCACCTACCAGTAGGCGACCGAGCAGTTATTATACCAGACTTTGACATTGTTATTCCAATAAACCCAGAGGCCTGAGCCCTTCTGTCTACGGTTGGAGAGAGCGGGGAAGAGGAGGTTAGTTCTTTCTTCTTGACGCCCAGTCTTAAGCGTGTGTTTGTGCTATAATAATCCCAAACTGGCCTGAGTCCTCATGTCCGCAGGTGAAGATGGGGCGAAAGAGACATCATTTTGGAGAAAAGGTGGCGTAGAGGGATGTGCGTAGGTCTGTCTATCACAGTGTTTTTCAAACTTTTTTCAGCCAAGGCACACTTATGTTCATTAAAAAAAACAAATCTTTTCTCACTCGATTCAAACTCGCACTGCTACTCCCACTGTTTTGGTTTAACAATGTGCACGCATTCTGTAGTGGTCTGGTGGTGACATAGGCAGGATAGAGGTTTTTTTGAGGGTTTGTAATTTTATTTGCTCTACTTTCTGTTCATGTCCCCCTTTTAATCGGCAGATTTCCTGTCTATTTCCTATATTGGCCCCTCCCTTCTGCCACTCTCAGGAAATGATCAGTCGCCAGATGAACTCTGTGTTCAAGGAGCTTTTGTCTCGACAGCCTGCCATGCAGCCGCCAGGTTTCATATCCGCGCCACCCTCGGTACCCCAAACTTCTTCATCCACCTCCTCATCTTCGCTCCCTCAAGCTGCCCCCACTACCAAAAAAGTGGGCTTCGGCATCCGAGGACGGGCACTTTTCCGACCAGTAGACTGACATACGCTCCAACTGGATGGATTTAAAGTTGGAGAGTGAATATGCTGGGGAAAGCTTGATCTATTTTTAGGATAAACGTATATATTTAAATCTGTGCCATCTCATAGTGCCATATGGTGCCGTATTGCAGTATGTCTTGTGTGTGTTTTTTAGGTCAGTGGTTGGCAACCTTTTCTGTATCGCAGACCGGTTCAATGACTGACAATATTCTTGGCCCAATAATAACATTAGAAATGATTGCTGTATTAACAATAGGGGGGGGGGGTTTAAGGGTTATTGATCTATCTTCGTTATTCATTATCCATTATCCGTTATCGGTCAGTTCATAATTCGCTACAAAGCCTAGGAGCCGGGACACTTACTCTCAGCCAAAAGGCCAAGCTAAGGTCCTAGCCCTAAAGCCTTGCTGCGATCATTGCGAATGCACCGTTCCCGGAGGTACTGCAATACCGGGCCGATGCGTGGAGTGGACAGAGCAAGCTCATATTCCATCTGGCCAATCTAAGGACCTAGCATCAAAGCCTTGCTACAAAAGGCCAAGCTAAGGACCTGGCATCAAAGCATTGCTAGATCCTATCAATTCCACTGACACCGAAACATCAGATAGTACACAATTCTATATTAACAATAATAGTAAGCCTATATTGACTGTATAGACTACGAGGGACCTGAATGACATAGGAAAATGCATGATCTTATCTTATCATCACACTATTTTTACTCACTGTACCACGATGTCTCGCCTTTTTTATCTTGAAGGTGCACGTATCTGGTCAATAGTACAACTTTGTTTTGGCTTAACTCATTCCCGAAATGCCCCATAAATGGAGCATTCTGTATCAAGTCAGACACATAAATGGAGCATTATGGGAATGGGGCGTTATAGGAATGATTTTAGCCAAAACAACGTAGTAAACAGTTTGACCAATTATGATGCCATGATATACAACATTGCTATGGAGCATGTTGGGAATTAGTTCTGCCAAAACAACGTTGTACAATGATTGACCTATTACGGGGCCACGTCGTACACCACTGTAATTGAGCATTATGGGTACGTGTTTAAAGTCAAATGGTGTACAATGATTGACCCATCACGATTCCACATTGTACAGTGTTGTTATAGAGCATAATGCGAATTAGTCCAGCCAAAAATATGTCCTACGATTGACCAATTACAGTGCCTCACTGTAAAACCTTGTAATGGAGCATTATGGGACTAAATTCATCCCCAAAAACTTTGTACAACGATTGACTAATCGCATCCTCCTTTGAGATAAAAAGGCGAGACAACATGGTACCATGACTAAAAATAGTTTCATGAGATGAAATCTAATTCCTTTTTCTATGTAATTCCCAGTGTTTTCACTGCCGCAATCCAAGTTTAATTCCCGTTGCATCGAATGTTGAACAAAAGGTTTTGGGCTATATTTGTCCACTTATCTACCATTGCCAATTTTTTCTTTCCACGCGTCTCGGTACCGCTCCACGGTGGTTGCTGACCAATGTTTGAGTAGGTTTAAGTGTTCTGTTTGTTTCAAAATGTTTTGGTTCCCCTTTTATGGGGAATAAATTAGCAATATTTTGTCAGATATGAAGGAATATTGAGGCCATGCAGGAAAGGGAAAGATATTTGGCAAAAATTAAGTTGGGACAAAAAAGCAACAGTAATTTATTTATTCTTTTATTGTAAAACTTTGTCCATATAAAGTAAGAACCTTTGTCATAGAGTCTAAATCGGTGGTATGCAACCTTTTCTGTACCATGGACCGGTTTAATGTCTGGCTATGTTCGCATGCCCAACAATAACATTAGTAGTATTAACTCAAAAAAAAACATCCATCGATTTTCTTCCGCTTATCCAACGTCGGGTTGCGGGGGCAGCAGCATCGCCAGGCAAGCCAAGACCTCCCCATCTCCAGCCAGTTTCATCCAGCTCATCCAACAGGATCCCAAGGCGTCCCCAGGCCAGACTAGAGACGTGGTCTCTACAGCATATCCTTGGTCAGCCCTGGGGCTTCTTGCTGGTGGGACACGCCCGGAACATCTCCCGGGAGAGCCGTCCAGGAAGCATCCTCTTTGGATGCCCGGGCCACCTCAACTGGCTCCTATCAATGCAGAGGAGCAGCAGTTCTACACTGAATCCAAGCTCCTCACCCTATCTTTTAGGGAGAGCACAGCCACCCTACGGGGGAAACTCATTTCAGACACTTGTAATTGGGATATTGTCCTTTCTGTCATGACCTGGAGTTCATGACCAATAAAATGAGAGCTTTGCCTTTCCGCTCAGCTCCTTCTTCACCACGACGGACCGGTACAGGGTAAGCATGACAGCAGACGCTGCACGGATCCGTCTGTCTATCTCCCGTTTCAATGTTCCCTCACTTGTGAACTAGACCCTAAATACTTGAACTCCTCCACTTGGGGCAGGATCTCATCTCTGACCCAGACAGAGCATGCCACCCTTTTCTGGCTAAGAACCATTATCTCAGACTTGGAGGTGTTGATCTTCAGCCTGGCTGCTTCTCACCAGAATGCTTACTTTTCCGATGGAATCTGAAGATCACAGCTTGAGGAAGCTAATGGCACCGCAACATCTGCAAAAAGCAGAGATGCAATTCTTAGGCTTCCAAACCGGACCCCTTTCTCGCCAAGGCTCTGGCTAGAAATTCTGTCCATAAAAGTTATGAACAGAATCAATGACAAAGGGCAGCGTTGGCACAGTCCAACTCCCACTGGAAACAATTCCAAATTACGACCGGCAATGAGGACCAAACTCTAGCAGCGGACATACAGGAACCACACAGCCCTGATAAGACTGTGCGGTACCACATACTCCCGGAGCACCACCCACAGGGCTCCCCAAGGGACACGGTAGAATCCCTTCTCCAAGTCCACAAAACACATTTAGACAGGATTGGCAAACTCCTATGCACCCTCGAGGACCCTGCAGAGTGACTAGAGCTGGTGGTCCATGGCCCAGAAATAAAAGACACTGCTTCTTTGGGATCCGAGGTTTGACTTCCTGACGGACCCTCTCCCAGTACCCCTGAATAGGCATTACCAGGGAGGTTGAGAAGTGTGACTCCCTCGTAGATGGAACACACTCTTCGGTCCCTCTTTTTGAGAAGTGGGACCACCAACCCAATCTTCCAATCGAGATGTCCTCGCGATCGTTCCGAGATGTGTAAACCATAGCCTTAATGGACTACGGGCAGATCTTATCCACCTCTGGGGCCTTGCCACAGAGGAGCTTTTTACCTACCTCACGGACTTCAACCACAAAGACATGAGAGCCCACCTCAGAGTCCCAAAGGATTTGCCTCCTCAGATAAAGACGTGTTAGTGGAATTGAGGAGGTCTTGGAAGTATTCTGCCCACCCTTTCACAACGTCCCATGTCGAGGTCAGCAGGGCCTTATCTTTAACATACACAGTATTAATGGCCCGCAACCCTGGACCTCAGGACCGTGGGGCAGCGTGCCAACCACCCAGCCGCAATGCGTTTTTTTCCCATTACAGAGAATACTTTAATTCAAAATGTTCACTGCTACTTTTTCATCTTTATACTTTGACTATTTTCATATGGATATTTTTTCCATTAGGGTTTACCCTCTCATCAATAATTGAATTATTTGATATATGTAAAAGACTGTCCTCTAGCGGCAGATTTTGAAACAGCAGTTATATATTTTTTAAAAAGCCAATTCAAGGTCCATATCAATGACTGTTTCTTGTTGTTTTCAAACTTTCAAGTCGCGGTTTGTGTTTTTTGTTTGATTTTTCGATATGCGACTTAAAAAAACATTTGCTTACATTTTCTGTTTGCAGCTGCAGTATGTCAAAAAATGGATTAGCATGCAGTAGTATGAAAAAATGCATTCCCTTTCATATGTGATACATGGCCGACAAGGCAAAACTCAGGGCTTTGCAGAGATAAGACAGGCTGACTCAGGTTTGCCTTGGAAAGAATAAAACCTGATTTTTTTGGGGAGGGGCTTTTTCATGCTGTGCTCGAGCCAAAACATCAAAGAAGAACCAAGAGACTTCCCTGGCTTTAACTGTGAAAAAAATCTAGGGTGCAACAAAAAAAAACACAGAACATGAAGAAAAGATCCATCAACTTTGATTATAAATGATTGAGGCGGTGTGAGTTGTGTGACATATATCGTGACCCTTTCTGCTGAGTTTTCTCGGAACAATAAATGTTATTCTGTTTCATTGTTTTAAAAAATAAACTCTGTTTTTCAAGATGTACTAATGTCACTGGAATTCATGTGAATATATGTGGTGAAAGAAACAGTACTGATCAATTAAAAAAATGATTGGTGACTTTTAATTGTCGTCACGTTGATTCACTATTTTAGGCGCAAATTTACACGTGATAAAAAGACCTCTATTAGAGGGACGTGTGAAATTGAACATTGGATGTTGTTATTTTTTGCAGTGCCACTAAAACATGTGCTAAAAAGCACAATGAAGAATACAAAGTGCCGTAACTGTTGACCCCGCTTCTTTGGAATCACTAGAAGTGGTTAGACGCACCTAAAGGGGGTAGTGTGTATTATTTGACCACTGGATGTTGCTGTACTGTGCAGTCCAACTGAGAACGAGTGTTAAAAAGCACATGGAAGAATACAAAGTACGGAAACTTAATGCGACCACATCACTTCTCTTCTGATTTTTTTTACCCAGCTTTTCGCATGTTTTTTTTTTTTTTTTTGCAGGGCCGGCCGGAGCAAAAATTGATTTATTATGTGTTTATTTGCATACCTTCTATAACTCATTCCATGTTCTTCTCTGTCATTGCGAATCACTTAACATACTGGATGTGAGATGTTTCATTTGTAGTTAAATTTGCAGAAAAAAATATTTAAATTACAATTTGGCAGTGTGAGCAACCACATCGTTTGGGTATACCTATCGCGCATTATTTACTGTGCACAGTCGTACGACTGTGTATGGGAGCCAACCCCTGGTAAGATGGAATAAGGCGAGGAAAAAGAAGAAGTAAGTTAGAAATTTCTTCAACTGACCACACAAGAATCAATACATAAAACTTCGGAGGGCAGCCAGGCATGTTTTAGCTATGATTTAGCATTTGAAAAGGTACAATATTCAACTACAAGAGCAGCCTGGGGTTAATTTACACTAAATATTCAAAGTGATATGGTACAAAATGGGGTAATGACAAGTCACCTGGGACAATTATTTACCCCAAACACAATCTGCTTTATTTGTGTTTTAAATTAACTGCAACAAATGTAGCAAATTTAAACAAAAACATAGATACGTGCACAGAGGTACTTTAACCAAGGTAGCAAAAGTGAGTTTTGTTTTAAAAGTCCTGTAACAACAAATGTACAAAACCTGATTTTTACTTCAAGTACTTTTATCAACATATAAATGCAATACATGCAACAAGGTAAAATAAATCATATTTCTTTTAAATTCACTGCCACAACGAATGTCAAAAATACGTCTTGAATAAATGTATAATTGCACAGAGGTTTGTTATCACCAACTTGAATGCACACGTCATTTGCAAAGCTCAGAGATTTACAGCAGAGAAGCTGTAGGGAACAATTGTAGTATTTACACACTTTTATAGAGTCAATGAAGGCAACGTCTTGACTACCCAGCATGCATTTCGCCTTCGCCATTTTTTTTGTTGTGCCCTGCACCAATATACAGTATTCTAAGTTAAGCTTACTGAGATAATTTACCCGTTTGCTGATATTTTTTTCTGGATAGTTTCTTGTTTTTTTTTGGGTTGGGTGGCATTCAAAAATAATATATAAAAAATGGCTCAATACAAAGGAGCCGCTAGCGAAGCTGGGAGAGCTATGCAGCTGATGAAAAAACGAGAAAAGGAGAGGGAACAACTCGAACAACTCAAGCAAAGGATTGCCGAGGTTTGTTACTCTTGCACGTAACTTGAAATAAATCCATCCCCCAGCCATGTGTTTATGTGTTATAATATGTGGATCATTCATGCAGGACAATATGGTCAAGTCCAACATTGACAAGAAGTTCTCTGCACATTATGACGCTGTGGAAGCGGAATTGAAGTCCAGCACAGTTGGTACATGAATCCTTTACATGGACATTCATGCATTAGATGCATGATATAAGTACTGTACTCAGTGTTCGTACTTGTACTCGAAAGCCTTGAAAATTCTTGAAATTTAAACGTCTCCTTTTCAAGTACTGATAAGTGCTTAAATTTTGGGGTGAAGGGCTTGTAGATGCTTGGAATTGTTTCCAGGTTTCACAACACTGCTTAAAAATGATGCCAACATTGCTCTCTGGTGGCTATACTTAGCTATTGCATTTCTTCCCTCGTGATTGACAGCAGCTAGCAACGTTTGTATGGCATTGTTCTATGAAGCATCATCGCCCCCCTACGGGACAGTTTAGGGTATTATGGGGTGGCTGCCCACCTGAAGAAAATTTTGTACATATTCAATTCAAACGCATAAATCTGGCTCTCAAAATGATGTATTTACCAATAACAATGTAACATTATGCATTAAATAAATGAATAGAATTGTATCATAACACTATATCACACCAACCTTTATTTTTCACTATACAGTGAACTTTTTACTAATTTAAACTTCTTATACTAAGCATCTCTCAAGTTAAGCAACACAGAATAGCTGGAAAAAAATCACACAACAAAATAAAAATAGAAAATATTAACTCTTCAGTGTTGTGGAAAAACTATTAAATATATCAACTTAACTATTTACAATTCAACGTTTAACGAATTTAGGCTGAAATAACACAGAACCTTTGAAGAGACATTCTTGTGCTCAATGTGCTTCTCTCCCCTCCTTTGCTCAGCAAACAAAAACACGTATATTAATCAATTAACCAAAAGTGAGTGAGATGACAAAAATGTGTGCACCATTGCGTTTAGATCTTTTACATAAAGAGATATCTTGAGGTTACTTTGATTATTATTATTATTATTATTATTAACTTCACATTTATATGTATTTAAAAGTACTATTCTATTTTTCTGCGATTGGCTGGCAACCAGTTCAGGGTGTCCCCTGCCCACTGCCCGATGATTGCTGGGATGGGCTCCAGCACCCCCGCGACCCCACTGAGGATAAGCGGTGCAGCTGATGAGATGAGATGAGAGATTCTATTTTTCAATCATTCAAGTTTGTGAGACTCTGGCGATGACTTATTAGACCTTTGCAGGCCTCGAGAGACTTTATATGATTTGGGAAACACTGGTATAGATTCAACAAGAAAATCTTTTGACGTAGCGAGAGGGTGTTGGGAGATTTCCCTGAGTGAATTGCGCGTTTGAGGTGGTGTGTTTGAACTAAAGCCAGTATAGTTTGTGTGGGCAAGAGTAAAAATATAGCTTTTTTGTATTATTATATATTAATCTTTCAATTGTATCTCTTTATCACTCTATTCTTAATCACTGTACCAGAGACGAATGTTAGAGAATCGAGAAAATAAAATGTCGTCCTAAAAGATCTAAATAAACACAAAAAAACATGAGGGAAACAGCACTGTTTATATGATTATTTATTGTACTATGAATGACATGATTTAAATAATACATTGTACATTTTATGTTTGTATTGTGTTCATAGTTGTTAGTTAATGATTTGAATCATGGTTATCAACAATTTGTGTCACTTTAAATGCTTAATTTAGTGAGTAACAATATTTCATCCTTGTTTTCAAAATTGTGATGGGAAAAACTTTGCAGAACTAAAAAAAGCATTGTTCGACATATTATCGTTTTTTTACCAAACGCCAAATGGGGAGAGATTTGTCTCAAAAATATTTACACACATACTGTTCAGATCCACAGATATATATATACTGGACTGTCTCAGAAAATTAGAATATTGTGATAAAGTTATTTATTTTCTGTAATGCAATTAAAAAAACAAAAATGTCATACATTCTGGATTCATTACACATCAACTGAACTATTTCAAGCCTTTTATTATTTGAATATTGCTGAATTTGGCTTACAGCTTAAGAAAACTCAAAAATCCTAACTCAAAATATTAGAATATAATGAAAAAGTATACAAGTAGGCTATTCAACTAATCACCTGAATCATCTAATTAACTCGAAACACCTTGCGAGGGTTTCCTGAGCCTTAAAAACACTCAGCTTGGTTCAGTAGACTAAATCACTGCTGATCTGACTGCTGTCCAGAGGACCATCATTGATACCCTCCATCAGGAGGGTAAGACACAAAAAGAAATTTCTCAAAGAAAAGGCTGTTCACAGAGTGCAGTTTCAAAGCATATCCACAAAAAGTCTGTTGGAAGGGAAAAATGTGGCCGGAAACGCTGCACAACCAAGAGAGATGACCGCAGCCTTAACAAAATTGTGAAGAAGAGCCGCTTCCAGAATTTGAGGGAGCTTCAAAGACAGTGGGCTGAAGCTGGAGTCCAGGTATCAAAAGCCACAGTTCACAGACGTGTCCGGGAAATGGGCTACAATAGCCGTATTCCCATGGTCAAGCCACTTCTGAACTCAAGACAACGGAAGAAGCGTCTGACTTGGGCTATGGAGAAGAAGCACTGGACAGTTGCAGAGTGGTCCAAAGTCCTCTTTTCAGACGAAAGCAAGTTTTGCATTTCATTTGGATGTCAAGGCGCCAGAGTCTGGAGAAAGGCTGGAGAAGAGCAAAATCCAAGTTGCTTGAAATCCAGTGTGAAGTTCCCACAGTCAGCAATGGTTTGGGGAGCCATGTCAGCTGCTGGTGTTGGTCCACTGTGTTTCATCAAGTCCAGAGTAAATGCAACTGTGTACCAAGAGATTTTAGAGCACTACATGCTTCCATCTGCTGAAAAGCTCTATGGAGATGAGGATTTCATTTTCCAGCATGATCTGGCACCTGCCCACAGTGCCAAAACCACCAGTAACTGGTGCACTGACCATGGCATCACTGTCCTTGATTGGCCTGCTAATTCCCCTGACCTGAACCCCATCGAGAATTTGTGGGGTATAGTTAAGAAGAAGATGAAAGACACCAGACCTACAAATGCAAATGAGCTGAATCGAAGCATCCTGGGCATCAATAACACCTCAGCAATGCCACAGGCTGATTGCCTCCATGCCACGCCGGATTGATGCAGTAATCCGTGCAAAAGGATTCCCAACCAAGTACTGAGTGCATCAATGGACATTTTCAAATGTTTGATTTAGTTTTGCTGTTATAAAATTATTTTTTTTACTTGGTCTGAGGAAGTATTCTAATATTTTGAGATAGGATTTTTGAGTTTTTTTCAGCTGTAAGCCAAAATCAGCAATATTCAAATAATAAAAGGCTTGAAATAGTTCAGTTGATGTGTAATGAATCCAGAATGTATGACATTTTTGTTTTTTTAATTGCATTACAGAAAATAAAGAACTTTATCACAATATTCTAATTTTCTGAGACAGTCCAGTATATGTGATTTACTCAAGATCTAAACATCCTATGTCTTGTTAAGTGCACACACATGATTAAAAATCACTCATTACTAGGAGATATATTTGTGGATCTGCGCAATACATGTTTTACACTGGATTTCTTCTTTTAATGGTAGTGGTGAAATTTAAAAAATGGCCTTGAAAGACCTTAATAAGCCATGAAAATGTGTACCAACCCTAGTTATGCAAATATTTCAATCTAATGACTTGTTCAGGTCTGGTGACGTTGAATGATATGAAGGCCAAGCAGGAAGCTCTCGTGAAGGAGCGTGAGAAGCAGCTAGCAAAAAAAGAACAATCCAAGGAGCTCCAAATGTGAGTTAAAAATGTCACAATAGATCAATTGTTTTTAAATACAGTATTTGTGATGCAACACGATGGCCATCTGTTTCCAGGAAGCTCGAGAAACAGAAAGAAAAAAAGAGGAAAGAGGAACAAAAAAGGAAAATTGCCAGTTTATCATTCAATCCCGAGGATGATGGAGATAATGACGAGGATAATGAAGAAGAGGAAGATGAAAAAGAAGAGGAGGATGAAGAAGAAGAGGAACTGGAATGTGAGTTGGAATCTATGTATTGGTATAAACGCTCAAGAAATTTGCATTTGTTTTTATATAAGATGAGCCTTAGGGCCCGGTCACACAGCCGTTTGTGTCTGAATCACGGCCAGAAATTTCTGCCTGTGAAGCAAACGCTGTTGGACGCTTTGAGATCGCCATACAGACGAGATACAGCAGTGCTGTAAACGCGGTCGGAAATTCACACGCGGTTGGCAGCGCGAAAAAGTTTTGCGCTGCTCAAAACTTTAGGGCCCGGTCACCAAGCCTTTCACGGGCGTATCGAAGCTGAATCACGGCCAGAAATTTCTGCTCGTGAAGCAGACGATGTTGGACGCTTTGAGATCGCCATATAGACGAGATACAGCAGTGCTTTACACGCGGTCGGAAATTCACACGCGGATGGCCGCGCGAAAAAGTTTTGCGCTGTTTAAAACTTTAGACCACGTGTTAACCGCGGGCGGCACACGAGGTAATGACGCGGAAATGACGCGGAACGACGTGCTCTGGCCGCGGCCAGGGCGTGGTTACACATGGGTAGGACGCGAAATTTCAGCGTGTAATCGTGGGTGGAGCACGGTCATAGCATGTTCTGCGCCTGTATCGCGGTGTTATTACGTGAAAGTAGCGTGTGACGGTCAAACGCCTTTCTCCGCGTATATACAGCGCGATTTGCCGAACACACGTCAGTTGTGCTCGAGACGTCAAGGGGTGGACATGGATCCCCGTCACTGTAGTGACCTTGTCTTAATCCATTTTTATTTCTTGACATTTCTTTTCATTTCATAACAAAATAATAAAAAAAAAATGAAAAACTATTACAATAATAACATATTGGCTTCTTCGGTGCCATAGCTTGAAATCTTGATCTTCACGGGACTGTGTCTTGAGCGGTTATGATTTCTACAGCCCGGTGTTATGCCGAGAAATGCATCCCTGCCGAGATTTGCATCCCCTCGCTACTACAACCACTTTTACCTCGTTTTATCTCACTTTTAGGGAATGTAATGGCGAACATATAACCAAATCCACTTCGTCTTGCATTTGTTGGGAATGTAATACAATATAAACCATTCCGTCTTTGTTTTTGTTGTGAACGTAATCGAACGGTAACGCACACCGTATATAAATCACTTTTGAGAACTGTTATGCACTCTATCGTAAAGCTTATTATGCAGAAATAAGCTTTATGGTAGAGTGCATAACAGTTTCAATACGAGCGATTTGAATAGAAAAAGGCAAAATAAACATGTAACCTGCTCAAAAATGATTTGTATACGGCGTGCATTACCGTTCGATTACATTCACAACAAATACAAAGACGGAATGGTTTAAGTTGTATTACATTCCCAACAAATGCAAGACGAAGTGGTTTTGGTTATATGATCGCCATTAAATTCCCTAAAAGTGATATAAAAGTGAGATAAAACGAGGTAAAAGTGGTTGTAGTAGCGAGGGGATGCAAATCTCGGCAAGGATGCATTTCTCGGCATAACGCCGGCTCGGCAGCTTTTATACCCGTGGTCCACACGAGAAAATGACGCGATGAGGAAGCGGAACAGTCGCTGGCGTCTGTTTTGCGGGCATACCACCGATGAACAGCGGGTTGGCCAATTTTGCACATTTTTCATCGCGGGCAACCACGGGCAAAAAAAACCCGCAAAATTTTACCCGCGATACAGACGCAAACGGTTGTGTGACTGGGCCCTTACCTTGAAGGAGCAGACATTGTTGTCCGTCATCTTGCTGCTACGGGTCCCTGGAAAACGAAACAAAAACTCATGAAAGGCTAGGCAAAAAAATTGAGAAGAAAAATTGTGCTTTTTGGTCATTTTGAGTTTTCGAATCTTGCATCTTCCCCCTTTTTTTATCACTCGTTTTTAGTGGCGATACACCATGGGTTGGCAACCCAAAATGTAAGACCCGTATGCGACCCCCAAAAAGACATGTTTCGAGACACACAAAAACCAAAAGCTTTATATAGCCCTTTTAAGAAAGGCAACAAAGACTGCATTTGTATATCTGGATTTGTCTATATTCATTCGAAAACATTAAGAATGTTTGTGTCCTGTTTTTCCTACAGAAACCATATATTTCCCATTATCAATTTTTAAAAAAATCACTAGAGAGCGTCAAAGAGTCTCTAGAGCTGCTTGTTGCTGGCCCCCGCTCTACACAAACTGCAAGCTAGTTGGCAAATAATACACACTGTCCATTTAAAATTGGGATTTTTAGTGTGACATTATTATTTATTTTTTGGTGGTAACCTGTTGATGTCATTTTAAAGGACATAATAAGACATTATGTCAAAATGACATTGCAGATAGTTAGCAAATAATGCTTTATTTACAGTCTGTTGTCAGTCTCCCACATTTCAGAAATTCGGCCAAATGTTTATCTGGCATGTAAAGCACCTTTTGGATAAATTCTCCATTTTTAAGTTACAAAAGGTAATGTACGTGAATTGTATAGTTCCGAGGTTGTAATTGTTTTTTTGGTAGAGGGGGGGTTCCCAGAGAGAATCAGGCCTTTGAGGTGGTGCATTCGAAATAATACTAGCGTAGTTAGTGCAGGGAGGAGCACTGTATTTATTTTTATGTAAAGCGCATTAGATTTAATCTTTTTACCACACTATTTATGTTCACAGTGCCAGAGATGAAGGTTATGGAATTGAGAAAACAAAGTCATCCTGAGTGGTGTAAATAAATGCGATAAAGCATGAGGGAAACAACTCTTTGGTGTTTCTGATGATGAATCAGACTTCGAAGGTCATTAAATATATTATAATTTTTATGTTGGAATTGCGTTCATAGATGTTGATACATTATTTGTATCATGGCCGAATGTATTCAACAGTTTGTCGCTTTCAATCCTTAGTTTGAGCTGAGAAAAAGTGATTCTAATTTTTAAGCAAAAATGAGGGTGCACGTTATACGCAAATAAATACAGTATTTCTTCCACACAATTCTCACCTTTTCAAGCCCTGTCCCATTTTCATGCCTGATTTATTGATTTGAATGGACTGTACAGGCTAAGTCTTTTTAATGTGTATGTTCTTTCAATCTTTACTGTATCATCTGTATTACTCTTGTTCAAATATCCTTTATGGAAGAAGTATCTCTTGTGACTTATTCTGTCTGTAAATAATACTTTGTTTTCTCTTTCAGATCTCCCCGTAAAGAAGAAGAAGCTGGGAAAAAATCCAGACGTAGACACGAGTTTCCTTCCTGATCGTGACCGAGAGGTGTGGTTGAATAACTTCACATCCACTAGAGATGTACTGTACTTGCAAAGGTTTTTCTTGTTCTGGTTCCTCCCTTATTATGTGTACTAAAGGGAAATAATTACTCGTTGCTACGTTTACTTGAAAAACAAATCTCCTGATCTCAAATACCTCTACCTTCTTTTACTGACAAACAAAAACAATGTGGTGCCACGTAAGCTGCTGTAGGTTTATTCAGTCAAAAATGAAAGCAACAACAATTTGTCAGTTAAAGCCAACATATTGATGCAAAAAGGTGTTTTGTGTAAATGGCTTACAAAGATTTCAGTCCTATTTTAAAGTCATCCAGTAATCGGGCTCCCATGGCAATTCATTTCAGAGAAATTGACTATACATTAAGATGTTTTCTGAATATTAATGACAGTAACCCCCTTGCTGTATCGTGGTTTACTTATCAAAGTCTCGCTGCTACGTGGATTTTTATCATGCATTTTGTTCTGCATTATGATTGGCTAAACAGAGGGAGATTCTTTCTATCGCCAAAATACTTGGACCTCTCCACAAGCTAAACTTGCTCTAGAGCTACATGCGAGTCTTTGGCGCTGCCTAGTGGCTCTCTGGTGCTTCTTTAAAAGTGTTTCAAATGGTAAAAACTTATGGTTTCTTTAGGACAGAACCAGAAGATAAATGTAGTTTTCCATCACGGCCACATGATGGCGGCAATGTATCATTTAAAGTATAGTTGATCATGTCCTTAATCCATAGTTGTGCATTAAAACGTCAAGATTTTTTTTTTATTATAATTTGACAGTAAAGAAGCTATTTTTTTTAACTTTTATTTCTTAAAAAATACATGAGACTTCAAGTTGTGTTTTATCTTGAGTCTTAAATAGATAGAGGTTTCTACTTGGCTGGGTTTGACTCAGACATGGGGACTTGAGACTTAGTGACTTGGACTCGAGTCGACTCGAGTCGCTGTTTTTATGACTTGTGACTTGACTTGGACTTGGCAATCTAAGACTCGGGACTTGACTTGTGACTTGACTTGCCCAAGAAAAAAATACTTGGGACTTACTTGGGACTTGAAGGTGAAGACTTGAGACTTACTTGAGACTTGCACATGTGTGACTTGGTCCCATGTCTGGTTTGACTATCTTGGGGTGTTTTTGGAACGCAAGCCCCGCGGAAAAATGCGCGATTACTGTCTAAAAATTCTGAATCGTTTTTCGTTCTTTTGGATTCAGGAGGAGGAGAATCGACTTCGAGAAGAGCTCAGGCAGGAATGGGAGCTCAAACAAGAAAAGATTAAGAGTGAGTGGCAAAAAGCACTAAAGCTCAAGGATTTTTTTGTATTATATATTTACTACCAGGTTTGTGTTTGTCAAATATTCATTCACATTCACCGTGATCACACATTTATATTTGTCACTTTTAGGTGAGGAGATAGAGATTACTTTCAGTTACTGGGATGGATCTGGGCATCGCAAGACTGTTAAGGTGGCTCGTTCTCACATTAAAGCGTTCTACCAAGGGTTCACATTAGTTTTCATAATACATTTGTGTCTTTCAGATGAAGAAGGGAAACACTATGCAAAATTTTCTGCAGAAGGCCTTGGAAGTCCTAAGGAAGGACTTTAGTGAGCTCAGGTCAGACATCTATCTGCTTTTTGTTAAGAATTGGTCATTATAGTCTGATCACTTTTTGCTTGTGAATGTTTAATGTAGGATCTATTAACACGTGCAAGATTTCACCCTGCTCACTATTTTCGAATGTGCCACATGCTTAGAGGAATTATTACTTCCTTGTTAATTAGTTATGAAAAGTTCATTATCTTTTTATGGTCAATTAGGCTGCCAACATTTTTATAGTTGAGGAGGAAACGGCATGATAATTACTAGCAATAGGAAGGTGTTACAGTTAATGTTTAAGTGTTTGTGTTGTAAATTCGGATTCTGCTATTACTTTGTCTGAACCTTTGATGAATTTCATCAGAATCACATCTTAGTAGAATGCAATTCTTGAACACAAAATATTTAGTGTCATTTTGTTGCTTATTTTATGCATACTTATATATTTTATTTAAATCTATATGAATATGTTGTTTGTATAGTGCTGGGGTCAGAGTTCTGCGGCTCTAGAGCCACAATTGGCTCTTTAGATCTGCCCTACTAGCTCCCCGGAGTTTGGTCAAATGGAACGACGAGGGAGGGGAAAATGTTTATTTAAAATATGGTTTACATATGAGGAGGAATACAACAGAAACATTTTTAATGTTTTCCTATGCTGTACTGTTGTTTCCAACCAATATTTGATTCTAAGTGATAGATTTTTAGGTATGAGTGCTCTCTTTGTTTTGATTGAAAAAAGGCGTATAATTGTTTGTGGCTCCAGCCATGTTTTTTATTTTATCTTTTTAAAGTCTGTTATGGCTCTTTTGACATTTTGGGTTGCCGATCCCTGGTATAGTGACTCTGATTTATTATAAAGCCAGCGTTTATTTTGCTTTGTTATCGTAAATGTGTTGTTCATCATTGCATCTAATCAATTAACCATAATTGATTTGTATAGCACTTTTTAGGCAACAAATTGCAACTTGAATGAATGAATGAAAACTTTATTTCGAACATAAAAATAAAAACAGGACAAAAACAATGAGTCAACAACGAAATAATGTCACACAACATGTTCGAAAACTTAAATTGACATAACACACATAGCAAATAATACAAAACAAAATACATGACATCACACATGAGAAAATACACGTCAAAAGAGACAAAATAAATGACTACGGGCTTCATTCTTTATGGTGTAACAAAAGCCTGATTGTCACAAGACATGCATGGAACATAATGCATATAAAGTATATATTTAATAATTTACTGATACATTACTATGGGCTTTATTCTTTTTGGTATTGAACTGGATCAGCAGCACATGTATTTTGTAGAATTTTGTGAAGATTTTATAGTTAACACCACAAAAGCTTGTGAGTTATCGTGTACAGTATTGCAAACAGAATTCATCCAGCTCTATTATGAGTCTGGATTTCTGGACAGGACCTTCAGATAGCATTCCTTTTTAAACAGACATGGGAAGATGAACCACATAATAAAAAACATTGACACTTTAAAGGAAAATACATATTTGTCCATATTTTACCTAGTTCGCAGAAATATTTTGGCAATTCCAGACCTTTCCTAAACAGAAGCATTGTCTACTGTGCAGGTCCGCTGGGGTTGAGCAGCTGATGTATATCAAAGAAGATCTAATTATCCCGCATGTAAGTTTCTTAAAGCCTTCTTTTGAAAATTTGAACATTAAAAAAACAAATACATATATATATATGTATATATATATATATATATATTACACTAATGTTATTTTGGAGAATTGTAACATTCATACTTTCTCATGCATTTAGCACCACAGCTTTTACGATTTCATCGTGACCAAAGCCAGAGGCAAATCCGGTAAGTTAACTCCACTCCATTGAACTGTACTGCGTTTGGCATCTAAAGCAGAACTAATAAACCGTTATGTCGGATAAACCATTACAAGATCGCCAAAGTTTCCCAACTTTAAGCTTTGAGCCAACGAATTAGTCCATTCCTCAGCAATTTCAAGAGTAAAAGCACAAATTATATTATATATATTATATATTAAATATATATTTTAAATTTTTCTGTCTCAGGTCCTCTCTTTAGCTTTGACGTTCATGATGATATTCGCCTGGTCAACGACGCCACAGTGGAGAAAGACGAGGTAAAGACCATTTTTAGATGCTTGAACTTGTTTGTATAAGGTTCCTTGTTTTTGTTTACTAGGGTCCCTAAGGCTGTTTTGCTTGTAATAGGAACGGGGCAAATGAAGGAGTAACAAGTTATTCAATGGTTCATGGGTGTGTGGTTTAGGGCATCAGTTGATCAAAATCAGGTGCGCTTGATCCGAATTCGCACATATAAACGTACATTTTGCAGAAGCCATATGTACATTTGGAGAAGTCCTTCTTCCTTTTGCTCCAATTTGGCTGCTAATGTTGTTTCTGTGAGGATGCGTTGTATGTTAGTTGCATTTGGCCTCTACGCATCGCTGTTTAGTTGAGTTTTGTGGTAAGCAGATGTTCAGTGCATATTTGTAATGTGTCAGTCCGCTCGACCGGAAATTCGAATCAGCGTTAAGATCTTAATTTTAGGATGAAATTAGCTGATGAAACCTTTTCCCACTAGCAAAAACACTGCTCGCTTCAGAGTTGGCCGACATTTTGCTAATAAATCAGCTCAACAATATTATCTTCAGGTTTAAGTGCTGTTGATGCGGTGGCTTTGCTGGGTTACCACCTAGCCAGTCATAGTTTGTGAAACCGGTGACGTTTTCCAAAGCCAGATAGCAGGTTGCAGACTCTCTAACTTTAAATCCAACAGCTTAAGTGATGTTACAGTGCATGGCCTTCGGGATTTTTTGTAAAGGCTAGCAACAACTAATGGATCAAATGTGAGTGGGTAAATTCCCCCTGAGATCCGATCTGCAACCTCGGTGGAAATGTTTAAATCTAGGCTTAAAACTCACTTCTACTCTATAGCATACAAGTAACCCAATCTTCTTATATGTAATAACTTGTGAAGCCCTTAGAGACTAATTGTGATTAAGGGCTATACAAATAAAAATGACTTGACTTGACTTGACTTAAGTCTCCGCTTGTTCACGTGACCACTTCCACGATGCAGTGACTTGTAGGTGTATTGTATTTTTATGTTGTAACATTTGTGGGGAGTTACGTTGCTTGTTAAATATCTATCATTTGATCGCTTTGTGTTTTTATTTTTAATGAAAGTAAATAGCTTATTCATTTTAGATTCAAAAGTAAATGTTAGAGAAATCAAATTGGCAAAAATTGTACCTGTGCTTGCTTCCTTGGCACCCCTTTCGGGGGGATAAATGAAAAACCGAACATTCCTGGTTTGTTTTAATAGTTTGCAGGGAAAAGGATCGAGGTAGAAGTAGCAATCGAATGTTGTTAGTGCTATTTGTCAAAAAACAAATAGGAATATACTTTCTTATAGAGTGGAACAGTTAGGTAATCAATCAGACACTCGAGTAGGGATTTCAAACTCAGTTTGGCTCTGGGGCTGGATCCAGATTTTTTTTTTCTCAGATGGGGCAGATCAATAAAAGATTGTCAACATTTTGGCTTAGCAGTCTTTCTTTTTTATGTGTTATTTTCAACTTATAGTACCGTATTTTCCGCACTATAAGGCGCACCTAAAAGCCTTTATTTTTTTCAAAAGCTGACCATGCGCCTTATAATACAGTGCGCCTTATTTATGGATCAATTTTAAAGTTGCAAAGTTTTCCAACTAACTTGCAGCCGCCGACTAGATATTCCCCCGAATGCCAAGCAGTACGCGGTGGATGCTGGGATTTATTTACCGGCGTTTCATTGGCTAACCAATGTGTCAATCATCATTTGAATCGATCACTATTGGCTAAAGTTATTCGGAGGTCAAGAGGCGGATCCTTTTTATCATTTACAGGCTGCCATTGGCTTAAACGGCAAACAAAGCCTGCAATTGGCCGAAAAAGATGTGTCAATCATCAGTTGAATCGATCACTATTGGCTAAAGTTATTCGGAGGTCAAGGGGCGGATCCTTTTTATCATCTACAGGCTGCCATTGGCTTGAACGGCGAAACAAAGCATGCAATTGGCCGAAAAAGATGAATGCTTATAGCATGTGGCTGACGGCATAGAGAAAGCATTTTTTTCTATTCTGTATTTGTAAATATTGTATTCTCCTGGATTTACTACCCTCACGGATATAAGAGGACATTGCCTGCACATTTTTATGAACACAACGACTTCGGTGAGCTATTCCGGGTTTTATATTGTCCCTGTATCCTGTTTCAGACTGAACTCGATGTTTCTGTGATAAGCGGTGCAGATAATGGATGGAATGGAGTGTCTATTTTTAAATTAAACTCAATTCCAAGTGTTTATTGTCATATGCACAGTAAAGTTGCGAGCAAAAAACAAAATAGATACTAAGGAATGGTTATCATTTCTTGAATCCCAAGACTTTAACCTTCCGAATGATGGAACGATGTATTTGAGTGACATCTTACGGACACGTGTTCGCGACACGTATTTGCGTCTTTGCAAGCTTTCGGAATGTTAAGGGGGTAATAAGTTGGACTGAACTATCTGACTGTTTTGTCCACGTTCCCATTGTAGCGCCTTATAATCCGGTGCGTTTTATGTGTGTCAAAAATAGGACCAAGAACTATTTTTTCGGGGTGCGCCCTATAACCCGGTGCGCCTTATAGTGCGGAAAATACGGTACTTTAGGTGCCTACCCTACATAATATAATCATTGATGTGAAGGGATTTTTTTCCCAAGTATAACACATTTCACAAACAAGGGGAAATAAATGATTTTCATGTTTGGCATGTAATGTGTTAACCAGTTTTTTTAAGCTGAGTGAATAGTTTTATACCATCTCACCATGCTATACAAACTTAAGTGGGAAGTTTGAAAAATATAACTTTTGCCTTTATTGTCGCAATGGTTTGAAATAACTATAACATAGTTTCAGAATTGCATGGGCAATAAGAAGAGACTGCATTATATCAAACTACTCGAACGGTCAGATAGAAATGACAGACTCTTTTTTTTTTTGTTTTTTTTTTTTTTTTTTTTTTCCTTCCCCCGACTTACTCAGAAATTTATAGTGGGCCAGATTAAGTCTTGCAATGGGCTGGGTCCGGCCCGCGGGCTGTATATTTGACATGGCTGAACTAGAGCATCCTAGTCAGAAATATCTGCAACATCTATGCCATTCTCCAAGTCCCACGCAGGTAAAGTGGTGCTGAGGAGCTGGTACGAGAAAAACAAGCACATCTTCCCTGCCAGCCGCTGGGAGCCGTATGACCCGGAGAAGAAATGGGACAAGTATACGGTAAAATAAATTTTCCTCCAGTGGTGGACCTCACTGCACCATAAAACTCCTTCCTCCCAAATGCCACGTGCATTTATTACATACGTTTTGAATATTTCAAAAGTTCCGTATTGGTTCAAAAGGGTTTTTGCAATTTTGGAAATACCATGTTACAAAACATGGAACTTAAATAGGCAATATAATTTACGTAATTTGCTCAAGGTTTATTCTATATACTTTATATATGTATTTTTTGGGGGGATCAGAAAGTAATACAGATTTGAATATATATTTTTCTCTGTTCGCTTTTGGAAAATCAATTTAAAACTGACCAGTCAATCGTTCACACCCATTTTGGGTGATATTTCCCAAATTTCTGAGGGTTAGTTGCACTCTTTGTTACTCAAGGAAACTCGTTTCCAGGTTGGGAAATGGGCGCTAGCGTACGCAACCGGTTCTGCAGAAATGTGGCTGTAGGATCAAATAGGACCCGTTTTAGCCAATGTTGTCTACATTTGTTCCATGATGTAGACAGGTTGAGGATGTACAACAAAAAAATGGCAGCCTGGAAATCTTTTTGGGGGCGATCCCGAAAACTTAATTCACATACAGTGTCAATCAAATGTCCCTTTGTCATACAGTTCCTATTTTGATATGACAACACGACAAATGGTCATTATTGTAGTCCCTCTCAAAGCTTAGTACAGGTTATCACAGAGGAAAAACTGGCGCCTAGGCTTCCTGTGTCAAAAAGTTTAATCACCTTGTTACCATAGGGCAGTGCTTCTCAAATATTTTCTGCTTGGATATTAATGTTGTGTTTTGAAGGATCGAAAAGTACATGTTATTGCTTGAAATTGTTGCAATGTCTTCAACAAGTCTGCATAAAAAGGGTGCTGACACATTTCTCTGGTTTCGCCTTGCCGTTGCATGATTAACGGCAGCTGGCATTAGTTTTTATGGCGTTGTTCTATGAAGCCGTGGCTCTCAAGAGGACAGGTGCATGCTACATCTAAATAGGGTATTATGAAATGCGACAATTACGACGGGTCAAAAAAAACATTTGTGTAGTGTTTCCCAGTGGTAAATTGTAATGAGACGAACTGCAACTGAAAATGTAAGCTACATATTACTCTCATTTTTACCAAACACCTGTAAGGGGAGAGATTTATCTCTAAATATTTACATGTATTGTTCGGATCCACAAATCCATTTGCGAGATTAAAAATCGAAGCAATATTTTTGGTTCAGCAAAATACACGATTGAATTTTGATTTTTTTTTTTTCTTTTAATGGTACTGGAAAAAATGGAAAATTCCCTTTTAAAGTTCTTAAAAATGAGCTTGGATTTGGTCAAGAAAAAGTTGTACAAACCCTGCAGTTTGGTAACCTTTGTGTAATGTCGTTCTGTTTTTCAGATTCGGTGAGGCTGCATTGAACTTCTGTCGTATAACAGTTTTACTCTTAGGCTTTCTTGACTGTAAATTCTCATCTTGGCTCTCACAAACATTCATTGTCTTTGATCTACCCTTGCATACTTGTGTAAATAGTGCTCAATAAATTGATTATTGGCTGTATCTTCTCCTCATTGATTTTAATTATGAGAACGTGTTTAATGTGGATCGGGCCAGCTCAAGATGTGTTATGACATGCTTGCCACACACGCAAACATCTCCCCGCCTTTTGCCTCAAGACACCACGCCTACTTTGCTCTTTGCTCCCCCGTGCATCGTTTCTCTCTCACAACAGTCGGAGGATCTTACTTAGCTGTCAAGGCAGTGCAAAGAACCATCTTCGATGCCCTGCGTTTGACTTCTGAAGGATCAGATGTTGCTAAGGTTAGCATGTGGAGGACAACGTTGATCCTGTATCAAATCCTTGTTTCTGGTCGACTTGGCCAATCAAATGGGAATTTGACCAGTGCCATTCGTCCTGAAGACTGCAGTCTCAGATGTATTCACCAGGTAAGATCTTAAACCCGAGCTTGTACCAGACCTAAAATGCGGTTTGGGTCGAGCCTAGAAGGTCAATCATTGCTCCAGGTCTGGGCCGGGCTTCTTTTCACTGATATATATATTTTATTTAATCATCAATGCTCTGCCCTCTGAGATTTGATCTGCAACCTCAGTGGAACTGTTTGAATCTAGGCTTAAAACACATTTATATGCTATAGCTTATGAAGATAAATCGATGGATACTTTATTAATTCCTATAGGGAAATTCACATTTCCAGCAGTATCCTTGTGTTAAAAAAATAAAATACCCATATATAACTTGTAGAATAAAAAGCATTTAAATAATGTTCCCAAAAATAGACGCTAATAAGATAGGGTAAAATATGCAAATGTGGGGTAGGGGTTTAATGTGGGCTTTTACTTCCCCGGGTGGAGTTTAAAAGCCTCATGGCATGGAGAAATGTTCTCCTCAGTGTCCGTGGATCAAGACTGACAGCAGTCTGTCGCTGAAGCTGCTCTTCTGTCTGTAGATGATGCTGTGTAGTGGATGTAGTGAATTGAAATGACCTACATCTTGTGTTGACAATATCTGTGTATGGTTTGTTAATGCTACATTCATTGCAATTTTGTCATCTTTTTTATTTCAAAAACCTTGTACTACTTCTGTGTGTGTGCGCAATGTATAGGGTGCAAAACAGCTTAGCTAATTTATTTGAAAACGTACACAGTTTTTAGGCCTCTGTCGGTGTCTTAAAGTCAGTTTTCTGTCAAGGCACACCCAATACACACCAACAAAATTGATAAATATCGGCTTTCATGAGGTCGCGATCCACCATTTCTTACAAATCCATGGATATGCAAATGAGTTGCTTTCATTGTGATTAACCAGTTATTCAAAATGGTAAACTTCCAAATATCACATGTATTAAACTGTTATGTGCTCTACCATAAAGCTTATGATGCTGTAATTAACAGCTTTTAATACACGTGATATTCAGAAGATAAGGGGTCATATCACCAAAGTAAATAGTTTCAACTTGTTCAAAAGGGATTTTGGTGCTCTGTGCTTTACTGTTTTGTACATTCCCAAAAATGGAGATTTAAACCTGTGTGAGTGACGCATGCTGGGAGGCATTTTTTAGAGCGCAACACTGGGCATTTTTCTTAAAATTGGATAAAAAAAAAATATGTGTTTAACCCATCCTGTCCTGCCCATTTCGACACAAAGATCGTCGCGGTCACTGGTACCCAACGACATAATTGTTGATCACATGTGTCACCACGGCAGCGCAGTGGTTAGCGCATGTGCGGCACAGTTCATGTCATGGAAACCTCCTGTGTGGGTTCAAATCCAGCTCCAGACTTCCTGTGCGGAGTTTGTATGTTCTCCCCGTGCTTGCGTGGGTTTCCTCCGGGCACTCCGGTTTCCTTCCACATTCCAAAAACATGCATTTCAGGTGAATTGGCCCTAGGTGTGAATGTGCGAGTGAGTTGTCTGTCCCCGTGTGCCCTGCGATTGGCTGGCAACCAGTTCAGGGTGTCCCCTGCCCACTGCCCAATGATTGCTGGGTTGGGCTCCAGCACCCCCGCGACCCTACTGAGGATAAGCGGTGCAGCTGATGAGATGAGATGAGATGTGTCACCACATTTTATCTAGCCCTCAAGAGCGTCTAAAAACAAACATCACAAAAGAGTGCTTTGACAAAATATTTCATTTACCACAATAAATGTCGACTGCTGTATCTGTAAGGTGATTGCTCTTCGCTACTACATGCGAGTACAGATGCTGCCCTACTTACAAACGAGGTTCCGGACGATCGTTTGTAAATTGAATTTGTTTGTAAGTTGCTTCAGTGCTATATTTTGTAAGGAATGTACGTTTAAGGTATATATAAGTATGTTTAAGGCTTGTATAAGTAACACGTATTGTTTTGTACTAAAAAAAATAAACATTTCATAAAATAATATGCTCTATAAGGATACATAAAGTTAAGTTTAACTTACTTTTGGAAGATGATCTTCAATAATTCGGCAATTACCTCCTCTGTAGTAAAAAGTGGCAGAAAAAAGCAATCCTACCATTTTCTCAACCGCATCAAGTTTTCTTATTTCACTTTCATTTCAAAAGAAACTGCTCACCTCTTCTTTAGACTTTACACCAAGCATATTGAATGGATGCACGAGATATCAAACAATAAAAATGTCAAAGTTCTTAGCGTGCTGGAGATTCAGTACAGTATCTTTATACACAAACTAGGAAGAGGAAGCCGGATTTCTTCTTCGGAGTGGATGCTGGGTGACCTCTCTCAGTGCCACCACATGCCGGTAGTGGCGGAAAGAAGCACTACAGTAATGTCCTGTACTCGACAAAAGGTGCACAATACCAAATCTAACTTACAGCAATGTCCGGATATTTTTCGACATGCCGAGAAAAATGTTGGTATCTACCGTTTTTTGTAAGTCTATTGGTCGTAAGTCGGGGAGTGTCTGTATCTCTAGCTCGAGTTAAAAAAGAAAAAAATTGAAAAATAAATTATCCTAAAAATACACAAGAATATTTTGTTATACAGTTATAAGTCCACATACTACATTAATTCCTTCCCGAATCATGCTCTTATCGACAGTACTGTGAGAAAGTATGTCCCCCCTTCTTGATTTCTGTGTTGTTTGCATATTACAAGGGTTTCAAATCATCAGTTCAAATTTAATATCACACAGAGTTAACCCAAGGAAATACCAAATGCAGTTTTAAAAGTTTTTTTTGTGTCCTAATTGAATTAACTTGTCTGGCTCGAAGTGAAAAAATGCCCCCTCAACCTTAATGGCTGCTGCCATTAGACAAAAATGAAACAAATAATGGCTGTACGGTTGATAGAAAGGTTTTCTTTAAATGTTTTGTCTTTAAAAAGTGATTGCTGATAGACAACATATTTGTCAATTTACGTTTCCCTGTTTTTTTTTTTTTTTACTTTTTTTTTTAAATTTCCCTCTGGGATGAATAAAGTATCTATCTATCCATCTATCTTAAAGCGAGTTGGTCCACCTTTGGCAGCAATAACAGAAACATTTATTAGTCGGGGTTACACAAGTATGGCTTTCATTTGTCCCCAGGGCCAATACAGCAGGTCAAAAATGACAAGAGTCCAAAGTATTTTATTATATTGGACAAGCAAAACAAGCCGTACTTGATATATCTCCAAGTAAATGTTGTTTATCAAATCCTTTTCTCTGAGAAGCAGTTTGAGAAGTAACACTCACACATGCACAACTATACTCTTATACCGTCAAACCCGTGCACAAACTATACTCTCATACACACTACTCTCAAACATACTGCTATACTCTCACATATGATGCTATACTCTCAAACTCACTACTTTACTCTCAAACATACTACTCACACATGCTACTATCGTACACACACTACCACGCTTTCATACCTTGTACTAATACATTCCCGCACACATACTGCTATATTCCCTCCCCGCATACACTACTATTATAGACTCACACACACACATTGGTATACAGTTTTTGATTCTTCATCGAATACGAAACAGAATATATGTAGACTACATAGTTTTTTTTTCCTTTTTGTATATACATATTTAATTTCATTTTATTGTATCCTGTTCAGAAGTTCTTTAAACACTGTAGACCGGCAATGTAAAGAAAATGTCACTTTATGTTAATGGAAATAAAGGCAATTCTGACCATAGTTTAGTGTGTGGGTATGAGAGTACAGTATAGTAATATGTGTGAGAGAGTACAGTAGTTATGTGAGAGAGATTACAGTAGAGTGTGTGTATGAGCATATGATATAACCTGTGAGAGTATGATTTACTTCTTTAACGGCCTCTTTTAACTTTTCTACCGAGCTATTTATGCCTTCAATCCTGTTTCAGACGTCAGAAGAGTTCTTTGATGGTAACATTTAAACTAGCACTCAAATTGATTTCATAACAATGTCAAAGTAGCAAAAAAGGTTGCCGCCTGATTAAGATAATGATTGCGTGTGAGTGAGTTGTTTGTTCTTCAGGTGCTGAAGTCTTCAGGTAACGTGACAGTCAAACAAGTTTTGTGTTATGAAAATAACAGGTCAGAGACGGGGCTCTGCGTTAACTACAACGGTAGCCTACTCTCTTCCTGTTTTCTCAAGTATACTTTTCTATGGACGTTTTTATTATTTTATAAAAACAATCACTTATGTACAATGCTGTGCAAAAGTATTTGCTCTACAAGAACCTTTTGACACATGGCCATATTTCAGGCTTCAGACTTATAGATTCCAAAAACTCAATTTTTTACAAGATTTAACAACATGTAAGATATAATTGTGCAAAGAATGATCCAACATTTTCCATTGTGCTAACAAATAGACATTGAAAAGTAGGCTTTGCAAAAATATTGCCCTCTTTGGAGGTAATATTCGGTAAAAAAAAAATTCCCCCCCAAAATCACAGCCACATGTCATTTTGGGTATGTCTCTGAGTTTTGGACATCTTGAAACAGAAATATTTTCCAATTATTCATTATATCAGTTCATGTTCCTTAAGGTTTGATAGTGATTTTTTATGCAAAGCATTTTTCATATCTTTCCGCAAATGCTTTATGGGATTGAGGTCTGGCCATTCTAACACCCTTGAATTGTTAGTTTTACGCCATCCTTTTATTGATTTTGATTATGTTTAGGGTCATTTTCCTGTTGCAAGGTGAAACTACGCCCCATTCTCAGGTCTCATGCAGACTCCAACAGATTTGCTTGCCAGAATCGCCCTGTATTTGGCTCAATCCATCTTCCCATCAACTCTAACAAACGTACCATTCCCTGCTGAAAGAAAAGCAACCCCATAGCATGATGACCACTTTTGACAATAGGGATGGTGTTTTAAGGGTGATAAGCAGTGTCACATTTATGCGGATTGTAACGCTTTGCGTTCAGCCCAAAAAAGTTTTTACCTGGGTCCCATCTGACCAGAGTACCTCGTTCAAAGTCACTGTGTCCCCTATGTGGCTTCTTGGAAACGCTAAATGGTATTCTTTCTGAAATGTCTCTCTTCTTGCCCCTCTTCCATAAAGAGCAGATTTGTGCAGATTGCGACTAACAGTTATCTTATGCACAGATTGTCCTAACATGTATGTATGCATGCCTGCAGGTCATCCAATGTGATCATGGGTTTCTATGTTGCTTCTCTGATAGGTTTTCTCCTTGTATGAGCACATGTGTCAAATTCATGGACACCGGGCCAAACGTGGCCTGCCACATCACTTTATGCGGCCCGCGAGACAATACTGAGAAAAGCACAAGAGAAAAATTTGTTGCATCTTGTCAACAATGACGTGCAGTTTTAAATATGTAAATATTTCTAACTGTATTTGCTCACCATCAATCAACTAGAGAACACGAAAGTAACCCATTCAAATGTTACTTTACTTGAACAAAATAAAAATTGTTAAAAATGAGCACCTTGATGTCTTTTACTAAAGTTTAAAGATGATTTAGTCCCTTTCTTTTATAGCTGTAAAATCTAACAGCAAAGTTATATTCTGGGAAACATTTAATTCTAGAAAGATAAAAAGCAGAAATACTAAATCATAAAATCGATCATTTAAATTAGTGTTTGTGTTATTTTCTTTACTTTTGAGTTTGCTTGAGTTTACCTAAGTAAACTAAACTTTAGAGGATTTCTTTTTACACAAATGCACGGTGAATGAACATTACAAGAGATTAAATCTTACTGAAGGAAAACAGACATTATAGAGAAACCCCTCACTGATATATTTTTCATGAAATCTTTAATCCCTGATTAAAAATAATTTAAATTTGAGACTAGGAAAAGACCCCCAGCTCTCCAGCGGTAGCCCACTTTTTATGCCATCAATTTACAAGTCCGGCACGCGTGGCAGTGTTTTTTCGACCGTGTTGCCCTCTGCGCAAAACTGAGTTTGACGCCTATGGTTAAAGCAGGGGTGGCCAACCTAGTCCTCGAGAGCCGCATGTCCTGCATGTTTGAGGTTCTTCTTCTCCTACTCGGGTGATGAAAATGTCACTCTTGTTGGCAAGCTGTGTGGGAGCTTGATAATTATCCAGGTGATGGAATACCCCGTATTAAAGTAGAGAAACTCCGATTTAACCTGGAGCACAGCAGAGCATTCCCAGTATTTATTCGGCAATGTCTAAACATGAAGTCTATTAAGACTTATTGCATTTCTGTCCTCCACAGGGCGGACCCGGGTGCAGGTACTGCAGAATAAGCAGTGATGAAATCAACAAAGCTCTAAGTTATACCTCCAAAAAGGTGTTGGGAAGTAAGTTGGACCATTCTATTCTATTTTCTCCATAAATTTATTTGAGGGTCATAGACTGGATGTGGCACTACCACTGTTGTGAATGTTGAGCCTTATTTAGCCCTTTGGCCAAAAGCACTTAGGGAATAGCGGTGGTTTTCAACCAGTGTGCCAGACCTTGTCTAGTATGCCGCAGCAAATTGCCCGATTTTATCTTTGCAAAAAGGCATGTCATACTTCAGTAGCTTTGCTTTCTTCCAATGATCAGCCGAGTAACTGTTGCGTTCATCCAAATCAGTAGGTACCAGTAGATTACTATAATTTTGTTTAACTTTTCAACACTAATGATCAAATCATGAGGGAGTACAGGAAAAAAATTGTAAAACGCTTATTTTGTTTCCTTTTTTTTCTCATTTTACGTAGAAAAATATGTTAGAGCATAGTAAAAATACCGTTTGTTCTGCTCATTAGAGGTAAGATTTTTGTTTTGTTTTTATTTTTAGAAAAAAACAAAGATGAAAGTGTCAATTTTAAGAATGCAAGATAGAAATGGAAAAATAATAAAAGTAAAAATTTTGCACGTATTTTGGGGGCTTCATTCTATTCTTAACTTACTAATAAAACAACAAATGTTACAACGTAGTCAATAAAATAAATTTCACTAACAGATCAATTTTGCTCATTTAAAGTATTATTATTATTAAATTTCAAAACCGTTCCACGAATATCGTAAAATTCAAAATAATATCACAATTATTGACCAAGATGATAATCTCTTGAACCACAGTGAACACAAATGACAGGAAAAGTTCAGAGGCCCTAAAAAGAAACAACATGAAATTAGCACCGGGTATTTATTTTTAAACATTTCTGATGAACAGTGTGTTTTTTATAGGCTCCAAAAAGGTCGAAAACATTAAAATAGCGTACTGGATAAATGCCCTTTTTAAACAGCAGTGTTTTCCAGAAAGATTTCAACAAAGTATTTCTCTCACAAATGACGAACGTTAGTGCTGCTCGTTTTCCACACAAAAAACAACTGTCAAATACGTCACTCACTCAGGGACTCTCGTTGTGACAAATAAGGCTTCTAGCTAGCTATCGTTAGCTTTAGCTCCCCTAGCATCTGCCACATGAATATTGATTATATATGGTGATGTACATTCTTATCAGGGTTGGGGGGGTTACTTAAAAAAAATACTCCTATACAGTAACTAGTTGCCCATTGAAATATGTAATCAGTAGCGTAATCCGATAATATAGCAGTAATCTTACTTAATTGCTTTCGGTTACTTTTGAATTACTAACTATACTAATAAAATAAACATAAATAAAATAACTATATTTTGTTTAAAAGAAATGAACAGTATAACCCTGAAAAAAAGAATTGGAGGAAACCAAGATGAGGTAGTGCTCACATTTTAACATGTAGTTATAGTGTATCGGGCATGTGTGTGGAAAGAATGGGACCGCGGACATGGAGAATGGAAACGAAGTTACTGTGAACGAGGACAAGAATAAAAAGAGTTCAAATTGACGCACACCGGACTTTAATATTGTCCCCTGTAGTGTGCAACATGAAAATGCTTTTGAATAAAATATTAATCCTGCAAAATAATCCTTGTTTTTACAAAATTTGCTTTGGGTTTATGAGATAACGGGAGAGATTTAATACGTTTTATTTGTCCCACTCCCTTTCAGGCTTTCTGTTATGCATTGAAGGTAGATTTACGAGTGTACACTAAAACTGTAACGGCCTGAAATGAATGAATGAAAAAAATACCTGTAATATGATTATATTTTTTCTGTAACTGTAATGTAATGCAATTTTATGTTTTTTGGTATCCTTATTAAGTAACTCCGTTACATGTATTCGGTTACTCCCCAAGCTTGCACGTACGGTACTATGATGAGCGCACATCATCTCTAGTGTCAGTGATTACAATTATGATAGACAGATTCTATCCATCAGTGCATTATTTACATCTCTAGTGTCGTAGATTGAAATTATAATACATATTTCATCCATCCGCGCATTGCGTATATTTAAATATACTTTCAAATAAAACTGTGATCCTACAAAGTAATCCTAATTTTAATTAAATATACATTGAATTTTATGATGCACTTTTCTCTGTAACTGTAATGGAATACAATTCCATGTTTTTTGGTACGTTACTACGACAAGCGCGCCTCATCTCTAGTGTCGGTGATTAAAATTATGATAGACACATTCTATCAGTCAGCGCATTATATACATTTAAGTATACTTTTAAGTAAAACTGTGATCTTACAAAGTAATCCTAATTTATATTAAGCATGTATTGTTTCCTGGAACTGTAATGGAATACAATTACATGTTTTTCGGTATCCTTATTACGTAACGCTGTTACATGTATTCTGTTACTCTCTAAGCCTGATTTTTAGGCCCCATTGTGGATGTGAAAAAAAAAATCATGATTTATTTTATCTGATGTGTCTTCTTTAGATTGCATTCCAAAGCCATGTTTTGAGCTGTTTGGGAGAGAAGACCCCAGCATATGTCAGCATTATGTTAAAGCACCGACCGATGTGCACGTTGAATTCGTGCCCGATGCCGATCCTGATTCGGACACAATGGTTGTTTCCTGGAAGCCAAGTTTGTTCGGTTTGTGCCTCACCTTGCTCAAATACACCTCATTTTTTTTTAAATGACTTTTCAAAATATTTTGTTCAAAAAGCAAATGGCTCGGCATTGCCATGCATTTTAGCAAGGCAAGGTCGTTGGTCGACTGGTTTGTTCAATCGTGTACACATAAAGGTGCTGGTACCAATAGAAGATTGAATTTGGCTGCTTTTATATCAAGGTGCGACTGTAAGACCCAACGACACTATCCACACAATATTTTCCAGTAACAGGCTAATCTAACAAATTACTTTTTTTCCGCTGTTACAACACCGTTACCTTCACTGACGATTAAAAGCGGTGCGTTACGTTGACCGAAGAACGGCAATGGCAGCGTGTCCTCGCAAACCTGACGCTGTGTTCAAAGGCGCGTTTTTTTTTTCTCTTCCAAATTGTTAACGTCACGTCTTTTTGGATCATTTCATCCTTCAAAATTGCGACTACCATATTGGTAGATAGCGATAACTAGTATAGTATTTACTTGCGCCGAAAGAAAAGGCAAATGTGGGTCGAGTTTTGACAGCACCCGACCTGTGTCGTTCGCAAACAAAACGGCTCTATGAGCTGGCTCCCCACTCATCAACAACTGGTTCCCTCCAAATGCTTTTCTTCTTTCTTTCTTTTGTCAATATGTATTTTTAGGGATTCTGTGTTTAAATTTGTTGATATACATACCCCCTAGTGAGAGGTGGCAAGAGTCAATAACACATTAACCTTTTTGACTCTTTCTGGGAGGGGATTCGACAGCCCCCTCGCTCAACCAAACTGATGTATTGCAACATCAGTCATTAGGTCATTCCAACCCCTAAAACTGAGCACCAAGCAGGGAGGCAAATGGGTACCAATGTTGTAAATCTTAGGTATGACTCGGCCGAGGCTCGAACCAGCAACCTACCAGTCTCGGGGCAGTCGATCTAATCCCAAAGCCACCAAGCTGGTTTTATGTTGAGTATGAAAAGGTTCAAATTGTTCTGTACATTATCTTTTTTGGTAGATTTATAAAAATTTTAATTATTTTTTGTATGTTTTTCAGTGTTAATGTTTATTAAAACCATGTAAAGTTTATTCTTTTTACTTCTTTTATCTCTTTTTTTCTTTTCGTATTGTATGTTTCCTTTTTTCTCATTTTTCCCCCTATCTTTCTGTCCTTTTTTTCTTTATTTTTAATCCTTTAAAGTCATCTCATCTCATCTCATCTCATCTCATTAGCCGTACCGCTTATCCTCAGTAGGGTCGCGGGGGGCTGGAGCCCATCTCAGCAATCATCGGGCAGTGGGCAGGGGACACCCTGAACTGGTTGCCAGCCAATCGCAGGGCACACAGGGACAGACAACTCATTCGCTCATTCACACCTAGGGACAATTTGGACCGGCCAATTCACCTGAAATGCATGTCTTTGGAATGTGGGAGGAAACCGGAGTGCCCGGAGGAAACCCACGCAAGCACGGGGAGAACATACAAACTCCGCACAGAAAGTCTGGAGCTGGCATTCCTTAGATATTGTTAGATAAAGCAACAATAACAACCTGAAGAGACAGCTCTTTTAAGTCAAGTCAAGTCAAGTCATTTTTATTTGTATAGCCCTAAATCACGAAGAGTCTCAAAGGGCTTCACAGATTGTTACACTATATTACACAAACTATTTTCAACCGACAAGAGGAGTAGGTTATTCGTATGCAATGGAGTAGAAGTGAGTTTTAAGTTTAGATTTAAACATTTCCACTGAGGTTGCAGATCGAATCTCAGGGGGAAGAGCATTCCACAGCACCGGTGCCCGGATGGAGAACGCTCTCGAACCAGCAGAAGACTTCTTTGCTCTCGGGATCATCAGAAGACCAGCACTCTCAGATCGTAGGCTTCGGCCCGGGACATAGTGGCAGATCAGATCTGAAAGATAAGAGGGAGCAAGTCCATGTATGATTTTGTACAATACTAAGAGAACTTTGAAGTCACATCTTTGGCTAACTGGGAGCCAATGCAGGTTAGCCAAAATCGGTGTTATGTGATCGTACTTTTTTGTCCTGGTTAAGAGCCTCGCTGCGGCATTTTGTACTAGCTGAAGAGACTTGATTCTGGACTTCGGGAGACCGGAGAGTAGTGCATTGCAGTAATCGAGACGGGAGGTAACAAATGCATGAATTAATGTTTCCGCATCAGACTGAGACAGTATTGAACGGATTTTAGCAATGTTGCGAAGATGGAAGAAGGCAGTTCTAGTAATTTGTTTTACATGCATCTCAAAGGATAGTTCAGGGTCAAATATGACACCTAAATTTTTAACTGAGTCACTCTGTGTGATGTGACATTTGTCAATGTTCACAGCAGTTTTTGAGAATAAGTCCCGGCATTTAGAAGGACCAATGACTAACATTTCAGTCTTTTCAGAGTTAAGACGCAAGACGTGAGCCGAGTCAAACAAACCGGTTCTCAAAATAGTCGAGATTCTCATTTCGTCAAGTCAAGTCAATGCTTCGTATTTTACAGATAATTTCAAATTCTTCGCCATACAACCACTTCTTTTTAAAGTAACGAAAATTGTTAATATCCCAGGTAACTAGTTACTTTTACTATAGAGTCATTCAGTTACTAACTCTGTTACTTTTTGGAAAAAGTAGTGACTAACTATAACTAATTACTTTTTTAAAGTAATGTGACCAACACTGCTTATAACACGTTGTGTATTATAAAGCGTACAATACAGAGGATGAGATTGGAAATGCATACAGTAATTATAGGTATGCGTTACCAGACAATGTTTTACAGTACCATATCCGAGCAATGATTGTGCAACGATTGATCAGATTGTGATCATCATTGACATAAATCGCAAAACTTTGTATGCAAAGGGAATCGAAGCCAAGTATTGAGACTGGTATGTATACGTACATAAGAGAGCTTGTAGTATAGCTACAGTATAGTGAGACCTTGTTTTCTCCATTGTCTAACAATCATAGGTTAAACAGTCTCTCCACTTATTCACCAATCAGAATGTACTATGCAAATCAGTGTTTCTGTCTTTGTGAGTAAAAATAATTTGAAAATGAGGCTCTGATGCCTTGTCATTTGTCATTTATACCATTGGTGATCTAGCCGCAAAGTGTTGGTGCTCTTACCGCAGCGATTTAATTCACGTTGTTAACAACGTTTTGCAAATTCGGATCAGCAACACTAATCAACTATTGCAACAATTATTGCATTAATATATACTAAGAGAGTATAAAGAACTCAATGGTTATATACTAATTCAAGGTGAGGTCCTTAGCTCATTAGTCTAGTGCGCAATATATGTACCGATATTTAAAATATATAACAAAAGCCTTTTTTGTGTGTTGTTTCTTATAGTGTGGAAAATGTTGTATACTGTACAGTAAGGTTTACTTTTCACGGTTTTGCTACTTTGCGAATTTTCATCGTGCATTGTTTTCTGGATCTGATTAGGTAAACAGTCTGAGTTGGACAGGGACGTAAAACAGGTTGACAAACCTGCATCTCGCATGCGCAATTCTCTTTCAATCTCTCAAAGCCATCTTGTCAACAAAAAGCCTTCGGACCCAAAAAAGCACCGTCAACCAGGGCCAAAACAAAACTGGACTTGTCGACCCGCCAAACTTGTTCTGGGGCTGCATGCGGCTTTGGGCCTGCTCCCCAGTGGGTCCGTTGCGCATTTTCAAAACATTCTTTACGTTTTGCGATAAATCTAGATTAACACAGGATGTGTTTCCTTCCTTATCAAGCCAACATAACGCTTTTATTTTTGTGGCTCCATTCATTCTTTTTGTGCGGGGGTGTTTTGGGATAGCTCCAATCTGGCTCTTTTAATATTTTGGTTTGCTGATCCCTGCCTGAACATGTATATATATATAAAACAAATTGTCTTTATTTACTGCAGGTATTGCCTTCCTGCGAGGCTTTCAGGTGACCCTGCAGACCTTGCCAGGTTTTGTTGTCGCCTGTCAGCTTTTCCTCTTCCAGAAAAACATCACACTCTCAGCTTCTCACGCACAAATGGTATGTAGCATGTCCGTGATAACACAACAACTAAAGCGTTGAAACTGATTCTCTAGATATATGATCTTGTTAACATATGTCTGTTTACACACCACTAGAGTCCTGATGGACACAGGTTGATGCTGTAAAACTACAATCCTGGTCAATTGTTTTATATAGGTATATATATGGGAACTAAAGGTACAATGGTGGTACTTTATGCTAATAATCACAACAATAGATTTGAATTGAAGACATATTTTAATAAGAAAAAAACAAACAACTATATGAAAGCAATTGTTTTCCTGCAGATCTACAAGTCAGACCCTTTTCCTGGCCTCCCTCTTGGCTCGGATTATGCGATTACTGTTATGGCTCTGCCGGTTCCTGAGAGGTGGGAGAACTTTTACCACAGCAAGAAGTTCTCTACACGTTGTAAGCCGCACACATCTACATACAGTAATCCTTCGTTTCTCACAGGGTATGTGTAGCAACAATGTCCCGCGATAGTCAAAACCTGCTATGTAAACCCTTATTCATCAAATAATCTATAATACATTGAAACCAAAGAACAAACCCAATTTACAGGCAAAAGTGTTTGTTTAAAGGTGCTGCCTGTAATTTAAAATGTCTCTACTTGCTGATGTCATATTTTGGCTTAAATCATCATTCATGGATTTCATTGACACGCTCAAATAAACTCTTTTTCATCTTTTTGGGGGTTTCGAATTCTATTCGAATGGCCCATTTCTTACTTTCACTATTTTCATACTACAGTAACAGAAAATGGTGAGTACGGGCAGGAAATTACACGATTAAACAATGCATCCCACTTTTGACAAATAGAAGTACTGTACCCTGTTGACGTTTTTTTTGCTTTACAAATAACTTCTAATTTTAAAAATTGTGGCTATATTGCACTATTGATTCAGGAGACAATCCCCTTTACTTCAGATATTTGTCGCCATCATGTGGACAAAATTGTGGCTAAAAAAAAGAACATTCCAAACAAGTAAATGTACTGTACTTAATGTTTTTACAAATACTGTACATTTTGTAATGTCAAATTATAAAAAAAATCATCTTGCAACTATATTTCACCATTGATAGGTTATACAAAGTAAGATTTGTTGACTGAATTGGGCACTTGTGTAGATAAACCAGCTTTAAATGGGAACCTGATTTCGTCAAAAATCTCAATTTGGCCCCAAAAGTAAATAATTCACTTATGTTACTAGAGTGACCATCACTGTTCACGGATTCCTTAAATACTAGGGTTGTAGGGGCCCCACTTCCTGTGCTGTGTCTTGGGAAAGTACAGACTGGCGGCGCTCATCTCTCTTTGGCCGTTTATCAGTAGGGCTTTTCTCCCCCATATGAAATAGATAGTACAGGTTTCCATGATTACAAGTAGCAGGAGAACCCTCCTATCTGAATCAGATACAGCACCTTCATCATCATGCCGCTGTAAAGCGTCATTCCAAGCTTCTGAAGTGAGCCATACCTCGGCATTGACGGGCAGCAGTGTGTGAAAATAGATTGCGACTATATATTTTCATTCTGTTTTTCCCGATTTTCTTTGGCGGGCCATGCTAAACATGAATAAAGTATTAATTCTGAAAATGTTAAAACTATCTACTTTACTTCAGATTATATTTTGTTGCCATCATGTGGACGTTATTGGGAAAACAAAAATGTGGTGTAAAAATACTTCTGTCTTCCTTTTTAGCATGAGGAGTAGTCCAAGTTTGCTGGCCATAGAAAGCATCTTCCCCTCTCTTCTGGTGCTTTTGTGGGTCCAAAGCATTTTGTTGACATCATGGTTCTTGGAGAAGCTCAAAATGGAAATAGAGTTGCGCGTATGCTGAGATAACTGTTTCATGTACATGATCAACCATTCATTCTTTTCCGTCATTAGAAATGTAGTTTCTGCCTTACTAATGCTTACCTGCATTTCAACATCTGACCCACAGTGCTCTTTTTGCCACATTGTCTGCCCTCTCAATCCGAAATTTTGTTTACTAAAAAAGCTCTAGAACCGAAAGTAGTCCAGGAACCTATATATAGTATTATTATGCTATGTCTTTTCCATAAAAGTTCAGATAAAATTGACTTCTCAATGAACTTACAACCTTTTTTAGCCTTGTACTGCAAATAATGTCAATCTATTTTTCTATTCGTCTAGTTATGAAATTGTTTAAACACATAAATAGTTTGAATATAGATATAAAGATATATTAACTGCTCAGTCATTTATGGGCCAAAAAGCCTTTGATATGTAACAAAAGCAAAGGATAAAACAATATCGCCACAAACTATGAAGGCTACAAGTGATGCAATACAAATTGTGAGATGTGATATTGTTTTTTCTCAGTATCAGTATTGCCGCAGCCTGTCAATGCTGAGATCCGGCTCATCTTTGAAAAGTAGGATGACTCTTTACAAAAATAAACAACAGCAGCCAGAAGATGACGGTGTTGTATCTGAGTCAGATTAGGAGGCTTCTCCAGCTACTGGTAACCATGGAAAGCATGTGTGTGAGCAAAACCCTACCCCAAAAAAAGGTTGGAGAAGAAAGGGCGAGGCCAGTCTGTACTTGCCAAAGGCTCACCACAGAAAGTTGTGACCCTACGATCCTGGTGGTTAAGGGATCTGTAAACCGTAAACATAAAGCATAGGCAGCGGGGACAGAAATGAGCGTGGCGATTGGTTAGCCAATCAGAATGTAGAAAGCAATGCATGATTAAACACCTGCAAGGTTTGGAATCCTCCTAGTGAATCGCGATACAGCGAGGGATTGCCGTACTCGTATTTCTCTGTTTTGATGAAACAACATTTTCTAAACAACGTACACCATTTCAATTAATATTGAATTCTTTGATTTTGCAGCATGCACAGAGAAAAATGGATTTGAGAAGTGTAAAACAGGTAAGGAAACATACTTACATCATCAATAATGTCTTATTTTCTTGTATGTAAAAGTCAACTTTTTGCTTATTTGTAGACTGGTTTCCAAAGTCTGTCGAGGTTCAGCAAGGGGGGTTTGCTGTTACGATCACTTTCGACTTGGCGCCTCCGGACTTGGGCATCACAAGTTACTTCGTATCCTGTTCAGCCAATGGAAAACACACGTACACGGAGATAACACCTGTAGGTGATACACACAACCTGGTAGTGATGGCTCTTTTGGCTCAGATCTTTCGGCTTTCTCTCTTCTATAGTAGGCAAACAGCACTGAGATGACGCCACTCATATTGTCACAAGCGCCTTCAAGAAAAAGAGGGAGAGAGTGAGAGGGAGAGAGAGATAATGGCAGGAAAGAGAGAGAGAGAGAGAGAATGACAGGAGAGAGAGAGAGAGAGAGAGAGAGAGAGAGAGAGAGAGAAAACAGGAGGAAGGAGAGAGAGAGGGAGGAAAGATAGAGAGAGAAAGAGAGAGAGAGTACAGCAGGAAAGAGACAGAACGGCAGGAAAGAGAGAGAGAGAGAGCGTAGGGACAGATAGAGAGAGGGAGATAGAGATAGAATGGGAGGAAAGAGAGAGAGAGAGAGAGAGAACGGGAGGAAATAAAAAGAGAGAGTCGAAGGAAAGAGAGAGAGAAGAGAGAGAGACAAGAGAGACATTGAGAGGAAAGGGAGATAGAGAGAATAGGAGTAAAGAGAGATAGAAAATGGGAGTAAATAGAGATAGAAAAGAGTGAAAGAGAGATATGGAAAGAGAATGAGGGAATGTAAAAAAGTGAAGGAGAGAGAAAGCGGAAAAGTGGGAAAAGAGAAAGATAAAAAGAGAGAGAGAGAAAGCAAGAGAGAAATCGAAAAAGAGAGAAAGTGGGGAAAAAAGATATATATAGAGAGAGAAAGAGAGAGAGAGAGACAGAGAGAGAGAGAGAGGGGGAAAGATAATGAAAGAAAGCAAGAGGGAAAGATAAAAAGAAAGAGAAATAGTTTTATAGGAAGAGAGAGAGATAAAGACACAGAGAGATAAGAAAGAAAAATAATCTGAGAAAGCAAGAGAAAAAGAGAGGGGGAGGTTAAGCGAAGGAGCCTTTTTAAGTTTGCCGGTTCTTGTGGTTCACTTCAAAAGAGCCGTTTCGTTCACAAACGACCCATCACTACAAAATGAAATTTGTTTTTTTTTCTTAGGATTCTCCCAGAAACCAGACACACCACAGCTTCAAGCTTGAGGACATCACAGTAGGAAGCAATTACACTTGTGGGGTAAAATGACTTTTAAATTTCACAGATATAATGGAACATATTCAGAACAATGTCTTACTGTAATCGTTAGAACAATTGTTTTTTAATTGAGGCTGAAGGTTGGACTAAAAATAAATTGAAGTCTTAACCCGATTCTTGATTTCACACTAAATACTCATGACAGCAATCATGATCTTGATTACTTTTTCTTTTTATAGATCGCTGCAAACCAAATGGATGCCAAGAGGAAATTATTCCACTTTTATGTCAAGCGCCAAGGTTTGTGTTTGCTGGTGTCAAAAGAGAATGCACTTAGGTCAGTGGTTCTCAATTAGTGGGGCGGGCTCCCCTGGGGGGTCGTGAGGCTCCGTCAAGGAGGGTGTGGGCGCATTAAAATTCAGGGAACTTTTTTTTTAACCTAGCTAGAACAAAATGCAATTCCACCTCCATTATCATACCTGTCAACCTCCACGGCTCCATGCCCTTACAAACTGTCGTATTTTCCCTTGCAATATACAAAATAATCTTACACCATATATCTTTTTTCAAACGTGTTTATTTATGTAGTTTAACATGTTATATTGCACATGTGTTTCGTTATATTATATGTACTGTTAATTAACATTTTGTTGTGAGATCCTGAGTTGCTCGACATGAATGAGGTTTATTATAAAAAAAAGTTCAAAAATGAAGTAGCTTGGACGTTCACTGAAGAAGGAAAAAATACACGCAAATATAATTAAGTAGAATAATACATTTTCTTATTCAAATTATGAATTTATTTTCTGCATTGAATTATTGTTGGTAATATACAGATTAAAGGGATAACCACAAACCTGTCTTTTTTATTTTCTCCTTTTATACTTCCTTTTTTTTCTTAACTTCTTTATACAACATAATATTCATAATATAATGCATCAAAGCAAGTGAGCTGTTTGAGAGTTGGCTCTCTTTAATGAGTTGAGCCGAAAAAGCCAGTTCTCTAAAAAGAGACGGACTTCCTTTCACAACATCACCGAGATAGAGGCTTCCGCGACGAACCCCTTTGACTTGATTGATTTGCCGTTTCGTAATAGTCAGTGTACACCGGATGGTACCCATAATTGACAAATTTGCGTTTTTCCGTACAGATTTTATCGAACGTTGTACACGTCTTAAAATGCATAATAAAAGTACTTTGTACGGCAAAACAGTACAGGTTGACAGGTATGCATTACACTAGGGCGCGTTGGCGTTATCATTACTAGAGGGTTTTATTTACATTCAGCCTCCACGCAGTGCATTTAGCACTGAGTATAAGCATTGAGTATGAAGTGTGGAAATAACGTGTAGCAGACCTTCAAGCAGGCCCATCAAGAAAATATTTAAAAAGGATGCGGAGACAGGCAAAGAGAGATGGGGTAAAGAGACAAACAAAAGTCTCCTCACAAAAGCTAGAACAAGGAAGTTTGCCGAAGCATGAGTAACACTTCACTGCATCCACGGAGGTAAACGGGCTAAGACCGGTGTGATTGCAATGTAAACATGTTGGCAGCGGACAGCACAAATCCAACTAAGCTGTCTCTTAAAGACATTTCATTTTTCTTGCAAAAAAATTGCCGAAAGGAGTACATTTGGCATGGATGGAGGTAATGCGTTACCACTGATATCGAGCAATCGTTGTTTTGTCCCCACAAATGGAATTACTTTGAAAAATGTAGTTGGTATGGAGGGTTGTGGTGGTTGTTTGAGCTGGGCGCGAGAGGATTTTTTCTTCCTGGGGTTGGGTGTGAGAAAAAAATTGAGTTAGGCGAACACTCATTTTGGTTGAAATTCCAACACATTACCTCAAACACATCAGAAATAATAAATGACCAAATATGAATTGCTTACTATTTTGTTGAATGTTTTACTGAGCTTCAGTTCGAGCATACCCAAAAGCAGTTGTATGGAAAATGGATACAATAAACATACACTGTACATGGCGGCACGGCGGCTGAGTGGTTAGCGCGTCCGGGGCACAGCTCTGAGGTCATGGGATCAAATCAAGCTAATAGCCTTGCTGTGCTGAGTTTGCACGTTCTCCCCATGCTTGCGTGGGTTTCTTCTGGGCACTCCGGTTTCCTCCCACATTCCAAAAACATGCATGTCAGGTTAATTGGCCGGTCCAAATTGTCCTTAGGTATGAATGAACGAGCGAATTGTCTGTCCCTGTGTGCCCTGCGACTGTTTGGGAACCAGTTTAGGGTGTCCCCTGCCCACTGCCTGAAGATATCTGGGACAGGCTCCAACACCCCTGAGACCCTACTGAGGATAAGTGGTGCAGATAATGGAAGGATCGATAGACTGTACATTAGGCATGTCAAACCTACACCCGGCGATTCAGATCTGGCCTGTTAGATAATTTAATTCTGTGCACTGTAAATTTCTAGGGATGTTTAGAAAAGCAAGTCTCTAGCTCATTTCTATCAAAAGTTATGATTTATTTAACTAATAAAAACTAAATGCTTCTTTCTGCCGCTCGAGGGCAGTAAAAGTGCAGTATTTTCTCGGTTTCAGGATATCCAGCCTGGTATTTTGATCCGATGTTATTGCCTGTTCATTGTTTGTATTTCTTTCAAAAAATATTTTTAAAACTGATAAAACACTGCTGTAGCTAACAGACACCTTTCTACTTACAGAGGTTCCCTCAGTGTTTCCCATCTGGGCTGTTGTTCTTCCTGTAGCTTTTACTGCAGCGCTCGCTTTTGTGGTCGTGTTGATTGTCCTCAGGCGGACGATGTGCATCCGAATGAAAAAGCCTTACATTGAAGCAGGTGCGAAAACACAACCACTCTATTTTTATTCTTTTCAATGTGATTTGCTAAGCAGCATGTAAAAACCGTACGCCTGTATCATCTTTCTCAGAGTTGATCAAAAATCATCTCGAGGACGTGAAGGCTCAGGCCGAAGTGATGATCATGTCGGACAGTAGCAAGAGTCCTCCTCGTCTTCTGATTTGTTACAGCAGCAATGACGGTCCCGCCCATGTCAATGCGGTTATGAAACTGGGAGCATTCTTGCAGCAGCACATGGCAACTCAGGTACTGAAAGTACAACCAATATATGACGCCACAAAAATAAGGAATTCATGACCGATGATTGTCAAACTGACCAACTTTTGTTCAATGAACTGGTTGCGCCACCAATTTGATAGGCTTACAAATGTCCTTGGGTAAGACACTGAACCCCTGATGTCCCCAATACGCAGGTTAGCGCCTTACATGGCTGCACGGCTGCTATTGGGAAAATGTGAAGCACACTGTAAAGCGCTTTGGGAAGTCTTGACTTGAAAAGCGCTATATAAATGCAGATCATTTCATTTCATTTAATTACATATCAAGACAGTGTTGTGTGTGTTACTGGGAAAAAAGTGATCAGTTACAGTTACTTGTTACTAAATTTAAATGGTAATTTCTTCCCCCACCCTCCCTGATTACTGACAGCATGAAGTAGCGCGTTACTCTGAAAGAAATTATATCTAGTTACAAATTACCCCGTTGACGTGCAAAAACGTGTACACCAAACAGTAGAAGCTGTGAACCCTACATATTTCTTGTGCAATCTCGAGAGCTTGCAAACTAAGAGTTGAGATACTCCATATCCATTTTATCTTTTGTCTTCAAACACTTCAAATGTTTCATATCGATTTCTCGGTAATAACCCAGACGTTTTCTTCTTTTTCTCCAGGCATGGTGTACAGCAAAAATCTTTTTACAAATAAGGACGAAAACTCCGTCTTATTTTACCCTAAATTCTGGGATCACGTGTGCCCCATGATTGTTCTTTCCGTATAAGCCACGCATAATCAAATATAAGCACATAAATTGAACCCTTGATTTCGATACGTTATCTTAAAATTGTGCATACAGCTTGGATGCGTGTATATACGGTAGGACGAATATCCAAATATCGGTAGGGAGAAATTACGCATCCGCATACTTTGCGCTTGAGACGGCACGACCATAACTGGATTCAGTTGTATTTTGTATGTAGTTAGCCTTACTGTTTTTATGTGTTTAGTGTTATAGAGTAAGGTTTGTGTAGTACTAGTACCACATTAGCGTAGAAGGTACCATCAATGAACAGAATGCATTGTAATTCACGTTCTGCTTTTTGAAAACAGCAAAGTAACGCACCGTGTTGTAACAGCAATCAAGTTAAAACATTTTATTAATAATGCGTTCCAATATTCATTACCGAGAAAAGTAATTGTGTTCCAAGAACGCGTTCCTTTGTGATGCATTTCTCCCGAAACTGGCTATGACTCACCACAAAATGTAGAATTGACTACCAGTAATGGTTAAACTGAACATCTTTCATTCCATAAACTGGTGGAGCAACCAGTTTGCTAAGATTATGTCAGTAGCTCGAGGGCCACATGTAAGGAAAACCATTCTCACGGGGGCCGAACTAGTAAATTAATGGCATGAAAAGTGTGCCTTAGCTGGAAGGCTGGGGTTCTTTTAGGAGACTCACAATGTGCGTGTGTTCCCCACTATAAGGTGCACCATACGATAAGGCTAAGCGAATTCCAACTACAATGAACAAATACTATATTCGGGCATTGATTGATTGAAACCATTTTTTTGTACAAAAAAATCCATTCTCCTTTTTTTACTCATTTGTGGACAAGTGATATGTAAATCTGTCTTTCTCTCAGCAATGAGAGATAGAAGCTCCACATGGTTTCCTTTGTTTTTTGATTCATCGTTTCATCTTGTGCCCAAAATGAAAGTTCCTGCTTGCTAGCTTCGGAGTTGTCCGATTTTTCGGAACGATGTCCAGATTTTCCTGAAAAGTCCAACTTAAAAATGGCTTTTATTTTAAATCTGCACCCAAATCCACTTCTTCTCCTCCTTTAGTCATTGTGGGGAGACAAAACCACTATTAAACATTAAAACACATATTAAACAAATACATTTGCTTGTGAAATAGTTTGCTAGCTCTGGCGAGTACGATCTATCACTGCCAAATATATTTTTTAGTCCTCTTCAAGTTTAATGGAGGTTGGCACCATAACTTTGGTGCTTTAACACCTCCTAGCCAATCATAGTTTGTGAAAACGTTGGCCCTGGTTTTCCTAACTCCAAATGTGATTGGTTAAAACAACAGCTTTATAAACACTTATTTTATGCTACAGGGCCTGCAGAAATGATTGTGAAGGCCTCCAAAAAGATTTCTGACCCTGGCAACAACTAGTGGCTGAAATGTGATTGGTTAATTGTTTAAATATGAAAACACCCATCTGAAAGTAGCACAACCAGGGGAAAAGCAATTAAAGGAAGTTGGCGGAAAGTTTGGAATTAAGATCTATAAAAAGAAACTAAAACTCTGGCGGATACTCTAAATAGTTCAAGTTACAGCTTCAGTTGTACTTTGGGTTTACCATTTAAGGTACTCGCGTAAAAATAACAGGTGACCTGCAGAGAGTCAATAAGAATTTATTCAGTATTTAGTAAGTATTAGTTCAGATATTTTCAGGCTAGCAGAGAGGGCCTCGCCGGCCCTGACGGCCCACCACTGCCCCTGGTTTACTGTAACTGCTCTGATCATCTAACTCCCGTGTGTCTCTTAGTGTAGATAAATATCATTTTCTTATCCGCCTTTTAGGTCTGTCTGGACCTGTGGGATTCTCTGAGGCTGGCTGAAGAGGGCAGCATGACGTGGTTTTGCCGTCAGATCCGGGAAAGCGATTTTGTTTTGGTGGTTTGTTCCAAAGGTCTTTGTCGGAAGAGTGTTCCTTCGGCATCTGGACGCCTGGGCTCTGAAGTGATGGTCGGCCTCATCGGGGCTGAAGTGGCCCGAACTAAGGCTGCAGGAAAGGACCTCTCTAAGTATATGACGGCCATTTTTAATTACTCACAAGAGACCGACATCCCCACCCAACTAGGACTGGTTTTTCGCTACAAGCTGACGACGGACTTATTGCTTCTTTTCTCACAACTCCACCAAGTACGTCTTCACTCGCCAGGTCGCTGTGTGAAGATAAACAAGATTTCGGAGGAAGATTTGAAAATGTCGCCTGCTGGACAGGCTTTACAGAAGGCCATATTTGACTCAGAAAAGGAAATGAAGGAAAACAAAGACAAAGATTTTGCCAGTGAAGACGACGCTGAGGGATATTAATGATATTTAAAAATTATAAAACATGCAAAATATGGGGAAATGTTGCATGATTTTTAAAATAAAATCTATATATATTTCAGCAACACACGCAGCAAAAAACACAAATGAAAACCCACAACCGCCTACCTCCTAGCAGAAATAATTTGTATGCAATCGCAGTTCACTACAATTGCTGCCTGTTTCGCAGCTGCCCCACGTGTTGCACTAATGGGATTCGCCATCTTGAAAGTGTTGTGTTCCTTCAAATATGTCCCGGATCAGTCAAATATGAGACTAATTCTTAAGTCCACTGAATTGTAACAGTATTCAATGAAAAGTAGTACAGTAAATGAGACAGGGGGAGAGGGAGTTCAGGGGGGACGGGGCACCTGGGCACGGCGTCACACAGCCACAAACGTCTGCAAAGGACGTTTCCCACAGCGGCAACATGGACCATGTTAGTCTAAAATTGTCCCTCTCACGGGTCACATAAAATGCGCCTCATTTGTCCCTGGGCCATGAGTTTGACACATGTGCTGTACACTCTTATTTACTGTATACCAACAAATTGACTCTAGGCTTGACGAGAATTTTATCAGTTCATCCATTTTCTGTTTCTCTCTTCAGTAAAGTCTCGGGGGTTGCTAAATGACAGGTAAATATTTTTAAATCCTTGTGAACTACTGTAAAATATAACATAACAATTTCTGTTGTTTTTATTTTTGTGATCTCACTTTACTGTTAACTGATCCCTTAACTGCCTGGGTCATTGGGGCACCACTGAAGACGTTACTCTGGACAGCTTTCTTCACTGTTGGCAGTTCCTGGTTGATCTTGATGTTGTTGGCCAATGTTCTTTTTCTGTCTTTCTGTTTACTTTATAGTGTACGTATTGCAGTCATTTAGTAACGGTCAAGAAAAACACAAATTTACTTTAGTTAGTTTACAACTCTTTCTTTTACACATTCTACAATTTGTACAGGAATTTAATGAAAATCAACTAATTATAAGGTCGCGCCACGGCGGCTTGATGGTTAGTGCGCGGCCCCGCGGTGCGGAGGCTAAAGGTTTTAGTCCAGCAACTGCAGCCTCCCCGTGTGGAGTTTTCTCCGGGCACTCTGGTTTCCTCCCACATTCCCCAAAACATGCATGTCAGGTTAATTGGCTGGTCCAAATTGCCCCTAGGTGTCAATGCGCGAGTGAGTTTCCTGTCTCTGTGTGCCCGTGACTGACTGGTAAAAAGTTCAGCGTGTCCCCTGCCCACTGCCCGAAGATAGCTGGGACGGGGTCCAACACCCCTGCTACCCTACTGAGGATAAGCAGTACAGAAAATGGAAGGATGGATGCATGGATGGATGGATAATTATAAGGTCTAATTTTAACCAGTGTATGAGAATCCCAGTCAGTGAAGTATTCAACTTTGCCATGGATTTGCTTTATGTACCTATCTACAATAGGTAGAACTTTTTTCATTAAACAAAGCCTCTTACTTTTTAAATGAAGTGAAAAGTCTTTCTTTTTGGATACTAAAAATAAAATATTTCGAAAAAGGTTTGTCAGCCGTGTCAGTTTGGAAGAGACATAGCTTAAAGCAGGGGTGTCAAACTCATTTTAACTCGGGGGCCAAACGATAGAACAAACCTTCTCTCTGGGGCCAGACTAGTAGATTAGAGAGAAAGAAATAAGAGAAAGAGTGGGAGAGAAAAAGAGAGAGGGTGGGAGAAAGAAAGTGAGAGAGAAAAGAGACATAGAGAGAACATGAGAAACAAAAGAGAGAAAAAGTGAGAGAAGTGTAAGAGTAGGGAGTGGGACAAGTGAGTGGTTCCCTCTGTTGACAGGGGTGTGTGATGTCACCATGGCTGTTTAATGTGTACATGGATGGTGTGGTGAGAGAGGTGAATGCAAGAGTATTTGGCAGAGGTGTAGAGATGATGGATAACAGTGGAACGATGTGGCAGGTAAGTCAGTTGTTTGCAGATGATACAGCGCTTGTGGCTGATTCTGAGGAAACATTGAGAAGTTTGGTAATGGAGTTTGGAAGAGTGTGTGATAGGCGCAAGTTATGTGTAAATGTTGGAAAGAGTAAGGCGGTGAAGTGTTCACTGGATGGAGTGGGCATGGCGTTAGAAATAAGGTTGCATGGACAGCTGCTGGAAGAAGTTGAAAGCTTTAGGTACTTGGGTTGTGATGTGGCTGCAGTTGGTGGAATGGAGTGTGAGGTATTGCACAGAGTGAACCAAGGAAGCAATGTTTTGGGTGCTTTGAGGAAAGTGATGTGTAACAAGAGTATGAGTATGGATGTAAAGAGGACTGTATGAGGGTGTGATTGTGCCGACTGTGTTGAATGGTGCAGAGACTTGGAGACTGAATGCACATTTGAGAAGGAAATTAAATGTTTTTGAGATGAAGTATTTGAGGAGTATGTTAGGAGTGACAAGATTGGATAGATTGAGAAATGAAATTGTGAGAGACAGAACTGGAGTAGTAGTGGAACTGAGCAAGCGTGTGGATAAGCAAGTACTCGGGTTGCTGGAGCCCATCCCAGCTCTCCTCGGGAAGTAGACAGGGGACACCCTGAACTGGTTGCAATCCAGTTGCAGGGCACACAGAAACACACAAAAATAAACACTATCATTCACACTTTTTGGCCACTTAACCTGACATGCATGAAAAAAAACATAGTATAGAAATACTACCCAAAAATATTATAATACAAATACTAAAAAAAAATACCCCAGAATTACTACAAAAACACAACAACAGTAATATTACAAAAACACTAAAGAAATATGACAAACACAATACGATGGGAATACTACAAGGAATTACAAAAATATTGTTAAAATACTGCTTTGGAAAGACATCAAAAATAAGTCTTCAGAAATACCGTATTTTCCGCACTATAAGGCGCACCGGGTTATAGGGCGCACCCCGAAAAAATAGTTTTTAGTCCTATATTTGACATACATAAGACGCACCGGATTATAAGGGGCTACAATGGGAACGTTGACAAAACAGTCAGATAGTTCAGTCAAACTTATTACCCCTTAACATTCCGGAAGCTTGCAAAGAAGCAAATACGTGTCGAGAACACGTGCGGATGCGGTGTCCGTACGATGTCACTCAAATGCATCGTTCCGAATATCATTCGGAAGGTTAAAGTCTTGGGATTCAAGAAATGCCAACCATTCCTAAGTATCTATTTTCTTTTTCACTCGCAACTTTACTGTGCATATGACAATAAACACTTGGAATTTAGTTTAATTTAAAAATAGACACTCCATTCCATCCATTATCTGCACCGCTTATCACAGAAACATCGAGTTCAGTCTGAAACAAGATACAGGGAAAATATATAACAGGAGTAGCTCACCGAAGTCGTTGTGTTCAATAATAATGTGCAGCCATGCTCCTCTTATATCCTTGAGTGTAGTAAATCCAGGAGAATAAAATATTCCGCGACAAGCCGGCCTGCGCTTCCGACAGGCCGGCTTGTCGTGGTGTCGTGCGTATCGCGCCTGAAAGTACCCGCGCAGTGGGTCAGGGGCTCGCTCGCGAATAACAAGGATAAACGGTGCAGATAATGAGATGAGATGAGATTTTTTTTTTCTTTTTGAAGGGGCGTTGCTACTTCGCAGATTATCAGTTTTTGCGGGTGGTTTTGGTCCCCATTAAGCGGGTCTAAAAAAATAATTAAGAACAAAAATTGTTTTTTTTTTTTTTTTTTTGAAGGTGCGCCGCTACTTCGCGGATTTTCACTTATCGCGGGTGGTTTTGGTCCCCATTAACCGCAATAACCAAGGTCTTACTGTACAGAATAGTAAAAAATGCTTTCTCTGTGCCGTCAACCCAACTGCTATTCACATTCATCTTTTTCGGCCAATTGCAGGCTTTGTTTTGCCGCTTTAGCCTATGCCAGCCTGTAAATGATAAAAAGGATCCGCCCCTTTACCTCCGAATAACTTTAGCCAATAGTGATCAAGTCAACTGATGATTGACACATCTTTTTTGGCCAATTGCAGGCTTTGTTTTGCTGCTTAAGCCTATGCCAGCCTGTAAATGATAAAAAGGATCTGCCCCTTTACCTCCGAATAACTTTAGCCAATAGTGATCAATTCAAATGATGATTGACACATTAGTTAGCCAATGAAACGCCGGTAAATGAATCCCAGCATACACTGCGGACTACTTGGCGTTCGGGGGAAAATCTAGTCGGCGGCCTGCAAGTTAGTTGCAAGACTTTGCAACTTAATATTGATCCATAAATAAGGCGCACTGTATTATAAGGCGCATGGTCAGCTTTTGAAAAAAAAGAGGCTTTTAGGTGCGCCTTATAGTGCGGAAAATACGGTAATACAAAAATACCACTTCATAATACTAAAATGCAAAAAAGTACCAGATTTTTTTACGACAGAAATGCTGCAAAACTGCACCTAAAGCAATACTACAAAAATTATACTATGGAAATACGACAAAAATACTACTAAAATTATACTACAGTAATATTTTATGAAAGAAACACTCCAGATATACATAACATTTTCTCCTACAAAAATACTATAAAATACAACATAAATAGTACAAAAATACAAAGAAAAAAAGTATTACTACAAAAACACCAAAATCACAAAAGCACTGTTACACTACAAAAATACTACCGACATACAATTAAAAATCTACTATTGTAATCCAACAAAAATACTCAACAATTTATGACTATTGAAAAACTACCAAAAAACTGCTGCAGAAATAGTATTAAAATAAAACTAGAGTAATACTACAAAAAAACTACTAAACTTCAACAAAAATCCGACGACAGAAATACTAAAAAATGTTTTTTAAAAAGTCCAAATACTGCAACACTTGAACACTAAATGCTGTCTCCGTCGGATGCGGACATTATAATTCACGCGTTTGTTACTTCTCGTCTCGATTACTGTAATGCACTACTCTCCGGTCTCCCGAAGTCCAATATCAAGAGTCTTCAGCTAGTACAAAATGCTGCAGCGAGGCTTTTAACTAAGGCAAGAAAGTTTGATCACATTACCCCGATTTTAGCTAACCTGCATTGGCTCCCTGTTAGCTTAAGATGTGATTTTAAGGTTCATGCATGGACTTGCTCCCTCATATCTTTCAGATTTAATTTCCCCCTATGTTCTGGTCCGGAGCCTTCATTCTGAAAGTGCTGGTCTACTGGCGATCCCAAGAGCCAAGAAGTGTTCCGCAAGTTCGAGAGCGTTCACCATCCGGGCACCTGTGCTGTGGAATGCTCTTCCCCCTGAGATCAGATCTGCAACCTCAGTGGAAATCTTTGAATCTAAGCTTAAAACACACTTCTACTCTATAGCATATGAATAACCTATACTTTTTGTGGACAATATCTCTGTCCATCCATCCATCCATCCATCCATTGTCTTCCGCTTATCCGAGGTCGGGTCGCGGGGGCAGCAGCGTTAAAAGGGAAGCCCAGACGTCCCTATCCCCAGCCACCTCCTCCAGCTCATCCGACGGGACCCCGAGGCGCTCCCAAGCCAGCCGAGAGACATAGTCTCTCCGACGTGTCCTGGGTCGCCCCCGGGGCCTCCTGCCGGTGGGACATGCCCGGAACACGTCCCGAGGGAGGCGTCCAGGAGGCATCCTTATAAGATGCCCGAGCCACCTCAACTGGCTCCTCTCAACGCGGAGGAGCAGTGGCTCTACACCGAGTCCCTCCCGGATGACTGAGCTTCTCACCTTATCTCTAAGAGAGAACCCAGCCACCCTGAGGAGGAAACTCGTTTCGGCCACTTGTATCCGGGATCGTGTTCTTTCGGTCATGACCCAAAGTTCATGACCATAGGTGAGGTTAGGAACGTAGATCGACCGGTAGATCGAGAGCTTTGCCTTTCGGCTCAGCTTCTTCTGCACCACGACGGACCGGTACAGGGTCCGGATGACGGCAGACGCTGCATCGACACGTCTGTCGATCTCCAGTTCCATCCTACCCTCACTCATGAACAAGACCCCAAGATACTTGAACTCCTCCACTTGGGGCAAGACCTCCTCCCCGACCCGGAGGGAGCATACCACCCTTTTCCGACTTAGAACCATGGCCTCGGTCTTGGAGGTGCTGATCCTCATCCCGGCCGCTTCACACTCGGCTGCGAATCGCTCCAGCGAAAGCTGAAGATCACGGCCTGAGGAAGCCAACAGCACCACGTCATCTGCAAAAAGCAGTGATGCAATGCTGGGGCCCCCAAATCGGACTCCATCCCCACCAAGGCTGCGCCTAGAAATTCTGTCCATAAAAGTTATGAACAGAATCGGTGACAAAGGGCAGCCCTGGCGGAGCCCAACCCTCCCCGGGAACGAATCCGACTTACTGCTGGCAATGCGGACCAGACTCTGGCACCGGGCATACAGGGACCGCACAGCCCGGATAAGACTGTGCGGTACCCCATACTCCCGAAGCACCCCCCACAGGGACTCTCGAGGAACACGGTCGAATGCCTTCTCCAAGTCCACAAAACATATGTAGACCGGACAGGCAAACTCCCATGCACCCTCAAAGACCCTGCAGAGTGTATAGAGTTGGTCCAGTGTTCCACGGCCAGGACGAAAACCACACTGTTCCTCCTGAATCCAAGATTCGACTTCCTGGCGGACCCTCCTCTCCAGTACCCCTGAATAGACCTTACCAGGGAGGCTGAGAAGTGTGATTCCTCTGTAGTTGGAACACACTCTCCGGTCCCCCTTCTTAAAGAGGCGAACCACAACCCCAGTCTGCCTGTCCAGAGGCACTGTCCCCGATGTCCACGCGATGTTGCAGTGGCGTGTCATGGTTGACACGCCCACAACATCCAGAGCCTTAATGAAATCCGGGCGGATCTCATCGACCCTCGGGGCCCTGCCACCGAGGAGTTTTTTGACCACCTCGGTGACTTCAACCCCAGTGATACGAGAGCCCAACCCAGAGTCCCCAGGCTCTGCTTCCCCAGAGGAAGATGTGTCGGTGGGATTGAGGAGGTCTTCGAAGTACTCCGCCCACCGATTAACAACGTCCCGGTTCGAGGTCAGCAGCGTCCCGTCGGCACTATACAAAGTGTCGATGGCACACCGCTTCCCCCCCTAAGACGCCGGATGGTGGACCAGAATTTCCTCGAAGCCGAAGCCGCATTCCGCTTGGCCAGCCGATACCTGCCCAACGTACAGGCGCCGAGCCGTGGAGCAATTAATATGCCCACACCGGCTCTGCGCCTCTCACCACGGGCAACTCGAGAGTGGAAGAGAGTCCAACCCCTCTCGAGAGGACTGGTACCAAAGCCCAAGCCGTGCGTAGAGGTGAGTCCGACTATATCCGGTCGGAATTTCTCAACCTCACGCACCAACTCGGGCTCCTTCCCTGCCAGAGAGGTAACATTCCATGTCCCAAAAGCCAGTTTCTGTAGCCGGGGATCGTCGCGCCAACGACCCCTCCCTTGGCCGCTACCCAGCTCTCTGCGCACCTGACCCCTTTGGCCCCTCCTACAGGTGGTGAGCCCATGGGAAGAGGGTCCCACGTCGTCCCTTCGGGCTGTGCCCCGACAATGTCTCTGTATTATTTGTAATTGCAACATCCTTTTCTGTCTGGTCATCCTGAAAGGGGGATTACCACATGTGCGGTCCCTTCTCAAGGTTTCTTCATTTTCCTCATGTTGAGGTTTTTGAGTTTTTCCTTGCCCTCATGTTGGTTTCAGATCAGGGGATGGTGTAATAATAGCCTGTAATAATAGTCTGTGCAATAACCGAAGCAGCCCTTTGAGACTCTTTGTGATTAAGGGCTATACAAATAAAAATGACTTGACTTGACTAAATATCAAATGAAGTCCTTTTTTTTAAAACAGGGACCTTATTGATTGTTTTGCTTAAATCGTGATTGTTTCAAGACCAATTTGTTGAGACTAATTAGGTTCAAAAGAACTATACCTGTCATGAACCAGAACAGGATCAGGACCCAAACGCGTGACGTTTCTCACACAAGCCTTTTATTTTACGGGAAATGGGGAGTCATGCACGTTAGGCAGCAGTCTGGCGTGAAATGAGAGGAAGCCATAGGCCGACGAGATCGATACCAATTGCCCAAGTAGATATTGGACAAATGGGGTTGATACCGGACAGGACGGGACAGAGAGAATTGATAATGAAACAGGATATCGAAATAAGGTTCGATCTCTTGACCTCAATACTGTGCCGCACACGCGATTATATATATATATATATATATATATACACATATATATACTGGTATATATGGGCAGCACGGCAGCGCAGTGGTTAGTGCGTGTGCGTCACAGTTCTGAGGTCTTGAGATCAAACCTCCTGTGTGGAGTTTGTATGTTTTCCACGTGCTTGCGTGGGTTTCCTCCGGGCACTCAGTTTTCCTCCCGCATTCCAAAAACATGCATGTTAGACTAATTGGCCTAGGTGTGAATGAGCGAGTGAGTTGTCCGTCTCTGTGTGCCCTGGAACTGGCTGGCAACCAGTTCAGGGTGTCCCCTGCCCACTGCCCGAAGATAGCTGGGATGGGCTCCAGCACTCCTGCGACCCTACTGAGGATAAGCGGTCCAGATAATGGATGTATATATATATATATATATATATATATATATATATATATATATGTGCACACTGCCCGGAGATGGCTGGGATGGGCTCCAGCCCCCCCCGCGACCCTAATGAGGATAAGCGGTACGGCTAATGAGATGAGATGAGATGAGATGTGCACAGGGCAGCACAGTGGTTAGCGCGTGTGCGGCACAGTTCTAAGGTCTTGGGAACCTCCTGTGTGGGTTGAAATCCAGCTACCGGACTTACTTTGCGTAGTTTGTATGTTCTCCCCGTGCTTGCGTGGGTTTCCTCCGGGCACTCCGGTTTCCTCCCACATTCCAAAGACATACATTTCAGGCTAATTGGCCGATCCAAATTGTCCCTAGGTGTGAGCGGGTGAGTTGTCCGTCTCTGTGTGCCCTGGAACTGTCTGGCAACCAGTTCAGGGTGTCCCCTGCCCACTTCCCGAAGATAGCTGGGATGGGCTCCAGCACCCCTGTGACCATACTGAGTATAAGCGGTCCAGATAATGGATGGATATATATATATATATATATATATATATATATATATATATATATATATATATATATATATATATATATATATATATATATTGTACTGTTTACAGTATATCGAAAGAGAGAGCAAGAAGGAGGAGGAAAAAGAGAGGGCTTTCACTTCCAAGAGCCAACTCATAGAGCCGTTTCGTTCACGAACGAGCCATCAACCCTGGTTCTTTCCGATCTGTGAAACGGCGTGCAGAGATGGTGCTCGATTTGGACCTGTTTCGAACCGACAAAGGCGGCGATCCAGAACTCGTACGCGAGGTTCAAAGGAAACGTTTTAAAGATGTCACGCTCGTCGATAAGCTGGTTGCCGCCGACACAGAATGGAGAAAGTGTAAGATACCTTCTTCTTGTTCATAAGGGGCTATAGCTAACATTGTACTAGCATAACTCCGTTGGAAAAATAGGTGTATTTACTATTCCCGTATAGTTTAGTGTTGTTTGAGCTTTTTGTGCTTATTGAGGGAAACGTAACCATAAAGTTAAGTGTTGCCACATTTCGGCATGATCATACATTTGGAAACATTTGTAAAATATGTTTTTTCACTTTAATCTTGCGCCAGTACAATGGCACTAACTACATCAATTTACGATTTTTTTTACACTGGGTAGGGTATCACACTCTTAAGTTACTTAATTTTATTTCTTATTTTATTCAAACGGCATTCTTGAATTCTGTCATGAGATCAAATTTTATTTGAATGAAGTTTAAAGTGGTATGTCAAGTTGCCACCTCGCCATGCTGCTAATGTTAGCAACACTCAAATAGCAGAGTGAAAGGCAACTATTGTTGATCAACGGTGTAAAAATGTAAATTTAAGACTGTCAAACAGATAAACATAAAGTGCATTTGGAGATACACATATCATTGTGGGAGGCTTGAAATTGATTTGGTTTAGCTTCGCCTACAACGTGCAGTCTGATGCAATCCCGGTTTGCAGTTTTGACAACCTCACCCTGCTGTCTCACTCCTTTACGTGTGTCAGTTTGACCCACACTGTAGTCACGCCGTTTTATTTGTAATATTGATTGCTTTTGCACGTCCCATTCTCACTAAATTGTGTGCATGTTTTTTAACCTGATTATCTGTCAAGAAGAGATGCTTAATAGTTTTGTTTTCCAATGTCTGTCCTAAACAGGCCGCTTCACTGCAGACAATCTCAACAAAGCAAAAAATCTTTGCAGCAAAAGCATTGGGGAAAAAATGAAGGTAAGACGAGGTGATTTAGATGCACAGTTGAAAATAAAAATCTCTATTAATCTGTGAAACGTCATGTCGTTAAAGAAAAAAGAACCAGTTGGGGAGGACGACTCTATCCCAGAGGCTGCACAGAATTTGGAAGCACTCACAGCAGATATACTCTCGGTATGTGGTTGTTGAGCTGTCTGTGTGCACATTTGTGCTTTCACAAAGAGAAATAAGGGCTGCCCAGGTACGGAAATATAAAAAAAGGTACCTTGTAAAGAGGTAAATAAAATCCAACATTCACTTACCACCTTAGTTGAAATATTTCAGAATCCGCGCCACTGCTCATCTGCAACAGGGCCAGCAGCAAGTACCATAATTTCTTGACTATAAGACGCACCAATACATTATAAGGAAAAAAACATTTTTACATACAGAACCCTTACCTGGCAATGAGCTGTATTTTCCATGAAAAGGGTCTGTTTATCTTAAAAGCGCGAAACTGAATGTTAAACTTCTTTTGTGGTGTTTCTTGGAAGTTGTGACTTGCGTCTTCCTCTACATCGCCTGTCTCACGCTTACCTTTTCTGGTCGAGCGCCCCTGGTGGCCGTAAGAAAAAATGCATGTATCAGCCTCATATGTTGGTTTAAAATCATGGGATGGCGTAATTGTAACCTCTGCAGTTCTTTGAGACATCTTGTGATTAAGGGCTATACAAATAAATGTGACTTGACTTGAATCTCTGCATAAGGTGCAGGATTGGTATCGTGTGACAAAAGTTGCGTCTTATTGTCTGGAAATTACGCGATGTGAGAATTATGAAATAGTATCAAAGACAGAACCTATGTTTTTTTTCATCAGTGAGCTGCTAAATGTTTTTTCAGTCAGTGTAGTTGATTCAAGTAGCCCACACATCAAGTAGCGGTAACCTTGGCTGCCACTGCACATGTGTTTACCTTTACTGATCGTCATGATAATTCTATGTTGCCCAGAGTGCGATCAGGTTGCTTAATAAAATCTGAAATATTAATAGGATAGTGTAAAATATTTGTCCAGTAAATTTTGCTGTATTTTGCAGTGCATCTGAAAACGAGTTTTATAAAACACCAAGATCCAAACAAAGTATTCTCAAAGTAACCAAACTAACATTTTTCTTCTCAGTCTTTTCCCTAGCCCTTCTTGAAGAAAGATAGAACATAAAAACAAGGGTGAAAAAAAGAAAGGAATAGAACAATTAAGAGAATAAATACAAATGGAAGAAAGAATAAAAAGGCTTGAAAAAGAAAGAATGAAAGAACGAAGGAAATGATAATAAATGAAGGAAAAGAACAATAATGAAAATACAAAAGAAGAAAAAGAAAGAAAAAAGAGAACACCGTAAAACAAATAAAAGAAAAAAACTAAAAGGAAAATGAAAAAAGCAAAAGGAGAAGAAAAGAAAAAAAAAAAGAAAACAATTTTTTAATACCTGTAGCAGCAAAATGGTCCTTGTAGGAGCTCCACATGTTTTGTAAAATACAAATTTATTTACATAATGCATGTTCATGTGGTAGTTTGTGTTTTTCCGCTTTTTATTTAAATCAATGTTTTTTTTCTGTTTTTTTTTTAATTCAGGTGTTTTTTACCACTATGCTACTTCATTTAATTGTTAGTCTTTCCATTTCCCCGCCCCCTTTTTTCAACCATAACTTGATCCACTATTTTGTCACTCTCTCTAGGCTTTAACAGTGACCCAGATCAAGAAGGTGCGCGTGCTCGTGGATGAAGCCATGGTAAAAACTGATGGCGAACGGTTAAAGTTGGAGGCAGAACGCTTCTCATATCTGAGGGAGATTGGCAATCTCCTGCACCCATCTGTACCCATCAGCAACGATGAGGTGGGTGTTGGAGTAAATCCTGAATTAAATATTCGCCACGGACTATCAATCTCATGTGCATCTATTGAGAGGTGTTAAATAGTGGGGGTCGCTAACGTGTGGCTCTTTTCGTGCGTACATTTGGCCCGGAGATAGAATTCACTTGACACTTTGAGGACGGGAGTGTAATACTGTGTTTTTAGCATTAGCATTAGGAGTGCTGTAGCGCTTTTCTTCTTTTAAGGCTGGTACGATGAAATGTCATAAGAAGTGTCAGTATACACTTGAGAGTGTGAAGTCTGCCTTCTACAATTCCCTTTATCTTTTTTCAAGCTTGGTTTACGTAAGTTGTGAAAAAAATGAGGATCAACCAAGAACATGAGGACTTTAAAAAATTGAAAATTTCAAAGATGTTGAAGATTTGCTTTTATATCACGGAATGTAGGATGAATAATGACCAATATATACCCAAATTTAAAAATACTTCACATAGCTGTATGTAAATGCAGCCATACCCTTCTCGATAGTAGTATTTACTGACATTTTTACAAAAGCACTTTTCTCCAACCTTGTTTTGAAATTAGTATTCACAACAAAATGATAGTCAAAATGAAACTTAACGATCCTGAGGGAGACAAATTTCCAGTGCTGAAGTTGATCCGGGAGACAAGATCTGGCATTATTATATATATTTTATGAAACCATTACATGTTACACAGTAAATTTAGGGATCAGAATTTTCCGCGGATCCGCGGATTTCCGCTGTTTTTGAACCCCAAAGGTCATTCCCGTAAATCGTCTTAATTCGATGAGAAAATATTTTGGGGGGGGTGAGGTATGATACGTGACTGTTTCATCACCCCAAGTTAGCAGTTAGAGATCGCGAGAAAAATCGGCAAAAAGAAACGCCAGCGCATTAGATCTATAACACACAACAAATAGATGGACTCCTACCATTGGTCGATAGGTTCGCTGATAACCAATCAGCGGAGCTTTTGTTCAGAGCATTGGCTTTCTCAAACATGGCGCTCCTTCCGGTCTTTTCAAACGGTGAAATGAGTGTTTGAAAAAGTAAATATGAAAATACTAAGAAAAGAAGACGAGGCTTTTGTCTCCGAGATTGATAAAGGAATCAAGAATAAATTTAAGTGGTCATGGCTGGAGAAGACTGTCACAGACTGACATGTATTTTCTTTAAGCATGTTCAGTTTGTGCATTCTATTTTCAAATTAATGATGAATGGTTATTAATGTATATATTTTCATATATATTGTTGATTAGTAGCTAAATACAAGGTCCATCTTCATCATCAAAACACAACAATGGTGATGGTTGTAACATTGTAATCCCCCAATTGTTTTAAACATCTTAAAACTTAAAAAAATACATGGTTTCTGTTTTGTTGGATTTAATTCATTCTAGTGCAATTTTCACATAGCAAATAAGATAAATGCCGTTGGCTTCGGGTGGGTTTGCCCCCCTGAGCCCCCCACCGGGCTCCGCCCTGGACCTGGCCGGGGCCTGCGGCCCCTGGACCCTGGCTATTTCAGCTGAAAATGAAAATCTCCATTCTGATCCCTGTAAATTAAAATGTGCTGATGAATAAGCTTTAGTCTCGAAATCAGTTTTGGTGTTTTTTTTTAAATTGTGTTTCAATATATATGGTTTTCACTGATTTTTTTAAAGATATATTGCTTTCATGACTGCTTAAGTCATAAATGTTCCTGACTAATGTTTTAGCTTTGAGTGCTAAAAATGCATAATTTGATGACTAACCTTGTTGTTTTGAAAATAGATCCTACTTATTTATGATGCCTTATTTTGACTAGAAAAGAAAAAATTGAATATGTACATTGAGTATACTGACAATCCACTAGCTGATTGTAGTAACATAAAGCTGAATAACTGTGCTTCCACACCCAGTTAAAAAAATCCGCTGCAATTAATTTTCGCCCTGCAGCATTGGGATGCTATTAATTATTTGCTTGCAATCCATCAAAAATACCTCTTGAAAAAGTCTCAATATTGGTGATGTCATGTGGGCGAGGCCGTAGCATATCCTTGCCCAAAAAAAGACGGCTCGTAGAGGGATGGGCGCCCCCAGACTGTACTTGCTCAAGACACACCAGAGATGTGGTGCCCCTTACGACCCTTGCGGTGAACTATGATTATTGCAGACCATTGGAAATGGTGCACCTACAACCCGAGTGGTTAAATGACCCACCACCAGATAGGAATTCAATCTTTCAAGCGTTTTGTGTGTCCAGAAGTCTACCCGACTCACCGTAGTGTATTTACGCAGTTTTGGTGTGCATGTGTTACCTATGTTTCGTGGAAATAAATACTCGATTGTTTGTATTCAAATGTCACTGCTATTTTTGCAGGATGCTGACAACAAGGTAGAACGTACCTGGGGTGATATCAGTGTCCAGAAGAAATACTCTCACGTTGATCTGGTGGTCATGGTTGATGGCTTTGAGGGGGAGAAAGGAGCTGTCGTTGCTGGAAGCAGAGGCTACTTCCTGAAGGTGAACCAATCAAACATGGAAACGAGCGTGACGATTTTTTGTGTCTTTTGCCTTTCTCACTGTTGTGTACGTTGTCTTCAGGGCCCGCTGGTGTTTCTTGAGCAGGCTTTAATCAACTATGCTATGAGGATCCTGCACAGCAAGAATTACACCATGCTTTATACGCCCTTCTTTATGAGGAAAGAAGTCATGCAGGAAGTCGCTCAGCTCAGTCAATTTGATGAAGAGCTTTACAAGGTGACTTACTAATTAATTACTATTAATGTTTAATTCTGACATTTGAATTTTTTTTTTGTATCTGAAACTCAACTTTTCAAGGGTTGAGGGTGGCAAACTGCCCTTCCACATTTTCAAACTATTTACAATAACCTTTTAACCTGTTCAACTGAGACAACACAACCTCTAGAACGCACAAATATATAGGAAAAAAAATGTAAAACACTGAGGAACAAAAAAGATCAATAGATTCCACTGAAAATTGTCATTTAGTCGGTACCTCAGATTTGAGGCACTCATTCAGTTTCTTCTCTCAATAATGGACAATGCAGTCTGCTTTGGAGTCATCAATATAATTCAAATGAGGCCAAATTTGGCTTCCTTTTATGCTTTGTCTCATTTTGAAATTGAAAAATACCTGCGTGTATTATGGCTGCATGATTTTGGAAAAAAAACCCAATTGTGATTTTTTTATTTCGACTTGGATTGCAATTTCAATGCGATTTTAAAAGAAAAGTTGCATTTCTGTGCTCATTTTGGGGGGGCGAACTTAAACATAGTGACATGCAAAAATACCTCCTGATGACGTCCCTAGATACTGAGAGTATACAACTGTAACAAAATAACAAATGCAAATAAATTAAGAAATGCAGTTGAATAAATGGTTTTTATTGTCATACAAAAGGACGACATACAAAAGCTCATTGTCAGGATGACATTTTCAGAGTCCGGTTTAATTTCATGAATTTATTTTCAATGTAACAAGCCACCAAGGCTCCAAGCTGTGGCGTTTGATTTGGTGGCTCTTTATGCAAGGGCTGTTTGACTGACTGGCAGCTTACACGAGGCTGTCAAAGTCGTACACACACATCTTGCAAACCTTGCCTCGCCTTTATTGGTTGGTACCATTAAACCCTGCTTCTGATTGGCCGGCGCTGTTAAATACAAATAACTGGAAATATGAATCCGTTACACTACTGCACTATTGATTAGATTTCAGTTAATCGTGCAGCACTAGCGTGCATATATTATAGGTTTTTCAAACAGTTTAAGGTATGTCTGTAGCTTGCCCTGTAATGTTATTGACTCAAATGCTGACGCAGGCAGGAAGAGGGGTGGCGGCTATTTAGCCAATCAGAATGCAGAACACGATGCATGATGAAAATCAACGAATCCTCGAAACTGCAAAAACTTAACCGCAATACAGCGTGGGGATTACTGTAACAAAGCTTGATATATTTTTTTTGTCATTTGATCTTGAACGGTCGATAGGTCATCGGTAAAGGCAGCGAGCGAGAAGATGACAGCTCAATCGACGAGAAGTACCTCATTGCCACGTCTGAGCAGCCCATCGCAGCATTCTTAAGAGAGGAGTGGCTGAAGCCCGAAGACCTTCCCATACGCTACGGCGGCTTTTCGACCTGCTTCAGACAGGAAGTAGGCTCCCACGGTCGAGACACGCGTGGCATTTTCAGAGTGCATCAGTTTGAAAAGGTTGGTCCTGTTTGAACAAAGTGAGCCAATAAAACTCGCGTTGAAAATAACCCGGCCAATGCTTAGATCGAGCAGTTTGTCTACGCATCACCGCACGATGGGAAATCGTGGGAGATGTTTGACGAAATGATTGGGACCGCGGAGGATTTTTACAAGTCTCTGGGTATTCCGTACCGTATCGTCAACATAGTCTCTGGTATGTCAGTTGGGGGTTTGAATTTCTTTCTTTCAGTCGTTTCAATTCAAATTTTGCTAACTATTCCGTTTACCTCCAAGGTGCACTTAATCATGCTGCGAGTAAGAAGTTGGACCTAGAGGCTTGGTTCCCGGGCTCTGGTGCTTTCAGAGAGCTGGTGTCCTGCTCCAATTGTACAGACTACCAGGCCAGACGCTTGCGAATCCGTTATGGACAGACCAAAAAGATGATGGACAAGGTCAGTGTGGTGGAACTTTTGGCCATTATAATTACCACATTTTCCGAACTATAAGGCATATTTAAAAACCCCAGTTTGGCCAGAAATTTTAAAGTGCGTCTTTTTTTTTTTTTTTTTTTGCCACAATACGGCGGATAAGGTTGGAAATGCATAAGGTAATAATAGGTATGTGCGACCAGCAAAGTTTTTTTTACGGTAACGCTGTATTTCAGCAATGGTTGTGCATGATTGACGAAAAAACCCATTGCTGACGGTCCTTTCAAACCGTAGTAGTGGCGGTGAGAGTGCCACTTTGCCACTGAACAACCACTGGTACATATGACATACAACAAGGCATTGGACTTTGTCTCATAGGCACTATTTTTACTCACAGTGGAAGGACCACACGGTGACCCTTCCAGCACGTTAAGTTTTTTCTGACAAAAAGGTAAGGCGAGAAATGTACTTCAATACTCCAACTCAATACAACATTTTATTTATATCTGTACATTCAAGGAAACTGCGGGTCAGATGAATCAACATTTCGTTCTGTATACACAGGTACAAGAATGACAATAAAGTATATCTGAATCTGAACTGTACTGTGACCGTACACCTGCTATGTGTTCCTTTTCTGCATCTCAGTGATAAGAGTTTGTGTTTTTCACGCAGCCTTAACTATCGGTCATCTGGTGCAACTACCGAATGACCACAAACGAATTGCATTGTGAGCAAGGGTTGGTTCGACCAATTCAGGCGGCGATTCGGCCTTCGGAGCATGTTGGCCTCTGCAGATGAAGCATCAGCGAGGCGTCATGTTGAAGATGTGTTCCCCAAATGCCCGTTTATAAGCGCATCTTCAATCTGAAATAAAACAATGCTCAAAACCCACCCACCCACTGCTTCCCCACTTTTTATCAGGAAATACTTCGTAGGGTGTCAAAATGATATTCATACCTACTCAGCACCAAAGTTTGTTGTGGAATCTTTTTCTCGCCTTACCTTTTTGTCAGACAAAACTTAACGTGCTGGAAGGATCACCGTGTGGTCTGAAGAAGAAAACCAAAATTATAAGCTTTTGGTCTAAGGAGAGGGAGGGAAGGAACTCGGACCATCCAGGCATTGTGGTTGGATGGCACCAGGCCTTCTCGCCGAGGGGCCACGGCCTTCTATGTCCCCATTGTCCATTAGGGTAAAGGCCCCCTTGGGCCGCTGTCCTGGTGCTAGTCGTGAAGAAAGAGCGAGCATGTGTTCCCGCCCGCGCTTTTAAATAACAATGAGGTCATCGGTCACTGGAGGCATGTCCTGTGAAGTTCTTCGATTGACTGAGTAATTGGTGAAATTTAATTCAGACAACGAAATAAATCTCTGGCATCAATCATGATATCATACATAAGCACTTATTTAATCTTTTGATCTCAAATTAATATTCTGGGGATTATTATACAACTGGAAAATTCTGGTCACTTCCTGTAGGGGACGAAATGTGTCTGTGCGCACTGGTGTGAAACGGCATGTTGGTTTGTGAATGTTTTGAGGTTCCTGCTTGTTTTGGCAGGGTTTGTGGTTGGGAATGGTTAGGCTAAATGTATTTATGTACCACACAGACTAATTTAAAGTAAGTAGTGTTTATCTTTAAAATCTCACTGTTTTCTCTCTCTCTCTTTCTCAGTAAACCGGCTCTCTTGAATTTGCACCCCAGAAATGACATTTTTAAAAAGGTGTCTCGCTACTTTGTGGATTTTCACTTTTTGTGGTTAGTTTTGGTCCCTATTGACTGCGAAAACCAAGAGATCTCTGTACATGACAAGATGCTTTTTTTTGGGGAGTGCGCCTTATAATCTTGTGCACCTTATAGTGCGGAAATGATCGTCCAAGATATTGCGGGCTTAATTCTACCTGCTGTTTAACTGCCTTTTTGTAGGTCAAACAATTCAATGTTAACTTTTCATTTTGGTGAAAGAACTTATTTTTCCTGCCATTCCGATAGATAGAATTTCTCGTAAAACACCCTCATCTTTGTAATCTTTCCTGTTTTCAGGCGGAGTTTGTTCACATGCTTAATGCCACCATGTGTGCAACCACACGGGTGATATGCGCCATCCTGGAGAACAACCAAACGGAAGAAGGCATCGTTATTCCAGAGAAGCTCAGGGAATTTATGCCACCTGGTAAGTGAAGGGACCAAGCTGAAAATCTCTTATTTAAGTTCACGATTATTACCATATGTGAGGAGTTGCATGAATTAAACTCTAGATCATTTAAAAAGGGGTAGCACGGCGTCGCAATGGTTAGCGCGTGTGCGGCACAGTTCTGAGGTCATGGGTTCAAATCCATCTACCAACCTTCCTGTGCGGAGTTTGCATGTTCTTCCTGTGCTTGTGTGCGTTTCCTCCGGGCACTCCGGTTTCCTCCCACATTCCAAAAACATGCATTTCAGGTTAATTGGCCAGTCCAAATTGTCCCTAGGTGTGAATGAGCAAGCAAATTGTCTGTCCCTGTGTGCCCTGCGACTGGCTGGCAACAAGTTCAGGGTGTCCCCTGCCCACTGCTCGGAGATGGCTGGGATGGGCTCTAGCACCCCTGCGACCCTACTGAGGATAAGCGGTGCAGATAATGGATGGATGGATTGATGCAAGTTATTTTTACACTAAACTGCAAGAAGGTGCTATAGGCCTGCGTTGATCATTTCAAACCTTTCCGTGTCGTGCAGAAAAATGTCCCCCCACGTAATAAGCCCCCCGAACATACGAGGACTTGTATCTCATTTTCTTGGGAATGTAATAGTAAACAGTAAAACACAGAATTTATACTTGGGAGAGAAATCACTTTTTAAAGAAGTTTAAAACATTAACAGTACTTTGACAACACCTTTTCTTACCTTTTGGGACACCAACACTGAGAAGATGAGCCGTCATTTTGCCTAAGTAAATATTTTCTTTGCTCAAATGGGATTTCTTTACAAAGTGCAAATGCTCAGTGCTTTAAATGAGATACAAAGTCGTTTTTGTGGCATTTTCCCTCGTGTCTTATGCTCGCTCCCGCTAGTGGAGACATTTCACACACAGGGATGACACTGGTAATTTATCAAAACAACTGAATAAAAACTGCACCAAAAAAAATAAATCAATAAAAGTTCTGCAGACCTCATCTGTAATTGGTGAAATATTCGGCTGGAAAGCGTTAAAGTTTGGAGTTAGCGAGAAACTTTTAATGAAATGGCAATAAGCGAAGTGACTATCAGTACGATGTAAGCCACGTAGATGCGGAAGGAACCCGTGGCGGATCGTCTACCGAGACACCAAGAATGAAAATGTAAATTGATGTAGTGGTTTTAAACGAAACTAATACTTTGGCAAGCCTGTTCTTTATGCTACAGTTATTCGAATAACTCTTAATATGTTATGTTGTTACTGAAATTTACTGGCATGTCAATTATTTAAAATTCGTATACCTTTTATTTTAAACTGCCTTTCAAGTCAAGTTGAGAAAAGAGGCTTGAGAAGCGTGTGCCGATCAACTGGTCCCGAGTGATCCTCGCCTGTTTAGGCTCTGCGTGCTGGTGCTGAGTCCTCGATGGTCGGCCAAGAAGCGCGGTTGAGGGCGGTCAGGACTTTCACCGCAGCCCACGTTCAGTACATTAAGCGAATTGGCTCTTTTCATCCCAGCATTCATGGGGGTGGCTTCCTCCATGTCGACGCCCTTGAGCTTGCGCACAAGCTTCTCGCTACTTCGCCGAATGGACTCTCGCAGTTTGGTAAAGGAACCGCTTCGCCTCAACGGGACGTCCTGTTGCCCCGATGGATCCCTGGTACCCGCCCAGTTGGGTCGGGCGTCGCCTTCCACAGATCCAAACTCCTTCTCGTGCGCTCGGGTGAGGATCTCTTTGTAGAGCGCTTCGGCCTGGCGGTACTTTCCCTGCTTGAGGTAACAGGAGGCCAGGTTGTTTTTGGTCTTGGCCACGTTGGCGTCGTCGGGTCCCAGCTTGCTCTGGTAGATGTGCAACGCTCGATCGTAGTAGCGCTCGACTTCCTGGTACTTGCCTTGGTTCTGACACAAAAGCGCCAGGTTGTTTAGCTGCTTGGCCACGACATGGTGACATGTATGTTTTTGGTGCAACTTTTATATGTTTTTTCCTTCTTGATGATGCATTTTTGGGTCTGGTATAACTTATACCAAAGACTTATAACATTGGTAGCCATTTCCTCCCTGCTTGGCGCACGGCATTAGGAGTTGGAATTGGGCGGTTTGGTCACTTATCATCAGTTGGGTTCAAATGGACCCAAATGGAGAATCTCATAGTTAAGAATAAGGATACCATTATAATTAAAACTATAATACCCCGGAGCAAGTTAAAAGTCCGTAAAATACGGTACTACTAATAAGAATGCCGTGTTATTTTGGTGTCTGTCTTATTTTGTGTCCCTTCGTAAAAACTATTTTTTCATTCCCCTGGCTACATTTTTCTGTACTTGCTTTTTTTTTCATCAATATTGTATATCAAGATATTACATTTCATGCAATGCAACACTCTTGAAGTAGCTCTATTACATTGAGTGTTTATTTCAATTCAAAATTATCAAATACAGTGCTTAAAAGGGAATATTAATTTGCTAATACTTTGATTTTAAAGTTTTTATTGTAAATAAATGTATTCTTTTGTATGTTTTAAGTGTTTTAAAACTAATTGGATGAAATGATGGCTTATGTTATCTTTTTCCGGAAGTATTGGGTTTACGACTCTTGGCATAAACAAAAAATAAATACATTATTCGTTATTTTTTATTTTACCCACGGCCCTCTGCAAATGTGTTTAAACCAATGTGGACCGTGACTCAAAAAGTTAGTTCACACTTGCTTTAAGGGCTCTGATGCGCATTCGAAATGAGGAAAGGATGAATCAAGTTTTCCTATGTGTCAGTTTGAGGCAATTGTGAAACTTGTTTTTTTTTTCCCTATTGCAAATGCTGAAGCGTTTACACAGAAGGTAACCCAATGTGTTTTCTTTTTGTCTCTGTCCATGTTTTGTATTAATACAGTTATCCACTTGTCTGTGCCGTTTATCCATCAAGGTATGACCGAACTTATCAAGTTTGTCAAGCCTGCGCCCATCGACCAGGAGATGTCTAAAAAAGCAAAGAAACAGAAGAATAAGCAAGCAGGAGATCAAGGCCTGCCCAACGCCATGGAGTCAATGTCGGTCAACAACTCTTAAACATACAAATCAGACAGAATTGAACCTTTCATTAAAGCACCGAATTATTTTGGGAGAGGGGGAAAAAAAAAATCCGGAATGCACTTATTATTGATTGATAGTGGTTTTCCACAATGCTTCTGGATACTCCATCCAAATTGTATGTACAACAAAAAACACAAAAAGCGCTAGTTTCCATTTTATTAGGGGTCATCAAGCCAGCTCACAAATGACTTTCTCACATTCCGAGCCTAAAGCAAACAAAGAACACTAGTTTCTGGCTTGTTTTGTTTGTCCTTTGTTATGCAAGAAACACTGGAGTGTAGGTGAGTAGAAGCTCATTCAAGACCGAGTACCATTTAAGAATTCTTATAAAGGTTAGCTTATGTGCTGAAGCTGTCAAAACTACTTCAACTTGTATTTTGGGACTCGCTTGTCTGTTAACTGTTTATTATAGACTCTGAATTCCCTTCTCGTGGCCTTTTCCCTCCATCATGTCACAGTTGAGCATTGAGCCTATATAAAAAACAAATCACAAAGTGGCTTTTACTGTAAGCATAATAAAAATCCAGGTCGAACGGGACTTGTTTTGGGTCTTTATTGTTTTAATTTCAAAATTCAGATTATCTGTAAACTAGAACATCAACAATGAGACGCAAAACCATTTTTGGCTAGGTCATTGGAACAACCCAAAGATTTAAACTGAGTCCAGACCATAATTGTTCTAGCCCGGGAGAGTAGAATGTCCTTCTGGGAAGGCTGCAGAGTCAGCAAAACAAAAAATGCCAAGTCAGCTTTTTTGTGACCGTTTTCACATCTGGGGTTACCAACGTGATAAAAGCTGGTGTTTTTATTGTTAAGTCAAGTTTATTTGTGACGCCCTTAATCACAAGGAGTCTCAAAGGGCTGCACAGACCACAGATTATTGCAGACCACAGACTAATTATTACACCATCCCCTGATCTAAAACCTACACGTGGGCAGGGAAAAACTCAAAAACCTCAACATGAGGTAAATGAAAACACCTTGAGAATGGACCGCACATGAGGTAATCCCCCTCCCAGGATGACCAGGCTGCTATGGAGGTAGCAATAACAAATAATACACAGATATTGTCAACATAAAATATAGGTTATTCATATGCTATACAATAGAAGTGTGTTTTAAGCCTAGATTTAAACAGTTCCACTGAGGTTGCAGATCAAATCTCAGGGGGAAGAGCATTCCATAGCACTAGGGCCCGAATGGAGAACGCTCTAGAACCTGCGGATCTCTTCTTGGCTCTTGGGATCACTAGTAGACCAGCAATTTCAGAGCAAAGACTCCAGACTGGAACAAAGGGCGCAATTAAATCGGAAAGATTGTTCCTTTTTTTCGTCAGGGATAACCTACCTGTATAAGATGGTGGTCACCCTTTTCTTGGGTGGACAGATAATTATATAGAATTTATTAATCCCAATTTTTGTGTATGTGAGTGCAATTTTGACGGTTGTACTGCAGGCCTCTGGGAGTGTCTTTAGCTAGGTTTCATGTCAAGGCAACTCCAATAAAACAAAATTGATAAACATGTGCCTTTTGCTCTGGTAACCTAAAATCTACAAGGCAGGTTGTACTGGGTGGGCTGACACCCTTTCCTACTGGGCGAGATTGTGAACCAACGTTCTATCCAAGTGCACGCCCTGCAATCAATTGGCTCCTGGGAGTGGTCACACCTGTGGCCAATCTGCTATCTACCCAAGGAGCCTTATTCAAGGACAGCTGCCCAGAATGGATGGATCATTTTTAGGAGTTCTAGTCTCATCTCATCTCATTAGCTGCACCGCTTATCCTCAGTAGGGTCGCGGGGGTGCTGGAGCCCATCCCAGCACTCATCGGGCAGTGGGCATGGGACACCCTGAACTGGTTGCCAGCCAATTGCAGGGCACACAGGGACAGACAATTGGCCTGCTCATTCACACCTAGGGACAATTTGGACCGGCCAATCCACCTGAAATGCATGTCTTTGGAATGTGGGGGAAACCGGAGTGCCCGGAGGAAACCCACGCAAGCACGGGGAGGACATACAAACTCCGCAAGGGTAGTCCGGTAGATGGATTTGAACCCACACAGAAGGTTCCCAAGACCTTAGAACTGTGCCGCACACGCGCTAACCACTGCGCCGCCGTGGAATTCTAGTCATGGAATGGTAATGAGGATGTGATGACAGGGACCTGCTAATGCACTGTTGAGATGGATGCCAACTGCGGTTAAACCTGAAAAAAAGACCAGGCTTGGGAAGAGCGAGCACCAGTCCATCCAACACTCAGGGGTAAGCATCCAGTGGCTGAATCTATTTTGGGAAAGTAGGAAGAGTGATTCATTTTTGTTTGGAGTGAAAAGAAGTCCGATCCTTTGAGTCTCCTTGTGATTAAAGGCTTTGCAAATAAACTTTACTTAAAAAGCATTGGATTCATTGTTCCCAATTTAAAGCACTAAAATGTCTTAAATCTATGTATCTTTTTTTTTCCTTAAGTGTGCAAACGTGAAAACGTTTTTTATATGTTTGAACGAAAAATATAGATTTTTAAATTCTATTTAAATTTTTTGATAATTTCTGGATTACTTTCGCGGTAACATCGCATGACCACAATAAAGTAACTATGGAAATGGGTGTTTTCAGTCGAGCCTTTCAAAGCAGACCCACGTCTGAAATCTGCCCACAATAGCAACTTCGGACAGAGGCATTAACTTTGAGTTTGGACAATGGGGAAGTTTAAATTTAATGGAAAGAGTCTGTCTGACGAATGTTTTTCGCCATGGCTAAAAGCTGTGCCAGGTAGTCTACGAGGCTAGATGTGTTTTGTTCAAGAAATATTTTAAACTGCATGATGGGAGTCAAGGCATCAAAGTCGCATGTGCAAAATGCGTAACTTCAGAATCGAGTTGCCAACAGACACCAGGTATTTCCCCGTTCTGTTCGTCTCTTGTTTACATCATGCCTCCACCCGAACGCCAGATAACAACCAGGACAGTGGCAGCATCGGATGTTTAGCAAAAGCGGAGGTTCTGTGGGTTTTTTTTTTTATCACAGTGATGACTCATTCCATTTAGGTCAAATGAGCAAGTTGGAGACTTATTCTGAGCAATGTTCTCAGAGTCAGAAACCACCCACTCATTTGCATGCGGTTCTGACATTATGCATACAAGTTTGTATTAGCCCCGTACATCCTGGAACAGCTTGTCGTGGATGCTGAAAAGGATGTATTTGTTTAAATGTTTGAAAGACTCAACCACACCACAAAAACAAAGGCTCTATCTCTATTTTCACCATTGGTTCCGAGAAATGCAAGATCGCAGTTTATGGGACATGGAACAGCCCAGTAGCTACTACGCTATTTCAAAGTAAGTACGCAGCTTGTCAATTTCATGCATGCAAACAGATTCCAAAACTTAAAATCTACTGTAATGAAGTGAATTTCAAAACTACTGTATAATAATATCCCCAAATAAATTAAAGTTAAAAGAGTTTAATGAAGATGTCAATCAAAACTGAACAAATATTTTTTGAAGGTAGAAAACGTTATGGCTGTTGTATTGGATCAAATTATATGGCATGAATCTTGTTTTTCAGCTTCAAATTATATCATTAATGTCAGCCTAACAGCCATTACAAATATAAAATGGGCTGCATTTTAGTTTGCTAAATATTTACTGAATTTAGTTTTACTTTTAAAATGCTTTACATTTTTCAACATTTATTCTCAGGAAGGTGCCAAGGACCTGTAAGGCGTAAGCAGTTGTTTTCATGGATGGTCCAAACGTAAATTAGAAGTTCTTGGAGCTTTGGAAGGAAGAACAAGCAGAGCAGCATGGCGGTGTTCAATTGATTGTGGTCTCCACACTTAGCATGCATTATGCAAACCTGGATTTCTTCTGTTGCAACTGGGCAAGACTTTGAGGGCCTTGTACCCGGTATACAGTACTCTGCAAGCAGAGGTGATTTTTTTTCCTCCCTCCCCTCCACCATGCAAACCAGGTAGTTGCTCGGTTTGAGGGAAAGTCCGGCACTCTAAGGGCATAGCTCATCTCTGAATCAAATGGGCTAAGGAAGCGATACAAATACTGAATGCTAGAATTGCAACAAGTGGAAAAGTAACTAGAGAGAATTTGCATGCCAATGAAAAAAAAGTGAACGCCAGCATTTGGCTATACAAGTTTTTTTGTCCATGCAAGTGTTAAGATGTGTTGTGAATATAGCAGTTTGATGTTTTACACTGGACTAGTCATTTTTCAGGAATGATGAAAAAATACTTCTTAAATGTAGCAAAATAATTCTATTTATCTGTCAGTTCTGAGATTCCCTGATGTGCTGTAAACATCTTTTTGTTTTCCATGTGTGAAACTTCGGAGAGCTGTTTTTCCAGATAGAAATTTAACTGTAACCAAAGTTTCTTCTACAAAAACTAAAACATGTTTTTAAAATTGCCTCAAATAGGTGTGTGTTCTTTTCAATAGTTAGTTTCTTATTTTTGGTGGCTTGGTCTTAAATTTGATTTCGAAAAGTCTTAACTTGTATTAAGCTGTAGGAACCATGTCGGGGTGCGATGAAAGGCAGGATTAATCAGATTTTAACTTCTTCTATTTCTGTCACTGATCACAGGAAGACTACTTCTATTGAAGCAAACTGAGGACCATTGTCAGTCATAATAAGCGTCAATTCCCCATCTGGCAAACTAACACTTCAGGTGTAAGTGGTTCCTTGTTGCTTTTTAATTAAACCACGGCCCTAACAACTTCACCCATGGAGAATGCCCAGCAATACCGTGTGAGTGTGTGCACACACACACACACACACACACACAATCTCAAACAAAATCATCCCCAACCTCACTGCCTGTGGATGGAATGAAAAAGGCATAATAAGGAAGACAAGCACAAGTTACTCATTTACTCCAGCAGACTTTACACCAGTACACAATAAAAAGTACCTTATTGTCGACTGCTAAACGGGTAAGGCCAAATTACATTTAAGTCTTCATTTATGATTGTGGTGCAGTTACACAGTTAAGTGTAAATTTCAAACAGCTTTGGTGTAGCCAGTGTGTGTACTTAACCTGCTACTAGGAAGAATGAGTGATGCAGAGGATGATAATGAGATTTCTTTTACGGTCAAGGTAAGCTTTTTCTACAAACACTCGACCCACACAATTTTTCTGACTCTCATACTCACAGCGAGCCTGTTTTATATGTGTTTGCATTTTAGTTTCTTGGCCGAGTGGAGGTGGTCCGCCCAAGTGGGTTAAATATCCTGGAGGAAGCGGCTCAGAGCCTCAAGGTATTATATGTAGCTGCACCCTTTAAGTCGTATTTAAGAACTAGTACTGTATGCATAAAAAAACCGGGGCAGATGTCTTGAAAGAGTATTGTATTTGGTGCCTCTCAGGCAGGGTTGGGTAGGGTTACTTTAACTGGATTACTTTCAATTCCTTTTGGATTACTCCAATACCAAATATGCTAATAAAAGACAAAAGAAACTAAATATGAATAAAATTATGACTCACAACAAGTGGTAAGCTTTCTCTCCTGGCTTTGATCTCTTTGATCTCCGGCAAAACTAACATAAAATGCGACAGAAACATAATGAAAATAAATCCATTCAGCCTGCCAACATCATTTTTGCCATTCCATGTATTCCATTACTCCCCAAGCCTGCGCAAAATTTAGTAATTTATTTTTTAAAGTAAATGAATCCTCAATATCCTTTTTTAAACCTGTTTGCAATATGCACTCTGGAGGGGTAAATCCTGTGGATTATTTCTCGCACTTTGTCAACAGATAGCAGTTGGTAAAATCCAGACTCTTTTCCAGTCAATAATATGAATACATTTCTTCAAGAAAAAACTTTGTTTTTTTTTTTATATTAATTAGTGATAAGACCTTTGATATGATAACGATTGGCGACTAAGTTGATTTTCCAAACCTTGGTGCTATCCAGAAGGATTGCAAATGTGTTTGGATCCTTTACCAATCTGATTTTTAAGTAACATGGCAGAAGCCAGGCACAACATCGCATTTTACACAACTGTTTTCAGTATTGACAGTCTTCCATTAGGTGATATTTTTCGCAAGTATATCAGTTTCCATTGCTACGCAGCTGACACTCAACTATATCTTCCGATGGAGGAATCTGCTACACTAAACTGTGGAAATTTGGAGACCTCCCTTACTGAGATAAAAGAATGGATGTCACTCAAGTTCTTGCGCCTTAACTCTGAAAAGACCGAAACGTTAGTTACTTGTCCATCTTAATGCCGTGACTTGTTCTCAAAAACTGCTCTGAACATTGACAAATATAAAATCACCCAGAGTGACTCAATAGTTGGGTGTCATATTTGACCCCGATCTGTCTTTTCAAACACACGTTTAGAATATTACTAGAACAGTTCTTTTCTATCTTCGCAACATTGCTAAAATTCACCCTATACTGTCTCAGTCTAATGCGGAGATAATTCATGCGTTTGTTGACTCCAGTCTCAATTACTGTAATGCACTACTCTGCAGTCTCCCAAATCCAAAATCAAGAGCTTTCAGCTGGTAAAAAATGGCTTTTAACTATGACAAGAAATTTTGATCACATTAACCTGCATTGGCTCCCTGTCAGCTGAAAATGTGATTTTAAGATTCTGTTGGTATTATGCCAAATCATGCATGGCCTTGCTCTCATATATTTCAGATTGAATTTCCCCCTATGTTTCTGCCTGGTGCCCTCCATCTTAAAATGCTGGTCTACTAGTGATCCCAAGAGCCAAGAAGAGAGCCGCAGGTTCACGAGGGTTCTCCATTCAGGCACCTGTGCTGTGGAATTCTCTGACCGCTGAAATTAGATCTGCAATCTCAGTGGAAGTGTTTAAATCTAGGCTTAAACACACTTCTTTTCTATAGTTTATGAATGACGTCATATTGAGAATATCTGTATTTGTTATTGGAACATCAATTGCAGCCTGGTCATCCTTTGAAGGGGGATTACCTCATGTGCGGTCCCTTACTAACGTTTCTTCATGTTCCTCATGATGAGGTTTTTGAGTGTTTCCTTGCCCTCATGTAGGTTCTAGATCAGGGGATGGTGTCATAAGCCTGTGGTTTGCAATAATCTGTGGTCTGTGCCGCCCTTTGAGACTCTTTGTGATCAAGGGCTACACAAATAAACATGACTTGACTTGACATGTCGTGAAGCTTGACGTCACTGCTGAAAACAAGCAGCAGTGTTAGCTCTTAAAGCTATAGCTAGTGGTACACAACTACATGTCATTGAGATTGTGCCATGTCTCCCCTGGTAAGTCAAAACAAAACAAACAAACGTTTTCCTCTGGGAAAATCAGACTAATGTCTAAAAGCTCCGTCACTCGAGTTCTCATAGGACAAATACTTGAAGCTGGAGCATTGGTTGGAATACAAGTTACAGGTGAATGAGTAATTATGTCAACACACACTGGCAGATTTACTGTCATTACTTGTCTCTTGTCCACCACCCTGGAAAGCTGGTTCAGGCATTTCCTGAAAATGCGTCCGGTTTCTTGGAGCAACAGGTTCCATGGTCTGTTTGAATGATGTAAGACTTTGATTCTTCAGCTTTCTTTATGATCTTTCCTACATTTTTCTAAAAAAAATTCGTTGGATCGTATTGTCTCGTTGGACATTCACATTACATTAACATTAATCATATTTCTGCATTACACATGGAACCACAAGGTGGTCATAATACAGTAGGTCCTTTAAACTCAAACAAGTGAGCTCTCGCTGCATGAAACTTGATCAGGTAAATTTGAAGAGGACACCAAACTGACAACCTTCACTTGTGTAACTGATAACCTTTTGGAGCATTTCATCTAATCTTGGGGCTTCTCTCATTGCCTGTAAACTGTCTTTGGTGGTTGGTCTGGTTTCAAAAACTGCTTGAACATATGCTTTCATCTCATGCTGTCTTTGACTCCACGCCGTTGAGCAGGGGGCCACGAGACTGAGTGTTTGCCCCGATGAGTTTTTTAACATCATTAAACACATCAATAACCTGACACCTAATTGGTGCTTTATCCAAGTCATATTTGATGATCAGTGGAACTAGAGGCTTGTGGTCAGTCTCGAGCACAAACTTGTCCTTGGCCTTGCAAGGATCTTCTGAAACGCTCAAGAGTCAAAACACTGTCAGTATTCTTGAACAGAAGGCAATTGGTCTTAGTAACTCATGATGTTTTTGATACAGAGCACCTCCTAAGCCATAGCTGCTAGCCTCAGAACTTACCACAGTTGTTTTTTTTTCAATATCACAATAAGCTAGTACAGAAGAGGATCTCAACCTACATTTTACCTTTGTGAATGCTTTCTCTTGTGCTTCTCGCACGTCCATGAAATGTCATGCTTGAGCTGGTTATTTATAAGGTGCATAAAATTTAAGACGCCTGGAAGGATTTTTCCTGAATAGTTTTTATTCTAATCCTTTGCTGGATTTTCACTTACATTTGCAGGGCTTGCCAGTTCTGCAATGGCTCTGACTTTCTCAGCTTCTGGCTTTATTCCCTCTTTTCCAATTATTATTATGTTTCCAAAGTAGCAAATCTGTTAATTCGGATCAGCTTTGTCCTTGCCATAAACCGGATGTCATCCATGACTACAACTGTACATGGGTGGTCCTTCAGAATCGAGCTCATTTTATGCTGGAAAATGTATGAAACGGATGTGAGGCCAAAAGGAAGGCAGATCACACCACACAATGAATTAAAGTACGGGGTGTGTCAAGAAAATTGATATCCTTTGAACATTAATGCTTAATAGAACTGTTTTTTTTCCCTGTAGTAACGCACCAGTAGATACAAAATAACATAACTTGGTAATATGCTGATGACTTTGTTATCCAAGACATGCATGTTTGGCAGAAGCTGGACTCTTGACCTGACGTAGGTTATGCTGTGTCTTACGCGGTGTGCATGCTGAACATATAGGAACATTTAGAATTTGAACCAAATGGCAAGTAAAAAAATAACATTAAATTGTATAATTAATTAAAATTAGTGTAGTCTATCAAATCAAAAAAATATGTATTTTTTTTTATGGCGTACCCAATGTTCCCTCTAATTTTCTACGGGTCTGAGCGTTCACACAAAGTCGGTGAGCAATCATAATCCCAAGTGTGGCAACTAATCCATTATCAAACATGTTCAAAACTTGACATCAAGTTACATTGAATCAAGTTACAAGAGTTTCCAGCAATGCAATTTTTTTTCTCTCTCTTGAATGAATTGACTCAAGTACTATTGCAAAGGTTGTACGGCCTACAAACGTCGTTTGTTTTTACAATTCATTCACAAGACATAAAAAAAAAAAATTCCTGATGTATTTTGTCGCATACTAACATTTTGGGGGCTTATTTAGTCGGTTGCAAGATACAGAACTGTACTTAATCACATTTTTTAATGGAAGTACAATGTTGGCAACAAGATTCACTTGATATAATTGGAAATTATTTGAATGCAACACAAACTTATTTTTCACTGTTTTTAATCTACTTTTTTTTATCTTTGTTTCTTTTTTTTCTCTGCTTTTCACTACTTTTTTATTTTGGTATTCTTTTTTTCTTTTTTGTTCTATTCCCCCTTCCTTCAAGTCATTTTGGGCACAATTTTACAGCAGCTTAGAGGGAACGTTGGGCGTACGCTACCTGAGGAAGTGGATTGAATTGCACTGCGGACACAATAAAATTGAGCCATTGCGTGTCACCAAAAAGTTATCGAATACAAAATATTGTTTGAAATGTATTTCATTTGGGTTCAATGATTGCACACACTTAAAGTGAATTATTAAAGTACTTTTTAAAAACATTTAGCGAATGATTAAATGAATGAAAACTTGGAACATTAAAATAAAAACAGGACAAAAACAATGAGATAACAACAAAAAAATAATGTCACATAACATGTTCGAAAAAGGGTAGTCAGAAGCAGATGCTCATTTTGCCTACCCCTTTCTTTCCTATTAAATACATTTGACAAATCCTCTTCTCTTGTGTATAACAAAATCTCATGGATATACTTATTACATAGGTCAGATATCAATAATTATAATAATTACAATAATCATTTTATACACTAATCTTCGTAATACCTATCCCTCAACGTCATAATGCCAAATAATTACCAAATATCACTGTGGCACCAATGATAATAACAACAACAAAAATAAACATAATATTTATAATAACAGTTGAGATATAATAGCAACAATAACAACAAGTTAACCATAGTTTTAAATGCAGTATTTCCAATCACATACTTTTCCTGGTTGTTCTCACCTTTGGGATTTTGAATTTACTACAGCCCCTCAACTTATAATTTCCCTCTTTCCGAGTGAATAATTTTTGGATGTTTTCTGGCACCATGTTTTTGTTGACCTTAAATAACAGTGGTGAAGTGAAAAATGTTATTAAATCATCCAATTTTAATAATTTGGACTGCGTGAATAAAATATTAGTATGATCCCGATATCCTACCCTGTGTATGGTTCTTATTGCACGTTTTTTGAAGGATGAATAGGGGCTGTAGTGAACTTTTGTATTTATTGCCCTAGACTTCTGCACAATATGTTAAGTATGGCAGAACTGAGAACAATATAATAAATACAATGCATTATAATTTAAAAGGAATTTGGCTTTATTAATTATTGAAATACATTTAGATTTTAGATACCTTAGTTTGTATGTGTCTGATGTGTTTTCCAAATTAATTCATTATCTTTTATGACCCTTAAAAACTTAATTTCTGATACAATGTCTATTGCAGCACCATCCATTTTTACTTCTAAATCTGGTAAGCCTTGCGATTACCAAAGAGTATTACTTTGGTTTTATTTAAATTTAAAGATAATTTATTTATATCCATCCATACTTTTAGGTTAATTCACGATTAATGCAGGTTACCAAATCAATATAGTTATTTGAATAAAAAATGTTAGTGTCGTCTGCAAATATTACTAATTTTAATAGTTTTGAAACATTAAAAATATCATTAATATATAAATTAAATAACTTTTGGACACAGGATATAACCTTGTGGTACTCCACAGATGACAACTTTTCCATTTTGCTTCCTTCCCGCCAAATAACTTTGAATTCATTGCAAAGCCAAGCCCCTGATACCATTTCTTTCCAGTTTTTTTAATAGTATATTATTATTAATCGTATCAAATGCTTTTTTAAGTCAATAAATACCCCAACTGCATATCTTTTTTTCTCCATGCTATGGGTGATTTCTTCTACTGCATCAATAATAGCCATTGTTGCTGATCTGTTTGCTCTAAAACCATATTGACTTTCATTAATCAATTGATATTTATCAACAAATTGTTCTAGTCTATTATTGTAAAGTTTCTCTAATATTTTTGAGAAAGATGCAGACGTGAAATGTTGCTCAAAACAGAATAACTCAGACTGTTAAAGCCTCACACTTGATCTTATTTGATGCTTAGATTGTTGTATTAAATGACTTGTAAAGCTAGCTTCTTGTTGCCCGCAAGACCCCTGACCCATACTCCTCAGAAAAGGCCGCAAAGAAGAGCAAAGTTCATCTTTTCGTGTCACTGAGTGGGATCGACATCTTGGAAAACAAAACTAAGGTGTGCAGCAACCTCTATCATAAAACTTACCTGGTCCTTGAATTTCGCATAACTCTGTGTTCTGCTTTCAGTTTCTCCTGTACACCTGCCCCCTCTCCACCGTTTCCTTTTGCGCCATCTTGCCCTCATCGCCCAAAGTGTTCGGCTTTGTTGCCAAACACCCCGCTGTCGACGTTTACCACTGCTACCTGTTCAAAAGCGAGACTTTGGTGAGTACAGCTTTGTTCGCAAATTCGGTTGATCGATCCAAATGTTCACATTAGCGATACTAAGCAAGTACTTGGATCAATATTCTTTTCCTGGGATCGATACTCCGCCACTTCCGCTGATAATTTCAAAGTGCCACTTCTGTGTCTTCCACCCAGCGCCCTCTCAGGGTTGGTACAGGTGTTTCACACCCTTGACAGTGCTAAAATTTTAATGTTGCGTTTTTAGGAATTAAAGTGCTGGAATTCTGGGTTATAACCATATTTTCTGGATGATAAGTCGCTTTGGAGTGTAAGTAGTCGGACTCATTGACGTCGGCTGCATATTTCAGTATTTGCAGCTTGTAATTTACAGAACGATTTTCTTTACTGTACCATTTTTGTTCAGTTGGTTTTACAAATTTCCAATGTTCTGCAGAAAAATGTCCTGTAAAGCGCAGAGAATGTGTACATTGTATAGAAATCACTTTTGAGCTATGTGTAATTGTTTACCTCCTACTTATTTAGTCCAGCAGAGAAGGGCTTGCAGGTCCACCACTGGAATCTCTCATGTCGTGGTATCACTGCGTAACATCTTTATGCACATTTTCAGGATCATTTCTCAATTTCACTGAGTGGCATTGATATGGAAATACTGGCCTCTAGTGGCACTGAACCTTCACTTTGCGGCTCTAGCAGTATACATAGGCACTGTGGTCAATGTAGGTTCTAGTCAAAGCGCTTTTTTCACCCGTTTATTTTTATATGCACATACATTTTAAGTTCTTACGAGCCACATAAAATGATGTGGCCAGCCACGAATTTGACAAAAGTGTTGCCCTCCTTCCCAAGGCATACGTCCTAGTGTCGGCCATCGGCGATGTCTTCCGTGCCGCCAAAACGGAAGAAAGCGTTCGAGGTAGCAGAGACCTGATAGTAGAAGCCCTCCGGCACAAAGTGGGTGAATTTTAATAAAATGCATCATCTATGCTGCGTTCTCACTGTTGCCATCTGCAGAACCAAATGCTACAAAAGGAAAACTCTGAGCTCAAAGAGATGCTTTTGGACAAAAGCAACATCAAATGAGGATGCAGATGTATGTGCAGGAGTGGGGAAACTACAGCCACATGCTTCCGCCAAATGTGGAAACGTTTTAATATGTATAAAATGGTTTTAAAAGTACTACTAATAAAAGTGATTGGTTGCCACTCTGTTCCCAAACGTGTCCAATATTCGAATAGCTGGCTACATATTTCTTCTTTTTTTTTTTTTTCAAATCACACCGAAAACTTATCAAGATATGTATAATATTTAATGAATTAAAAAAAAAAAGACATCTGAGCTAACCGGAATGCATTTTGAGTTTTTTCAATGTATAGTATACAATTTACTGCTTTTAAAAACGGGACATCTGTTATTACTGTGTATTAAATGGCTTTTATTATTCTAAAATCAAATACTCAATTCAATATTGCTCTTGTGTGTATTTCCCCATATCAAAATGATTTAAGGGAAATTAATGAACTGTATATTATATCAAAGTTTTTTTCTTTTGGGTCAAATATGTCTACTTCCAACCAGAATGTCTGCATCCTATTGTACATTAAAGGTTTTTATTTCGCAATTGAGTCTCGTTATCTGAAACAAGCTTTACAAATGATTTATTTATCTATATGATCTTATGGCTCTTTCTGCTGGATCCTAAGGGGCAATACAAACATGTACTCTTATTTAATTTGAATTGATGTGCTGAAAGAGTCATAAATTGATCTAAGTTGTTGCCAACGCTTTTACTAGTCACATTAAATGGTCATACCCATTTGTTGTTGTAGCCCTAAATTGGAGTATTTTAACAGTTGAGTGAAGGCAGTTTTTATACCTGCAGCAACGCACCAGGCTAGGCAAACTCAATCCCTCCTTTTAGTAACTGGAGAGAGCGTTTGGTTCGCATTTATTCAAAAATTACTTTGGATAGAAATGACCTAGACTCACTTTTTTTTACTCAAAAATTTATGGCAGAGTTGTTTAAAATGCAACGGGCTGGGTCCGGCCTACGGGCTGTTTATTTGAAATGGCTGGTTTAAACTTTAAATAACAGGTCAAATGAAATGAAAAAAAAACAGGGAATTTCAAGAATATGCAATAGGGGTTGAAACTATTATATGTGAGAAAATAAATGGTCGCCGTAAATCCCTTAAATGCACAAGTGAAAAAGTAAAAGTGTGTATCATTTAGCCCTTCCTAGTAGTAAGACTAAACGTCATGAGTGAAGAAAATATAGGTTTATATATATGCAAAAATGCATGAACTATCAATTAAACTGCCATTCTTTAAAATACTTGTAGGTCAATAAATAAGCATTTATTTGACATACAATGAGCCTCACCTGCAGCGAGTGGACAGAATTGTCCAACGTATTGCTGCAACGGTACCCAAACACTGAGAGCCGGAGTGGCACCTCTATCACTTGGGGTGTGATCTACCCAAAGCCAGTCCTTTTAGAGATAGAGGAGGAATTTGAATTAATGCAACAGCAGCGGGCTTTCATGATGCACTTTTATGGTGAAGAAATTCAGGTACAGTATGTTGATGATGGTTTGCATATATGTAGCCCTTTTCAAGTCACTGAAGACCTCCCCAAGCGCTTTACAATGTGCTTCACACTTACCCATTCACACACCAATAGCAGTGACAGCATATACTGCAAAACGTATGCTATCAAAATACTACAAAAAAAAAAATATACAATGGAAATACCACAAAAACACAACTGCAGAAATAATTCAAAATAGATAGATAGATAGATAGATAGATACTTTGTTCATCCCCGAAGGGAAATTCACATTTCCAGCAGCATCCCTGAGCTGAGAACAATCGAGAACAATCGAAAATAACACGGGAGCTGCTGGAGTGGCTGCCATTCAAATATTACAAAATAAAACTACAGTAATATTACAAAATACCCCAGGAACACTACAAAAACCAGGGGAGAAACTGTCTAAGAATGACACGTATGGCCTCGATTCTATTGTAAGGTATTCAGTAGTAATACATCAGTATGACAAATCATGTTCCTTGTCATTGAAATCGTTAAAGCGTTTCTACATTAATGATGGACTTGTTCACCACTAGATGGTGACAAATGAACATCCCGTCTCATTACATTTACTGACGCTAAAACCCAAGCCTAAAATGCTTCTGGATGATGTAATAAGTTAACAGAAAATACTTTACCATCTTAATTCAAAGGAAAAGTATACAAAGATTCTGATGCAGATGAAAATGTATTTATTTATAAACACTAGTATTTCCCAGTGTCTCAAACCGAGAAGTTAGCAATAGCTGATTAATTACGATAGCGCCATATCATTGCCATTGCTGATAACAAGGTACAACAGGTGTTTCATTTATCATTTTTTTTTACACAATTAACAGATGCTTTCTAATTATTACAAGAACCCAATCTCATAATTATGAGAAAGTGCCGTAGCCTAGATGGTAGTGTGCCCGCTTTGAGACTGGGAGGTCGCTGGTTCGCGCCTCGGCCGAGTCATACCTAATTGGTAAAATGGCGGCGCCCTCTGTTGGCTGCGGCTGCATCGGCTCGCTACAACGGGTCAGGTGTATCGACATTTCGTTCTGTGTACATTGTTACAAAGAATGACAATACAAAGGAAATTATTATTATTATAACATGTAAACCGAACGGAAAAGCTTCTTTATTGCAATAAGCTCTGCACTGCGAAGCTTTGGCCGGTTACTGATAGTGACAATGAAGCACAGTGATGTCACAGTTAAAATCACATCTGTGCCAAAACAACTGTTGTGACTATTGACTAAAGGTATTTTTTTCCTGTCTGCCTTGCCATCCATCCCCTGTAACCATATTTGGACTTGTTTTTCCCCTTGTCCTGAGTCATCTCTCAAACCTATCTCTGTTCTTAAGGTCCACATTTTCATTTCATTATCTTCCAGAAAGCAACCACATCTTTGCTCACCCGAAGGTACATACTGAGAGGAATTGGTTTCTTCCAAGTGGCATGGAGTAGCATGCTACTGCTTAAAGGGACACTAAGTATTATTTTGCACACCTACCTACCTACCTACCTACCTACCTACCTACCTGCCTACCTACCCACCCACCCAGTCGCAGGGCACACGGAGACAGACAACTCACTCGCTTATTCATACTTGGGGACCATTTGGACTGGAATGCATGTCTTTGAAATGTGGGAGGGAATCGAAGTGCTCGAAGGAAGCCCATGCAAGCACAGGGAAAACATGCAAACTCGGCACAGGAAGGCTGGCAGTTGGAATTGAACCTATGACCTTAGAACTGTGGCGCAGACGTGCTTACCACTCATCTGCCGTGCCGGCCAGAATTTAAACCCAGTCATTTTCAAACAATATTATGTTATGTGGATTTCTGTCAGTCCAAACAATGCGGGTCAAACAAGGCTGGTCAATAAAATGAAAGGAAAATGGTTTTCGTTTGGTCACTTTGAGTTTCTTTAGTTTTTATTTTTGCTTTATGGCATCAATTTTTGGTTGCTCTAGTCTGCACAATACAGTGGAATTTATTGGATTTATATCACAAAGTATCTGTAGAGACGATTGTCTTAAATTATATTTATTTGGGTGAAAATTTTATTTGGTGGTTAGGGATTTGACCAGTAGGTGGTGCTCAGGATTTCCACACGAATTAGTTACCCAAAATAGCCTCTTATTCTCCCTTCTTATTTATCATGAAGGAAGCAATAACCTTGTATTTTAAATTATTGATTTTGCAGTAGAATGATAATGATAATGATTGATCAGCCCAGAAGGAAAATATACAGACGCACAAATAAATAATGCACGTTGTTTGATTCTAACAAACTATGATTGAGGAGAAATTTAATGAAACGAAAGAATAAAGAACATTGTTGATGCCAGAACTTGCGGTGTTAGCAAAGGGAAAGGAAATAAGTTATTTAGCAGGTTAACAGTACTGAGCAATAAACCCATTCTTTAGAAGAATTAATTTTATAAAGTGTCAGCATGAAATATTTTTGTTATTACCATTTGAGGACAGAGGGGCCCCTCGGGAGAGGCGGTAGTGTAAGGCCAAGGCCGTACATGGCCTCACAGGAAGCTGAAGAAAACCAGGTTCTTCTCCCTGTTGGCGGCTCGGCGAGGGACTGATCTACAGGCCATTCAGGCCTCTTCATTGGTGTGCTGGAGGCTTCCTCGCCGAAGGGCCTATTCTGGATCCTGACTGTCTTTGTCCCCATGCTCAGAAGAGGCAAAGGCCAAGCAGGCCCCCTCTGGACTCCTTTTTCAGGAAGTGCGGGAGAAATATGTTCACTGTAGGTGTGTCCTGTGACCTATTGAGTTCCTGTTGATGCTTTTCAAAGTAAAGTTCTCCAATTGATTAAAATAATTGTTGATAATAGGCAAAGTGACATCCAGACACACAAGGAAATAAATCCTCTGACATGAAACATGACACATGCAAATCATTTTGATTACAAATGAACACTTTGGGGTGTCAAATCTTTATTATACAGCTGGAGTGTCTGGTCATTTCATGTTGAATTGTGGGTCTTTAGAGGTGTGGCAGGGTCAGTGGTTGGAAAAAGGTTAGGGGAAATTGATTTGTGGAAGTGTAGCTCCTCTACATATCCCTTTAAACACAATATAATACAGCCGTTGTGAGCATGGAGGTCGGTGGTTCGCGCCCCGGCCGAGTCATTCCTAAGACTTAAAAAGTGGTCGGCGGCGCCCTCTGTTGGCTGCGGCTGCATCGGCTCGCTACAACGGGTCAGGTGCAATCGACATTTCGTTCTGTGTACATTGTTACACAGAATGACAATACAAGGAAATTATTATTATTATTATTATTATTATTATTGTTTCCCGCTGTATTTTGCAGCTGCAATATATACTGTTGATATGAGTAAGGAATCTTCAAAGTTGCTTTGAGGGAGTCAATTTCACAGCATATAAAAGCAAAAGGAGCGCCGCCGTTGTAAACACTGCATTCTAAACTCTCGTCTGACAGCAGAAACCTTAGAATGGTAGTGATCGTAAAAGGAGGGTGTTGAGGGGCTCTGCTGGTCTTGGGGGTAGATTTGTTTTCAAAGAAGGTCCCTTGGAACGCTTTCTTGAGGGAAAATGCCTGTAATAACAAAGTTTTGGAGGAGGGTAGGGTGAGGGATTTCGAAGTGCATGGAGAATTTGCCTTTTAAGGGGGTCCATGTTCTCTTATGCAACCCTGCGAGCTCATGCGCAACCATCAAAACAATACCGTTTGGAAATAAACAAGAGCAGTGCAACATGTGTGGAGGTGGTCTTTGCTGAAACAGTCTGCTCTGTTTCTAAGTCTTGGGCGCTACGTTGTTGACATACTTGAGAAAAGTAAACAAGACTCTGCAGTTGACTCAACAGCATGATGGACATCCTTTCAGTCACTGTCACTGCCGCGGTTTTTCTCTCCTGTTTTCTAGAACTATTGATCTGACCAGGGAACCCACTATCCCACTTGATCACACAACGCGACCCAAATTAAGAAATTGAATTCCACTTCTCAAATTTATTGAATGAAAGGCAATTTAAACCAGAGATAGCAGACCATCAGGAGATCCCTCGATTTTTGTTGTTAATGGGGACAGAACCACCCGCGAAATGTGAAAATCAGTGAAGTAGTGTCGTACCATTTTCCTGGCTAATGGACGTGGCATTGGCAAGATACAGAATCCGCGGCGATGGCTTTGAAGAGTTGTTAGCCTAGCCATTGCCACGCAAGTCGCTTCTTGAACTCGATAATAATCCCGAGAAGCACATGCTGGTGATCACAATTTCTTGTTCTTCTGACTTTCTTAAGATTCCAATGTAATTGATGAATTTAATTTCAATGTAATAAGCCGCTAAAACCTAGCGGTCGCTAGGCTTCCTAGTTTGTTTAGGGGAGAAGCACGCATCAGCTGTTTGAGTGAAAGCTTACGCCTGCCTTTCAGAGTCGCGCACTCAGACAGTCACACCCACCCAACAGAGCGCCCTCCTTAATCTGTCCCCGCTGAACACAATGCGTTACACAATGATATTAGTGACAACAAAGACAAAATCAAATCATTTTAAAATCCATGTAGGAGTGAACCAGCAATAACCGAAGCACAAAGTGGTAAGGGGTCTCTATTCCCTTCAATGCTCAATTTACTGCATTTACAATTAAATCCAAAATACTACACTTTAATAGCTTCACCCATTGTTAACAGACTTGACGTGCACACACATAAAAGTAAAAATGGCAAAATTGATGTTTGTCCTGGCGGCTATTCTGCAGGTCTGACCACCAAAGAGGGAACTCCCCTCGTGCTGCTGCGATCCATTATTCCCGATTGCATATTTATTGGTTGGTGTGCCATTCTGGGCCATTTAAAATGAAAGACACTGTTTTGCCAACAATCTATTATCTACAATAGACTATGCTGAAAGTGGTGGCTGGAAAGAGCAAATTTTTGTCATTTTTTTTTCTCCTCATTATTTCTGCCTAAAATGAAAAGCACCCGTGCGGCAGCGATCCATTGTCTTCAGCTAACTATTTCTGTGAGTGGGAACAGACAGACCACATGTTAAAAATGGGAAGAGTGGGGCTACTTGATGAATTTTCACATCGCGCGGGGGTTCAGTCCGCATTTACCCCAATGAAAAGATTATAGTATCGCGGATTAGCAAAGCTCAACATGTGTGAACAAACGTAATCAGTCTTTTTCTGCTGTTTGAAATGGCGGCGAGCATTTGCAGGTCATCTACTGTCAAGGAATGTAATTGCTCCTCGGTTATTTTTGTTTTCTTAACATTTTTTTTGCGAAGGCACGCGAATCACCGAAAATAAGTCCACGACCCACTTTTGGGTCATGGTCAATAGAGAAACACTATTCTAGACAATACCAACAATGTGCTTTGAGAGCCATGAGGCAGCCTGCATCTGGGGGTAGGAAGCCAAAGAAGATGAGATGAGAAGAGGGGCGGGCGTAAGAACAGAGAGGTAATTGTATATATAGGAGTGAGGTAACTTAGCTGAGCGGCAGAAGGAGGGAGGAGGTTAAAAGAGGGAGAAGAAAGTAGTTGTGTCGTCTGAATGGAAAGAGCGAATAAAGTAGGATGGGTACAGTGGAGTCAAACAAGTAGGGGAAGCAGGATGTTGTTTGCACGTGCTAGCGCGAAGTTGAGTAAGAGTTGTTTTTAAAAGAATACATACAGTACTTGGAAAGGAAAAAGGGGTGAGCACATCCTCTCCACAGTCCCTTCGAGAAAGTCCCGCGAGGCTGTAAGAGAGCCAGGAAAAGGGGAAGGGCCACCAAATCTTTTTAGAGCTAACAAAAACATCTGCGCGGGAGCCCGATCTGGAGGCTTGGCGCAGGACAGGGAAGAAGAGGACCAGAGACTCGTAGGAGGCGGGGGAGAGGAGACATAGGACCCCGAGGGGTCAGGACCCGACCACGTTCATGGGTTGCATCTTGAGTTCGGACTGGTGTGGGGCAGACCTCGTGCAAGCCGTGCCGGTTGTCAGGAGTTCGTCTGTGAGGAGTCGCAGCCAAGAGAGGAGTCGTAGCCTGGAGAGGAGCAACAGCGGCAGGGCGAGGCTGATGAAGGTCAGAACTGGAATTTGTGACATTAAGGGCCGGCTTTTAAGGGGAAAGGGGTTTGGGGGGTTGTGGCATAGTGTGTAAGGGGTTTGCTTTGGAAGACTGAAATTGAAACTTGTAAACAGTGCTGGGACTAATGCTTTACAACAAACTCAACTACTTTTTCTCGGCAATGAGAACTGTAAAGCGTTAATAATGACATTTAGAAATTCAAAAGTTGTTACAACATCGAGCATTACTACAATATTCATTAAAGGCAGATAATGTAATGCAAAGTTCCCCAAATGCTGGAGGAACAGCATCACACAGTCTCATATTGTCACATATAACCTTCAATCCGCTAGTGAATATGGGTGGGCATGTTTATATTTACCTATAAAGTACAACTGAGAAGAGTTGTCGCTGAATTTCTTCCATTAGAGAGATTATTCCTACTGTAAATACGCACATTAGAGGAGAATTCACAACTATACAAGTTTATACTCATATAAGGGGGTCAGCTTATGGGTATATGTATTTGTTTTGTGTGTCATAGACAGTGGAGATGGAGGCATGGCTTATACGACAACAACAAACCCAACAGGAAATCAATCGGGGAAAATTTGAGCACAGAATCTTGGGTAAAGTGTGCTGAATCTGGAGTTTGTTGCTTGTACAGTTGTTTCTGTAATAAACCATGCCTGGAGAAAAAATATATATATATCTTCGACATTAACCAAAATGTGGAAAGAGATCTTTGAGTGGTTTGATGCCTAGAGACAACATGCATATGGAGTGTCTCGGTGGAGTGTTGTTTAAAAGCTCTCAAGATGGCACAAGCTAAGAAATAAGAATGGTTCACTGCTTCCACAAAATGGTGCACACGCTACGTGGCCATTTTGAAGCAGTTTCTAGGAGAATGTTACGATAATTTGTCAGAAATTATCGCTACTTTTTGGTGTCTGCAATCTGTGGGGTAACTGAGTTGAATTTTATGTGAAGTAACTAGTAAACAGTAACTGTTTTATTTGAGTAAAGCGCCCAACACTGGTTATGAGTGATAATGTACCTGAACACGTGGACTACATTTTGCTCCCCCCAAAAATTAGCCTTGAGAGGGATGGGCACCGCCAGGCTATACTTGCCCAAAACACACCACAGGAAGTTGTGCCACAACGACACCAGCAGTTGAGTCAAGTCATGTTTCTTTGTATAGCCCTTAATCACAAGGAGTCTCAAAGGGCTGCACAGACCACAGATGATTGCAAACCACAGGCTATTATTACACCATCCCCTGATCTAAAACCTACATGAGGACAAGGAAAAACTCAAAAACCTCAACATGAGGAAAATGAAGAAACCTTGAAAAGGGACCGCACATGAGGTAATCCCCCTTCCAGGATGACCAGGCTGCAATGGATATTGCAATAACAAGCAATACACAGACATTGTCAACATAAACATATAGATCATTCATAAGCTATAGAAAAGAAGTGTATTTTAAGCCTAGATTTAAACACTTCCACTGAGGTTGCAGATCAAATCTCAGAGGGCATAGCATTCCGCAGCATAGGTGGCCAAATGGAGAACCCTCGTGAACCTGTGGATCTCTTCTTGGCTCTTGGGATCACTAGTAGACCAGCATTTTCAGAGCAAAGGCTCCGGAACGGAACATCGTGGGAAATTAAATCTGAAAGATATGAGGGAGCAAGTCCATGCATGATTTTGTATACTACCAACATAACCTTAAAATCACATCTTAAGCTAACAGGGAGCCAGTTTAGGTCAGCCAAAATCGGGGTAGTGTAATCAAACTTTCTTATCTTAGTTAAAAGCCTCACTGCAGCATTTTGAACCAGCTGCATGGTCTTGATGCTAGACTTTGGGAGACCGAAGAGTAGTACATTATAGGATCCATGAACCAAACATGAACAATCATATAAACACGCATTTTTGAAATTACTCATAGGTCAAGAAATTGGCATTTATTTTACATAACATGAGGTTCACCTGTTTTGAACTAACATATTTTTCATCTGTCTTGCTCATACCGGTTCCCAAAAACCTCTTTGAAAGCCTGGCAAAAAAATAAAAGAAAATGGTGTATTTTGGTCACTTTGAGTCGCCATACTTTGTATTCTTTCTTGTGCTTTTTGACACTTGTCGGTTTCAATACACCATACATCTAGTGGTCAAATAATACAAACTGTTCCTTTAACTTGTGGTAAAACTTGGAATATTGTTTGACTTTCGAGTTAAAGCATTAACTTTGGAAATCACTGATAATGCTAACAACCGGGGTTATATATACATGACGGGATCATCTTCCAGATCAATCACAACTCTTACAATTGCCGCGGGAATTGTCTAGTATTTAGAATAAAATCTAAGTCCTTACAATTGTAACCGAAATTTGCACATACGAAACAAATTGGCTTTGCATATTTTCCAGTACAGTTATTGAAAACCTTATTGAACATTCTTAGGGGGAGATTTTCCTCTTTTGGTGTTTACAAATACAGACTCAATTAGCTTTGATTTAAACAATCACAATCCTCATATCTAAGAATGTTACACCAAACCTTTTTGATGAGGGGCTCATCAGATTTTTAATATATTCCCTGAAACATGATGACAATTACATCGCAATCCTATCAAGTATTTGTGGACCATAAAAGCTATATTAGAGTCAGTTTTGGGAACATCCCTGAAAAAAGGATTTACTTACAAATTACTTCACTTATAAAGTAATTGCGTTACCCCTCAGATTATTGACACCCTAAAAGTAGCGCTTTACTATAAAATAAAGTAACTATCAAGTTACAGCTTACCAAATATACTCACAATGAAGCCAAACCTCCAGAACTACATAAAAGTAGCCACTGAATAATATAAATAGAAAACAACTAGTACACCAACCTGTGGAAGTGGTGAAGCTTTCATATTTATTGGCTTGAGCAATTTTGAGAGGTTGCAAACAAACAGTTGAGACACTCCATATCAATTTTCTCTTTGTCATCAAACCACTTGAATACATCGCCAAAAGTTGAATATGTTTGTGTGTTGCTTCAGTGCGATATTTTGTATGTTTAAGGTTTATATAAGTATGTTTAAGGCTTGTATAAGATAACATAAGATAACATGCTCTACAAAGTTAAATAAAGTTAAGTTTAACTTACTTTTGGAAGATGAGCTTCAACAGTTAGGCGACTTCCTTCTCCGTGGTAAAAAGTGGCTGAAAAAAAGCGATCCAACCATTTTCTCAACAGCTTCAAGCTTCCATAATCCACTTTCATTTCAAATGAAACGGCTCGCCACTTCTTTAGACTTTACACCAAGCATATTGAATGGATGCACGAGATATTAAACAATAAAAATGTCAAAGTTCTTAGCACGCTGCAGATACAGTATAGAATGTTTACACACGAACTAAGAAGAGGAAGACGGATTTCTTCTTTGGGGTGGATGCTGGGTGATCTCTCACAGCGCCACACGCCGGTAGTGGCAGAAAGAAGCACTTCAGCAATGTCCTGTACTCGGAAAAAGGTGCACACAATACAAAATCTAACTTACAGCAATGTCCGGATGTTTTTCGACATTCTGAAAAAAAATGTTCATATGTACTGTTTTTCGTAACTCAAATGGTCATAAGTAGGGGAGCGTCTGTATTTCCTTGTATATTTCTGGGTACGTTGCGCTGCCTGCCAATAACTACTGGTGACACACAACCACATATGCACATATAAACTAATTTGAGTATTTTATTTTATCGTTGTAAATACAGCTTACATGTGAGTATTTTCAGTAGGTAGGGAGAAATTACGTGTTCTTGTACTCCGTGCACCATCTGAACTGTGTTTAGTTTTGTTCAATTGTTATAAAATTCAGCTTTGTGTTGCTGGCAGAAGCAGGGATGTATGTGATTTCGTGGGTAAAGAAGCAAGTGAGTCACGATCTGCTTTTAAAAAATAGTGGAGTAACACCCCAAGTTGTCACTAAAGTTACCAAATTTGATCAACAACGTGTGACAGTACTCAGTTCCAAGAAAAACAAATGCGGTCCAGTAACGTGTTCGAATCCTCGTGTTCCTTTGTATTGCATACCTCCCAAACACTGGTTTCAGTGTCTGATGCTGTCAGTATCGTCCTCCAATTATACGCACATAACGCACAATGAGTTGCTTTGGATAGACGCGTTAGGTCGAGATGCTATGTGTGCTTTTGTCTAAGATATAGTGGGAATATTTACGTGAACATTCTTCTGCTACATCATAAACAGTCAAAAGAGTTTGTGCCCATCTTTGTCTCTTGAAATGGTTGCCTTCTGTCATCTGCGCTCCATATTTAAACGCTGTGTTGCACCACATGTCCCTGAGGGGCCAGAATCACATGGCGAGTACTGTGGGAATGCGGGGCCCTCTGGACCACGTCAACTGGCGGTGACTGACCCCTGCTAGCGTAAATATCTGTGGGAAGTAGCTCAATCCCACTAAGAGATGTTGTCTGTTCTATTTATAGGAATACTTTTATAAAGCACTTGTTTGTGTCTTGGTTTGGTTTCCATGTGAACTTAAATTCACATACTGTGGCTTCCTGTGAGATATATATAGTTTATATATTCAATATAAACTAACCATATGTTGCATCCTCTGTGTCCAGTGACTTGAGGTGAGGTACATGTCTGGTGATGCACAGTCAGATTTACAAATAAATGAACTTTTTTTTAAAGTGATTCATGATCGGAAGAACAAGAAAGCAATATATGAAGTGAAAATGCTTTATCGTCTTATCTTAAGTCAAGTTGAGTCATGTTTATTTGTATAGCCCTTAATCACAAGGAGTCTCAAAGGGCTTCACAGACTATTACAGACTATTATAACACCATCCCCTGATCTAAAACCTACATGAGGGCAAGGCTTAGCTTATAAAGGAATTCTATGCTGTGCTTCTTTTGAATAAAAGCATCAATAGATAGGAAATCGTCCATTACGAAAATAAGTTCATGCATCTAGAAAGAAATTACTGATGGCTTGACTGTTGTTAGCTTGCTACTACTACCTCTATTTCTGTTTTGTGGGGGTGAGGTGTGCGCCAAATCAGAATTTTTGGCCTCACTACCGCCCTCTGCCATGAGGCAAAAGAATAACATGCCTCATTCTCCATCTGCAAAGACTCAGCACAATAATGCCTTCTATAATAATTGTATTAATAACATTCATAATACAAAGTGAAAGTTCAGTGAATTTGAAAAGGAAAATTAAAAAAAATGTAAATTTAAACAAGAAAGAACACTGGATAAATATAACCTTTTAATATATTTTTAATTTTATATTTACATACATGATGACAGGTTGAGCATAGCCTTACATCCTTCCTCTGACTGCGCGTCACTGTCTGTATCATTTGTGTGCTTAAAATTACACAAGACGGTACAAGGAAAATAACCAAAAACAAAACACATTTCTGTTGTAGTACCAAGACTGAGCTGTGAGAGGAAATATGTTGACCAAGGTCTTCCAAAAAAGAGGAGTAGTGGTATTGCTTGGTAAATCTTCTTAACTTTGATAGCAAATTAGCCAAATACTCTATTGACCAGGGAGCAGATCGCTCACAAAAACAAACTTGTATTACATAGTGAGACTCAGTTGTTGGGTAACTGCTCTTGCTGGAAGCCATACGGTAGTGTTCAAAATCCAGAGCAGCACTAAACGACGTAAACTTTGTGGGAAACAAATCATTGCACATAACAAGTCGAGCTGAAGTCATGAAACTGTCTTTTCTTTTTACATGTGGTGACTTCATCTTGGTTCTATCCCAAACTCTTTGTGATCATCACATACAATATTGGGGAAGCATGTAGTGCAGATGTAAAGACAGGTTTTGATGTTTTAAAATGTTAATAAGATACATGGATTAAAGGTATTTTGCCACACATTATTTGGTGTATTCTAGTCGGGTGATTTTTGTGATAAAAACACAAGAATGTATTTATTAATTTGACAACAATGATTATTCGATTTACACCACAGGTGTTTCAAATAAGATTTTCTGTCACCGGGTCGAACGTTTGAGCCACCAAATTGTCCAATGGTGGTAATAAAAAAGCACAGTATGGCAAATCCTGCATCACGTTTAATGAGGTTTTTAGCGGCATGTTCGTTGCACCACTTTTCATGCCCAAGGGCATATGCTCCTCTGACAAAAATGGAACCTGACCCAGTGCTACCAAATACTTTAAATCTACTAGTTTACTACAACAGTCTAAAAAAAAGACAAATTATGCATTTTCTACAAAATCAAAGGAATCGGCCGAGAAAGAAAATCAAGCATTGCTTATTTTTGTATTGACCATGTTGATTGACCATCAGCAGGACAATTTCAGCAACGGCAAGTTTGATATGTCGTTTTTTATTAAAAAGAATGTGTGTAACATTTGACAACTAGATATTGCTAGTTTGTTTAGTGTAACTGAAAATGAGTGCTACAAAGCACAAGGAAAAATACAAACTACTGAAATGATTCTTTTTTTTTTTTTTTGCCTAACCTCTTACATGGTTTTTGTTCTGGGTTTTGGGTGTACCTGTGGCAGCAAGATGACAGACAATCATGTTATCTCCCTTGTGGTGAACCTCATGTTATGTAAAATAAACGAAAAATTCTTGGCCTATGAGTAGCTAAAAAATGCGGCAGTAGCTCAGGAGGTAGAGCGATTGTTTTAGGATTAAGGGATCCCAGTTCGAATCCCGGCTTGTCCGTGTTACATGTCGAAGTGTCCTTGGGTAAGACATTGAACCCCCAATTACCCCCAATAAGCAGGTTAGCGCCTTACATGGCTGCACAGATCACGGCCGCTATTGGGAAATGTGAAGCACAATGTGAAGCGCTTTGGGAAGTCATTGACTTGAAAAGCGCTATATAAATGCAGATCATTTCATTTTTTCATTTCATTTCATTTCACTTTTACAGTACATGATAGTTTGTGTATTTTTGCTTATTATTCAAATCCTTTTTTCATCACTAGGAGGTGCTAAATATTGCAAAATGTCCATTTAAAACTACATCATATTATTTTTTTTAAAAACTTGTCACATTTATTTATTTACATGTTTTAGATTAATTGACCGACAATATTTCTTATGATAATGTTTCAAAACATGAGCAATCATTTTGACCAATTCACCTTTTGAATTTAAATACATTTGACAACATTTTTGAAGCTTTATTCATCGTATTTGACTAAAAACTCCCATTGAAAACGCTATAACACCTGAAAAACTGATCATAGAAAATTGTATATAACTCCATAAAAATCACTTTTAAAATAAAATAGGAAAATGACTAAAAAACAAGTTGAATTAATTACAAATTAAGAGGAATAATCTCTAAAATAGAAGATTGACTTCCTTCCTCAATGTATGTCAACGAAAACTGGCTTCTAAACAATGACAAAAAGCACAGCATTTAACCAGGGATAAATCACAAAAAAAAACGATTGGGGTTAATATTGGCCTTTTTAATGTACATTGCAAGGGCGTGTTTTTTTTTATGGATGGAGGGGACATGTCCCCACCAATATCAAACAAATCATTGTTTTGTCCCCACCAACATAATGTGATGACCTAAGAAATCCACTATGTTTCCACAAACGCCAAGACAAAACAAAAGCCCTTGGTTAATTGGATACTTGTCAACCTCTAAGGGTTTGCTGGACAAAGTACGTTTTTTATGCATTTTAAGACGAGTATGACGTACAAGGAAATCTGTACAGAAAAACGCAAATTGGTCAATTGCATGCGTCTGCCGCCTGGGGATTTCCCATCATGCATCATTCCGAGAAAAAAAAAAAAAAAAAAAAAAAAAATATATATATATATATATATATATATATATATATATATATATATGGTGTACGATTATTTTGTATTTCGTACGGGAAAATACGACAGTTTGTACGGGCATGGAGCCTTGGAGGTTGACAGGTATGACATTGGCCAAATTAATTCAGTGGATTTTTTCAAATAGCTGCAAAAGGAAAACGATGATTTCCCTGACTTTGTCCGACACTGTTGGTTAAAAAAACAAGAAATCAAAATGTAGCCCAAAGTTTGGTCTAAATGATTGTTTTGTAGCTACGGGAATCTGGCCTGCAGCCTCCACAATCCGATTTGAATCTCCCTCTCTGAAAATGGTCGAGAGTAAAAAAAGTCTTCAGTCGTCTGAAGTTATATTTACCAATTGCTCTTTCCTTAGTGCTTCTTCCTGTCTCGGGCGTGATCATCGCGAATGCCTGCGGCTGCAGGCCACATTTGAGGCCAATCAAAACGCTGTACGAATGAAAATTACAGAGCGACACAGCTGTGCTTTATGTAAAACATCTCAATGTCAAGACTGATTTTTTTTTCTTAATACTCCGAAATCTAGAATTTTGTATTCAGGTCGCATAACATGAGGCTCACCTATTAGAAGCTGACATGCTTGCCTACCATCTTGCTGCTAAGGATACCCCAAAAACCAATCACCTTGTGAAAGGACGGGCAAAAAATGGGAAGAAAAATGGTGCGGTTCTCTAAGTCTCCATAGTTTATATTTTTCCTTGTACTTTTTAGCACTATTCTTCTGTTGAACTACAAAATGCAGCAATATATCACACAGTGTCCCATAAAGATACATTCAAAGATCTCAAGTGCCTCTTGAAGTCCCCTGAGGTCAAAGTTACTGGGGCCAAGTACCTCCATTTGAAAAACCCCTATACTACATCAGTGAAGAATTCAAATACTCAACTAAACAAAAAAGGGTATCAAAAAGTGTACGGTACATAAGGTAGTAATAAAGCACTGTATACGCTAAGTGTGAAATGTAGCATGTAAAGGTAAAAGCAAGACGTACAGTGAAGAAAATAAGTATTTGAACACCCTGCCATTTTGCTATCTCTCCCACTTAGGAATCATGGGGGGTCTGAGATTTTCATCATAGGTGCATGTCCACTGTGAGAGAGATAAACCAAAAAGAGCTGGGACCACTGTTTCCAAGGTTACTGTAGGTTATACACTAAGAAGTCATAGTTTGAAATAATGCATGGCACAAAAGGTTCCCGAGCTTAAACCAGCACATGTCAAGGCCCGTCTTAAGTTTGCATATGACCATTTGGATGATACAGAAGAGTCATGGGAGAAAGTTTTGTGGTCAGATGAAAGCAAAATAGAACTTTTTGGTCATAATTCCACTGAGTGTGTTTGGGGGAAGAAGAATGAAGTGTACAATCCAAAGAACACCATCCCTACTTTGAAGTGTGGGGGTGGTAGCATCATGCTTTGGGGGTGTTTTTCTGCATATGGAACAGGGCAAGTGCACTGCATTAAAAAGAAGATAAATAAGGCCGTGCACTGAGATTTTGGGGAAAAACCTCGTTCCCTCAGTCAGAGCATTGAAGATAGGTCATGGCTCGGTCTTCCAAAACGACAACGACCCGAAGTACACAGCCAGGAAAACCAAGGAGTGCCTCCATAAGAAGCATATTAAGGTTCTAACATGGCCCAGCCACTCTCCAGACCTGAACCCAATCGAAAATCTTTGGAGGGAGCATAAACTCCGTGTTTCTCAGCGACAGCTCAGGAACCTGACTGAGAGAGATCTAGAGAAGATCTGTGTGGAGGAGTAGGCCAAGAACCCTCCTTCAATGTGTACAAAGCTGGTGAAAAACTACAGGAAACGTTTGACCTCTGTAATAGCAAACAAAGACTACGGTACCAAATATCAAAATTCATCTTCTCTGGTGTTCAAATACTTATTTGCAGCTATGCCACACTAATCAATTGTTAAAAAAAAAAAATCATGAATTGTAATTTTTATTATTGGTCTATCTCTTTCACAGTGGACATGCAGCTACGAAAATTTCAGACCCCTCCATGATTTCTAACTGGAAGAAATAGCAAAATAGCAGGGTGTTCAAATACTTATTTTCTTCACCCTAGTTGATAGTTCTTTTTCCATTAGGAGAAATAGCCAAGGAAAGTGTTTGAGAAAAATACAACCTCATGAACTGTTCGTCCCTCATGCTTTGATACTCTTTAACAGCTGCATTTTATCATCACAGGAGCTTAGTGCTGTTTTACAGAAACCAGCCCCGCTTCTTTTGCCTCCACCTCTTCCTCCCCTCTTCATTTCCTTCTTCCCCCCACGCCGTCCTTTTTGAAATTTAACTTCATCCACCTCCAGGCCCGTGCCGCCTCATTTTAACTGAGGAGACATTCACATCCTATAATGTTGATTACATTATCAACATTCAACCTTCCCCTGAATTTCATTCCCAACTCTATTTGGTTTCCACAAGAGCCCCACCCCCACTTGGGGGAGCGACCTCATTCCAACCCTAAACTTCGGTTTCCTGTCTCTCCATCCTCATTACTTTTGTGAGTGGCACCCGCCCATTACATGTGTTTCATTGTGACCTTTCACCTCTCATTTTGAATACAACCTTCATACCGCCTGCAAGGCCTTCGCCGCTGGCCTAAAAATATTGGAAACTTGTGACGTCAATTAGAATTCCCCCATGAATACTTATTAAATAATCACAAATTTTCTGTCAGCTTCCTTTCATAATTTTTCCCCTGGTTGCACTGCTTCCAGATATGTGTTTTCACATTTGAACATTTAACCAATAACATTTCAGCCATTACTTGTTTCCAGGGGCAAAAACCTAGCTAAAGGCCTTCGCAAACAGTTCTGCAGGCCCTGTTGCATACAATAAGTGATGCCTTAACCATTTAGATTTTGAAAAGGTGAAACCAGGGCTTTTATCTGGTGCAGGGAACTATCAGCGTTTTCACAAAGTAGGATTGGCTTGGGAGTGATAATGCACCAAAGTGATGTTCCCAACTGCAGTTAGACTTGAAGAAGACGCCCTTTGAGGCATTTTATGAGTAAGGGCTTTACAAATAAATAAACATAACTTGACATGATTTAATACGTGAATAAGCACGGCCGCTGAGTGGTTAGTGCACAGCCCCACGGAGGACAAGTCCAGAGTACAATTCTACCCACCACAGCCTTCACTGTAGGGAGTTTACATGTTCTCCAGGTTCACCGATTTCCTCCCACATTCCAAAAACACGCAAGTCAGGTTGAATGGCCAGTCCAAATTGTCCCCTAGGTTTGAATGACTGAGTGAGTTGTCAGTCATTATGTGCCCTACGTCTGGCTGGCAACCAGTCCGGGGGGTTCCCTGCCCACTACCCAAAGTTAACTAGGATGCGCTCCAGCACCCCCACGACCCTAGTTACGATAATCGTCGCAGAAAATGGATGGATGGATGTGTCATAAAGTCTTATGTGGAAGTCAGGCCAACATCTTCAAGCGTTTGCACATGCAGTGTTAGAATTGTACCACTAGATAGCAGTAATCGCACACTTAAAAACTGATGTTTGGATTCAACATATTTTCCTAACTTTTCTTGAGGGATTAATTGAAAACGGGTTGTGTGGCGTGATAAACTCAATTTTCACCCATTAAATTCTATATTTTCAGTGGTAACTATTATACAATGTACACCTAGCAGCTCCAATAATGTTTTAACTCGGGAGACGAATTGATCTTTTAGCTAATGTACATTTCGTTAGTGTAATAGAGATTTCCTTCCCCATAATTCAATCTCTTGTAGTGTGAAAAAGCATGGCGCCTTGATGAGACTATGCGCTTTATTTTTACTTGAGCAATAGGTAAGCAGTTTCTAATCACTCCTGTACAACGAAATTTTACATCCACGCCTTATGGTTAATACTGTGAGAATAAATTACCAACATGATTATAAAAGTATATAATACGAGCAACTTGCACTGTGCACTAACGCTGCAACAAGGATTTAATTTTTACGTTAGTCCGTTTTTTTTTTTTTACTTGTGGTCATTATTTATTCATTTTCATTAAAACATTGGATATGATGGATTTATTTACAATGCATTACCTTAAATAACACGAAGGAATTAACGACCTGAATTGGGCACGCATCCTGTGGTGATTTCGGTGAAGACGTCGGCTGCGAGGGGCCTATTTTAGTCCCAACCCGTTACCCTTTTCCCCCTTTTGAATTGGTGCATTTCCCAATGTGATATTTGTGTCAACATGCTTGAAAAGGAAAGAACTACCGGTAAATGTGAAAATACAAATAAATGAAGACATAATATAATGCACAGATGTGGGTTGTAACAAGTTACATTTACTCCGTTACATTTGCTTGATTAAGTTTTTAAATGTTATGTACTTCTAGTATTTTTCAATCCCTATACTTTTTCTTTTTATTTCAACAGAGTTGAGAAAAATAAACTGTACACGTACAATGCTTCACTAGGCTACGTTGAACCCAGTACTTAAATCCCATCCACGTAAGTATCTGAATGTCACTGCTATGGTGCATTTTTTTTTTGTCAAAGACCTCTGCCTCCTCCATCTCATTCTTCTTTAAATTTGATCAGTGACCCAAACAACCACCATGTGTGAGCGGGTTTAAGAACATTTTTTTTACTGTATGATAAGTTTCCCTTAACTGGAAATATTGTTTCTAGTTGCAAAGCAGTTCCAGGATACAAAGTCAAAAATACCAAACACTAAGTGCGGCCATTCGCCCCTCCCATAGTTCTACCAGGTAACCCAGTCGACTGTATGGTATCACTACGAAGAGCTTTCATTCAGAATAGACCCCACAAAAGGAATGCAGAGAAATGGACAAAAATAATAGAAGATGCAAAGACTTACACTGGCCATCGAATCAAAGCAAGATATAGAAAAAAGGTATAAAAACACAAACTGCCGTGCTTGAGGAGTTGAAAGACGACAAGGAAGATGATTCAGCCATAATACCATGAGCCTAAATTGAATACATTTTAGCAAAATCCCATGAAGTGTCAGAATTTGTGGAAAGAAATCATCCAGATAAAGGGGTACCAGGTTGGGCCATCGCTCACAATAATGATTTCTGCCTCTCGAATCTCTGACAGCCTGTCAAAAGCCAGCAAAAGGAGACGTCATTGATTCAGTTTTTCAAAAAACACGAGGCAAAAAACAAAACAAAAAAAAACACTGCTGACGAACAGTAGTCAAGTCAAGTCAAATTTATTTATATAGCCCTTAATGACAAAAACGTCTCAAAGGACTGCACAGGATTACAATGACACAATTACCTGATCTTAAACCAACATGCGGGCAAGGAACAACTCAAAACCTCAGCGTGAGGAAAAAGAGAAACCTTGAGAAGGGACCTCACAAGTGGTATCCCCCTTTCAGGATTACTAGGGTGAATTACATTTCGCGTTACAGTACAAAAACATAGTGAACACTAGGTAACATGTTGAAAATTTGTCCGAAAATTGCATGACAGCAGCGACGCCCCCAGCCTGTAAACTAGTCCAGAAAGTCTATGACGGCCACGACGCAGCTCCATCTCTGCTAGCTGGTCCATGCAGGCGTTCACATGCTTCACATGGAGTGAAAAAAATTTCCAAGGAAAATGAAGTTTTGTTAATTCTTTTGTTCTTTGTTTTAGTTTTTTTACATTATGTGCCTCTTGTTTTATGTTTAATGTGTAATGTTTGTATGTATTCGTATCATGTTCTAATGCTCTTTTATGATTCATTAAAAATATCTTACTTTTGCGGGGCTTTGATGGGAATGGCAAATTTACATTGAAACGACGTCTCTATTTACACATATTTCAGGTTACAAAGCTACCCCCAGAACGAATTAAATTCTTAATAAGTATGCATATATATTTATAATAAACAAAAGGTTTACCCAAACAAACCGCATGAGTACACAAACTTACAAATACGCAGACTAGTAATTTATTGTTGATTTGACGGATTTTGATTATTTGATAATCTGTTTGAATGGTTATTTGAAAAAAAAAAATCAATAAATAAGACGTTGCTATAGTTACTCAGAGTCAGTACTTGAGTAGATTTTTCACAAAGTACCTTTTTACCTTAACTCAAGTCATTATTTCGATGACTAGTGTACTTATGACTTCTTGAGTTTGAACAATTTTTATCGACTCTTTTAACAGCAAATAAAAAATGTGAGGGTTGAACAATTTTTATCGACACTTTTAACAGCAATTAAACATATTCACAATTTCATTATATCATTTTCTAACAATATGAGGTTTGAACATTTTTTGTCGACACTTTTAACTGCAATTAAATACATTCACAATTTCATTATATCGTATTCTAACAATATGAGGTTTGAACAATTTTTATCAACACTTTTAACAGTAGTTAACCAACGTGTAAAGGGCAATACTATTTTGCAGGGGCACAGCTCTGTCTTCTCAAGTGGGATTTCTTCTCACCCTCCCAATTAGAGTAATTTTATTCTGAAGTAAACGTACTTTTACTTGATTATTTTCATTGACTTCTCTACCCACACCTTTTAATTCATAATTATTATGTATTATGAAAAAAAAAACTAATACAAGATTTTAAAAAAAGGAAAAGTGAGTCAAAATAATAAAATGGCAAGAAAGTTTGGGAAGCAGAATGTGATCGACTCTGACATTTGAGCCAAAGGGGGGCGGTGCCTTTTGACAGAACGACCAATGGGAAGTCGTTCGGCGTTTAAGCCGCGCCCACAGATGCAAATCTGCGTCTGGCTCCTCCCAGTTTCCGTAGCTCACCAACAGCGCCACGGACTCCAAACTCGTACTGGAGCAAAGCAAACAAGTGATCTCATCGCTGCTCTAACAACAGAGCGTGGCGGTTTTATGAAAATGAGGCTTTCCCTATTGAAAACCAACTTCTAGAAGCATGTTTAGCAGCAAAGGGAGCAAGGTAAGAGCAACCTTTTGTGACAAACGTCAAAAACAAGTCGTCTTGGGTAAGATGAGTGATACGCATTAGGGGCTTGATGTGTCGTTCGCGAACCAAACGGCTCCATGAGACGACTTCTGGTAGTTAACGACGTGAGCCCTCTCTCTACCAAACAAGAGCCGCTCCCTTCGAGACGCCTTTTTCCCTCTTGTGCTTGGTCAATCTTCACTTTTTCTTCCCGTGTTGTAGACGTTTAATTTGTTGTTTAAATGAACCAGGAAACGATCAAAATATGACAAGAAACGACCAATATGTTGCCTGCGAACGAAACGACTCTCTGTCGCGGCTCGTGGAACTGACCGACGGGAGCAGTGATTTTCAGGGACCATGTTATACAAATATCATTTTTTGGCATTAAAATATGTTACATTCATTCATGTATTTCATAGCGTATTTGTTGGTGCCCTGAAAAGTCAATACTTTAATTGGAATTTTGTGGTTTGTTCTCCTGAGATTCTGAGTTGCTTTGACTTAAACGATGCTTTTTACAAAGGTTTGAAATTTAAATGATTAACAGGTTCTCTGTAGTGTGAAAATGATGCTTTTATAATTTAGTCAAATAATTTAATTCAATTTTTGAAGAATGTTACATTGAAATTGGTAATACACCACCCGAAACCAGTCCTTTTTTCCTTATTCCTTCTTTTTCATGCCCATTCCCTCATTTTCCGCATTAAGCTTTTACCTTTTTTCTCTTCTTTTTTGGATTCTTTTTTCCTAGTTTTTTTTACCTTCTTTCCGCTGCAAATTTATTCTTTCTATTTACTCCTATTTTTTAATCTTTTTTTGTTTTTTCCTTCTTTTGCTCTACCCCTTTTCCTCTTTTATTTTGATGTTGTTTTTGCCTATCCCTTTTACTTGTTTTTTCCTCCTTTGCTTCTATTTCTTCTAGCCTTTTACATCTTTCTCTCTTTTTTTCTCTTTGTTCTTCTTTTTCCTTTTTGTCTTCTTTCCTTTTGTCCATTTCCTGAAGTTATTTCATGCATAATGTTACATAACAGTTGGTAAAACATGGATCAAAGCAACTATACAAAGAGCCATTTGGGAGGCAAAAGAGACGTCTCGTTATTCCATCCGAAGTAGTTGGTTCTCTAAAAAAAGACGTAATTCCCATCACTACTAGGGACTGCGTGCCACTTTACTATGTGAAGTTGACATCATTTAAAGTTGCAGAAATGGAAAAGGTATTTTACGACCTGAGAAGATCGAGAGGATAAATTCTCTCACAATCAGATTCCTTGTCGTGTTGTGGTGCGCATCTTCATGAGCTGGTAGGGTCACATGATGCATGCATTAAGCATTCGTGCCCCCACGTCCCTCACTTGGCCCCCTTTGGGGAGTTCCTGCGTCAGAGCAAGTTTTTGGTTGCTAATGTCAAACAGTTAGAAAAAAATGCAAGAATACTCAGCAGCACATGTGGGTGAGTGTGCCTATGTGCACTCTATTTGTACAAAGTTTCCTAACTTTTGTTGATTCAAGCCACATCATTTAGATGAGTATTTTTCAGCCAGTGTGCCAGGGATAGTAGTGTGCCTTGTGAAATTGACCAATTTTATCTCTGCAAAGAAAAAAGTAAAAACATTCCTCAGCATCTTTGCTTTCTTCAAGTTATCAGCAGAGTAATTGTGAGATTCCTCAAACCAACATTTATTTGTACAGCACTTTTCAGGTTATAAATTGCAACTCAAAGTGCCGGCATAAAAAAAAAAAAAAATAAGTGTACAAGTAACCCCACTTAACATCATGGAATGCCAACTGCCATGATGTACACAATGATTCAAATAATATAAAAACACACTAAATGGTGATATACATAAAATAATTAAGTAAATAAAATGATGGCAAGGCACAGACTAACCATGTGGGGAAAGGGTCCTGAGCAGGGCTCATCCACACTGATAAGGATGGCAGCATATGGCCGCAGGAAGGAATTTCAGCCTGCCAACCACATTCATCCATACCAGTAGGTGGCAGCAGATTTTATATAAAAATAAAACATATTTTTTTTAACATTAATTATCTGCTAATGAGGCAGTACGGGGACATATGTTTGATAACTTTTGTTCCACGAAGTTGTTTAAAATTCCATTGTAAGAAAAAAAAAATGTTGCCCATAATTTTGTTGTTTTTAACCCTTTTCTTATATGAATTCTGGATGTAATGGCAGCTGAATGGTTAGCGCGTCCGGGGCACAGTTCTGAGTTCATGGGATCAAATCCAGCTACCAGCCTTCCTGTGCGGAGTTTGCATGTTCTTCCCATGCTTGTGTGCGTTTCTTCTGGGCACTCTGGTTTCCTCCCACATTTCAAAGACATGCATGTCATGCTAATCGGCCAGTTCAAATTGTCCGTAGGTGTGAATGAGCAAGTCAGTTGTATGTTTCTGTGTGCCTTGCGACGGGCCGGCAACCAGTTCAGGGTTCCCCTGCCCACTGCCCGAAGATAGCTGTGATGGGCTCCAGCACCCCGCGACCCTACTGAGGATAAGCGGTACGGATAATTGATAATGTGTTAACTTCTATTCGAAGGATGTGGATTAAGACTATAAGGGGCACCCCAAAGTGGCCATAAATTTGCAAATGCTCCTAAATTGGGAAGTGTGTTACCTTATTTGTGCAATTATTTTCAGTCAATACATTTAATCACTGACCACAATTGCATAACAATGAGATTAGAAGCAAAGGTGTGAGCATTGAAACCTACAGGTCACTAGGGGCATACATTATTATTCTAAATTGCATTACCGTATTTTCCGCACTATAAGGCGCACCTAAAAGCCTTTATTTTTTTCATAAGCTGACCATGCGCCTTATAATACAGTGCGCCTTATATACAGGGATCAGAATTTTCCGCGGATCCGCGGATTTCCGCTGTTTCTGAACCCCAAAGGTCATTCCCGTAAATCGTCTAAATTCGATGAGAAAATATTTTGGGGGGGGTGAGGTATGATACGTGACTGTTTCATCACCCCAAATTAGCAGTTAGAGATCGCGAGAAAAATCGTCAAAAAGAAGCGCAGCGCATTAGATCTATAACACACAACGTGGTTTAGCTAACAAATAGATCGACTCCTACCATTGGTCGATAGGTTTGCTGATAACCAATCAGCGGAGCTTTTGTTCAGAGCATTGGCTTTCTCAAACATGGCGCTCCTTCCGGTCTTTTCGAACGGTGAAATGAGTGTTTGAAAAAGTAAATATGAAAATACTAAGAAAAGAAGACGAGGCTTTTGTCTCCGAGATTGATAAAGGAATCAAGAATAAATTGAAGTGGTCATGGCTGGAGAAGACTGTCACAGACTGACATGTATTTTCTTTAAGCATGTTCAGTTTGTGCATTCTATTTTCAAATTAATGATGAATGGTTATTAATGTATATATTTTCATATATATTGTTGATTAGTAGCTAAATACAAGGTCCATCTTCATCATCAAAACACAACAATGGTGATGGTTGTAACATTGTAATCCCCCAATTGTTTTAAACATCTTAAAACTGAAAAGAATACATGGTTTCTGTTTTGTTGGATTTAATTCATTCTAGTGCAATTTTCACATAGCAAATAAGATAAATGCTGTTGGCTTCAGGGGGGCTTTGCCCCCCTGAGCTCCCCACCGGGCTCCGCCCTGGACCTGGCCGGGGCCTACGGCCCCTGGACCCTGGCTATTTCAGCTGAAAATGAAAATCTCCATTCTGATCCCTGTATATATGGATCAATATTAAGTTGCAAAGTTTTGCAACTAAGGCAAGCAGCCGCCAACTAGATTTTGCCCCGAAGTCGAAGTAGTCCGCGGTGTATGCTGGGATTTATATACCGGCGTTTCATTTCCTAACCAATGTGTCAATCATCATTTGAATCAGTCACTATTGGCTAAAGTTATTCGGAGGTAAAGGGGGCGCATCCTTTTGATCATTTACAGGCTCACATAGGCTAAAGGGGCGAAACAAAGCCTGCAATTGGCCAAAAAAGATGAATGTGAATCACACGTTGGGTTGCACTACGGCATTCAGAAAACATTTTTTACTATTCTAGATTTGTAAATATTTTACTCTCCTGGATTTACTACACTCACGGTTGTAAGAGGACCATGGTTACGTATCATTATTGAACATGATGGCTGCAAGAGAACTTAGGTGAGCTATGCGGCTTTATATTTTCCTGGTATCTTGTTTTAGAACGATCTTGATGTTTCTGTTTCTGTGTTAAACTACCGTATTTTCCGCACTATAAGGCGCACCTAAAAGTCTTAATTTTTTTCAAAAGCTGACCATGCACCTTATAATACAGTGCGCCTTATTTATGGATCAATATTAAATCGTAAAGTCTTCCAACTAACTTGCAGCCGCCGACTAGATTTCCCCCCGAACGCCAAGTAGTCCGCGGTGTATGCTGGGATTTATTTACCGGCGTTTCATTGGCTAACCAATGTGTCAATCATCATTTGAATCGATCACTATTGGCTAAAGTTATTCGGAGGTCAAGGGGCGGATCCTTTTTATCATTTACAGGCTGGCATAGGCTTGAGCTGTAAAACAAAGCCTGCAATTGGCCGTAAAAGATGTGTCAATCATCAGTTGACTCGATCACTATTGGCTAAAGTTATTCGGAGGTCAAGGGGCGGATCCTTTTTATCATTTACAGGCTGGCATTGGCTGAAGCGGCAAAACAAAGCCTGCAATTTGCCGAAAAAGATGAATGCGTATAGCACATCGTTGACGGCATACAGAAAGCATTTTTTTACTATTCTGTATTTGTGAATATTTTATTCTCCTGGATTTACTAAACTCACGGATATAAGAGGACCAAGGCTGCACATTATTATTGAACACAACGACTTCGGTGAGCTACTTCGGCTTTATATTTTCCCTGTATCTTGTTTCAGACTGAACTCGATGTTTCTGTGATAAGCGGTGCAGATAATGGATGGAATGGAGTGTCTATTTTCAAATTAAACTCAATTCCAAGTGTTTAATAATAATAATAATAATTTCCTTTGTTTATTGTCATATGCACAGTAAAGTTGCGAGCGAAAATAGAAACTAAGGAATGGTTGGCATTTCTTGAATCCCAAGACTTTAACCTTCCGAATGATGGAACGATGCATTTGAGTGACATCGTACGGACACCGCATCCGCACGTGTTCTCGACACGTATTTGAGTCTTTGCAAGCTTTGGGAATGTTAAGGGGGTAATAAATTTGACTGAACTATCTGACTGTTTTGTCGACGTTCCCATTGTAGCGCCTTATAATCCGGTGCGTCTTATGTATGTCAAACATAGGACCAAAAACTATTTTTTCGGGGTGCGCCCTATAACCCGGTGCGCCTTATAGTGCGGAAAATACGGTAAATTCAATTCAAAGTGTTTATTGACATATGCACAGTAAAGAACCCGGTTTCCCTGCACAATAAAATTCTTACTTTGCTGTCCACACAGTTGCCAGCAAAAAATAAAATGGACACTAAGAAATGTTTGGCATTTCTTGAATCCCAAGACTTTAACCTTCCAAATGATATTTGGAACGATGCATTTGAGTGATTGATGACATCGTACAGACACTGTTTCCGTACATGCCCGAGACACGTATTTTCTTCTTTGCAAGCTTTCGGAATGTTGAGGGGGTAATAAATTTGACTGAACTATCTGACTGTTTTGTCGACGTTTCCATTGTAGCGCCTTATAATCCGGTGCGCCTTTTGTATGGAAAATATAGGACCAAAAACCATTTTTTGGGGGTGCGCCCTATAACCCGGTGCGCCTTATGGTGCGGAAAATACGGTACATTGGATAGACAGGGAGTCAAACTTAGATCACGGCAGTCTACTAAACCACTAGGGATAAAGATGACACCTACAAATGTATTAGCCCTTTTTTCGTTATCACACTATTTTTTTGTCACGGTACCAGATGTTTTTGAAAAATGAGTAAACGTAAAGTTATTAAAAACTGGTACAACATTTTGTTTCAATTTCTCTCAGCTCAAATTGAACAATAATTGCGACAAACATTTTGAATATGTGCGACCATACATTCATTTATATGTTTCATGATGACTAAATTACTTCTCACAATGCCTTTCTCTTCATGCAATCTATGCTCAGGTGCGCTTTGCTAAGACTTGCGATTTAGCGATAGAACACTGTCTTTCAGTGGCTCCCAACTTTTTCCGTACCACGGACTGGTATAATGTCTGGCAATATTTTTGCTCCCTGGCCAAAATAATAACATCGACAATTTGGCAACCTGATTAAAAAGAGTGAGATGATAAGATAAAACCTGATGTATTTTAATGTATCATACTGTATGTATTCCAAGTTGTCTAGTAAATAGGATATTAAGTGCCCCCTGTCATGATCAGGGTTCGATCCAATGTTATCCATTTAATCAGGGATAGATTAACTGATCAGTCGTTAATTTTTTTATGTAACCCTAGTCCTTAGTCTAGTTTTAATTCCATGAGGTTTAAGTCCAGTGAGCCTTAGCCATCGGAAAATACGGTAATACATTTCGTCCATTATTTAATACTAATGGCACAAAAAAACAGTTTGCCAAAATCAACTTTTGACACAAGCTGAATATTTTAAAGTCAAGCAGTTTTGTTTGATAATTAAAACCAGACACATGTTCCCAACATGTGGATTGCCGGAATGTCAGGGTGCCCCAGTGATGCATAAAATATGGGTACACAAGACATCCATGCACTGCATTGGCTTCATTAGGTTTTGCCCTTTGTTTTCAATATGTATTTAATGCAGATCCTAAAAGGTAGAATATCAATCCGTGAAATGAAAATGTGCATTTTTGCTGTATCCTACTTTAGTTTCTTTCATGTTGGTCTGACTTCAAAAACCTGTTCTCAGATACATTTTATATTGATAACTTATCCTGAATTCATGATATCACTTTATAGTTAGGGTACGAACATGTTTGTTTACTGGCCATCTAAAGCTGCAGTAAAATCTTCTATTGATGACATCTTCACAAATGAGATGAATTGCAGTTATTGAACATCCTCGGCATCATGCATTCTATGGAGGAATTATCCGACCATATGTATAAATAAATAAATAAACACGTAAATTAATGAGAAGATGCGGCATGTCGGTTGGGTGGTTGGAGCGCGGCCCCATGGTGCAGATGTTCAGGGTTTAAGTCCAGCTACCACAACCCCCCTGTGTGGAGGTTGCATCTTCTCCCCGTACCTTGCATGTGTTTCCTCCAGGCACTCCGGTTTCCTCACACATTCCAAACACATGCATGTCAGGTTAATTGGCCTGCTCAAATTTTCCCTAGTTGTGAATGAGCGAGTGAATGGTTGTCCGTCTTTGTGTGCCCTGCGACTGGCCGGGAACCAGTTCAGGGTTACCCTGCCCACTGCACGAAGATAGCAGGGATGGGCTCCAGCACCCGGGGACCCTACTGAGGATAATCAGTGCAGATAATGGATGGATGGATGAATGAGAAGATATGTATTTTTTACATTAAATTTATGTATGCATTTTGTCATTTCTTTTTTGTTATTTCCTTCTTTCGCTATTTATGTGTTCTGCATTTCGTCATCTATTTTGTCCTTTATTTTCATGTATTTTGTCACACCAAAATGTTCGAATGAGGGGGCAGATCAAGACTGAGCTTTTCCCCAGTTGGTTTATTGAGCGCGCCAATCAACTGCAATATTTTTCCTTATCACTGATCAACCAATAGGTGAAAAGCTCAGGCAACAGGGCCGCCTCATCTTCAGAATAACATATTGTTGCGACAAAATACCTGACAAAATACATGACAACATCTATTTCAAAATGAGTACTGAAATAACAAAATGACAAAATGAATGAAAACCTGCACAAATGAATGAATAAATTGCTTTTATGTCATTTGTTGTATCACAAAATGTATTTTTTGTGTTCAATTATTGGTGTATAATGTGCACTCGTGTATATTGCACACCCCTGATTTTTAATTAAAAATCAGTCTAAAGTTTGGTTTCAGTTTTTCTCAGCTCAAGCTAACCATTGTAAGTAAATACATGCTAAAAATGGTCTTCATTTATATCGTGCCGACGACCTCCCAAAGCGTTTTGCAATGTGCTTCACACTTACCCATTTACACACACACACACTCATACACCAGTAGCCAGAGGCAGCCATGCAAGGCACCTACCTGCCTATCGGGGGTGTTAGGGGTTCAGTGTCTTGCCCAAGAACACTTTGACATTTAACCCGGTGGAGCCAGGAATTGAACTGCCTATTGGTCCCAGTATGAGGTTAAACACGTGCTGCCGTGAATAAAATAATTTATTGACAAACTACGAGCCCAATACCAACATAAAATTTACACGATAATTATAGTATTTAATGTCCATCAAAGTCGGATTAATAATCAGATACACCAAAGAGTTGTTTCCATAGTCATGCTTTTTTGCGTTCTTTCATATCTTTCAGGACAACGTTGTTTTCACCATTTTTAACATTCGTCTGTGGTACCATGAAAAACGTAGTCTGATAATGAGATAATATCGATTGCCTTTTCATTGGTTATCTATATCACTGGTGGTCTACGGGTTAAGATTCGGTACTCTCGTTGTCGCGACCTGTGTTTGATCCCTGTTTCATCCAATGCTTTGCTATTGTGGTCATAGATATATATCGTAAAACCTTGTCTAAAACGTTCACCCAAATTTTGAGTTATTTTTAGGTTGAAAAAAAGTGCGTTGTACATGAATAGATGTGGTATATGGCATATATTTGTACGTATTACCTTATTTATACATTTGTTTCTCTTTTTGACAGGATCGGTCCTCCTTAGCATTCCTTATTATCTTTTAATCTCAAAAATACCCGAATGAAAAAAAATGCAATTACACTGTTAATCCTTAACATCCTTAAACGCTGGCCCCCTCTTGACATTTTGCTGACATGTGTGGTTGTTCGTGTGCATGCAAGTATGCACGTCAATATGATTAATGATTATTGTTTTGGTTGGCCTGACATCTTGACGCCTTGTCACATTCACCATCCTGCCTTACCATGTAAAGAGCAAATTAGCCTGCAGATAACATTGTCTGCACTGCCACCAAGTTTTCTTCAGTTGGGCTGTTGTCGTCAGTACATGCTAAAATTATACTTGACGTGCAACCCTGGGAAATAAGTTTTTTTATCAAAAATTCTGCAAAAAAGTGGGAGAACATGATAAGAATAATGACGTGTTTCTGGGATAGTTTGCAATACAGAGTGTAAAAGGCTGTTCGTTCCAGGTTTCCACTCTCACGTAAACATGTCCATAGGGCATTCGTTTTCCCTTTTGTAGGAGGGTTCGAATTGTTTTCCCCCCAAAAGTCCGCTGAATATATTTTCCACTCTTGAAATTACTCTCTTGAGTAAAAGTGGGGCACGATCGATTACAGCAGTACATCTTGTTGCTTTTTCTACCCACTATCAATACTCTTATATCAAGCATCCGAATTTGTAATTAATATAGGTATTTTATTGGATAACGCATCTGACTGCGTTTGGGGCGGCATTAGCTCAGGACTGAAGACACTGAATCCCTTATCCACCCAATAAGCAAGTAGGCGCCTTGCATTGCTGCATGGCCGCTATTGGTGTGTGAGTGTGTGTTAATGGGTAAGTGTGAAGCACATTGTAAAGCGCTTTGGGAGGCCTTCATTGACTTGAAAAGCGCTATATAAATGCAGACCATTTACCATTTACATTGTTATTAAGCAATTACTTAGCGGTCCATCAATTGTCATGTCTCACTGTACTGTGAGTAAGAAACTCACTCACTTTCAAGGAATTCGATATTAATAGGCAAATATTGTTTGCGAGTTATGGTGCCAGTTTCAAGGATTTTTTTTTTTTGCAGGTAATGCTAATGCTGCTAATACCGGTCAGTGTCCACCATACAAAATCAGTTTGATGTGCGACTAAATACTTAGTCAACTATCAGAAGTTCTGGAGAAACTATTTGTTACACATTTGAAAAGCTTCATTAGCAAGCACACATTACTAGATTACAGTCACTATGGCTTCAGAGAAAAAAAAATATTTTGCTCTAGCATTGATTGATCTTGTGGAAGATATCAATTATATATATATTTATATATATATATATATATATATATATATATATATATATATATATATATATATATATATATATATATATATATATATATATATATATATATATATATCTCATCTCATCTCATTAGCTGCACCACTTATTCTCAGTAGGGTCGCGGGGTATATATATATATATATATATATATATATATATATATATATATATATATATATATATATATATATATATATATATATATATATGTGTGTGTATGTATGTGTGTATATATATGTGTATGTGTATGAAAAACAATGGTTATGGTATTTGGGAAATCCACAAATAGATAAATAACACAAATAAAGATAGTTAATGTTCTAATAGCAGAAGTTAGCAGAGTTTCTTGGTGTAATTATCAGCCATAATTTTAGCAGGGGACCCCATATAAATAACATACAATCCAAATTGGAAAATAAAATTGCAGTTATAAGTAGATGCAGACATATATTTGACCAGAAAATAATGCACAGTCCATTAATCAATCCATCCATCTATTGTCAGCACTGCTTATCCTCAGTGGGGTCGCGGGAGAGCTGGAGCCCATCCTAGCAGTCTTCGGGCAGTGGGCAGGGGACACCCTGATTGGTTGCCAGCCAGTCACTTGTCACACAGAACCTGACAATTTACTCGCTCATTCACACCTCGGGACAATTTGGGCCGGCCAATTAACCTAAAATGCATGTTTTGGGAATGTGGGAAGAGACCAGAGTGCCCGGAGGAAACCCACGCAAGCACGAGGGGAATGTGCAAACTCTGCACAGGATGGCTGGTAGCTGAATTTGATCCCATGACCTCAGAACTGTGAACCACTCACCCGCCTTGCCGCTCACAGTTGATTAATCTCGCCTCTTTTAAGTCACTGTATAGAGATTTTGGGTAATACATATATAAGCAGTATAGACTCGCTTATTCAAGTACCAAAGGTATTAGATATCTGCATAACGCTGGTTATTAAGAACACCACTTTATATAATCTGCCATGTTAAACTTCGAAAATATAGTGAAACCTAAATTCTTGATATTAGTATACAAAGCAAGTAAGCACCAACTACCAACACATATTTAACAGAGCAGACACTCATTATCTCAGGGCAATCCATAACTTCAAGGTCCAGTATTCCCATGCACCATTGAAAAGCTATTCATTTATGGAATGAGTTGGATGATGACCTTAAAAATGTCCTTCATTTATATCAATTAAAAGAAAATCTATACAGTCCATATTTTGGATAAATATACTAAAGAAGGTTAATGTATCAAGATTTTCCTTGGATATCTTAAACTATGAGTTACAATATTATATTAGGGGTGACAGCTTAAAAGCTTTAGCTCCAGCCTACTCCCTTTGGGCACAAGTATATGTATAATATCATTGAATGTTTCAGCTATTTTTTTGTTTGGTATAAATATTTTGTTTTTCCCTTTTGTTAATTAGTGGTAAATGCTGTTCTATTTTGTTGTTCTGTGCCCAAATAGACTTCATTCATTCATTTAAAAGACGCCAATGTTGCGCCCAAAAGGTGTCTCTATTTGGTTGAAACACAGAAATCTAAATAAACGTACTTTTAACTAACAAAATCAGTGACATTTTCGCATCAAATTCTGACCTTAATGGAGAAAGGAAACACAATAGCGAGTATTTTTCCCCCCTAAATTTAAGTGGGCTAAACACATGAACTAACATGGGGTTAATAATGTCTCAAACAAACCAAGCTAGAATTAGCTGAAAACTCAACGTCCAAAAGACCTCTGGTGTTGGATGGGTAAATGCGGTTGCAACTCAAGTGCCTCTAATAATAACTGGTGTAGCCCATACTCTTGGTTAAATCTCACATAGAATTACTCAGCAGTTGTTTTAGAGCATAATCTTTTGAAAAATTACCTTGTTAAAAAAGTGATTCTTCACCTATTTTAAGCTTACATTTGTGTTAGATTGAAAATTTCTACAGTCTTCTGTATTAAAAAAATACCAGTATTTGATTTTTGTATATTACACCACGTATTACCCAGTGCCAAATTACACGTGTCAATTAGCAGTCTGATCCGAGCATAGGGTCACAGAGAGGACTAAAATGAAATTGCCCATAATCCCTAACTTAAAGAACAGTAACGTGTCGCCTGTCAAAGACTCCCATTGCATATTTGTATCTTTTTATCCATCTCAATATCCTTTTTACATGACAGTGTTTTTGTATTAAGTGACAATTGCTTCAGGCTCCAGCATGCCTTCAACTGTAATGCAATTGAGATCGCTTGGGAACTAAGCTATCTCCATCCTATCTCCAAGTAGCAACAGCTGCTTTTCTCCAAGCTGTCTGATGCATGAATGCCATCCCCCTAACTGTTCCACTGCACATGCTTAGCACTATTAAAGCAAAGCAGATGCTGCATTTTGCTGCTAAAAATTGTGATTGCAGCTGGGCTGTTGGAGCTTTGAGACCATTTTCTGTGCATTTTAGTGTGCGTGTCCACTTGTTTTTGTGCGGACAGCAGGAGTCTTGGAGAGCGGAAGTGTGCCGTGGTGGAGCACTGACCTCACCCCAGGAACAAGCACTCACTGTTCCCTTCCCTCCCTGTCCCCACCCATTGGACACAAACGCACAACAACACACACAGTCAAATTAACATGCATGTAATAACTGGAGTTTTTGCCAATAAATGATGCTGGCATCCTGATAGCAACCCTTGTGACAGAATTTCAATGGAGGGTGGAACTTACATAAGCATGTTATAACAAACAAACCGATGAATGAATACGGTCATATTTTTTCAGCATCAAAACAGTTGTTTTAGTAAACAGATGCAGCATTAAAACTCTGCAGTGTGCTCCTTTACTTTTTATTGTGCTGTTGACTTTGTTGAAGAGCTGAAACAAACATATATTTTAACCTTTAATCAGTAATTTATATAATCAGAATATTTTGTAATTAATATTTTCATCTCTTCCTTCTAAAACAGAAAATTGGTTCTAATTAGCCCTGTACAAAACAACTCTTTGTAATGATTTAGTGGATAATTTAGTAAATGTCCAAAAATATGCTAAAATGTTGATCATCGTTTTTGTAAATAAAACTAATCTTTCGCATCAGGCTGCAACATTCGAAATAATCACCTTTAATGAGAAAGAGTGCTCACTCATTTTTAAATAAACCACAAGTTGTTTGTACAATTGATGGCCCATCCACTATGGGTTTATCAGTACTAAGGATTTTTCAAAATATAAGAATCTGCAGATTGTGACCTAAGAAGTTGTCCGCAAAATGTTTTGATTTTACACAAATTATTTATCTATTATCATGAAGACACACACAACTACAAATAATTGCTGCTGAAAATAATTTATTGTTAGAATTTGTATAAATTATATTACCAAATGTATGAAAGTTAACAAAAAAAGTTTAGTTAATAATGTTAGTTGTTGCACTTCTATTCAATTCTTGTGTCGCAAGATGTGCACATATAGATACTAGATAATAATAAAGCTCCTACTCCTGAGCCCTATCTCAAAAAGTTCTATTTCGAAAACTTAATTGTAATATCACCATTATTTTTTTATTTAATACACAGTTCACTGAAATAAAAAATGACTGACAGGGTATTTTGAAATTGTTGAGGCTTTACACCAATTGTTTTTGTTTTTTATACCAAAGAAGAACTCAACTAGTGGTCTGAAATTTCCCAACTTGTTATGTAAAAAGAGTTGATGCTCAACATTGCTCAATTCTGTTCTTTCTAAACCAATGCCGCTCAGAGCAATTCTTTTAAGAATCGTGATTTATAATATTTTAAATACAACCTTATTCAAAGTGAACAAATAACTCAAATTACATTAAATGTGTGCATATTGCAATCGGTCATCTCAGTATTTATCTTTATGCTTGAATAAGAAAAACAGTTATGCTTGAGATCAGCGGATGTTGTACCTAGTTGTTGCCTCAGAATCCTTTTTGACTCTGTGATTAAGGTCTATAGAAATAAATGTGACATGACTTGAAGCAAATGCGCAAAAGCATCCTTTTTCCCAAACCCTCTGACCACTTGCATCCCTAAAATCTCAATACAAACCATTGCTGCACTCACAATAATATATGAGGTCAATGACAAGTCTGTGGATAGATTTCCTTGGCTACTTTTTCTATCCTCATTCAAAAGGTGTCAGTCTCTGAGTTCTAAATTACTCATTAATGTATTTAGAATACTGTGTTCAAAGACATAAGCAGGCCTGAGCTCAGACCTCTTCATGAATGGCACATCACATAAGCAAAATTGTCCTGTGCCTGTATGATGACCGTCTGCAGCCCAATCTGAGGTCACGACATCCAGTGACCCTGACGGTCGTGCAACGCCCACACAATGGTCACCCTATTCCCACCGTGAGGGCTATTTTTAGAAGAAAGAAACAAGGGAGCTTCACCTAAGAGCTTCTCTATGTCGCTGCGTTTGTTGACTTGTGCATGCCGCACATAGAAGCCGTGTGTGCCACACTTGTTCATGTTCGAAGCCCTCACGTCTCTCAATCCTGCAACTGTTTGCACTAAGGGAGGTGAGACAGGATCTCTTTGACAAAACCTCTCCTTGACTTGGATAATACAGCAGTGGTCGGCTATCACCAGGCCGCGGACCGGTAATGTATCTTGAGTACTTTGGTACAGAGACGCACAGAAATAAAACTAAATTCTAATATTTTTACCTATTGTGGTTTTACTGACAATACTACGTTTAAGATTAATCTTGACCGGGGCTTGGTGGGAGTACGTTTGAATCAAAATTCGTGTGGTTCAATGGGCCAGAGAAATTACCTGTCGGGCCCTGCAACTGTCGTGTTGGAAACAAGAATTCCTGCCCGGTGAAGATACAAACCAAGCTTTTGCGCTTATAGACAATTAATCAATTAGCTGGGTGAATGGTGAACTACGTCTTGCTTGAACGGTCGTAAATAAACATGCCGCTATGAAAAACTTCTGGCAACGGAGTTAGAGGATGAGTTGATCAAAAACACTATAACCATCAAGCTTTTCACAGGGTTGGTTAATTTGGTGAGTTTAGTATTTTTAATTACTTGCCTCGTCCACCTCATAGTTCAGAGGTCCCATGTTCTATTCCAGCTACCGACCTCCTTGTGCAGTGTTTGTTTGTTCTCTCTGTGCCCCTGGGCACTCCAGTTTCCTCCAACATAGCTGGGCTGGGCCCAGCTCCCTTCGTCAGAGTAAGCGGTTCGGAAAATGAATGGAGGTGATTTTGATGTGAATTTACAAAGATATCTAAAATTTGCTCATGAATACACAGTGGATCTATGCTCACAATTCCTACAAATGTCGGTAGAAGAAAAAGTAAAAACACGTTTAATGCCGCCCTTGGGCTGGGCTGATAAAATGTTGTCAGACAATAAGCAACCAGTCCGTGGTACAGATAAGGTTGCCGACCATTCGACCACTGTATTAGAGGGACTAAAATGTTAGGGAACACACTGTTGAGGAGCTTGTTTAGGGCCCGGTCACACAGCCGTTTGCGTCTGTATCGCGGCTGAATCACGGCCAGAATATTCTGCCTGTGAAGCAGACGCTGTTGGACGCTTTGAGATCGCCATAAAGACGAGATACAGCCGTGCTTTACACGCGGTCGGAAATTCACACGCGGTTAGACGCGCAAAAAAGTTTTGCGCTGCTCAAAACTTTAGACCACGGGTAACCGCGGGCGGCACACGTGGTACACACGAGGTAATGACGCGGTACAGACACGGAACGACGTGCTGCGGCCGCGGCCAGGGCGTGGTTACACGCGGGTAGGACGCGAAATTTTAGCGGGTAATCGTGGGTGGACCATGGTCATAGCACGTTTGTTCTGAGCCTGTATCGCAGTGTTATCACGTGAATTAGCGTGTGTAATGCGTGTGACGGTCAAACGCCTTTCTCCGCGTATATGCAGCGCGATTTGCCGAGCACATGTCAGTTGTGCTCGAGACATCAAGGGGTGAACATGGATCCCCGTCACCGTAGTGACCTTGTCTTAATCCATTTTTATTTCTTGACATTTCTTTTCATTTCATAACAAGATAATAAAATAAAAATGAAAAACCATTACAATATTAACATATTGGCTTCTTCGGTGCCATAGCTTGAAATCTTGATCTTCACGGTACTGTGTCTTGAGCGGTTAGGATTTCTACAGCCCGGTGTTGTGCCGAGAAATGCATCCCTGCCGAGATTTGCATCCCCTCCCTACTATAACCACTTTTACTTCGTTTTATCTCACTTTTATATCATTTTTCGAGAATGTGATGGCGAAGATATAACCAAAACCACTTCGACTTGCATTTGTTGGGAATGTATACAATTTAAACCATTCTGTCTTTGTATTTGTTGTGCATGTAATCGAACGGTAATGCACACCGTATATAAATCACTTTTGAGAACTGTTATGCACTCTACCATAAGCTTTATGGTAGAGTGCACAACAGTTTCAATACGAGCGATTTGAAAAGAAAAGGGCAAAATAAACATGTTACCTGCTCAAAAGTGATTTATATATGGTGTGCATTACCGTTCGATTACATTCACAACAAATACAAAGACGGTACGGTTTAAGTTGTATTACATTCCCAACAAATGCAAGACAAAGTGGTTTTGGTTATACGTCCGCTATTACATTCCTGAAAAGTGATATAAAAGTGAGATAAAACCAGGTCAAAGTGGTTATAGTAGCTAGGGGATGCAAATCTCGGCAGGGATGCATTTCTCGGCACAACACCGGCTCGGCAGCTTTTATACCCGTGGTCCACACGCGGAAATGACGCGGAAATGACGCGATAAGGAAGCGGAACAGTCGCCGGCGTCTGTTTTGCGGGCATACCACCGATGAACAGCGGGTTGGCCAATTTTGCGCATTTTCCATCGCGGGCAACCACGGGCAAAAAAAAAAAATCGCAAAATTTTACCCGCAATACAGACGCAAACGGCTGTGTGACCGGGCCCTTAGGCTAAAATGGATGGAAAGATGGGAATAGGAAACATTTCGACTGACTGTCAGTGTTTCTTTAGTTGGGCATAGAGCACACTGCATTCACCATTATTAGTCTGTAGTTTTTAGGCTTTAATTTATTTCTTTTATGATGTAAGCCCCATAAGCCCCCCCTCCGAATAACTTTAGCCAATAGTGATCGATTCAACTGATGATTGACACATCTTTTTTGGCCAATTGCAGGCTTTGTTTTGCCCCTTTAGTCAAGTCAAGTCATTTTTATTTGTATAGCCCTAAATCACGAAGAGTCTCAAAGGGCTTCACAGATTATTACACTATATTACACAGACTATTTTTTTTTTTTTTTCCAGCCGACGAGAAGAGTAGGTTATTCATATGCTATGGAGTAGAAGTGAGTTTTAAGTTTAGATTTAAACATTTCCACTGAGGTTGCAGATCGGATCTCAGGGGGAAGAGCATTCCACAGCACCGGTGCCGGGATGGAGAACGCTCTCGAACCAGCAGAACACTTCTTTGCTCTTGGGATCACCAGAAGACCGGCACTCTCAGATCGTAGGCTTCGGACCGGGACATAGGGGCAAATCAGATCTGAAAGATAAGAGGGAGCAAGTCCATGTATGATTTTGTATAATACTAAGAGAACCTTGAAATCACATCTAAGGCTAACTGGGAGCCAATGCAGGTTAGCCAAAATCGGTGTTATGTGATCGTACTTTTTTGTCCGAGTTAAAAGCCTCGCTGCGGCATTTTGTACCAGCTGAAGAGACTTGATTCTAGACTTCGGGAGACCAGAGAGTAGTGCATTACAGTAATCGAGACGGGAGGTAACAAACGCATGAATTATAAATTCCGCATCGGACTGAGACAGTATTGAACGGATTTTAGCAATGTTACGAAGATGGAAGAAAGCGGTTCTAGTAATTTTCTTTACATGCATTTCAAAGGATAGATCAGGGGCAAATATGACACCTAAATTTTTAACTGAGTCACTCTGTGTGATGTGACATTTGTCAATGTTCACAGCAGTTTTTGAGAATAAGTCACGGCATTTAGATGGACCAATGACTAACATTTCGGTCTTTTCAGAGTTAAGACGCAAGAAATTGAGTGACATCCACTCTTTTATCTCAGTGAGGCAGGCCTCCAAATTTCCACAGTTTAGTGTGGGAGATTCCTCCAACAGAAGATATAGTTGAGTGTCGTCTGCGTAGCAGTGGAAGCTGATATTGTACTTGCGAATAATATCACCTAATGGAAGCATGTAAATGCTGAAAAGAAGGGGGCCAAGCACTGAACCATGCGAAACACCACAGGTAACATTAAAGGGCTCAGATGTCATTTCACCATATTTAACACAGTGCGTCCTATCTGAGAGGTAGGATCTGAACCACGAGAGGACGGTTCCTGAGAGACCAATCCATTTTTCCAACCGTTCTAGTAGGAAATTGTGGGGCACTGTGTCAAAAGCAGCACTAGGATCCAGCAGCAGCAAAAGTGATGAAGCGCCAGAATCCATTGCCAGTAGGAGATCATTTGTTACCCTATGCGAGCCTGTAAATGTTAAAAAGGATCTGCCCCCTTTACCTCGGAATAACTTTAGCCAATAGTGATCGATTCAAATGATGATTGACACATTGGTTAGCCAATGAAACGCCGGTATATAAATCCCAGCATACACCGCGGACTACTTTGCGTTCGGGGGAAAATCTAGTCGGCGGCTGCTTGCATTAGTTGCAAGACTTTGCGACTTAATATTGATCCATATATAAGGTGCACTGTATTATAAGGCGCATGGTCAGCTTTTGAAAAAAATTAACACTTTTAGGTGCGCCTTATAGTGCGGAAAATACGGTAATAATAACAATGTTTACATCAGGTGGCGCTCAGTGTAAAAGCAGACTAATCTCGACTGTGGTATGCTTTGTAGCTTGCTAAAAAGGATGTGTGTGCATTGCTCCATGGCTACAAAGGAACTCCTAAAGAAGACACTTTGTTTTATTGTGGTTTTGCATCAATAATTAGCTTGGTCTCATTTTGGAAGTGTTGTGTGTGCCCACAACAGTCTAATTAGAAACAGTCTTGAGTCTTTAGTATAGCACAGCGAGGAAGACATTTTTGAACTATTCACGTTGTGCCAGTAATTGCTGTCCTGGGGCTCGGCTTGTTTTTAAGTCCTTATCCTCCCTCAGTGCACCATCTGATTTCTGTTTTCTTCATTTTGAAACTTCTGTAAAATTGTTAAAAGACTCTAATGTTTGATTTGTTTAAGTATCCCCTTCCAATTTGGGATGCTGATGTTGTTTATAGAAGTGGCTAACCATGAGTTTAGTTTGGCATGCTGTTTCTGGTAGAGAAATCACACTGGTGAGATTAACATTTAAAATAAATGCCAAATCAAAATGTCAAAATGTTTGGCAGCTTTCTTATGTTGGGAGACAACAAGAGTTTACACAAATCCTTTGATGTTTCACGGTTTACTCATCACGGTTAACCAACTTCGCAGAGTTTCATCGTGCGTTCTGCATTCTGATTGGCTAAACAATCAGCCTGCATGTCAATAATGTTGCGGTCTGAGTTGTACACATATGTAAAACAGCTTGACGAACAAACATTATGTATACACAAATCTTCTACTTCATGTTTCTCTAAAAGCCATCGTGTCAACAACACGTTCCGGACTGACAAAATCACCGGATGCTGTTTATCGCCAACAAAAATGGACTTCTCCACTCGCTAAACTTGCTCTTTGGTGTTCCCTAGTGGCTCCCTGGCGTGTTTTCAAATATGTTTGATACTGAAAAAATATAGGGTTCTGTAAAAGAAAACAGGACACCTTCTTAATGTTTTGCAATGAATATCGATAGAAACAGCATGTGTTTATATAAGGGTTTTTCATTTTTTGTGGCTCCATTCATATTTTCTTGGGTCTAATGTGTCTCAACATTTTGGATTGCCGACCACAAAGTAAATGCAGTTTTTTAATAAATGATTGCAACATGCTATCATGTGAAGTGAAGTGGATCGTGTCCTTAATCTACACAGTTGTGGAATACTGCAGGAAGACTTTTTTTAAACTTTAATTTGACCGTACAGACTTTATTTGTTAAAAAAATGTTCATGAAGTACTTTTATATACAAACACGTAAGCCTGTAAATTAGGGTTGTTCTTTGGTTTCAATGTATAATAGAGTATTTAAAAAATGTTTTACAAGTGGAGAGAGCCAAGACTTTTCTCACCTGAAAGCACATTTAGATGTGGTGTTCAAATGAGGAAACTGATATTTCTATTGTTTCGAATAAAGTCTATAACATATTTGAGATGCCTTCAAAAAATATCCAACAGATTGGAGGGTTACTCTAAAAATGTAATCTGATACAGTAATTAGTTACCTGTTGTAAATGTAATCCGTAACTTTATCCAAATACCATAATATTGCAGTAATATAATTTGATTGCTTTTGATTACTTTTATATTACACCAACACCAGATATGCTCGAAAAAGAGTTGGAGGAAACCAAGGTCAGGTTGTTTGTGATCCAACAAAAAGTCTCAAATATTAACCACATATGTAGTTTATTAAGCAAAAATAAAACATTTTCTTTCAGATGGGAGTAAAGATATTCTTTGTTTTAATTCACACGAAGAGCAAATCAAGAACCAAATATTTTTTTAAACACACCAAGTGTTTTCTTTTTCAGACGTTATGTGCCTAAGTTGTTCTTGTTTGAAGTGTTGATGAGAAATCTTTTAACAATATTCACACAACGTATTCACTACATGTCTCTGAACGTATCACGTACCCATATATTTCGTTACGCCCTAGTCCTGCAGATAGTTAATACATGTTGCCACTTTTCCTTAGATACCATGTTACATAACTCATTTGGTCCAATCCATGTGCCTTCCTCAATCTCCGTCCTTTTGCTCTGGGAGCTACTGAATGCAGCCTGTAGCAGGCAATGCCAACAAGCAGGCAGCTGTCCAAACAGTGACCAACCTCGAGACCCGAGTCGGAGCATCAGCATCATGGAAAAAGCACGCAAACAACTCAGTCTCTTTGTTACCAAGGAGTTACCTCAGTCAGAAGAAACAAAAACACTTTTGTGCAAAATCAAATTGAGGTAAACAGTCGGGCTGCAACTTACGATTATTTCAAGAATCGACTAGTAACTTACTTTCGAATTGATTCGGCAAATAATCGCATAATAAAATATTTTTTCTTAAAATTAGGATGATGTGTGTACAAATTAAATACAAATCTTGTTTGGTCAGTAGCAACATAAATCCATTAATAAACCTCTGTTTATTTTTTAGGGACAGGTTAATAATTAATAAATTATAACCAAGTAAACATTTTTATGGGTGTAAACTGTAACAGACTCATAAGCAACAGTAGAACAGTAAATAAAATGGTGAAGAACATTTAGTGGCTAACTGCAAAGTCTGTTTCAAAAGAACCTAAAGATCCTCAACTGTTTTAAGGGAGAGTGTGTAATATTTATTGCCTCCTCGTGGTACAAAAACACTTTTATCCAGTTAAAAACAAACAAATATTGATCTGAATACTAGGCAAAAATACATTAACTATCTTACCTACATTATTATTTTTTTTTAATTATTGGTCGCAAACTTTGTATTTCTTTTAAACCGTGGAATCCCCACTTAAGTCTGCGCCATTTTCGTTCGGGATCTTGCCGCCACACTGTGCCGTGTATCACTCGCACTCACTCATACCAGACAACACAGTACCATCTAGTGGTCAATTATTACGCATTGGGGCTTAAAAAACTGAAGTCGTTTTTAACTGTATGCATTTAATTTCAAATACCTTTGTCAGGCACAGTCTGGAATAAACTGAAGCTCTCGTTTCCAGCTAAATATATATTTATAAAATGTACAATATCGTCAAATCTAGATTGGCTCCAACGTTACTTAAATCCTACCGTGGTCTGTAAGACCCTGCTTTGTTCAACTGTCCGACATGCGTTTTAATTGCTAGTGCATCACCGATCTGCTGCCATCATACGCTAGGGCTGCTTTACAAACTTTTCAAGTATTCTTTTTATTGGCCGTTTCCAGGCTATAGTGCTGCCAAACTTTAGAGGTTTCGGTGGACTAATTGATGTTGACGTCACAATTTTTGTATGTTTATGTTAACACTCGGGACAGATGCTGTTGCGCATTTGCGAGCCCTCTGTTGGAAAAACATGTCTGGAAACAATAGTCGAAAGTGAATTCCATTGTCGACTATTTCTATTCCGATTTTAGTTGACAAGGTTGACTAATCGTTGCGGCCTTTTTAAAAAGATGTCTCAGACTCTTCATTTTGGATACTTGCTTTTTGTTTCGAGAAATAGCACCGTATATTTTACACATTGTCCTTTAGTCATGGGTGTGTTCATGTTCAACGACGTTACCGTGTCATGTCAGAATGCTCAAGATAGTGGGTAGCCTGCCTGACTTTAAATTCTGAAGTTTGGGGATTGACTTTTGGATCTTAGGATCTTGCTCTCTGGTAACAAGTTCTACCAGTGCTTGTGTTACTTGACCCTTTCCCACATTCCACATGCATGTTAGGGTCATTGAAGAGCTTGAATTGTCCTTAGGCATTAATGTGAGCGTAATCCATTACTTGTCCAGACCAGCCGAGAATGTACCCCAGAAAAGGCTTAAAGTCAATTATTAGTGAACACACACTAATAACCTATTGGATTGTTAGCTACTTTTGTTTCCCACTGAACACACATGCACATGCGTGCACACACAAAGTTAGGATTATGATGTGGTATGAGCAGAAACCACACTGCTCCGAGACCATTACACAACCAATGGTAAAAAAGGCAAAGCAGTCTTGGATGAATGTGGATACAAAGTCAAGAAAATATGTGCTAAAATGTCAATGGATTGCTTTAATTGGTCTACAACATATTTTCCTGACTACAAGGCAATAACTGTCTAGAAAGTTGAGTTTTCACTTTATAATCCAGTGTTTTATATGTGGCCAAAATTAGAAATAACCATATTTGTGCAATTACTGATTAGTCAATATATTTTATTGCTGAGCACAATTTCAATGGTGGAAATGGATTGAAGAGGTTAGCAATTGTTTGGGCACCAAATCCTATCCATGAGGCTGCTAGGGACATGAATGGTTATTCACAATTGTATAATATTGGACGCAACGACTATCTAACCTGGATCGGAGCGGGAGAAAGCTGGATCACATAAAAAGGCATTATCTTTCTGTCATTATCACACTATTTTTTGTCACCGTACTATATGTTAATAGATATGGTAAAGAAATGGGAAAACAAAGTGATCAGAAATCGGTATCGAATTTTGTTTTGCTTTTTCTTCAGTACAGACTCTTGAGCTTTGTTAAAAACAGTGATCCATTCTGTATTTTTGCGGTTCCCAACCTTTTCTATACCCTGGACCGGTTTAAAGTCTGACTATATTCTTGTAGCCCAGCCAAATAATAACATCAAAAATTTTGTACAGTGATTAAAATAGAATAATGATATGATAAAACCTGTTGCCTTCATGTAGCGTTTATATCCCTAGTAGTCTGATGAATTGGTTCTGTGCTGTGTTTCAAGTTTGAGTCCCGTTGCAACCAATAAACGGGAACGGTGCTAGGAATCAAATGAACTGAAACATTTCAAGGCACTGGAGTATCCTGCTGCGTTGTTCATATTTTTTTTCGTTTTACTTTTGTTTACGTTAGCTACCGTTTTTCTTTATATTTAAGCCTATCCTGTCCTTAATTAAATAAAAGATAGTTTTAAAAATTCTCAAATTTTTGAGTGTGCTTGGGTTGAATTTGGGGTTGCCTGAGCACCCCCAAAAATGGGCTGGTTGCCCAAGGTGCCAGGTAATGTACGAGGCGCGATATATTGTGTGTAGGAAAAATGAGTGTTTTTCGTTTTTTTTTTTTTTGTTTTTTTTTGTTTTTTTTTCTTTCTTATAGCTTGGTCTTAATTTTATTTCAAAAGGTATTAAAAAGTCTTATGACGTCTTAAATATAACTTGCCATAAGCTGTGGGAACCCTGCTGTGGTTTGAATTTCATGCACCTTGTAGTCTTTTATATGGCAAAAAAATAAAAGAAAAGACTATTTTTGGGGTGTGAGCCTTACAGTTGGGAAAACTTTCTTTTTTTTGTACAATCCTTTTTATCCAGATTTGTAAACAGTTGATAACGTCTGAAGTCATTTTGTATCTTTTCAGAACTTGGTTTAAAAAATAAACAGGGTTGTTTTGTATATGTTGCTGAGTGACAACAGAGCTTCAGTGCGACTTCCAAGCTATTTATCATCCATGATTTCGTCTTTTTTGACTGTTTTATGTCTGCCAACAGAAAGGCGAGCCTCACGCCTTCAAAGAAAAGACCTTTAAGAAAAAACGCCAATGCACCGTCTGTCACCAGAACGTGGACAATGCCGGCTCCTTCTGCCGAGGTAAAGTAATGCAAAACTGTTAGCCACTCTTAGGCTTTTTATGAAATAAGTTTTATTGCGTAGCACTTTTCACAGACAGGAGAGGAGAGGCCAATTTAAAGGACAGGGGAAACTGTTGTCTTAACTTGTCAACATCATGAGACTGCATGGATTTCTTTCAAAGATCACCACCAGGCAAAGTCACATTACAGTAAAGCACAAGCAGACTGTTATAAAACACATCGGTCTTTGACTAAAAACAACATTTAATTCACATTCATGTGACAAACGAAACAGTGCTCAACACTATCAGATGGCAAATTGGACCCTACGAAGAACTGTTGTCAACGGTGCGCAGAGGGAAGCTTCAGTGGTATGATCATGTCACAAGATCTTCAGGAGTGGCCAAGATAATTCCCCAAGGCACAGTCCAAGGGGGAAGGAGGACAGGAAGACCTAAAAAGAACTAGGCCGACAACATTAGGGAATGTACGGGTGCCAACTTTGCCACACCCAAGAACAGGCAAGGAACCGTCAACAGTGGAGAAAGCTGTACAGAGTTGCGTCCAATTGGTGCCACGACGACCTAGGCGGTCAAGGGATCCTTTTTTTCATAAGGAACGACAGTTTTGCAACTTATTAGTTTTGCAACATGATTCAAGATTTTTTTGCTGTCCAATGTCATGATGTCACCTCTTCTTTGACTTCTTGTTATTCCCATGGAACAACAACATACAGTATTTTCTGCACTAAAAAACATTCCACATTATAAGACACGCCCCCCAAAAAACAGGATTTTGTGATATTTCTTGCATATATATATATGACGCACTGGACAATAAGGCGCATCCATCCATTATCTTCACCGCTTATCCTCAGTCGCGGGGGGGCTGGAGCCCATCCCAGCTATCTTACCAGTCACAGGGCACAATAAGGCCCACAGAATTAAAACTACAGTAAGAGCTAGGGTTGCAAAAAATAAAAACAATTTTCATAAAAATGTTTTTTTTATAAAGAATAAGTTCATGACATCTTTCACCACTAAAATTATTTCATCCATTCATTAATGTTTACTGTGCTGTTCTTACTCTGAAGTATCCCCTTTTTCGCCAGTTAAGACAGCTAGTGAATGATCTCCCGAATAAGCGGACTTCTTTTTTTAAATGTCGTTTATTCAGAAAATGGCCTTAGCCATAACCCTTATAAGGTTGCCGCAAAACAAAAAAACAAAATTAAAAATAGATTACCAAAAAGTCCCGTCAGCTCGCTAACTATACAGACACATTTTTTTACCCTTAACAAAAATCTTTATTCAAGTAATCACAAAATATTTTTTGCCTGAAGCATCAACAAAGATAATTTGCATTGAGCATGTTAACCACAAGGGGGCACTCAAAGACCACTGCATGGCAGAACAGATTTCGTATACGTTATCATGTAACTATGCTTTTCCAATTTTATCCATTTTCCCGTAGGTAAGGCGCACTTGCAAGTTTATGGCAAATTTGGGGTTTTGAGTTACACCCTGTGGTCCGGAAAATACAGTACTCTATATTCTAATTTTGTCTTTCTGTTTTGTCGTTTTCTTTCTCAGTTTGCAAGACCGCCACTCACAGGAAGTGTGAAAGCAAGGTAACACTCAAATTGGATACATGTTTTTAACTCACTGGTTGATAGGGGAGTACTTGTTGCTATCATTAGCCATTTTCTAGTTGTGGTTGCCTTCAGGTTAGTGATTATAACAATACAACTGTAAACGCAGGATGATGTTAAGGTTTTCTGATTCTTTGGGACAGGACACATCCATTTTAATTAGAAGCAGAGAAAATCTTCAATTTTAACTATCATATTTATTTGTGTAAAGCGCGCACTAGTGTATAACGCGTGTTCTGAATATTTGATCTAAAATGGGAATAAAACTTTGTTTCACTCTTTCATCGCTCAAACTTAACATTGTAAGTTACAAATGTTGAATTTGTGCGGCAATGATAAAAACAAATTATTGACAACCCTAAAAAATAGTGTGATAATGAGGTAAAATAAAATTTCTATTTGGACGTATGTCATCCATATTTCTTTTCATTAGTGGCACTCTAAACACCACAACCCCGTTTCGGTTCTCGTTGCATCCAATGTTTTTTGATTGTGGTCAGTGAGATTTTCTGATTGATCAATCATTGCAAAAATACGGTAATATAGTACTGTAAAACCTCGTGTTTAAGCTTTACTCAAACTTATTTCTTAGGTAAAAATGCATGTTATACACCAATAGATGCGGGTTGTTTAATATGTTGCTATAATGACATCAGTAGCATTTCAAAAGGCTTCAACCTCAGCTGAGGAGAACAGATGTTCAAAATACCAGTCATGATGCCCACTATCCAGAAGCAGAGCTGCACCATGTTTGTTCATGGATTGATAACACTACTTTTGTAAGTGGTTCAATGAAATTAAATAATTATCCTATTGTATTTATTCACGTATAACATGCATTTTTTACCTAAAGATAATTCATAATTTTGCTGCGAGTTGTACACAAGGTTTTATCTTTTTATCGCAAGACATTGGTTGAAGCAGGAATTGAACATAGGTCGTTGCAGTGACAGGGCCAAACTGTAACCTCTGGATCACCAGTGATATAGATGACGTACAAAATTGCATCAGATTTGATCTCATCATCACACTATCTTTAGTCACGGTGCCATAGACTAATGTAAATGTTGTTTTTGTAACATGTGAAACACACAAACAAAAATAACATTCTTTTCTGGTACCGTACATAGAATAGTTTGACAACGCCATCGATACCACTAGTTGTTTATGAGTAGAAGTCGGTGCTCTCAGTGCCGGGACCCGGGTTCCATCTAACTGCAAAATTTGAGCGGAGAAAAGTGGAACAAAATTTTATACCTTTTTCTTATAGAAAAATCAGGGTTGTGGGTTCATTTTTTTTATGGTTTTCATAGCAGGTAAACAAAATGTAAAGGCCACCTTAAAAGAGTGCAACTTTTGTCCCTCACGCCTTGACTTTGACACCATTGACACCATTGACACCACTTCATAGTAAACATATAAACTATTTTTGAGCATTGTAGATACATTATCCACACTAGAAAGTGTTGAAATATAGCGCAGTGGGTGCAAATGTCTAGCAGCGTTTGCTAATGCTGTAGCCGCCCTGTCACATTCCTCAGAAAGAGCTGCAAGCTGCTTCCAAAGCCGCCCTGCTGCCTTTCTGAAAGGCTCATTGATGGAGGGATGCTCTAATGAATAGACAGAATTGAGTTGGCTGGTGGGCGGAGATTGTAAGCCGTGGTCCGAGTGGGTAAGAGTGGGTAGGTAGAGGCTGGTAGTTGCTTAAAAAAAACAGAACACTCTAGAAACAGTGTCAAACTCATTTTCAACGAGGTCCACGTGATGGCTGTCCTCAAAGAGCTTGGTGTGACTTCAAAATGTGACTAAATGTAGTTAGTATGTAAAATAAATGTAACTACTCAATTGTGTAAAGTAACATGTATACTGTATGCTATAAACGACATACAGCGATACCTCTACATATGAGCTATGAGAAATTCGAGAAATGAGATGTCTTTCAAGGAAAGACTTTGCCTGATAGGCAAGAGAAAAATGTAGTTTAACAGCATTTTTAGACGTTACCACTTGAGACTAGTCTTCGAAGGTGGGGTACGTAGTTTGAGGTGTCCTTAAAAAGCTCGAAGAGTCTTTATTTATTTTTCTCTGCGCCTATTTGCTTTCATCTTACTTTTATTATTAGCGTTCCGGCCACATAGCGCATTAGGGTAGAGCAGTGCTTCTCAAATATTATCTGTCACATTTTATGCTTTCAAGGGTCACTTAAAATGATATGGTGGGCCACATTTGCCCCTTAGGCCATGAGTTTGTCACATGTGCCTTAAAGGGATGTTGTGTATTATTTGAAAATAATATTGATTTGAACAATAAGCAATAATACATGAACTATCATATAAACTTCTGTTTTTTAAATACTCGTTGGCCAAGAAATGTAGTTTGCATATGATGAACCTCACCTCGAGGGTGCTGACATAATTTTCCATCATCCTTCTGCTACCGGTACCCCAAAAATCAAAAACAGGCTGGGCAAAAAAAGGATGAGAAAATTTGTGCGGTTTACTCAACTCAGGTTTCTGTAGTTCGTAATTTTCTGATGTAAAAAAGAATCCAAAATGCACGGGCAGTGGGCAGGGGACACCCTGAACTGGTTGCCAGCCAATCGCAGGGCACACAGGGACAGACAACTCATTCGCTCATTCACACCTAAGGACAATTTGGACCGGCCAATTCACCTGAAATGCATGTTTTTGGATCGTGGGAGTGCCCGGAGGAAACCCACGCAAGCACGGGGAGAACATACAAACTCCACACAGGAAGTCTGGAGCTGGATTTGAACCCACGACAGGTTCCCATGACTGTGCTGCACAGCCGTTTGCGGCTGAATCATGGCCAGAAATTTCTGCCTGTGAGGCGGACGCTATTGGACGCTTTGAGATCGCCATACAGACGAGATACAGCAGTGCTTAACACGCGGTCGGAAATTCACACGCGGTTGGCTGCGCGAAAAAGTTTTGAGCTGCTCAAAACTTTGAGCACGTGTTAACCGCGGGCGGCACACGAGGTAATGACGCGGAAATGACGCGGAACGACGTGCTCTGGCCGCGGCCAGGGCGTGGTTACACATGGGTAGGACGGGAAATTTCAGCGGGTAATCGTGGGTGGAGCATGGTAATAGCATGTTCTGCGCCTGTATCGCGGTGTTATTACGTGAAATTAGTGTGTTACGCGTGTGACGGTCAAACGCCTTTCTCCGCGTATATATAGCGCGATTTGCCGAGCACACGTCAGTTGTGCTCGAGACGTCAAGGGGGTGAACATGGATTCCCGTCACCGTAGTGACCTCGTCTTAATCCATTTTTATTTCTTGACATTTGTTTTCATTTCATAACAAGATAATAAAATAAAAATGGAAAAACTATTACAATAATAACATATTTGCTTCTTCGGTGACATAGCTTGAAATCTTGATCTTCACGGGACTGTGTCTTGAGCGGTTATGATTTCTACAGCCCGGTGTTATGCCGAGAAATACATCCCTGCCGAGATTTGTATCCCCTCGCTACTACAACCACTTTTACCTCGTTTTATCTCACTTTTAGGGAATGTAATGGCGAACGTATAACCAAATCCACTTCGTCTTGCATTTGTTGGGAATGTAATACAACTTAAACCATTCCGTCTTTGTTTTTGTTGTGAACGTAATCGAACGGTAATGCACACCGTATATAAAATCCTCCCCCCCTCGCGTGAACGCGCATTCTGCTGTGCTTCCAACAAAAGTGATCGTATTCTATATAAAACGCTTATTAAAACAATAAAGCGAGCTAATTATAACAATTGGGAGATCCTAGTCTATATAACGCGTTTATTTAAACAAAAATGCGTTTGTTAACGCGGATGAAAAAGTCACCAACGTCAATGCACGCTTCCAACAAAAGCGATCGCAGAAGAATGCGCGTTCACGCGAGGGGGGTGGGGGGTTGCGTAGGAGTCGGATTTGGGCACAACATCGGCTCGGGAGCTTTTATACCCGTGGTCCACACGAGAAAATGACGCGGAAATGACGCGATGAGGAAGCGGAACAGTCGCTGGTGTCTGTTTTGCGGGCATACCACCGATGAACAGCGGGTTGGCCAATTTTGCGCATTTTCCATCGCGGGCAACCACGGGCAAAAAAAAACCGCAAAATTTTAGCCGTGATTCAGCCACAAACGGCTGTGTGACCGGCCCCTAACCACTGCGCCGCCGTGCTGCACGTTTTTCACCCTTGCATTTGTAAATAAAAAAGAACAAAAGAAAAACAACTATTGAAATCATTTCAACTACAGTTTTTTTCTCTCCAGAATGAAAAGTGACAAAAATACAAACACTAATTTAAATGATCTATTTAATGATTTGGAATGATCTTCCTACTTTATTTAAATATATTTTTGGTACTTTAAAACTTAAACTTTAATGTTTTTATATTTAGTATAGTAAGGAGCTAAACTTTCTCTGAACTTTTGCATCACCTTCCTCTGGTGCTATTTTTTAAATGTTTGTATTTTTTGGTATTTCTTTAATAGGCGAATTGAAATGTTGTCTGGAATGAGCGACATCCAGTGGACTTATTTAAAACTGCAGTTTGCTGTTTGGCTCATTTTTCTTTTGTGCTTCTCTCAGCCTTGTCTTGTGGGCCACATTAAATTATGCGACGGGCAAGACAAATTACGATTCATTATATAATTATTTTAAAAGAAGCGCTGTTATCACTCTGCACAAGCATACCGCCTGACGATATCAATCACAGCAGGATTCTCAGGAAAGGAGCGGTCGCATATGGAACCGGCAGTGAGTTCCATCTCCAAAATTGAAGGAGGGTGGAAGTCCTGGAGTCAAAGTTGTTTTACTAGTAGTAGCACAGCAGACCCTAACCTGAAATTTGAGGGGCCTGCATACATTTAAGGGTGCTCACTATACGTAAAGCAAGGTGAACAATAATTTTAAAAATAGTTTACTTAACTTTATTGGTCACTTTGGTGCATGTAGATGATAAGTACTTAAATTTTTCTAATTTTGAGAAGAAAAACCACCATGGTGTTAGGTGCTGTTTAGAGACCTGGTTGAAATTATACGAGGTATTTAGATTATTTTTAGTGTAGTCGAAGATTTAAAGTCGTACCATCTGTTTAGTTGTGGACCGAGTTAAACATCTGTTACAAGTGTGAAAAGTTTTGGGTGTTTTCTTGCCTACACTTCATTCCAAATCGGGACATTCTCGACATATGAACTCGACACGTCTGGAGGCTGCCACCTTTTTTTTCCTGCTCCGAATTGTTACTTGAAACTAATCTTTCGCTCTCACTTTTTTCTATACTATCTTTTTTTCTGCAAATTCTCAAAAAACAATACAGATGTGATCTTATACTCTTCAAGACAGATTCCATAAAAAGCCATTAACTTTATTTTGAGCACGTTTCTCTTCCGAAAACTCTCCTTATCTCTCCTTTTCCTGAGTGGAAAATTGGCGTACAGTGGGTCTTGTGCATGAGGCCCATGGGCAAAGATATGAAGAGAAGTTTGGAAGAAGACAATCAGAAAATTGGGAAGGAGGGGAAGAGTGGAACAGTGGGAGAAGGAAGGATTAAGCTTTGTGAAATGCATCTTTTGATATGTTGACTGGCCCATCCGCATAATTGGGCATGATTGGGAAAGAGTTTTAGGAAAAAATCTTCATCAAAAATGTTTTCTCAGTGCCTGTAAAAAGAATCAATTTTTGTGTGAACCTCATTATCAAGAATCAGGGTTGAAGTCAACCTGACAATCTTGATCGTAGAGGCGTAACAGGCATAAATCCTCATTAATGGAATGAAACTTGATTCTCCACAGGCTTACATCTTTAAAAGAAAGGCTGCTTTCCTGACCTAAAGTCCACATCATTAACAGAATTTGTAGAGCGTCTGCCAAATCGTATTATGGATTAACTTGCTGTTCCATTTGACGGTCCTCTCATACTTTTAAACCATTCCCTCTAGTTTATTTCAGCCAAAAAACATATTTGATTCAAAATGGTGCCTGTCGTATCAGCAGCAGATTATGCACAAAAAACACTGGCATATCTAATATTTGGTTGAAAATGGACCATTTTCTTGTTCAAAATAAATTTTATTTTTTGAGTTGTTTTAGATATAATGGCTCAGTTTAGGCAGAGGCAAGAGCTTTTAGTTTCTATGGCTACCCTGAACACAAAACATTTCAAATCATCAATATAAATTACATTTTTCAAATTACTTTCTCATATGAGTAAACAAAATACATTTTCAAGATTTTAAAGTAAAACACCCAATTATTTGACTTGTTTCAAACAAAGTGCCTGCATTTTGGTGGTTTCAAATCAAAATGACCTTTTTTTTCCCCCCAGACAAAATATTTGTATTTAGTTTGAAACTACCCTTTTAAAAATTCTATGTATGTGTTTATTTATTTATTTACTGTGCAAAATAACTTATAAAGTTGATTGGATTGAGTCAAGTCATGGAGGAGTCCACTCTTCTCAAATAGTGTTACCTTAAATACAGTTCTGTCAAAAGTATGTGGCATGTGTTCACTAATGACCTGTTCTGCTGTCCGTTGTCGAGACTTCAGTATATTTTACTGTTAAAAAAAGCAAATGAAGTGCCACCACTTGTTCCCAGGCAAAGTTCCAACACCTTTGATGCAACCGGCCCATAAAAGGTATTAAATAAAAGGTCATGTATGCAAGGTTGTTTTAGTGCTTAGAAAAACTAGCACCAAGAAAAAACCCCAAATGTGAGATACAGCTTAAACCATACTAACTGTGTGTATCTGTGAGACAGATGTGTCAAAACATAAGAATTTACTGTATGTAAATGAAAAATAAACATTGGAAGGAAAGTATAAAAAATACCAAATACCTAAAAAGCAATATGGAACGGGAAGTGGCGAATGCTCGCTCTATGCCAAATTAGCAACAGAATCCTTCTGATGTCGAACCCTTTGATTAGGGTGCTTGTGGCCTTTCCAGACGTAAAGCCAGACAGTCAATCTAGGAAAGATGGCAAGAAGCAGAGTCAAAATCCTCGCTAGAAGAGCTTGAACACAGAGGAAGGTGATGAAGCCATGGGCCGTTCGCATAGACAACATGCTTCCTGTACAGTGTTGTGATTTCCCATCATGCAGCTCCTCCACGTCCCAAATGGACTTCTTTGCTGGTCAAATAATACCTGTGCTGTGATGTAATCCGTGACCCTCTGCCCTTTTCTTGCTGTTTAAACATGAAGCACATTTGACGTAACGTTTTTACTGCCCATTTCATAGTTGAGGAAAACACCCTCTTATTCTTTCGATCATCCTTCTCCTGTTTCTCTTGTCATCAAGCAAATTAAGTCCAGTGGGAGTTAGGGCTGCAGCTAACTAGTCACCGACTATTGAAAGGATTAGTCGAATAATCTGAGATTTATTATATTTTTATTAAATTAGACATGAAGTTGATTTAATTACTGCATGTGGAAAATGATAATTAACACAAAAAAGGGGTACAATGAAAATACACCATTTTTGGCTGATCGTTGAAGCCCCATTAAACCCCAAGCACATTTACTCTACATAGTGGTTTTACTGGTCATTTTATAGTAAAAAGACAAAAAAAACCATCTGAATCTCTCATCTTCCTAGGGTTTCCCTTGCCATCAGACAAACGTAGGGGTCCAGAGGTGGTATTACTCAAGATGAGTCTTTAGTTTACTTTATGTGGCCTTGAGTGCAGAGACCCCCTCCCCCTGCCTCTGCTGGCTCTGAACCCCTTCCACATTTTATTCCTGTAGTCATGTGAGTGAGCCACTTTGGAAAACACAAGCCAAATGTAATGTGGCAGGAAACTAATGCTGATCAACCAGCAGAGATAACTGTACTATCACAGACACCTTTGCTAAATCATATATCTCATAGTGCCTGTTTTCAGCCAATCAGAAAGTGAGGCAGACAACAGCCCGTGGCTGACGATTTAGGTTGGCCATCTTTGTATCACAAACAATACACATGTACCGTATTTTTCGCACTATAAGGCGCACCTAAAAGTCATAATTTTTTTCAAAAGCTGACCATGCGCCTTATAACACAGTGCGCCTTATATATGGCTCAATATTAAATTCGCAAGGTCTCGCAACTTACTCAACAGCCGCCGACTCGATTTTACCCCGAACGTGGAGTAGTCCGCGGTGTATGCTGGGATTTATATACCGGCGTTTCATTGGCTAACCAATGTGTCAATCATCATTTGAATCGATCACTATTGGCTGAAGTTATTCGGAGCCTCGGATTGGCTAGATGGCCAAAACAAACCCTGCAATCGGCCGAGTTTAGCAATGGCGTAGCAAGTCCGCGGTGTATGCTGGGATTTATATACCGGCGTTTCATTGGCTAACCAATGTGTCAATCATAATTTGAATCGATCACTATTGGCTGAAGTTATTCGGAGCCTCGGATTGGCTAGATGGTCAAAACAAACCCTGCAATCGGCCGAGTTTAGCAATGGCGTAGCTAGCTTGCTTAAGTACGCCATAAAGAAACATGTTTCATTAGTCTGTATTTGTAAATATTCTACTCTCCTGGATTTACTTCACTCACTGTTGAAAGAAGACCATGATTGCGTATTATTATTGAACGTGAGAACTTAGGTGAGTTATGCGGCTTTATATTTTCCCGGTATCTTGTTTTAGAACGATCTTGATGTTGCTGTGATGAGTTGAGTGAATTAAACTAATGTGCACAGTAAAGTTGTGAGCGAAAATAGAAACATAGAAATGTTTGGCATTTCTTGAATCCCAAGACTTTAACCTTCCGAATGATATTTGAAATGACGCATTTGAGTGACATCGTACGGACACCGCATCCGCACGTGTCTACGACACGTATTTACTTCTTTGCAAGCTTTGGGAATGTTAAGGGGGTAATCAGTTTGACTGAATCATCTGACTGTTTTGTCGACGTTCCCATTGTAGCGCCTTATAATCCGGTGCGCCTTATCTATGGAAGATATAGGACCAAAAACTATTTTTTGGGGGTGCGCCCTATAACCCGGTGCGCCCTATAGTGCGGAAAATACGGTAAATGTAAATGGTCTGCATTCAATGAAGACCTCCCAAAGCGCTTTACAATGTGCTTCACCTTTCTCTTTTACACACTAACTAACCGATAGCAGCGTCAGCCATGCAAGGCAACTACCTGCTATCAGGGGCATTAAGGATTCAGTGTCTTGCCCAAAGACGCTTCGATAACACGGAGGAGCCGGGAATCGAACCTGAGACCTTTTGATCCCAAGACGAGCTAATGCCGTCCTGATGTGATCCACACGCTTGTATCAAATGCACCGACGATGTGTTTGGGGCACTTGTAATGTAGATCAGAGGTATCCAAAAAGATTGGTTGGTGTGAAGTTTTTCCCTTTTCGTCAGCCAAAAACTAATTTGGAGAAATGTTTGAGATGGATAAAGGCATCCGGGCAGCCTCATGCTCAACTCAACATGCAGAGGATTGATGGGAACTGGAACCAAGTTATTTGTTCTACAGTGTTTTATCTTTATTACACTGCTGTTGGGTCGGGTGGTTGTCATGGAGAGAATATGGTGCCATGAGCTTCTGGCCATCGACTTTATTACTCGAGTCAGAAATCGGCGTGCACAGTGGATCCCAATATTTAATGTGTATGAATAATACCGTCTAATTTGTTTAAAATTAATAGATATTTGTTGCTGTTGCCACCCTATTTGCTGCACTTGTGATACATGGATACCGTATCTAAGGTGGCAGTGGCTTAGCGCTTACTGTCTGATGTATGAATTGCATAGCTTTGAAAATAGGCTGTCTGCTTTTGTGCTTGTTTGTGTGCATCAGTAACAAAGATGTCATAGCTTAAGCACAAACGTTGGAGAGAAAGGCAAAACACTTTTTGGGTTTGCTTTGCGTGTTGTTGATCCTGAATCTTCTCTTCCGGTTCAGTCATATTTACCATGGCTTAATTACTGTATATACTGGTCTTCCAGCTAGCCTAGTTCAGTGTTTCCCATACCATATAAAAACCCTGGTGGGTCACCAGGTTTTAATTGGTCCCTGCCCGGGTCTTTCGCTGAGCAGAGGCGGGAGGGGTTCAGGGGGGACTGCTGCAGAAGCACATTGAGCACAGGAACGGTTCAAGAGAGATACAATACAAAGGACAAAAAGTAGATCAAAACAGCATGGAAATTATCCTTATTTTGACTCATTTTAATTATATTAATGGCTTCAAAACATTGTGCATTGTCTATCATTGAAAGAAGAACCGGAATCAACCTTAAGTTTACCAATTTGTGTTTTTAAATGCCACTATTCAGTAGAGACTAATGATATTTTGGTTTTTGGTTAAAACGTTTTATATTTTTCGTGTTTTTCAGAGGTTTTGTGTTGTTTCAGTCAACATTGGATGAAAGTTGAATTGTAAATGGTAAAAGTAAATGTATATATACGGTTTTATACAGAACTGAAGAGTACAAATTTAAAAAAAAACATTTGTTGTGTCCTTGTTTTTCAGGGATTCCGTGTTGTTTGACTTTGAAGTTGATTACTATTAAAAAGTTTAAATTAGTTAAAAGTTCACTGTAGGGTAAAAAAATCAAAGGCTGGTATAATGTAATAGTGTAATACATATTATATTCATTCATTTCATGCATAATGTTACATTGTTATCGGTCATTTATCGGTTAAAGCAACGAAAAAATCCGTAGAGCCGTTTGGGAGCTAAAATTAAAGGGCCGTTTTTCTAAAAAAAAAAAATTGGAATTCTTATCACTAATTAGGTTGCGCTTTACAATAATATACCTGACAAGTTATACGTTTTCCCCTCATTGAGTACGCAGTATAACAATTTTTGTAAGTGAAAAAAACTATTAAATGCTGGGTGCATGGCCCCAGGCACGCCCTCGGACCCATTCCTTGGGGTCTTACAAAATTCTATGGGAAACATTGCTATTTGATTAGTGTAAAGTCAATTGGAGGGGACACCTGATATTTTCATTCGCATGCTTTTGTGTGTGGCCTTGCCACACACACATATAATCATGAGGGCGCAACTGCAAGCAGTAACATCTGTGCATTCTTGCTTTTTGGACCTCCAACTTCATTCATCCTTTCTGTGGACATTTTTATCGACAACCTGGCTCCGTAACGTGGACCAAAATTATACTTTGGACATTAAAGCTCCACCTCTGGGACCTGTACGACCTGATACTCGCTTGGCCGTCTTCTCAGCTGCTGGAATTAAAACATGGTTGAGTTCTTTTCCATTGGGAGCCAACAGTTGTGTGGGAACAAGAGTGAAATACTGGAGAAAACATGAGTGTGTAAAATGAATGAAAGAGAAAGAGGGGGCAATGAAATCTCCTGATTTAAATGTTTTGCCTAAAACAGTATTTCTTAAATGGTGGATTGTGACCAAAAAGTGGGCCACAGATCTGTTTTAAATGTATCGCGGGCCTTAACTTTGGCAAAACAATCTTATGAAAAGGAAAAAAAAGTAACTGAGGGTCAGTTGCACTCTTTAACAGTAGTTGGTGATACTGTCCTGGAAATGTGAGTTGACGGCCACCATTTCAAACCACAGAAGGAGACCAGTAAAGCTTTACACTTGTTGAGCATTGCCAAACGCAGATACAGCAGAGAAAATTGGAGACTTGTGTTTTATTGAAGACAAAAAGCAAAGTGAAGTGTATTGAAGTTCAAAGGACAGTGCGTTTTATTTGACCACTAGATGTCGCTGTATGATGTAGTACAACCGTTACAAGTGCTAAAAAGCACAAGGGAGAATACAAACTTCAGAGACTCAAAGTGACCAAACTCTAGCTTTTTTTAATTCTCATTTGTTTGCCTAGCCTTCCAAGAGCTTTTTGATATTTTACTGGTGCTTATAGCAGCAAGATGGCCCACAATTATGGTAAAGCGCATGCTATGTTAACTGAATGCAAATTTCTCAACCTATCAATGTTTTAGATAATTTTTCTTTTTTCACATATCACTTGTATGTTGATTATTTTTTTGAATCAGTATTATATATTTTTTTAAAATTACATTTTTTAATCACTAAGATTTAAAATACACTATGTCCCTTCAAAATGACTGTTATTCCTTAAAGTTTTTTTTATATATGAGTATATTCTACAATCATTTGTTAACACTGCACAATCTTTTCAGTCATCCATCCATCTGTCCATCCATTATCTGCACCACTTATCCACAGTAGGGTTGCAGGGGTGCTGGAGACCATCTCAGCTGTCCTCGGGCAGTGGACAGGGGACACCCTGAACTGGTTGCCAGCCAGTCGCACAGACAGAGACAGACAGCTCACTTGCTAATTCCCACCTAGGGACAATTTGAACCGTTTTTGGAATGTGGGAGGAAACCGGAGTGCCCAGAAAAAAAACATTCAGGCACAAAGAGAACATGCAAACTCCACACAGGGAGGCTGCGGTAGCTGGACCTGACCCCTGAACCTCTGCATCGTGGGGCTGGGCGCGAACCACCCAGCCGCCGTGCTACCTCTTTTTTTCAACAAAGTAAAATATTTTTCTTGATTAGGCTCGCGGCTTGAAATTAGGGCTGCGTGGTGGATTTTGAAGTCACTCCAGCGAAGAACCACTGGCTCAGAGAACACAGTCTGGCTGAATCAATTTTGAAGCTTAATGACATTTTATAATGCAGTTTCCTCACTATAAACACAGTCATCATGGTGCTTTGCTCCAATAACCCATCCACGAGATTTCCAGCAGGCCCCCTCCAATTTAGAGTTAACAGCTGTGTGCACACCACTGTACATACAGTACAATTGTGTGCACCTTTCACTGCGAAATTGTTTTCCTGGCCATGCTTGTGATAGTGATATAATTAGAGTTTATTAGGTGTAAGGCAGACATATGAATCTTAAGTGGAACAAGGCAAACATGAATAAGCAATTGATTGTACCTTAGACATTTGAATTTGTCTCTGGTCTATGAATGCACTATACGTCCAGCAAAGAACACATCGATGAATTTTCATGGTAGAGATTACAAGAGCCAAGAAGAAGTCCACAAGTTAGAGAGCATTCCTCATTCCAGCCCAGGGTCTGTGGAATGCTCTGCCCTCTGAGATACGATCTGCTACCTAAGTAGAAGTGTTTAAATTGATGCTGAATACACACTTATTTTCTATAGTTTCTAAGTGATGTTGTGTTAGGGGAGAAGGATGAGCCCGGTTGATGCTTGCTGCATGCGTTTCAAGCCATCGTACCGGCACTTCTAGAATGTGTTGCATCAGTCAATGTGTTGGGAAAGGAAACTTTCAACTTGAAATCTGTCATTACCTATGTTATTGTTGATTATTTCTTTTTTTCTGTGTGGATGTACTTGCAACATCAAATGCAGCCTGGTCATTGTGGAAGGGGGATTACCTTATGTGGCCCCTCACAAGGTTTTTTATGCCGCACGCACCATATTTTACGGGCTTTACTGATTTTGTCCTTACACATGCCGCACTTGTATATAGGTCGCATGAGCCCACATTGAAACATGTAACACAGTCACAAGTTTATCCCGAATCTGACTATACTGTAGGTGCCGCGATAGTGGGGGGGATTTTGTAGAGGTTTATTGATTTATATTCTTTATCAATTTTCCATTATCCGTTATCGGCCAAATCATAATACACTACGAAGCCAATAGGCTGAGTCAAGGTCCTAGCCACAGGACCAAGAAGCAATCAATGTGTATTGCTTATACTGGGCCGATGCATGGAGTGGACAGAGCGAGCTCTTATTCATACTCCCAATTGCAAAAATCAATCCATAACTTCAAAGCCTTATAAGGGCCCTTGACAAGGTCCCGGACAAGATCACACTTTTTTTGGTTTGAACAAATTTATTGACACTAATAACAGAAAACAATCATGACAATCTCAACAGCAATTAAGCACATTCACAATATTATATTCCAATATGACGTTTTTAACAGCAAACACATTGTGAGGTTTGAACAACCCTTCCCGAAAATCTTATTAGCAATCAAGCATATTCACAATTTCATTATATTTGTTTTGGTTTGAACAAATTTATTGACACTAATAACAGAAAACAATCATGACAATCTCAACAGCAATTAAGCACATTCACAATATTATATTCCAATATGACGTTTTTAACAGCAAACACAAAGTGAGATTTGAACAACCCTTCTCGAAAATCTTATTAGCAATCAAGCATATTCACAATTTCATTATATATATATATATATTTTTTTTTTTGGTTTGAACAAATTTATTGACACTAAAAACAGAAAACAATCATGACAATCTCAACAGCAATTAAGCACATTCACAATATTATATTCCAATATTACGTTTTTAACAGCAAACACAAAGTGAGGTTTGAACAAACCTTCTCGAAAATCAAACATATTCACAATTTCATTATATAACTTTGTTAGTGTCAATAGATCCGTCCAGGCCAAAGTCGATTGTCCTCGGTCTGAACAAATCCACCGACACCAACAGCAGCAAAACACAGCCTTACCGACACAATTCAATGCAATCACCGCAGCCGTCAACATGAACGGAAAATGATACCGGTAGTTACAATTTAATGCAGACCTTTAAAGTCTGGGTCCCGTTAAAAGTAATCCAATAAAAAAAATGTATATTTCCAAAGTTAACGGTGGGAAAAATATATATCAACTATTGTCCGCTGCAACAACAAACAGATTTAACTCAGCTTCACCCCACTTCCCGTCATTCCGCGTTTGCTCCGCCTCTTCTTTTTGATTCGACGGTAGATAACAAATCACAATACGTCTCTAAAATAAATACATTACAAAAATATACAGTTGCAAATACATATTATACATGGTTACACATATTTACAAAGAAAGACGGTACACCGAGAGAGTTTTCAAAGTTTTAATAATAATAATAATAATATAATTTTCATCCCAAACCGTGCCTGTGAAAGGTACCACCACGCTACTCCTAACACGCTCGCTACGCATGAAGCGTAGCTGTTAAACAAAGCCATACCGCAATTGCAAAATGGCCAGGATCCGGCAATTTTAACAACAATTCCAAGAGCTTGCTCTGTCCACTCCACGCATCGGCCCGGTATTGCAGTACCTCCGGGAACGGTGCATTCGCAATGATCGCAACAAGGCTTTAGGGCTAGGACCTTAGCTTAGCCTTTTGGCTGAGAGTAAGTGTCCCGACTCCTAGGCTTTGTAGCGTATAATGAACTGACCGATAACGGATAATGGATAATGAATAACGAAGATAGATCAATAACCCTTAAAAACCCCAAAACCCCTCACGGTAAACCGTCCTCATCTTTCTCCTTATAACTGTCGCCATCAAAGGCGTCTTCCTCATTATAGGAAAGAACCTTTGTCATACGTACAATTCAAACGTAAACTATGAGGATGCAGTCTACTTATTGCACTTATTCCCACGGTGTAAATCGTACCTTTTGTACTCGAGTGCCGCTGGTGGCCGTTAGAAAAAATGTCATAAATTGGCCGCTTCACTGAATAAGCCGCAGGGCTGAACATTTGGGAAAAAAGAAGCGGCTTATAGTCTGGAATTTACGGTATGCTGATTTTTTGGGAGAGGTATTGTCACAGAAAAGGTTTTGAGACCAGTGGATATTTTTCAAATTTTGAGTGACTTGAGATGATATTTTTGTTTGGGAATGTGCCGTAAGATGTTTTGAACGTAATAAAAGTTGTGAAACACTTCTCTAAGTCCAAGGTATACATTTTCATACGCAGGTGTTATTTTTTCCTAGCCGTGGCTTTGAAGTCCTCCCGTGTTGATTTTTTTCTCAGGCAGTTCACCTTGACTTGCTTATTAGACTTATGAGGTGTGCTTTGAATGCTTGGAGAGGTCACTCCTAGTGCAGCTATAAAATGAGCCCTGCAGGTTTGTGCAAAAAAACATCGTTAGTATTCTTACAAGACACTGTTGTGATCTTTTTTGTCCCATTCCATGAAACTGAAACATAGATGACACATCTATGACGTTAAAATAAACGTAGATTGTTAGTGCCTTATCAGGGTAATTGGTGTCACATCCGCTCGCTTCTCAATCACGTCTACAATTCCCGGATTTTGTTACAAGAAAAAACGCAGTGTGCTTTGCACATTTAACAGCTTGCCCTCTGATGATGCCGACGATAAAAGCCTGTAGCAGTTTACACCCAACTCTGACTCTCATTGGCGATTGTATGTAGCTTTCATCAGTGTTAAATGATTGGCCTTCCCAAAGGAGTTGAATGAAAAGCGAAGCAATTAGACCCAATGCCTGCCATCATAGCAAATTCTGTTTTTATATGTGGATGGTGACTGTGACTGGTCATGGCCAAACCAGTAAGCACAGGCCCACAGTTCTGCAGGAGAACCTAAGAGGACTTTCTTTTTGTAAAACACATACACGTACACACACACACACACACACACAAAATTTGTATTACAGTTGAATTCGGTTAATCTGAATTCGGTTTACCGGATAAAAAGTTTAGTTCGGAGGATTTCCAGTGTAATTCTTACAAAAAATGTATGCATATTCCGGATTTTATAATCCGGATCTTTGGCTATTCTGAATCAAAAACCTAATCATTTCGATCAATTCCTTTGCAATTTTTACATGTCGTTTCCGGAGTCGTATTCCAAGTCGACTTGACGTCTTTGTCGTCTTCTTCCCAGAAGAGGTTAATGACACAACTTTCCCGGAAAGCGTATGCCATCCTTTCGTCCATTGTCTTCGTGGGACGTCTTCCCGGTTATCACTGAATGTCTCTGTCTCATTGTGATTTGATTCAAGTTGTGATCGATTCGTGCAAAATGACAATGAGTGTAACATCATGGCATCATTAAGGAAGTGGAGTCTAGAGGACCTGACATTCGAAGAAAAATTAAAGATCATACAATACTTGGGAAAAAATAATACAATAAATAGAATGAAATTAAAATATTTCTCATAATTTTGCTTTTTTAATTTATTTTACCCAAAAGGATATTGATCTAGTAAAACATTTTGTTCCTACAAGCTGTTTAAATAGACAAATAATTCAAATACAGTAAAAATCTTGCACATAATTTTCCCATTATTTTCTCGTTGCACTGAAAAAAGTTAGAGAGCCAGATATTTTTTGCTCATTTTACGTATTTTTTTTCTAGGAATATTATAGAAAAACTAACGACCAAAATGTATTAGATAAATACATTTTAGCTTTGAAAAAAAAGAAAAACATTTTACTTGTGCCAGGAATTGATTTTTAAACATTCTCAATGAAATGAAATGAAAATGAAATGATCTGCATTTATATAGCGCTTTTCAAGTCAATGACTTCCCAAAGCGCTTTACAATGTGCTTCACATTTCCCAATAGCGGCCGTGCAGCCATGTAAGGCGCTAACCTGCTGATTGGGGGTATTAGGGGTTCAGTGTCTTACCCAAGGACACTTTGACATGTAACACGGAGGAGCCGGGATTCGAACTGCGATCTCTTGATCCCAAGACGAGCGCTCTACCTCCTGAGCTACTGCCGCCCCGTCAATGGACGGTGTGGCTCAAAAACCTTTTTTTTTTTTTTTGTGAAACACTGAATTATTGCATAGGCAGCAGGGCGGATAAGTGGTTAGCACGTCCGTGGCACAGTTCTGAGGTCATGGGATCAAACCTTCCCTATGTGGAGTTTGCACGTCCTCCCTGTGCTTGCGTGGGTTTCCACCGGGCACTTCTGTTTCCTCCCACATTCCAAAAGCATGCATGTCAGGTTAATTGGCTGGTCCAAATTGTCCCTACGTGAGTTGTCTGTCTCTGTGTGACCTGCGACTGTCTGGGATGGGCTCCAGCATCCCCGCGACCCAACTGAGGATAAGCGGTGCAGATAATGGATGGATGGATGAATTATAACATGTCTAGTGGTTATTTTTTTGCTATTTGTTCATTGTACAACATGGTTATTGAATTTATCTTTGATTTAAAAGAAATAATTAAATAAATAACTTTAATCTTTTACAATGTCTTGCATTATACTCTTATAATATGCATTTGACAAGACATAAATCATTTCCTTAACAGAATAAACTTTAAAACAATGTAGCACTCTACTATAGAAAGTTTGACGTAAACCTGAAAAGCTGGAGGAAGTTAAAAAGAAAGGAAACGTTTTTTCAAGGGTTGATGTGGAGTTTGTGTGGTGGAATCGATTCAGAGAGAGGAAGGAAGTATTTGACGGTGAGAGCCGATGAGGAGGCGCTGTGAAAATAGGAAAGGATTCAAAATTGGACTCATGCATAGGAAGCATATAGTAATGACATTCGAAGTTTAAAGAAAGTAGGAGCTGTAATGTTCAGACACAGAAATAAAACGAAGGGGATGGGTGGAGGTCTTGACAGGAAGTTTTTGCGTAAGTGTTGGAATCTGGTGGGTTGTTTTTGTTGTGGGTTGGCGGCCACCCTCCGCCCACTGACAATGACATCAAGTTTCTGGCTCCTTTAAAAAAAACAGTACAGAAGTTGAATCAGCGGTGACACGGGTAGAGTCCGTTTGGTGCTGCAGGCTGCGCACTGGATAGCTGTAGTCATAACAACTGGAAATTTGAAACATCTTGAACCGTATCCATGTGGCAAAGGAAGAGCGTTACTTTCCCTTCATAAGAACTAGCTTGAACTGCTCCAGTTCCCAACTATGCTGCCATTTATTTTAAACGGTTTGAATTCGACCAAATGTGACCATATCTAAACTGCTTCAAGTACCGTATGGCATGGATAAAAGTGTTCTAATTTTTTGGAGGGGAACCAATATTTTGTTTAGGTTTTTATTGTACTATTCAAACTATGGCCCGGGGGCCATTTGCAGCTCGAGGGACATTTCTCTTCTTTAAAATGACACAGACACTGCTCATTGGTGGCTTTGTTTTGAAGTTGCAATCCTTCCCAATTGATTAACGGCAGCTGGCATTTGTTTGTAAGACAGGTCGAAGACAGGTGCATATTACACCCAAACAGGGCAATCTGAATGTGTATCGGTGCAAGGATTACGGAGGAATTATGGACATTTATGATGGGCTATGCGAACAATTATGGCTGCATTTCATTTTGGAAAATTGTAAAGGGAAGGTATTTAGCTCCTTTCTATAATGGATATGAAATCTAATAGTGAAGTTCCCATATTCAGGTAATAAAAATACTAAGCAGAAATACTTTTGAATCATTAAATAAATCCTTTTAATTAGAGTTTGTATGTTATTTTCTTCAGTTTCCAACACACCTATAATAACTGTATGTATTTCCAATCTTGTCCACCGTATTCTGCGGTGTATCATGTTTACTGAGTTATATGATGCATTTTTAAATTTCTGGCCATTTTGGGTTTTTTATGTGCATCTTATAGTTTGGAAAATATAGTATTTTAAAAAAGTTTTTGTGACCAAAAATTGTTCCTGACCTAGTGAGAAAATGAAAAAATACGCAATAATTTGGACGGGGACAAGAAATGAGAAAATTACCAAGATACTACAACCTGTGAGAGGAACAGAGACACTTTTCCCTGTGGAGATATAAGACCATCAATTTTGAGGCTGAGTCACAAGCAGACGGTCATTTGACAATCACACCCGGATCTGGTTCTAGATATAGCACGTTATCTGCTCCTCTGCCTTCCTGTTGTTTTCTGTCTTTACTGTACAAGTAGCAACGAGTGTCATGTCTTCATGTTTGTGTGCAGAACCCCCCCCCCCGGTTCCCGACTTCCTTTGTACGCACAAGTGGATATACACAAGCCCTTGCCCTTTTCCGGTGTCCAAATAAACAATCCAAAAACACGCACGATGAAGGAGTTGCCTCATATTCATTTGTTTTCTCCCCCTCTGGTGTAGAAAACCGTTATGTAAGCATGACTAAGGCACTAACTTCTTTGTTAGGACGGATGTCCAAAGCTTCTTCATTTGACCATTATTTGTCGAGGTGAAACCCAACAGCAGAGCACAATACATAATAACTTACAGACAGGATAAGGCATGTTTAATATTCCCTTGCTGTATCCCAGTCTACTTGTCATAGTTTCGCTACTTCACGGATTTTCATCGTGCATTGTTTTCTGCATTCTGATTGGGTAAACAGTCAAACTTCCCCTTTTCTGCTTGTGTCTGCCTAATCGTCAATGATGTTGGGGTCTGAGTTGTATACATATGTAAAGCACCTTGAGGAATCTACATTGCGTAAGCTCAAATCTTTTTTAGTTTCAAGTTTCTCTAAACGCCAAAAGAATGCTATGGACTGACAAAAGCAATAGTGGCAGGGGCAAAAAGGCAGAGGAGGATGCTTTCTGTTACCAACAAAGTTGGACTTCTCGATTTACTAACAGGACACATTTTTCACGTTTTCTAATAGATATAGATGAATACGGTATGTTTTCTTTCTAATAAGGCTTATATGATGATTTTCTTTTTTTTTGCAGCTGCTGACATATTTTTATTTTACTTTTTCAACATTTTGGGGTTGCTAACTTCCACAGGACAAAATATTTAGTGAAGAAATGTGGATCATGTGCTTAATTCATACAGTTGTGGAACAAAACGGCAAAATTATTTTTAAAATTAAAATTTGACAGTATAGGAGTTATTTGTCATAAAAAAGTTTCTAAAGTACAGTAGAGTACTTTTATTAAACAAATACTTGAACCAGTTAATTGGGTTTGCTATTTAATTTCAATGTAAAATAGAGTATTTAATGAATTAATAAATTCATCAATGATTCTACTTTGCAGGTTTTGACTATCACGCAACCTTTTTGAAACATAACCTACATTCTACATGTTTTTCTTTTAATGCCACAAGGCGATGCTAAAAATCTGATTAATAAAAAAGTAGTAATATCGTAGATGTCAAGAACATATGTGAAAGGATGTGCTTGATTGATGAATGAATCTGACTGTGCCGCACCAGACCTAAACCTTATTACATGTCTCTGAAATTATGTGGGTAATTCTACATTTTTGCGGGCCATCCTTGCTGTCCATGGAATTGGTTTAATCACAGTGTATATTTAGTCTTTGATTTATTCAGATAATTCAAATGATCTTATGGAAAATAAATGTGTCTGGTATTCACATGTGGCTTCCCTTGTGTGTGTTTAGGTGACCACAGCATGTATCCCAGCGCCTGCCAATGACCTGGTTGGTTTTTTTATTGTGTTCCTATTTTCCTCAAAAGAAAACTTGCCTTGAACCCTCTTTGGTTTTCCTTTGAAGCTCCTGCTCAATAATAGTATTTTGAATTTTAAGAAACCACAACATAGATTTGGTCCCCAAATTCCTTGCGGGAATCCGGACTCTCTGTTCATGTCTCGGGAATGCAAGAGTCTTGTTCTGAGGGAAAATGTTGAATGTTAATATAGGAAGTTGTAATGTTTATGTATTAGAGTCTGTTTGTTGAATTAATTCTCCTTCCTTTGCTCTGAGTCCCCATTGCTCCCCTCCCCTTCGTCTTCATCTCCTTGTTTTTACTCCTAATTTACTCCTTTTTAGTTTCACACGAATTAAATGTTTTCCTTTCTTGTTCTCCAACCCTTCCTACAGTGAATAGCTGAAACTATTTTCTAAGAATCAACTACATGACACTATCACGGAAATGGAACCAAGCTATTTTAACCATTTATATCATATTACAACAAGAAAACCCTGAAAGTCGCAAAACTATTGCCCCGTTCTTTCAGTTCAGCCAACTGATCCCAGAATATCTCAGATGACATATGAACGATCCAATATCTACCTAAATGACTAACAATGACAAAGAGACTGCAACTCTGTGGCGCATTAAAACTCAATTACTAATACCTTTGCAAGGCACTGTAGATTTGTCCTCAAAATTCCTTCCAGGAATTTGGCCCCTCTTTCAGTCCACTTTGACCGTGTTTTGTGAATGCTGGAGTCTTGTCCTGAAAGAAAATGTTGAATGTTTATGTAGGAACTTGTAATGTTTATCTATCAGAGAGTCTGTTTGTTGAATTAATCCTCCTTCATTTGCTCTGATCCCCACTGCTTTGTTTCCCTTACGTTTTCTCTCCTTCTGTTTACTCCCCATTAACTCCCTTCTTATTTTTCATCACTGAAATTATTGATTTTATTATTTTTCTATCATTTGACTGTCATTTCTTCTCCTTTGCCTTTAGCAACGCAGAGGGACAGCTCCGTCTCGAAATGCCCAACACCTGGTAGGAGCCTTTTTGTTATTTCTTTCTCTGTGTACATTTTGCAAACAGCAGCCACGTGGCAGGAACAACTCAAGTGGAGTTGAAATCCCAGATGACGCATCATATTGTCCGTGCATGCACAAGGCATCGTTGCACAAAAGTTGGCAAATGCATCAAGTGGTAAAGCATTTATCCTTTGGCGTCACCATTTCCCCTGTTTCTCCAATTATCTTTAATACAGTAATGTGCCTGCCTTTAAAATGTGTCCAAAATGCCCTGTAGGTAATTTGAAGTATATCTTTGATTGTTTAATGATATTTTAACCATTTTTTTGTGCTAAATAAGAAAAAAATATTAAAATGAGCCAAATTGGCCCCCCCAAAATTATCCTTAAATTGAGCAAATATTGTCTGCTAATTGGGATTTTTATTTTTTTTCAATAATGACCTTTCAAAGGTGGTGCTTGCAATTTGAAAATGTTCTACTTGTTTATGCCATATTCTGGCTGAAGTCATTGCAGCCTCTGTCAATCTGCTTGTGTGGCGAGTGCAAGTATGTGACTTTTCTAGACGTCCTGGAATCATCTCTTCTTATTTTATCTTTTTTTAGGTTTGGGTTGGCATTTGGACTGTATCTGAAACAACGCTTCTCTTAATTTGACCATTTGCATTCTAGAATAAAAGAAAACAACGAGCAAAAAGCGTGAAATCACTCTCAAACCCCTCTCATTTCCGTCAAAAGTTATCATTTATTTAATAAATTCAAGCCAAATTCTCCCTCCCGCCTCTAGAGGCCAGTAAAGGCGAAAAATGTCAGACGTCCAGTGTCTTTTCATGTTGAAGATAATATTGTGCCATATTTTCTCAGCTTCTTTAGACCCATCTTAGTAGTATGATCTGTTATTGCCTGTTCAATGCAAGAACTTATGTTTTATTTCTTTTTTTATTGATTTCAAATCCGTATAACAATTGAGGCTAGCATATTTTTATTCATAGCTCCCATGTTTTTCCCCATTGTTTGTGAATGAATGTATTGTGCTTAGAAAATATCTCTTGTCATTCGTGATTATAATTTGTAGGGTAGGCTACAAATGTTGGCTTAAGGATAAAGCATAGTACTGAAAAACAAAGCAAAATGTTTCGCATTAATTTTTTTATCTATTCGGCCAGCCTGAGAACATTAAGTCTGGACCCGGCCCCCGAGCCAAACAGAGTTTGATATGCCTGCTCTAAACTGAACAACAACTTATTTTCCTAATAGCATAGCAAATTATTGACCATATCTAGGGAGTAACAACCCTTGTTATGGTTTTCATAAAAATAATAGATGTAAAGAATTATTTAGTCATGCGATTATTACAACCTGTTCCCCCTATCTTCATAAAATCTACACAGTTTTAAAATTGTGACCAATTTAAAATTGTATACATAAATGGAACACAATCAACATTTCTTCAGAGTTCTATATTTAACATGCATTTTATCTCTTGTATTTTTACCACACTTTGGGAAGAAGTATTTTACACTATTCACCAAAGAATTTGGGTTAGTTTTTCTCTTTTTTCCTATCCCCATTGCATGTTTTAATGGTATTCTCTCAACAGGGCTCCACCAAGTCTTTGACTTACACCAAGCAGAGAAACACCCTGCCAAGGTAAAGGTCATCTCATTCATTTATTTACGACCCACCCCATGAGTTTTTTCGTCATAAGCGAGGAATCTCTCTGGGCTTTGTCCAGCTTGCGTCTTGCACTTGACTTTGATTACTGCCTCTTTTTTTCTCATTCTAATTTTATTTGATTCACGCACATTGTTGTTCTTAGTTTGTCTTAGTGCTTATGGAGCATGAATGCTTTAAGGAAGAGGGAAGAAAAGCAACTGAACTAGCGCCAGGTTTGATTGGTGGTAACTTAATAGAGGAAACACCAAGTCAAGTCAAGTCATTTTTATTTGTATAGCCCTTAATCACAAAGGGTCTCAAAGGGCTACACAGGTTATTGCACAGACTATTATTACAGACTATTATTAGACCATCCCCTGATCTGAAACCAACATGAGGGCAAGGAAAAACTCAAAAACCTCAACATGAGGAAAATGAAGAAACCTTGAGAAGGGACCGCACATGTGGTAATCCCCCTTTCAGGATGACCAGGCTGCAATGGATGTTACAATAACAAATAATACACAGATATTGTCAACAAAAAATATAGGTTATTCATATGCTATCTATAGAGTAGAAGTGTGTTTTAAGCTTAGATTTAAACATTTCCACTGAGGTTGCAGCTCGGATCTCAGGCAGAAGAGTATTCCACAGCACCGGTGCCCGGATGGAAAACGCTCTCGAACCTGCGGAACTCTTCTTGGCTCTTGTCATTACCAGTAGACCAGCGCTTTCAGAACGAAGGCTTCGGACCGGAACATAGGAGGAAATTAAATCTGAAAGATATGAGGGAGCAAGTCCATGCATGATTTTGTATAGTACCAAGAGATCCTTAAAAATCACATCTTAAGCTAACAGGGAGCCAATGCAGGTTAGTCAAAATCGGGGTAAGGTGATCAAACTTTCTTGTCCTAGTTAAAGCCTCGCTGCAGCATTTTTGGGGGCGGCAGTAGCTCAGGAGGTAGAGCGCTCGTCTTGGGATCAAGGGATCCCAGTTCGAATCCCGGCTCGTCCGTGTTACATGTCGAAGTGTCCTTAGGTAAGACACTGAACCCCTAATACCCCCAATAAGCAGGTTAGCACCTTACATGGCTGCAAGGCCGCTATTGGGAAATGTGGAGCACACTGTAAAGCACTTTGGGAAGTCATTGACTTGAAAAGCGCTATATAAATGCAGATCATTTCATTTCATTTCATTTCATTTGTACTAGCACCAGAGTCAATTTAAACAAAAAGCCCAAAATTTAATGAACAATGAAAAATACAACATTTAACATAAATTATAATAAATTAACACTCGTATTTGGTTTGAGGTGCTGGATGAGAAATCCTAATTTTGGTTAATCTTGCTTCACTAATTCTATTTCAGTTTAATGACCATTTAACTTCTCTAATTCTGGCTGATAAACCTATTATTCATTACAAAATTTATTTTGATGCCAATAGATAAGATTTTAAAACTATTCTAAAGCACTATTATGTCAGAGTTTAGAGTCACACAATAATACATCTTAAATTTCAATGAGAATTCAAGTAAATCACAAGAAGGAATAATTCAATTCCCACCGCGACCTTAATGCAGAGCTCATTGATGAATCAGGTCCTTGTTGGATTCCTGGTCTGGGGTTTCTCACCAATTAGATCACTGAGATTACCAATCGTCCAAGGAATCAAGGATTTTTTTCCGGTAGGGGAGTTAACCTAGCCTTTGAAAGAAATGCCAACAAAATGTTATAATCCGTTACCATGAGTAATATTTTCTTGGTGCATCAAAGCGACCTTGAACTACCACGAGAAGCGGAAACAACCTCACCAAAACACGTGGAGTTCGGGTTTTTCGGCAAATGTGAATCACATCGTCAACAGGTGGAGTCAAAAGGAAGAAAATAAGACATTTTTTTCCCAAGAAATGCCTTGTTAACGATTACTATCGATAATATCAGGTCCTGTCTGTCGTATACGCTGGTGTGCGTGTTCTGCCCGCAGCGAGCAATGATGAATGACATGCTGTCGGTTCTTGCTATGATGTCTATGATGCCTTATATTTCACAAAACTTTATTAAAATGGGTATATTATTGTTTGCGATTAAGATCATTTTCGTCATTTGATATTTGAGGTGTACAATAAAATACTTATTAAAATGTGTTTCCTATTCAAATTTGATATTTCATTTCAAACAAATAATTATCCTGGTATTTATTTATTTCTAACTTGCTTTTTAACGGGGGTTAAACTTGGAACTTGTTGACACCAAGCCAACCTCAACTACCGCACTTTTCTCAGGAGCTTCAGTATGGATCGCGTAATGGAGCGAGTAATGGAACGACACTATGATTTCGACCTAACTTACATCACAGAAAGGATCATCTCGGTGTTTTTCCCACCTAAACTGGAAGAGCAGCGGTACCGCCTCAACCTGAAGGAGGTGGCAGCCATGCTAAAGTCCAAACATCAAGACAAGTATTTGGTGAGGAAAATCCAGTGAATCTTTTTAGTTTTGGGTCAGGATCTGAATGTGGCCCACAACTCACTAGTTGCCCAACCCTGTATACCAGAAAGAAAAATTTGAGCATTGACATTTTTTTTTTTCAGCTCATGAATCTCTCTGAAAGACGCAGTGATTTGAGTCGACTAAATCCAAAGGTAAAATGCGTTTTTCCTTTTTCATCGTTTCTTTCTTTAAATTTCTTGCTATCGCATTTACCTTTCTTACACTTGCATCCAAAATCAGGTCCATGACTTTGGCTGGCCCGACCTCCATGCCCCTCCGTTGGATAAAATCTGCGCAATATGTAAGGCCATGGAGTCGTGGCTGACCTCTGATCCTCATCACGTGGTGGTTTTGCACTGCAAGGTCAGAGTTCATTTTTTTCATGACAAATATTTGAGATATTTCCCAGGGTGGAAAACGCACTGATTTAAGAATAAAAATAAAATCAATTAAAAATTAAAATGAAAAACAATATAGGGGGCCAAACATAACAATAATAATAAATAATTCACCACACTCATGGATATAACATGAAAGTTGTAGCTAGGAAGAGAGGCACAGTGTTGGGGCTGTTTTTACTGGTAATTTTACTACTACTGTCATTTTCCGCACTACAACACCCAACACTCCACGCAAACATTGAAAAGGTTACATTTAATTGACAAAATGTTAACTTCTTGCCCAATGAAGAATAGTCAACAAGGGTGACCAAGCACTAAACTTGAATGGACATGAATTGTTTTGGTCAGGGAAAATTTGAATCCTAAACTGTGTTCCTGGTGCACTGGATTTCCAGAACAAGATGTAATTCTGTCCTGGGTATAATTCAACCTTGAGACCCGAGTAAACAAGTTGTTGGGGCAATGAAGAGCCCTTCACTGAGCAGCACATTCTGCTTAACAAGCTCTAATTTGTTAAGGCAGTGTTGCAGCCTTCTCTATGCTATCTGGAGGGGTCACATTAGGAATTTGATACTGGAATGTTCTTGGAATGCTTGGGGATGTTTAGAAAAGAAAATCACGGGGAGGCCTCACTTATTAGCACAACGCCATTTTAGTAAGAAACTATTTGCCTGGCAACTTTGGTTAGATTGCTTTCCCCTAGGATCCTATAAGCCGAACTTGAATGTGTTATGAAATTGTTTTGCATTGGTTTGTGTTATTTTTCCTGCAGGGTAACAAAGGCAAAACAGGAGTGATCATTGCAGCCTATATGCACTACAGCAAGATCTCAGCAGGGTGAGTGGGTGAACATCGAGCTGCAATCTTTTTTGGTGCAGTTTTTCAAAGATAAAATAAAAATAGATAAATACTCATTTGTCTTCTGCACAGTGTGCTAGTTCCTTGCATGTAAACATGATCCGTTATGTTTCTTGAAGACCTAATAGTTTTTTGTTCGTCAGCCAGCCAGTTAGTTAAACTATGCAAATATGAGTAATATAATTTTTTATTCTATTGGTAGATCATTTTGCTCATTTAAATACAATTTTCCTTTTCCCCCGCTAGGATAATATATAAATAATACGTTTACACTTCAAGTGACAGTGTGTAATATCTATTGCCTCCTGGTTGTAAAAAACACGTAGGTGGACCCGGACTGATACCCTGTAAAAAAACATTGATTTGAATACTATACAAAAATCCATCAACTGTCATACCTATGGTCATTTTTATTAAAAAGCAAAAACAAAAAAATCAAGTTGAGAAATGTGTTTTTCTTTTTGGTGGAATCCCTACCTAAGGTCGCCACCATGTTTGTCTTGCAACTTGCTGCTACGCTGTGCTCTGTGGCATTAGTTTTTGTTCTTATTGGATAATACATTGTCATCTAGTAGTCACATATTACACACTGAGGCTTTAAAGTGAAGAAAAATAGAAGAATAATTTCACCCTCACCTCCCACATTCTAAAAACATGCATGTCAGGTCAATTTGCCGGTCCAAATTTTCCCTAGTTGTGAATGAGCGGGTTTGCCCTGCGACTGTCTGGTAGCCAGTTCAGGTTGTCCCCAGCCTACTGCCCAAGGATAGCTGGGATGGGCTCCAGCACCTCTGCGACCCCAGTGAGGATAAGCGTGGTAGAAAGTAGATGGATGGATGGAATTTTACCCTCATTTGGTTGTTTGAAGCTTTTTTCCTTTAGTTTTATTTATTTTTTTCTTGTTATTCTTTTTTTAAACTCCATTTTACTTTATTTACCGTCACTTGAGTGGGACAAATGCAGTGCAGGGATGGCTCGGGATTTCTCAGCTTGGCCCTGCCAGAGCAAGCTTCCAGACTTTGGTGGAACAAGAGCTGGCAGATGGGTTCCCTTCTGCACATTTTTGGGGGGTACATCTATCAGTCCAGTTACCCCACTTGTCTGTGCCGGTTGAAATAGAACCCTTGGCAGTAGACATGATTAGCTCTTGAGAGGAGCGAGGCGTGTCTCCCCGGGGCAGGTGGTCTTCAACGAGGCGAACTTGAGCCGCGTGATCCTACCGGTGGTCGCCACATCCACAGCCGTCAGCTGAACCACCTCGGCCAAAAGATGCTAATGCTTGCTCTGCTGGTTGAGCTTAAATAACCCCTCCCAAATGGCGGCCACGCCCGCTGCTGGTCCAGAAGCAGTAGCTTGGGGCACCAGGGGCAGACTAACCGCAGCTCCTCCTCCGACACTATTAGTTCTTTACTGTATGCATGTTTAGTAATTTTGGCCACGTCCCTCCGCAGCTGGCATTCTTGCGCAGATTTGAGGTTGCTTAAGTTACATTTGGTCTGCACCATCTCCATGTCCAGTTGGATGTGGCGGCCTCCGCAAACTTGCTGTTGTTTGCTGGCATTCACATGTGGCAGGGCAACTTGAAGCCATGCCGCTGTAAGTTGTTGATGTGCTGCACAGACATGTGGGCCGCCGCCCCCATGAGGCCCATATCACATTCAATTGCAGGCAAAGATGCTGGCAGTGCTGCTAGCGCCTGGCGCAGTAGCAGAAGTATCCACTGGTAGGCAAGCATCATTTCAGACCAATGTATGGAGGTGCTTTGGCACTTTAAACCTTTTTAAAGGGACAGTGTGCCTTATTTGATTACTACATGGCACTGTGTTGTGCACCCGATATAGGGTGCTAAAAGGCTAAATTAATAATACAAACAACAGGGAATCAAAGTGCCTAAACTGCACCATTTTTCTTCTAATTATTCTGCCCAGCCTTTCACAAGAGTTTTGGTTGTTTACCATTAGGTCAGCTCCCTCTAGGTACAGCTGATATTATGTAAAATAATTACAAATCAAAAGTATTTAAAAATGAAACTATGTGTAATAGTTCATGTACCTGTGCTCATTTTCTTTTAAATCAATGTTGTTTTTTCACATAGGATGTGCTAAATACACACTATCCTTAAATCCGCTGTCCTCTACTTTAAAAATAGTGTTGACATCAATTTTGTTACCAACAACTGGCAGGTTTCCTCATGTTGAGGTTTTGAGTTTTTCCTTGCCTTCGTGTAGGTTTTAGATCAGGGGATGGTGTAATAATTGTCTTTTGTTTGCAATAATCTGTGGTCCGTGCAGCCATATGCGTCTCCTTGTGAATAAGGGATATACAAATAAACACGACTTGACTTTACTTGATGTATGAGGCATTATAAAGGTTTTTTTAACCACTAGGAGGTGCTAAATACACAATCTTTCCCTTAACAATTATAATTTTGGTTTAATTTTAATGATTCTTTCATCAAAACGTGCCATAGTCAGATTAGTTTGCATCGCTCTCGCAAAGATTAATATGTTGGTCAATTATGAGTGTTATTGCCCCCAAAAACCCAACCCCTCCAAAATAACTGAATGTACAGTACTGTGTAACAACATCTAATTTCCATTCTGAACTTCCTAGGAAGTAAATTAATCCCTCCGGTTTTAGCACAGGAACATTGAAATCCTGTGACCAGTTCAAGCAGTATCCTATCCATGTCATCTTTGGCATGAATATTGTCTGGTGTGGGACCCATCATGGAAATTATCTCCTCTAAGCACATGTTTCTATGTGTGCAGTGCGGACCAGGCTCTCAGTACTCTCGCCATGAGGAAGTTCTGTGAAGATAAGGTCTCCACTTCCCTGCAGCCTTCTCAAAACAGGTAGGTCACGTCCAAGCAGAAAGTTGGTGAAGTTAGTGAGGTTTGGTTCAGCTCTTCTTTTCCTCCAAAAGTCTTGGACACATTTTGACATTAAATATTTCAGAAAACATTTAGGATTTAAATACACATCTGATAAATTCAGAAAGCCTGTAATCCTATTTTTCCCTGGAATGTTAACAAATGTTCAATGTGAGCACCATTGGTCACATAACACATATCAAGCCGATATTCAAATTCTTGCCAAGCGAAAAGCATGGAATTGTGAATGGTTGCTACTGTCATTTGTGCCTATAGCACATCTCCATCTCTTGGAATAGGCGGGGAGCATCGAGCAATCCTTTCTCAAATTCCCACAAAAAGAAATCACATGGATCTTGAGATACGCGTGGCCAGGACATGAGATTGTGATCATCCCGTCCTGACTGTCCAATCCATCTGAACACAACGTTGCCAGAACAAACTGTCTAACCCTGAGGCTCCAGTGTGGTGGCGCTCAATCCTCTTGGAAAATAAAGTCACCAGAATCTTTGTCACTCAGTTTTTTCAATAAACAGTTTTCCACCATGTCGAGATACGTCTCACCATTGATTAACTGTTGGTCTTTCAAAGAAGTATGGTCAGTACACACATTTCTTCGACATAGCGCAATACCTCGTCACTTTTGGGAAGTCTAACTGATTAGCTCAGGAGGTAAAGCGGTCATCTTGGGATCAAGAGGTCGCAGGTTCGATTCCAGGCGCCTCCGTGTTATATGTCGAAGTGTTGGGCGAGACACTGAATCCCGAATGCCCCCAATAAGCCTTGCATGGCTGACTTCCTATTGGTGTGTGAGTGTGTGTGTGAATGGATAAGTGTGAAGCACATTGTAAAGGGCTTTGTGAGATCTTCATTGACCTCAAAAGCGCTATACAAATGCAGACCATTTACCATTTATGAGTTCTCAGTACCGGAAATGCGAGTTTTATGCTTGTTAACTTTGCTATTTACAAAGATGGTCGCCTCATAGCTTAAAACAAGGCGGTCATACAATCTTCCATATTCTGTTGCTTCGCAATGGTAAAGTTACAACGAGCTAGTTTATTAGTGTCCTTCCCCTGTTGGACGAATTGTAGCTTGTATGGTGTCATTCATGCGGTTGTGTTCTTAAGACATGCCAAACAGTTGTTGTAGAGCATTGAAGTTGCCTTCTGGCTCTTCTGATCGATTTACAGGTGCTCCCCTGGAAGGTAGTTCAAAACTTGTCCAATCAAATCTTCTAAAGTTGAGGGGTATCCCGTTCTGTTAACTGTACATAAGCATCCATCCGTCAAAAAATTACCATGCCATCTCAAGATGGACTTTCTCCCTGGTGGCAAATTTTTGCTGAAATGTACAACCTTTATCTTGCTTCCATTCATAGTTTAGGAGAGATTGGGACTTCAAATGTGCCCAAGAGTTTTGAAACACCCTATATTTCCTTACTTGACAAAAAACTGTTTAAGAATTGTCCTCACTCCCCATTTCTACGTCTCTCAGGTATATCTATTACTTTGGGGGTCTTCTGTCAGGAGCCATTAAGATGAACAGCAGCCCACTCTTCCTGCACCAAGTTCTCGTTCCTTCTCTCCCTAACTTCCAAGGAGAAGGAGGTATGTATTTACTACCATAAATTCTGGACCACGGAGTGCACATGATTAAAGGCGCATGCGCAAATTTTAGGAAGAAACGTAACTTTTTTTGTAAAAGCCGCACCCGATTTTAATCCGTTGTTTTAAACATCCATAAAACTGAATTTGTTCACATCCATTTGTTACAGTTTTTAAAAAGAAATTGAAAAGTAACATGTTGTCCGGCAATTATACATAAATGCTTGGAATCTTTCTAACAACAGGGTTTGTAGGGGTGTCTTAAATCCTTGAATTTTTATGTTGTGTTTTTAATGATTTTTGGGTGAAGTGCTTGTAAATGCTTAAAATTGTTGCCATGTTTATGAACAAGTCTGCCTAAAAATGATGGTTACATTGCTCTCTGGTGGTTTCACTTTGCTCATTACTTTTCTTCTTTCGTAATTAACAACAGCTGGCATTAGTTTGTATGGCAGTGTCCTATGAGGCGTCATCGCCCCCTCCCGTTCACGCTCAAGAAGAGAGGTGCAGGGCACTAAAAATATGTATTAATGCAAAGATTACATATCCATTTAGGGGTTTTTATATTGGGCCATGCAAAAAATTAATATAGTGTTTCTTAGTATTTAATTGAAATGGGACAAATTTCCTGCAACTGAAAATGTAAGCTACATATTACTTGTCATTTTTACCCAACACCATTTATGAGTATATGGGAAGGGATTTGTCTCAAAAACCAAATATCTACGATTTACTCAAGATCTAAAAATCATATGTCCTAATAAATGCACCCGCAAGATTAAAAACTGCAGATGTATTTGTGGCTCTCCAAAATACATGATTCACATTGTTTTTCTTTATTTTCTATCGCAACAATATTCACAATTACAATTGAACATACAGATGCAAACTTGTTTTTTTTTCTTTTATTGATACTGGATGAATTGGAAAAGTTGCTATGAAAGTCTTCAATTTGGCCACAAAAAAAGGATTATGAACCCTGTGACTAAAAGTGTCGGCTGATTAAATATTTTAGTGTGGCAGCAGGTCAATAATTACTGGGTATATTTTTCCTAATACGACGTCAGTTTTCTGCCCAATAGGAAAAATATACCTGATACTTAGTCACCTCCTGCCACACTTAAATCAGCCAACACTACTTGTTAAAAAGATTCCAAGCATTTATGTATAATAAATATTTGTTGCACTCATTGGTCTGAATTAATCCCAGTTTAATTAATATTGACTGCTGCACAAGTTGACTGAGATTGACAGTTGCAGACAGAGTCCACAAACAGGTGTCGTAATCGCGACTTTTCCCAGCTGATTGTGCCAAAACTGTGTTAATTTTCCATAGGAACAGCGGGAATCGTTCATCCATTCATGCGTGTCATTAATTAGATGACAACGGATTTTGCTAATGCAGAGAGTCAGAGTTACTCACAAAATTTACCCACTTTTCATTTAATATTTCACTTCACATTCAGAGCACTTGGTGGAATTCGCAACGCTTTGTTGTAATTGAACAGTCAGATTACCCATGATCCGCACAATTTCTGAGCCAGCTACTTAGAAAGGACCTGGCACCCTTGCAACTGCCTCACGAAAAACAAGAACAAATGTACCGTATTTAAAGCTGCAGTGTTTAAATATAGGACCAAAATAGTGGCTTGTCGTCTGGAATTTACGGTACATATCACTTATCACAAAAGCAGAAATCTTGCCTTGATGACCCATCCATGCATCCAAGAAATCTTGCAATGTGTGTGGGACAAACTCCTCCACGGTTCTCCTTGCTGAATCTCAGCAATGTTTGTCACATTCAGCACTTCACCCATGCAAGCAAAAGTGTTTATCTTTAATCCGATGATGGAGTCCATGAGGATGGAAGTATGGCAGTCAGCACATTCCTATGACTTCATTATGATCGTATGTTTCTCCAAATGTCTCTCCAGGTTACTACCCCTTCCTGAAGATCTACCAATCAATGCAGTTGGTCTACACATCAGGCATATAGTGAGTCCCGAGGCAAAACACAATTTTTGTACATACCTATATGTTTCTATTAAAATTAAGGATGTGTGCATACACCAATAAATACTAAACGAGCAAAAAATATAAGATTTTTTTTTCTTTGTGTGCTGGTCTGGTCAGTGTCTCAGTGTTTGCTGACCACAGGACTATAGCATTTAAGGAAAGCATTTTGCTAGATTAATTAAAACAAAAATAGTTGTCTGACACATAGTTCCTTTGTTCTTCAAAATCTTAGCTGTATATTTCGTTTTCCAGTGATCTTCAAGGAAGTGGTGGGAAACGACTGTGCGTTACTATCGAACCGGCACTACTGCTGAAAGGCGACATCATGGTAAGTTAACACTTTAAGGAAATGACCAATTAGGTGGATATAGTGATATTATTCTAAACAAACAATTACTGCATAGGGTTTTTGTTGAAGGAATTTACGATTTGTCATGCAAACAGACCACCCCAGGTTTAATTTGTTTTTTCCATTGGTCATGCGATAATGTTTGTCGAGTTTTGATAGTTCTTTTACAACATCAAGAAATACTTTACTAGTCACAGCCTATTTAAAAATGAGTAAAATGATCAAAATGACTTGGAGTCTCTGATAAAGGTCGATTCCTAACTGCATTTTACAACAGGCGCAACGACTATCACTATCATGCCCTTCACCTCACTGTTCCATTTATAAAAGTGTAATACGGATGCCGCACTACTAGCAAGTGAGATAGGTTCCGAACAATCGTTCGTAAGTTGAATTTGTGTGTGTGCTGCTTCAGTGCTATATTTTGTATGTTCAAGGTTTATATAAGTATGTTTAAGGCTTGTAAAAGTAACCTGTATTGTTTTGTACTAAAAGATAAACATTTCATAAAATAATATGCTCTATAAAGATAAATAAAGTTAAGTTTAACTTTGGAAGATGAGCTTCAAGTGTTAATCAACTGCCCCTTTTTTTTACCCTTTACACCAACCATATTGAATGGATTCACGAGATGTTAAACAATAATAACGTCAAAGTTCTTAGTGCGCTAGAGTTACAGTACAGCGTGTTTACATTACACACATACCGGAAAGTAGAAACCGGATTTCTTCTTCGGGGTGGATCCTGCGTGACCTCTTACAGCGCCACCACACACTGGTGGCGGCGGAAAGAAGCACTACAGTACTGTCCTCTACTCGGAAAATGGTGCACACAATACAAAATCAACTTACAGCAATGCCCAGATATTTTTCAACATCCCGAAAAAAATTTTCTTACATACAGTTTTTTGGAAGTCGGATGGTCGTAATCAGGGGAGTGTCTGTATTTAGATCCTGAAATTACCATTTTTCCATACTATAAGGCACACTTTAAAACTCCGCATTAGCCAGAAATTTGAAGGTGCGCCTTATTCCTCAGTGCACCTTACATATTGCAATGAATGGTGGATAACATTGGAAAAGCATACAGTATTTATACGTGTCCGTTACTACACGAGGTTTTATGCTATACTTCTGTACTTGTGCAATGGTTGAGCAACGCTCAACAACATCGCAGAGGATCGGTTATACATGAAAAAATCTGGTAAATCTTACTGTAGTTTTAATTCTGTGCGCCTATAGTCCATATATGCCTTAAATATAAAAGATATATTAGAAAAGACGATTTTTTTGGGGGGGGGGGATATGCATTATAATCTGGTATGCCTTTTAGTGCGGAAAGTACGGGATTTCTATTCCGTAGTCTTTTTATTCAAGGTAAGCTGTAAGAACAAAAAACTACAAAGGAATTCAAATACATAGCCCGGCAGAGTTTTGTTGTGATGAATTTGGATCAAAATTACATTTATTCCCAAAACATGCCTCAAATTGCCTCTCTACTGCTCTCTACAGGTGAAATGCTACCACAGACGATCCCAAAGTGCTGATCGGGATAACGTGTTCAGGCTCCAGTTCCACACCTGCACCATCCACGGATCACAGCTGTGGTTCGGCAAGGGAGAACTGGATGAAGCTTGTACAGGTACGTAAAGAATGTTTGAGAGGTGCAAAAATAGACATGTTTATGGAAATATTCAAACTGAGCCATTATTTTGTAGTAGTAAACCTTGAGATTTATATAAAGTGTCCTTGATGTGCTCAATTGGATTTTGGTGGTCGACCAAGTAAACATCCGTAGATGATATTAACTTGTACTGGAGAAAGCCTCTGGTCGACATTTGGGCATCATGAGACGTTTCAATCTACTTTCAACGGCTGATATAATGTGAAATGTTTGAATAACTAATCTTTATTTGTGATCTTTATAAGGAGTGTTTTCAGTTATGTCCATATTTCCTTTTCCCCCTCAAGATGAACGTTTTCCACTGGAGGCCACAGTGGAGTTTGTCTTTTCCACTGGACCCGAGAGGATCAAAGGTCTGTCAATCTATGACTTATGATCACAAGACAAAATAATTTTATTTTAATAGCCAAAGGCGAACAATTTGTTTGAGCTGAGCAGACTACAAATGTTGCTGAATAACTAATTTGGAATAGCTTACTGAACTAGGAAAACATGATGACCATATTTAATTTACGCTTTCCTTTCTGTGCTACCTTTCTCTAACTACCTTCTGTATAGGGCTAAATTTAATTTAACCCAAATGTCTCTACAGGTCGTGAGTTCCACAGAAATGACCCAGCGGTCACGGTGGATTTCAACACTGCCGACCCCGTGGTTCGCTGGGATTCCTATGAAAATTTCTACCAGCGATACCAAGACAGTTTTGAAGGTAATTTATCATTAGATTGTCATGTAAAATTGTAGGTTACCATTTTAAATCCTGAGCATTGAAGCCCATGAAAGTGCAAGGTATTCAAGGTAAAAATTGCTGTAAATTTATGACGTCATGGATATCTGGTACTGTTTATGCATGGTTCTGAGGACAAAAAACATTTGGATCTCAGCTCTCTTTCAAGTTATAGTAGTGTTTTCAATCTGTGCACTGGGGCACACGAAAATGCTGTGATATATTGTCTTGTGTGCTATAGGAATTAGACTAGTTTTATCCTGGCAAAAAAGCATGATTGCCATGTTCAGTGTCGTTGCTTTTTTCCAGGAATCAGCTGAGTATCTGTTATATGTACATCAGTAGATTACTTATTTCTTTATACAGTGGTACCCCCTTCCTCAACCGCCTCAATGCTGAACCAAATCGGTGTTCGACCAAATAATGTGCGTAAAAAATGTTTCGATGCTCGACATTGAATTCGGTGCTATACCGAAAATAGCCGACTCATACTAGTTGAAAATAGTTGAATCGAATAAGATTTGGCGCATAACGAGTGGAGCTGAGTGGAGCCGAGATTCACTCGGCGGCGCGAATTGGCCCAGCTTTGGCGGCACTTCTATACGGACCGTTAATAAGTGAAGGGGTACATTATTTTCGAAGTTATTTTTTTCCTGGTTTGTTCTTTTGCGTTTCTTTTAAACATCGGTCCCAAAAACAACAGTGATAAACGGAAGGATAAGAGGAAAACAGTGAGGCAAACCATTGGACTGAAAAAGGAAATAATCACAAAGCATGAAAATAGTTTTTGAGTGTCCGATCTCAATTATGGCATTGCAAAGTAGACAATTTTGACGTTTATAAAACATGAAGAAGCAATAAAGAAAGCTGGTATGGGTATTGGAGTGACAGCGGTTACCAAGCAAAGGCCTCAGATAATCGAGGAAATGGAAAAGTTGCTTCCCACATCCATTGCTGTATGCCATCACACCACTGTTCAAAGGGATGTAACTGATACGAAATAGTTTATATTTCTCCTTTTTTATGTTTATTATATATTATGTACACATTACGGTCTTTTATTTTTTTTTTTAAATATACGTTTTCTTAGTATTTTAGGTATATTTTTATGGGTGGAACGGATTAAAATACTTACCATTGTTTCCTGTAGGAAAAATAATTTCGGTACTCAACCAACAACCAGGAACGCATTAAGGTTGAGGACCGAGGTACCACTGTATATACTAATTATTTGCTCATGAGGTAGAACAATCTATTTACTACTTGATATTGTTTTGGTTATCTGTTTAACATTGCATTACAAAAAATAAAGTAAATATTTTGCCAATTCTATTTTTTTCCAGATAAACACAAAAAATTAAGTAAAACTTGAACACGGTCAATTCAGTCAACATGGTATTTTAAGCTTAAAAAACACATGAAACACGTGTCAGGATTTTTTTAAAGATTTTCAAGATTTAAAAACAAAACAAAAAAACAGTGCCTCGGTTCCAGAAATGTTGGGATACTCTGGTCCATAGGGCGGTACAGGGAGCGTTTGTTATATCTTGAATGTTGATATAACCGTGACAAATATTTCTAAAAGTAATCCCTTAGGAATGAACAGATGTTAATGTATGTTTATTATTTTATTCTATTTATAGGTTTTGCTGAAGAGAAACATTTTCTTCAATTTTTATACATAAAATATATTTTGTTTTCACCACAGATATTGCTCACACAAGAGGTCCTGTTGATGGCAGTCTCTATGCACAAATAAAGAAGCGTCGTGGGCCAGGTTCCGGTTCTCTTTCTTCAACCAATGGTAGCAGCCCAGGAGTGGAAGACCGCCCGGACCACTTCCTCTCTCAACGCTCTGACTCCGCCCTTTCGGCACATTCCAGCCCCTTTCACCAATCACCCATCCATGCAGACCACCATGAAGAGCTCTTGCGTCCGCCTCCGACGAGACAAGAACGAGAAGAGCTCGAGCTTCTTCTCGGAGGAATCGAGGAAAAACGGGACCCGGAGCGCGAGACGGCCATTTTAGACGACGGGGATTCGTCACCTTCGGAACAAACGGGGGCGATTGGACTTACTCGGTCCTGTTCCTGCCGTGATGGATATCGGTCTCAGCGCTGTGCAGAGCCTGGATGTGACCGCACTCTCCTAATGCCAAATGGTTATTGCCTCGATCGAGCTCCTGGTACCAACGGGCACCACGGGGCGCCTCCTTCTCCACTCCAAAACCCATCTAGTCCTCCTTCGCACATGGACCTGTGCCAGCACTACAGCCCACATCCGCACCAGTCTCTCCCTCCACCAGACCTGGTGTGGGATCGCCAGAGCCATCAGCAGCACTGCCTGCACCGACAAGCTACCTCTCCACGTCATCTATATCCTTACCCTTCTCTTGACCCCCACAATCATCCCCACTACCCTCTGTCTGCACCAGCTCGCCTCTGCTGCCAAGAAGACGATTACGGCCCCTACCACCTTCCCCCTCTTGGCCCCCACCATACCCACCCTCACCATGCCAAATCGTCCACAAGTCCATCTTATCAGGAAGTTATGCTCATGGAAGGTCTGCCGCCCCCTGGTTGCTCTTGCAGGGACTGCAGCCTCAGGAGAGACGAAGCCTCAGCAGCCTATCACAGCCTGAGGTTGGATAGGGGTAACGGCTATCACTGGGACAGAGAGGCGGAGCTTCAACAAAGGGAGATTGGGCTTCGAAGAACCAGGGAGGCAGAATTAGCCCGAGGGGGTTCAGAAAACCACTGGGAGAGGCACGGCAGAGAGTTTTCCCTTCCCTGGGAACGAGACAGAGAGGCGGAGCTCCAGTGGGAGAGGGAAGCGGATTATTGGCACAAGAGGGATACCGTGACCTCATATGGGTCACAGGGTCACAAACTCCCCGCCTTTACATTTGACCCCTTGCCTCCCTGTCACGCTACCTACCCCGAGGGAACGCGTACTTATGCTCATTCGCACCACAATCTCAAGTACAGCAGCAGCAGCAGCGGTTATCAAACGCCTCGCCAGGCGTGCCCGTGCTCGCCTTACCAGCCGTCGCCGTCCGAGAGCCGAGGGTATGCCTCAGGTTACCAGTCCGAGTCCACTTCGCCTTTGCCTCCGGCCTCTACCATGATGGGACCTTGTAGCCATAGCAACGGGTCCGCTGAGCACAATCACAGCCACCTTCATCACCTTCCAGACATGCAGCAATCATACAGTTCCGACTCACGCACTGGTGAGCCATTGACAGCATGCAATTCATTGTTCCTGTTTTATCTCTAGTCATTTGCCACGGATTCTGCAACTAATGCCTATTTTAATCGTCAACTAGTCCTGACTATTGAAATAATTAGTCAAGTAATCAGATAAAAAATATGGCACATGATAAAACACAGGGGAATTAAGTGCAATGAAAATATATATTTTATTGAACATACTGCTGATTTGTGGAAAAGGTTTATAAAAATGCTCTAATACCAAAAAGACACAATTGGTCAATAGAGCCTAAATCCGTAAGAAACAAAAAACAAACCTCTATCCATTTTTAGTGACAGATAAAAAAGTAAATAAATTAAAAGTAAACGTTTTCTATCCCTGTAAAGCAAGAACACACCCATAAGCAGCAGTAGAACAGTAAATAAAACAAATATTGAATTCATTTTGTACATAGTACATTCAGTGGTCAACTGCAAAGTCTGTAATAAGGAACTTGAGGATTCTCAACAGTTTGAAACTTAAACGGTTTTAAATACCGATCTGTGTGATTCTTAGTGTTTTAACAAATGACATTTGGTCTTTTTGACTGCATGCATTTCATTTCTAATACCTTTGTCAGGCACAGAATGGCATAACGCTCAAGCTCTGCTTTCTAGCGAAATATACGCCTATAAAATGTGCAATGCATGTCATCAAAACCTTATTTGCTTGCAAGTTACTTAAATCTTACCGTTTTGTTCAACTAGCTGACGTGCTTTTTCTTTGAATGGTAATGCATCAACAGGGCGCTGCCATAGTACGCAATGTTTGCTCTGCAAACTTTGCAAGTAGTCTTTTTATCCGTGCATGTGCAACTCTCCGCTGGGATTACGATCATGCAAGATGGCTCACTCTGTTGGAAAAACGTGTCTATTTCTATTATCGGCATTTTTTGACAATAATTTTTTGACAATAACTTTTTGACGTAGAATAATCGTTGTGGCCCTACCTGCCACTGATCGATATGCTGAATTATATTGCAGATTGCATTCGTAACTCGGGGCAAGGTGTGGGTTGGAGGGACCACATCACCAACGGTCCTTTTCAAAGGGGTAACAAAGAGGGCCAGGGTGCTTGCTCTACTCCGTCTGACATGTCTGGACCGTCCACACCTGTCCATACAAGCAGTCCTCAAAGGATGCAGGAAAGGTATTGAACAGATCTAATAAAAGTTTTTGTGATAACAAAACGCAAGGCACCGAGATGTTGCAAGCATTTTCTCAATATGATCTAGTATATGGACTGCTGCTGTAATACTATCTTAACTTTCGACTGGGAACAATTTGGAGCAACCTTGTCGTCATCCATCATGATTGCAGCATTTTCCATGTTCAGTTTAAATGGTTTCCAAATGTATTGCTTGGATTGCATCCAGATGGAGCTCAATTCCACACAACACAAACTAAACCTGCCAGGCGCATTCTTCCATCCTAATTTTGGCATGGTCTCCACCGGAATAGGATTAGAATCGCTCCGAAAAGTCAAAACAATCCAGCTATTGAGGCAACAAGACAGTTCCATTCTAAGTAAATTTCAAACACTTTTCTTTATGAGTGCTCTTACACGGAAATTTTAAACAGAAATAAAATCTTAGGGAGGATGTGTTTTGGGCCTGTAACTATCAAGTTAACTGACTGTTGCCCTTTGGAAAGAATGTAAAATGTTAAGCAATTATAGCTGTGTGTGAGACAAATAAAGCAAAAGCTAAATTATTTTTTGTCCATGTTGATGTCCAATAGTTACAATGACAAAGCATTTATCCAGTCAAGTGAAGTCATGTTTATTTGTAAAGTTCTTTATCATAAGGAGTCTCACACACCACAGTTTATTGCAAACTACAGACTACGATTACACCATCCCCTGATCTAAAACTTACTTGAGGGCAAGAAAACACTCAAAAACCTCAACATGAGGAAAATGAAGAAACCTTGAAAAGGGACCATACATGAGACAATCCCCCTTCCAGGATGACCAGGTTGCAATGGATGTTGCAATAACAAATAATACACAGATATTGTCAACATAAAATATAGGTTATTCATATGCTATAGAATAGAAGTGTGTTTTACGACTGGATTTAAACAGTTCCACTGAGGTTGGAGATCAAATCTCAGTGGGCAGAGCATTCCACAGCCAGTCTCAAATCTTTCCATTTCTTGGGTTAAGAGCAGTGTTCCCCCTAAGCTGCGCGCGTGCGCAATTGCGCACTGCTCGCACATTCTCAGCGCACAAGAAAATCTAGCCAGCGCACAAAAATGAGGGCTCAAAATTACTTATTAAGAAGCGACTTAAGTCAAAGTTACAGTGCATGAAGGTAAAAATACACGGGTTCCCCTAACGTTGTGTCCTAAATGCAGTATTTTGAAGTCGAACAAAGTTGAGTAAAGTTAGTAGAGTATGTCGGGAACCGGCTTCTTTGGCTCGGCTCACTAAAAAGGAACCGGCTCTTTTGGGTCCTAAACGGCTCTTCAGGTTGTTTTTGCTTCTTTAATCCCAACATGACCAAATATTAAGTAAAATTATGCACAAAATGACTTAAAGGAAGGGGGGGAATAGAACAAAAAAGAAAAAAATACCAAAATGAAAATGTAGTGAAAAGCTGAGAAAGAAAGAAGCAAAAGAAAGAGAAAAAAATATTTAGAAAACAAGCCAGAAAAAAAGAAAAGAAAGAAATGTAGGAAAAAAGTAAATAGAGAACAAAAAGAAAAAAGTAACAGCTCGGAAAAAATAAACACAATGAGATTTTTTTTAAGAGAATTTAAAAAAGTAGAAAAAAAAACACTGAAAAAAAGAATAAAAAGTTTGTGTTGCATTCAAATAATTTCCAATTATATCAAGTGAATCTTATTGCCAACATTGTACTTCCACTAAAAAATGTGATTAAGTATAGTTCTGTATCTTACAACCGACTAAATAAGCCCCCAAAGATATCAGGAAATAAAAAGAAATGGCTATCTTGTGAAAGAATTGTAAGAACAAACAACGTTTGTAGGCCGTACAACCTTTGCAATAGTACATGAGTCAATTCATTCAAAAGAGAAAAATAATTTTGCATTGCCGGAAACTCAGCAAAATGTAACTTGATGTCAAGTTTTGGACATGTTTGATAATTAATTATCTTGCCACACTTGGGATTATGGTTGCTCACTGTTGTTTTAAGCGTTGATCACCGACTTTGTCTGAACGCTCAGACCCGTGGAAAATTAAAGAGAACATTGGTTAAGAGTGCCATGTAAAACAATTATATTATTAATTACCCGGGTGCTTTGGCTTGTATAGCATATTATTACTAGTGACATATCTAAACTTCATGATTCAACATTATCACATTCTGAACCTCATCATACAATAATATGAGGTTGTGAAAAAAGAAAAAAAACTTAACAATGCATACAAAGCCCTTAAAAACTCAAAATATTTAAAATATTGTATTGTTGAAAAGATAACAGTGCCAATAAATACTACGACTTTAATAGTCCTCATGCAAGGTTATGAAAAATGCGTTTTTTTAACGAAAAATACAAAAATCCTCCCCCAAAACAAGCAAACACGAATTGTTTTACTGACTAAGTTGATTGTACCTTGTTTTTATGGTACATTAGCGTCGTCTGCTGGACACTTGCAATAACAGCAGATGGTCAAGTGCAGCTTCTTGTCTAATAACTACTTTCAGTGTAAAATTAGTGCTCATGCTTGTTTTTACAAATGTTTTTTTTTAACAATGTAAAAATTTTCTTTCCATTCTGAAAAATTAAATTCAACGTTAAGCTGAGATAATCATGACATGAATATATTTTTCCTCTGGGAGTTTTAAATAGATATACAAAAAATACTCGACTTAAATTGGGCTGCACTATTTACGTAACCATCAGAGGGTGCTAGAACTGCACCAATGGAAAAACAACCGGCACTGTCTTGCTTTTAATGATACAACAGCGATTACGATAGGAGGATATCATGGGATTGCAGTTAGATTAAGTCACGAATAATGAGCATTTTTTTTTACCTAAAAAAGAACTGCGTTTATAAACAGGGGTTTACAGTAGTACAGTATATCACTGTATTTGCAATGATTGTTCAGTCAAATAATATCGCTGACCACAAGCGCAAAACATTGGATGCAACAGGAATCAAACCCGGGTCGTAATGGTAAGAGCACCAAATTCTAACCACTAGACCACCATTGGGACAAATGACATATGAAAATTCAGTAGATTTTACGTAAATATCACACTCTTGTGTTTCACAGTACCAGAGAGAAATGCTAGGAAGAAAACAAAAAGCCATTCTGAAAGAATAAAGAAATATATATATATATATATATATATATATATATATATATATATATATATATATATATATATATATATATATATATATATATATAAACGCAAAAAAACACAAGGGAAACAAGTCTTTGATGATGAATCAGACAATGAAGGACATTAAATAATTACATTGTAAATGCTATGTTGGTTTTGTGTTCATTGTTGATGATGATTAGAGTCATGGTCTAATGCATTTAACAGCGTTTGTCACTTACAATGCCTATTCTGAGCTGAGAAATAGTGATAATGTTAATACCAAATTTTGTAAGTAAAAACGTAACGTGTTTGCGTTATACATGAATCAATATGGTAATAAAAACTGTACTACAAGAATTGTTAAAGCAATAATAATGAAGATAACGTCTAACAATTGGGTTTTCTAAATTCAGTCCTAGCCCTGGGAAACAGTATGAGATCCGGAAAGCAGTCATCACAAGTGACCAGGAAGCATCCCAGCCTGAAGACGTCCGTTACCTTTCCAGTAACGTAATCCAGCAAACCACAGAAATCCCAAGAAATGGAACGGAAGCGCAATCCTCCCCGATAAAAAGCCAAACGTCAAACACCGGTTTACTCGATTGCACACACAAACACTGCACTGCAGCGACGATTCCGTCACCATCTCAAAGCACCACACAGCATCACTGCGACCAGGAGGCTGCGCCATCTACACACAACACTTCCGCAAACCCTATGACAACAACGACAAACCAAGGACAACTTCCCAACTTGTCATCGGTGATTAATACCTCAACAACTCACCCCGCCAAACATCCGATTTTAGAGACTCGCCATCCGTCCGAAGCAGCGGTGGTACCTTCCTTATCGATTCAGGCAGTTTGTCAACCTACCAGTCAAACTCAGATAACGAGCTTGGCAGCCAGTCCTCCATCCCAAGTCAATGGATGCTCTTCGTCCGATGGAGGTTCTCCCCCAGAAGCCAAGAAACCGACCAACAGCCCTAATTCGACAACCTGCCAGACCCCTGCTGCGTCTTCAATCCAGGTTGCGTCAACTAGCATGGATGGATTGCCCGTTTCAGACATCCCTGTTCCTGGCTTTGCCACCCTGGGTAGGAAATTAATGATGAGCAGCTCTGACTATCATCATCACAGCCACATCCAACACGGACCGCTTCAGTCCCCCTACCCAGGAATGGAGCCCAATTCCGCGATAGACCTCAACAAGAGGCACTGCTATCCAGCCCACCCTCCACAGCTTCATGTGTCCAACTACTCTACCATCTCCATCCCGCTGCCTCATCCTCAGCCACCTCTACCAGAGAAACGCCACCCGGGACCCGGCGCGCTCGCTGAAGAAGCCAATGTTTTGAAACCCTCCGGGAGCCACTCAGGCAATACTCAGCATCAGCACCACGTCACCTTCTCACCCACAGTGGGGGAAATTGCACCTAGTGAGAGCCAAAGTGATGTAGGGTCTGAGGAGCAAGACAATGGAAACAGAGTCAGTGTCAAGTTTGTCCAGGATAGTTCGAGGTTCTGGTACAAGCCGGGAATCTCCAGAGAGCAAGGTATGTTTCGAAAAGATAAGCTTCTATATCTTACAAAACCATTTTGATTACGGTCTAGTAAAAATATGCGGCAAAAAAAAATTACATCACACCTAACATCCGACTCGGCCAAAGTCACCCCTCCTTCTACCAAATCCTTACAAATAAACTAATAAACAATGTAGGTTTGCTTCGGGCTCAGTCCCTCAAATTAAGTTAATTGTTCTGGCTTAGGGTAGTTGGGCCTGTGGAACCGGGTCGGGTTAGGCTGGATTTCTTTAGGCCTGATCGAACCGCTACTCATAGTCCTTATATTCTGGAAAATATACTTGACAAGGACCAATGGTGTTCTGTCTATAAATATGGACTTACCAATAGACTTTGGTTATCATGGTTACTGGGATAGTTTATGCAAACGTGTCAAAACCAGTGCTATTCGCATACCACCTCCTATATTCCTATATCCCATACTATTACAAATGATATATTAATATATATCCTTTCTAAAAATACGCGTTGTTATATGATAGCTTTAAAGTCCAGTCATGTTTATTTGTAAAATATAATAATAGATATACAAATATATATATAACTATATACATTTCTATACATATAAATGTATACATCTTAAGATAAGGACAGTAAACTTCACTGAGTTTTGAACTTGCAAGTGGAACAGGGGAGGACTGTACCAACAACCGTTAGATAAGAAAATTCCAATCAGTCCTTAATGTTCTCCCCTGAGCCCTTTCTTTTTATTAAATCCCCTTGGTTACAAAAAAGCTCTTCTGCCCTAAAGTGTGGAAATCAAACAACAAAACAATAGTGACGATGATTATTGTCAAAATAACAAACACCAGTGAGCAATAGTAGTCAAAATAACGGAGAACGCTTGCCTCTTTAGCAATCACCCTTGCAGGTGTCCAATGTTATCCAATATAAATATATTACAGTTCTTTGTACATCCAAATTTACAAATGACTTGTTCTCAATTTTGAAGTTAGCAACTGTTCTCTAATTGAAATTACCCTTAGAAAATAATAAGCTATTTGAACTGAATTTAAAAACTAAATCAAAAATGTATGATTGGTAAATCACAGAAAAAATAAAAAAGTAAAATCTGATGTTGCATGCGAATGTTTAATTTTTTCCTGGATAAGGCCGTCAGATAAATTAAAATGGACACCTATGTGTTTTATGTGTGTGGTGGCTGAAACAGCATTTCAACAACAACACTCCAGCAGCATGTAAATTAATAAATGATTTATTTGAAGCAACAGTAACTTAGGACAAAAATGTTGATAAAGATACTAGCTAATGCAAATGTTTTTCATAAGGTAATTTGGTGACCAAACATGGCATGGCGGCTGGGTGGTTAGCGGGCAGCTCGATGGTGCGGAGGTTCAGGGTTCAAGTCCAGCCTCCCCGTGTGGGGTTTGCATGTTCTCCCCGTGCCTGTGTGGGTTTCTTCCGTGCACTCCGGTTTCCTCCCACATCCCAAATACATGCATTTCAGGTTGATTGGTCAGTCCAAATTGTTTCTAGGTGTGAATGAGCGAGTAAGTTGTCTGTCTCGAACTTGCAACCAGTTCAGGGTGTCCCCTGCCCACTGCTTAAATATAGCTGGGATGGGCTCCAGCACCCCCGCAACCCTACTGAGGATAAGCGGTGCAGATAATGGATCGATGGATAGGTGACCAAACCCCCTAATTCTGAGCCCTAATGCGGAGCGCAAAGCAGTGAGGCAAAGGGTACCAATGTTCCAAGTCTTAGGTATGACTCAGCCGAAGCTTAAACCTGTGGCCTTCCAGTTCCGGGTCAGCCACCAGGCTGGTCTAATGATAATATTTTAACACCTAGGAGATTGCGTTTACTGTGTCTTAGTCAAGCTTTTATGTTCTCAGTGGGGATCCACTTGAAAACAGCTGGTTTTCACTTAAGCTAACTGCTTTATTTTGTTTTATCGTAGCAATTGCAGCGTTGAAGGAGAGGGAGCCTGGGACTTTCCTGATCAGGGATAGTAACTCCTTCCAAGGGGCTTACGGCCTGGCATTGAAGGTTGCCACACCGCCACTTAATGTCAACCAGCATAGCAGCAAAGGTAAATAATCGCATTCAAAGTTCATTTATGTTTATAAAGGCACAAATGTGATGTCTAGCACAGTGTTTTTCAATCTTTTTTGAGCCACGGCACTTTTTTACAATAAAATATCTTGAGGCTCGTTGTACGTTGAAATGTTCCAAAATAATTTCCCTGCACCAGTTTCATGTTGTTGTTTTTCTCTATGTTTAAATTATTACGTTTTTGAATTATCAACAGTAATATCATTTTACTTATCATTTGTGAGCACTGGCTTATGAGCCACCCATTCTTTTTTCAGATTTCTTTATGCAAAGGGCTCACAAGTTTTTAAGTTATCAAAACTAAAATATGGTTGTCTCATATCAGTAAAATATAAAAATTCATCATTTAGATTCATCAGATTTATGTACACACATTTATTTGATCAATGTAAATGTTGTGTACTCCGCACTGACCCCTGGGGTACGCCCAAAGCAATGTCAAGTTGTTTAAATAATCTCCCGTTTTTACATCTTGTATGGTTAAATCTGTGTTTCTCTACCTTTTTTTAGCCAAGGCACATCATTTCATTTAAAATCTCGAAATTGTTTAAAAATTGATTTACAGCACCAGTTTCATTGTTTTTTAGTTTTCTTAACCCTCCTGTTGTCCTCATTTCAAAGCACATGGATGTACTTTTTTTATACAGCTTGTATAGAAATGTAAATTTCATTTTATTTTTATTATTTTTCAGAGTGCGATCATAAACAGCTTAATTAAAACAAAATATGTTTTGCAACGTGCCAGTACTACTTTAGATAAGTAGCGTCTAAAAAAAAGAAGAAATGTAGTAGTCTGCTGCCACCTACTGATAAGGATTTCTCACCTGATTACCAGAAGAGAGCAATGAGACTAAACCATAGCATGTTTTTTTGCAATATATAACATTGAGCAATTTTCTACAGCGAACAGACGCTGCCCTGTTTACCAACAAAGTTGAATTTGTTTGTAAGTTGCTTCAGTGCTATATTTTGTATGTTTAAGGTTTATATAAGTATATTTGTATTGGTAATCTTTATTGTTTTGTACAAAAAAATAAACATTTCATCAAATAATATGCTCTAAAAAGAAAAAGTTGAGTTTAACTTATTTTTGGAAGACGCGCTTCAAGAGGTTGTCCTCTTGATAAAAAGTGGCAGAAAAAAAGCATTCCGACCATTTTCTCAACCGCATCACGCTTTCTTATTCCACTTTCGTTTCAAAAGAAACAACTTGACTTTTCTTTACACTTCACACAAACCATATTGAATGGATGCACGAGATATTAAACGATAAAAACGTCAACATTCTTAGCGCGCTGGAGATAATATAGACATAGATAGTATAGACAGTATAGAGTGTTTGCACACGAACTAAGAAAGCAAGTGGATTTCTTCTTCGGACTGGATGCTGGGTGACCCCTCACAGCGCCACTCGGCGGGTAGAAGCACTACAGTACTGTCCTCTACTCGGAAAAAGGTGCACACAATACAAAATCTAAATTACAGCAATGTCTGGATATTTTTAGACATTCTGAAAAAATGTTCGTACCGTTTTTCGTGAGTCGAATGGTCGTAAGCAGGGGAGCGTCGGTACTAGATAAGGCCTCACGCCACACTGATTGAAAAGCACTGTTGTGGTACACGTATAACAAATATTTCACCTGCCACAGAATATTTTAGTCAGCTTAAATATTCAAAATCCCTTATAGCTGGTGGCTCAACTTCATTGTAACTGTGTGTCCCTGTTGCAAAACCAGGCGACCCCCTGGAGCATTTAGTGAGGCACTTCCTCATAGAAACAGGTCCTCGAGGAGTCAAGATTAAAGGTTGTCAAAACGAGCCCTACTTTGGTAAGTTTTCTAGTCTTTAAAAGAAAAACACGTTCAAAACCAAGTAACAGTTTAAGGCAAGATTGTCAATATGTGTCTTTAGGGAGTCTGTCAGCATTAGTCTATCAGCACTCCATCTCACCCATCTCTCTGCCGTGCACTCTGAAGATCCTGGAAAAAGGTCAGTCGGCAATTTTGAACAAAGAATGCATGGATTGTGCAGTAAAATCAAGCGGGTCATTCAACAATTATGCTATTTGTGTCTTCAGATCTTATAGGAGACGTGCCTGAAGTTCAGCCTGTTAGTAACGTCAGCACTGCAGCTGACCTGCTCAAACAAGGAGCAGGTGAGTTCAGACTTCGAGTACACCTGAAAAGCCTCATGCGCAGTTTAAGAAACAAACTCAACTCTGTTTCTGTACAAGCCGCACCGTAATTTCCTCCGTAGGCTTAAACTGCCATATAAAAGAACTTATTCACATCCATTTCTTACATTTAAAAATAAATGCCGGGGAAATGTCTAGTACAATAAAGTAACACTTGTTTGCATTCTTTGTCTGCAGCTGTTAATCTAAATCAGCTAGCTCCATGGTCAAGACTATTATACATAAATGCTTGGGATCTTTCTAACAAGTAGTTTTGGCTAACTGAATCTTTTAGAGTGGAAGCAGCGGACTAATTATCGGGTATATATAGGGTATATTTTTTCTATGAGGCCAAAAACTGACGCCATTTTCAACTGTCCGATAATTGTCATGCATGCCTTTTGTGTTAGTAACAAGTTGTTCGCAATGCATAATGATTTTCTTTCTCCTATCAATTTGTTATGTGCGCAAGAGAGGGGAGAGCTTACGATCAGTCGCGTATTACAGGAAATGCATGGGCTGTTTTAATTGTACGGGTGTTTGAATTTTAGTTTTTAGAATGTTTTTGTGGCACTCCTGCATGTATGTTGATTCCAATTTAATTAATATTGACTGCTGCGCTAGTTGATTCAGATTGACAGCTGCAGATAGAGTCCGCAAATGTAATTGTGGCACAATGTGTTTGTGATCTTACCCCATGAGGACCGGGGGATTTCTTTCATCCATTCATGCGCGTTACTTATTAAATGACAAGGCATTTGGCTACCAAAAGGAGTCAGAGTGACCTCCGTCGTTTATCCGCAATTCATTCAAATTCATCACTTTGACATTCAGAGTACTTGGCAGAAATTGTAATGTTTTGTTTTAATCAATCAATCAAATACTTTGGTCTGCACTAGTTCTAAGCGAGCTGCTGGCCCATAATGTCATTGCGGGGCCCAACGGGCACCACAGCTGGGGAGATCCATGGGAAGGGCTCAGCACGCATCCAAAGTCGATGACACTGTTGCGACCATCCGCCTCGCAGAAATTATTCAATTAATTTATATATATATCACACACACACCCCAAAATCCCAAATTGGCCATTAGTTTGAAGTGTGCCTTAAACTCTGGTGCACCTTATACACAGAAAAAATAAGAAATGCGTTACCATATTGGTGTAATTATTGATTAATCTAATTGCTGACCACAATTGCACACCAAAGGTGGCAATAGACTATGGCAAGATCACCGAATCCTAACAAGCAGGCCACTATGGACATAGATGGTTGTTCACAATTGCATATTTTTTAATGCATCGGGAATCTCGGATCGCAGAAGGGCGAGTGCCAGATCCTATCCACTATGATACAGACCACATATGAAAAGGCAATAGGTCTTGCTTTTTTATCACACTATTTTTAGTAACAGACATGTTATAGCAGAGAAAATGTTTCCCTTTTCCTACGCTTTTTCTACGCTCAAACTAAGCATTGTAAGTGACAAACGTTACGAATACATGCTGCCATGCGATAACTTTTATCTTTCTGAATGACCAAATGACTTCCTACAATGCCTTTCTTCAGCTTAAAAGCTCGTGTGCTTCTTTAAAGACTTGGCGAGTCTGCTTTACCATGGACTGGTTTAATGTATATGAATATTCTCACGGCCTGGCCCAAATAAAATCATAAAAAATTTGGTACCGTGATGGTGAGATGAAACCTAAAGCCTTTTGTTGCCTGTATCACTAGCTGTTTAGTGGATAGGTTCAAGTGCACTCTAGCGTGCGATCATGGTCCAATTCCCATTGCATCCAATGCTATGCAATTGTGTGCATTTGTGATCAGTGATATATTCCAACTGATCAATCAATGCGCAAATATGGCACGTTTAATTTATTATTTTGCAACCCTTGCCTTTACAATAATTTTAAATACATCCGACGTATAGTGTGGTGCGCCTTTTATATATAAAAAAAAATCAAAAAGATTATTTTCAAAATCCAGTTGACTTTATAGTCCGAAAAATACCCATTTTATTGTAGGCCAGTGTTTATTATGTGTATGATGTCTGATTTTTGCAGATGAATACTAATTCTGTAGAATCTATCCGTCTGCTGTTTTTACACTCACACTGCATCTCGTCCCTCAGCCTGCAACGTCCTCTATCTGAACTCTGTGGAAACAGAGTCCTTGACGGGCCCTCAGGCCATCGCCAAGGCAACAGATGCAACACTTGCTCGCTGCCCTCGTCCCGCTCCCACCGTAGTCCAGTTCAAGGTCACGTCGCTGGGAATCACGCTCACCGACAATCAGCGCAGGTCTGGAACCTAGCAGAAGCTCTTTGTTCCCTACAATGTCTTTTAGTTTTTATTTTTTTAGTTCCAACTTGTATAGGATTTGTCATCCAGAAGTTTGCATGTTTAGTATGTAGGGATAGCTTACTAACCAACTATTTGAACTGTCAAAGGTTTTCTAGTCTGCAGACTGGAGACAATAGTCAGCACGATTTGGGGAAAAATCCTAATTGTGATTTTTCAGACCAGTATTGCAATTTTGATGCGATATATTTTTTTTTTTTGGTGAGTACTTAACCCTTGGATGCATGACCTACCAGTACACACACTTTTTTATGAGTGGGGTCCAAAATTAGTGGGGGAAATCTTTTTTTTTTTTAAAGAAAAAAGAAATGCCGTGAACATGTTCTATGAGGAATACGACACTACTTTTTTTTTTTTTCTTCAAGATTTTCACGAGGAAATGTTTGCTCCTACTTGAGCATCCAAGCGTTAATACTAGTGACATGCTTAAAACATGATGTAAAAAGTGCCCTCTTCTGGGGAGCTTTATCAGGGGTGCCGTCTGCTCACACGTGGGTGAGTGGCGTGAACCTGCAAACTCCATTACTCAAATATCAGAGGGGAACTATACATTCTCGAATGAAACGCAGTGTCTTGCGATTACACAATCCCACTATGTAAATCGCAATATTTAATAGATTTTGGTTAACCTCAACACAATTGATGACTGTATGTCTTTATTTATGTACGTATTTAATTGAAACCTGCCATATCAGACATCCTGAATCATTTAATAAAATAACAGCCTTATTTTTATATGCTAATAGGGACATTTAAAATGATTTTAACTAAAATAAAAATTATATATATATATATATATATATATATATATATATATTATATTTAGGGCAGCACGGCGGCGCAGTGGTTAGCGCTTGTGCGGCACAGTTCATGTCATGGGAACCTGTCGTGGGTTCAAATCCAGCTCCAGACTTCCTGTGTGGAGTTTGTATGTTCTCCCCGTGCTTGCGTGGGTTTCCTCCAGGCACTCCGGTTTCCTCCCACATTCCAAAAACATGCATTTCAGGTGAATTGGCCGGTCCAAATTGTCCCTAGGTGTGAATGAGCAAATGAGTTGTCTGTCCCTGTGTGCCCTGCGATTGGCTGGCAACCAGTTCAGGGTGTCCCCTGCCCACTGCCCGGAGATGGCTGGGATGGGCTCCAGCCCCCCCCGCGACCCTAATGAGGATAAGCGTTACGGCTAATGAGATGAGATGAGATATTATATATATACCACAGCCATATCCCCCTAGTGGGAGGTGGCTAGAGTCATTTCTGACTCTTTTTGGGAGATTGATTCAGAGGAGGGGATTCCCAGCCCCCTCGCTCAACTAACTGAGGTGTTGGGAGTCATTAGGTGACCAAACCCCCCAATTTCAACCCTTAATGCCAAGCAGGGAGGCAATGAGTACCAATGATGTAAGTCTTAGGTATAACTCGGCCGAGGCTTGAACCAGCGACCTCCCAGTCTCGGAGCGGGCGCCCTACCATCTAGGCTACAGAGCTAAAAAAATACAAATGAAAGCTAAAAAAAAAAATTATAAATACAAATAGAAATTTACAAAACTGTAAAAAAAAAAAAAAAAAAAAAAACATTTTAAATACAAAAAATAAATATTTTTTGTGGGTGCTGTATTACTTTAGACTAGTACGTTTGAGAGAAACGTTTAGGAAAATGTACTGGTATGAGTGATTACTTGAGCAGTAACAAAACTATTGTGTTACTACAATTAAAAAAATAAATGTAACTAAATGTAATCAAATAACAGTAAAATTAGGAATATATATATATTTTTTTGCCCATTTCAGTTTTAGTTTTATTTATTTTGTTTTACCTTTTGTCAAACTAATGTAAGGAGGATTAAAGCTGTAGTAGAATTAGAAAAAAAATGAAAGCTACTATATTAGAGAAAAACAACAACAAATATGAATGACAGGATCATGGATCGCATATGCTGTTTATCCCATAATTCACACGTTTTAGTTTAATTACGAAACGCCATCTTCGCTTGTATGTTTCTGTCATATGCTAACGAGGGCGCAGTGATATACTCAAAGAAAGTGCAAGTAAAGCAACTTACAAACTTATCTCCCGGACAACTAAGTGACCCAACCTCAGTGTAAAAAAATAAATCGCGTACTGTAGAAGAAATAACTTTTAGTTCTTATCGATCCTAAGCACGTTGAGTTGATCGTGAAGCCGCTTGCTTGCCATGCTTGTCCGTGATCTAAAAGGGGCCGGGCTGTCTTCTGCCTCGCGGTCTGATTGGCTGAAAAGAGCGCCGTCGGACCTAATAATTGAATCTCCATTTTCATAGTTCGTTATTGCGGTAACGCCATGTTGCCACAAAAGGAAATTAATGAATTATTAAAAAAAGACTTTGATAAATGTTTTTAGTTCAAACAAATATGAATCTCATTAATGTGTTCACATATTTAAGACGTTCAAAAACGGGATTTAAGACAAGTTATTTTTATTTGTATAGCCCTTGAACACAGAAAGTCTCACTTGTACGATTGAATCGTATTTTATGCATTTTTGCAAAAACGTTTCTTTACAATTGTGATAAAAGATGAATATTACATTATTCCAAATGCATTTTTTGCCTACCTTGTTTCATTTCCTTAAACATTATTTTCTTCAGCCATCATTTTCCAAAGTCACGTGGGATTTTGCATGCACAATGGTTGAATTCTGTTATTACTGGAGCAGGATTTGGACATTGCGACATAGAAAATCTGTTGTAAAGGTGGTCTTTAGGACATTTTAATGTCAATAAAGTCCTTGTTTTAGGAATAATAAATTCAATGCCTTTTGAGACTTTCCAAGGATCCGCCGGCACCCTGTGAATAAAGACATATATATCTAAATAGATGTAGAATGAAGACATACTCGCCGAGCAACTGTCCGCACTGATGCCGTGATTTCCCCCTCTCCCATCGACCCTTTTTGTTTCCAACTCACAGTTCACGGATCTACTTGGCTGATGATACATGTCACCAGGGATACTACCTCAATTAAAAAAGTTGAAGAAACACTGCACTAATTCCTCTCACCTCTTCTATATTTGTGTGGTTTTCCTTTCAGGGTTTTCTTCCGCAGACACTACGCCGTGAACAGCGTGACCTTCAGTAGCCTGGACCCGAAGGACAGGAGGTAGGACAACCCAAAGATTATTTTTGTCTAGCTGTCGTTGGAACCGGAACTAACAGAACATCTGCAGAATTCTCCCTAGCTGTGATCGTTGCATGTCTTCGTCATTAGGGATGTCGGCTCGCTTTAATGCACGAAAGGGTTTTGCTGTTTGTGCGAGCATGCTGGCTGCAGCCGTCTGAGCCTGCTTTTTCTTTCTTTTTGCATAGGTGGACTAACTCAGAAAACACAACTCTTAAGTAAGTGCTCTGACATTTGTTTAGTTACTGGTATGACAAAGCATGGGATTGTTTGCTGAGAAACAGTCCATTTGGATATAGTGAAAACTTGATACTCTAACATGAATAAGAGTGCGAATGCTTTTTTACAGCTTGGCAATTGGCTGGCAAATACTTTGGGTCTTGCCAAGTTGCTTGGCATAATAATGACAAGAAAGGATGTGCAGCTGACTTTCACTCAGGGGCAAGTCTGTGCTCTGGAGTATGGAGGACCGAGCCTGCTATAAATAGAAATAAATGTATAAATTAGAACCCGGTCTGAAATTTGTGTGGTCCTGGCCTAAAATGTTAATATTTACTTCCTGCTCGGATTGGACCAGGTTTATCCCTTGCTGACTGTATACATACAGTGGGACCTCGCTACTTTGCGGTTTCACGTTCACAGGTTCAGAGCTTAATGTAAATACTAATAAAATAAAAATAAAAAAATTTAAGCATTTTTGAAGGGGCGTCGCTACTTCGCGGATTTTCACTTTTCGTGGGTGGTTTTGGTCCCCATTATACAAAATCATATCGACCATGGCAAAATAACACTACTCATAAATATTTTTTTTTTAAAAAAAAGTTTTTTTTTTTTTTAAGCATTTTTGAAGGGGCGTCGCTACTTCGCATATTTTCACTTTTCGACGGTGGTTTTGGTCCCCATTAACCGCGATAACCGAGGGATTACTGTATAGACTGTATTTATATTATATCTTCCATTACATGGTGGACTGAGCCAAAAAAAATTAAAAAAAGAATGCCGGCTCATTGTGCTGTCCATGGATGCACTCAAGGCCGTACAATAGAGTTTTATACATACAGGATTTCTTTTTGCCTAGACTAGCAAATGACTAATATATATTATATACAAAATATATAATTAATTTTTTCCTCCTGACCTGGCCCATCTGCCATTTTTTTTTAACTAAGAGCGGCCCGCGACTCATGTTTGCCCACCCCGGAGTTATAGAGTAACTACTGAATCTTCCACACTACAATGTTCACGGGATTATAAGGCGCACCACCCCCCCCAAAAAAAAACTGTCTTTGTCGCATATTTGTTTCATACATAAGGTGTGGAGAGACTGTTTAACCTCTCAGAATAGAGTATGCAAATGTTCACCAATGAATGAAAAAAAAAGGGAAATTCTTCCTACAAAATACTTTTTAAACCAAGTGGTTATTGAAACACAGGTGAAGAAGTGGAGGGACTGTTAAACCTAATAGAATGCACTATGCAGTGTTGTGGCACAGAAAAAAATAGTGTGATAATGCCTTCTAATATGCCGTTTGTACGATTAGTGGTCTAGTGGTAACAATTTGGATCTCTCACTGTCACGACTTGGGTTTAATTCCTGTTACATACATCATTTTGCGACGTTGAATTGATCAACAATTGCTTGAATATGGTATTATCGTAAAACTAGTATAGTCAAGAATACAAATAATTATCGTAGACATTTCTAATCTTATCGATCATATTCTGCAGTATACCAGGCGCACTGGGTTAAAAGGCAGTTTCAAATTTCTAACCAAATTGGGGTTTTAGGTGTGCTTTCTAGTTGGGAAAAACAGGATATTAAGGTTCGATCAAGTCACATTATTTTGTAAAGCGCTTAATCATAAAAGTAAAAAAAGAAAGTTTAGGAAACCTTCACAAGGATATATGAGACAAGTAAACCAAATCTTTAACTTTCCCCTCAGAGTTTTTGGCTTTGTAGCCAAGAAGCCGGGCAGCCAGTCCGAGAACGTTTGCCACATTTTTGCCGAACTTGACCCCGAACAACCGGCAATCGCCATCGTCAACTTCATCAACAAGGTTATGTTGTCCCAACGCCGGTAGCTGCCTATTTTGGAGGTCCTAACGCCTATACGAGGGTTCTCTAATGTCACTTTTGGGATCCAAATGAAGTATAATGTATCATGTGATTTTTATCTGTGCGTGCATTGCAATTTGAAAAAAAAAAAACCCCTCAAACTGCAAAAAGACCAAAAAAGTTGAGCCACAAATGTTAATGGCTCACATTAGTAAAAGGTCCATTGGCTCACCATTGGGGTGGTCCTCACATTCAAACTTGATTTTTTTTTTTGTCAGAAACAAAAAGATTTTTTATTAAGCTTCACAACAATCAGACATAGTTGAAAGGTGCCCCAAAGCCATTTTGGTACACTAGTCTCATAGAATGGTCCTTATATACGGTATAAGGAGAATTTCCTAAATGAATATACCGACAAGCAAAGACCTGAATAGTATATGAAACCAGAGGAAACGCATTTCGTGAAGTTTCAGATAAATCAAATATATATATGAGAGGTGCCAAAAAGCCAATTCGGCCCAGTAATATAAGCAATCAGATCTGTGCTTTTAAAAAGGATTTTCTTTCAAGTGCATTTGAAATTTGGGTTGAAAAGACTCACATGGGGTGCAAAATACAGGTTTACCATACAAACGTGACACGCTTATTATTTTCAATGTTTTATCCCTCACCACGCTCATAAAAGTTGGGTAATAAGACCCAAATTGCTTAAAAGGTCCAAAGACTCCACCACTTTCAATTATTAAATGAAGTAGTTTTGCACAAAATCATATTTGTAGGAAAATAAATGTTAAATGATATAATGACTAGTCAAGTTTTTTTAACAAGAACGCATCATGTGCCATTATGATATGTAAATACCTTTCACTAGTTATTTATATATTAGACACTACTACATTATGATTCAATCTTAGGTGTAGAACCAAATCATTTCTATTTACATTTTGGAAGGCATCTGCCCTAAGTTCATGTAAAAATCCAAATTTCAAAGATGGATGCATAGTTTGAGGTGTCTTTAAAAAAAAAAAAAAAAAACTAAATAATTTGTGAACAATGCCCAACTGATTTTAAAGATCCTTTTTTTCCCACCGCGCCTAGCTGCTTTTATGGTACCTTTAACCTCTGTGTTGAGGAAAAAGGCAGGGGGAACTCGAGGAAGGAAAGCGATTTCATCCGCATGCTGGCGTGTTTTTCTTTTATTCTACGATGAAAATGGTGAAAGTCAGAAAAGGAAGGTTTCAAATACCAACCCAAGTTTGTTTGAGTGCTTCCAAGAATTTCACATACTCTATTTTCACGACCATAGGGCGCACCATGTTAAAAGGTTTAGCCTCCGAAGCAGGTTCTATTTCTGTACAAAAGGCGCACCACACAATAGGGCGCGGGTGCCTTCTGTTGCGGCCGATGCTGTTGTGCCTAAATCCATAAACTATGCTTCTCAGTGCTGCAGTGACGTACGCATATGTACTAATAAACTCATTATATAGAAAACGCTTTTTTGTTTTAGTCACATCAATCAATATTCATTAATACACACATTAAACAGACCACAATTGCAACTCATGTTCTGTTGGAATTGTAGTGCGAGATTTTACATGGGAGTCGAATTTAGCCATATCTCTCACGGCGGCTTGGTTTCCATGATCTTTCGTGTAGCGGACGAAAACATAGAAAGCATTTAATCGAGGGAAAGTGAAGGTTTGGATTTCATTATTATTGTGGGGGACAACTATGTTCACTTTCAAATTGCTACATACACTATGCCGTTAGCATCCATGAATACCTCCGCCAACAATGCAATGCGTGCGACGTCACGCGTTCTGCACAAGCTTATGGCGTTCAAACAAGAGTGGCTTAAAAGTCACAGTAGACCGCATACAAGTCGCATTTAGTTGGAAATGTGAACAATCTGCAAAAAACATCGGATTTCACCCAAAAATGTTGTAAGGCTTAGGTATGACTCAACCAAGGCTCGAACTTGTGACCGCTCAATTTGAAGACTTTTAGGTGCGCCTTATGATCGTGAAAATACGGTACTTTCACACACAAGCTGCAATGGTAATTTCAGCCGGAAGATGGCATCATCCAGTACAATATTTTGATGTAACACCATTTTTAAAAAAGATCATTTAAAACACTCGAGCTGACGTTTAAAATCACCAGAATACCTTATCACAATCGTTAATGACAATCCGGTTGCATTCTCTCGTTGATCTGTTAGCTCAACTCGTAGATCAGGATCTAGTTGGAGTCACTCGAGGGCGAATAGGAATGTTCACTTTTTATAATGATTCTCAGCATCAGTTTGAAAGTATCTCGACGGCTGAGTGTCGTCACGTCCTCTGACGCCAAATCACGCGAGTAAAAGGCGAAAAGGAAATGTGAGGGAGGACGTGCGAACAGTGTTTTTGTATTGATATTGTCACCTGGAGGCCAAAAAATGTATTTAACCAAAGATGAAGCACTCTTGTATGACTTAATAAGCTTTTTATCCAGCTTTATTTTTCTACTTAACTGCTCTTTGTAGCTTTGCTATGCATTTAGTTTGTTTTCTTGGTGAAAACAGAAAACTACGTTCACTACAGCAATAATATATTGTGGTTTTTGTACTATTTCTCTATGTTTATCTTTATATTATGTAGTAATATATTTTCACTTGCAGCTATAGGAAACACGTATGCGGCAAACAAATGTTTTGTTTGAAAAAAAGATATGCTATTTTGTACTCAAAAATAAATAGAATAAAGTGATAATAATGTGCTACCTACATTCTTGTGAGTCACGTGTGGTTCTTCATGCATGAAAATAGGCTGGGGGGTTCTAAAGGGACGGAGGTCATGGAGAGAATGTGAACCGTGAACACTGTCCAACCCAACAAAGTATTAAACATTGTCGACCCAAAACTTGTTTCAGCAATCTATTGACCAGGCTAAGATTAACCCCAAAGATACATCTGGCACTACCACTGTCAATCGTGTGAAAAATGAACAGGTTTTAGAGCATACAATGGCTTGCCCATTCTTCCTTACAAAACAACTCAACTTCCTTAAGGTTTGATGTTGATCGTTTGTGCACATTTTCAGATCTTTCCACAAATTCTCTATAAGACTGGACTGGCTTGGCTATTTTAGCCATCTTTATATTGTTTGTTTTAAACCGTTCCATTGTAGATTTTGCTTTATGTTTAGGGTCGTTGCTCTGCTGGAAGGTGAACCTGCGCGCCATTCTCAGGTCTCTTGCAAACAGATTTTCTGGCAGAATTGCCCTGGATTTAGCTCAATCTATCCTACTATATTAACGGTCACAATTTTTAACGGTCACTGCCAAAGAAAAGCCATCCCAGACCATTATTCTGCCTACACCAGGTTTGACAGTGGGAATTACGCTTTCAGGGTGATTTCAAGTGTTACTTGTACGCCAAACGTAACTCTTTGAATTCAGCCCAAAAAGTTCAATTTTGGTCTCATCTGACCAGAGCACCTTGTTTCATGTGGATGCTTGCAAATGCCAAACATCTTTTTATGGTATTCTTTCAGAAAAGGCTTTCCGAAAGGACGCTCTCCCATAAAGGGCCGATATATGCATAGTTCGACTCGCAGTTACCTTATGCACAGATTGTCCCACCTCAGTTGTGTCTGCAGGTTATCCAATTTGATCATTGGATTCTTTGTTGCTTCTCTGATTAGTTTTCTCCTTTCAAATGGGTTTATAGTTTAGGGGGATGCCCATGTCTTGGTAGGTTTGCATTGGTGTTGTTCTCCTTCCATTTCATTATGATTCCTCGCACAGTATATTGAATGAATCGAATCGCTAGGGTTTGATATGGCATGGAATTGTCTCTGCAGACGCTCGAAAACCCCGTCAAAAAGTCCTCTCCTCGGATCTACCCGATTCACGTAGTTCACACATTTTGACTTTAAAATGACAATTTTGCTGAAAGGTATGTTATGTTAAATAAAAGAGGGTAGAAACAGTTTGCATTAGTATTTATTTACATTTTTTAACACTTTACTCACACAAATCAAATTCATTCTTTTTAAAACTTGCTAAAATGCATTAGCACAATTGGACAAAAAGCTCCCCTCTAAGGAGAATAGAGACCATGGATCGATGGAGATGTTCATAACAAAAACGGGATTCAAGTAAAAACATTCATGCAGCCTTCTAATGCCACTCAAGTCATTCAAATACACTTTGAAATGCAGCTGCTTTACTTCTTCTATTGGAAGCCCTCGATGTGCATTGTAGGTACGAATAATTTCGGGCTTCATTAGATGATGCAGGAGGAGTGACTGTTTCAATATTACGGAATGCATCGATTGAAGCTTTTTGTCGATGTTACAATATATCTGCCTTAACATCTTGTAGATGCACGAGTGAAGCAAAGTCAAAATAGTAATAAATACATACTCCCTTTAAAGCGCTTATCTTTGGCAATGACTATGGTAGAAAATCCACAACTGCAATGCAAGAACTATCATCAAAAACAAAATAGTTGCTCTATTCAAGAGACCATTGGTGCCCTGAACCAGATTATTTGTAATCCTTGGTCAACACTCCAGAGAAAGAGTGCTCCTTACCTCCTGACTTTTGCAGTTTCTTGAACTGGCTTCAGGCGGAAAAGGAATGCCTGTGCTTATATGTGGTGTTGGAGCCACAGTCCACGTAGTGGTAGGCTTCTAAGCTGTTCTGGGATCTTCGCACCATGTGTGAAGTCTTCACAGAGGTTCTGAAAACACAAACACGCCCATCAATGAAGACAGTTGTGCCTTCCTGCTTTTTTTGCCTCATTTAGGACCGCTACTTTCATATTGTTGTTTGTGAGCGTTTTTATTATTTTATAGTCTAAGATTTTTTGTTAACTATGTTTTACTCGTGTAGAGCACTTTGTCTTCAGCTGTGGTTGTTTGAAAGGGCTTTAGAAATCAAATTAAGTCAAGTGACAGTAATTCCATTTGATTATTTGATCCATTTCTTATCCGCCCCCCAAAAATAAACACAAAATACATTGCTTACCAGAATGATTAATAATCTCCCCGTGTTTGTATTATATTTTAATTTTATTTGAAAAGGACCTTTGAGCTTACACTAAAAAAGATCCACTGGCATGAAATTCTGCTAATTTTAAAGGTGGGGTGCGACGTTTGAAGTGTCTTTGAAAAGTTGAAAGTAGAATATTTTAACTATTAAGTATGTGTTTACAATGTCCAACTGAATTCAAAGAGTCCTAATAATATTTTTCCCACTGCGCCCATCTACTTTTATCTTACTTCTAGCAAAGCTGTTTAGGACAGAACACATTAGGTAAGAGGAATGGAGGGGGGAGGGAGATTAGTGGAGATAAACCTCATGCTTGTCCAAACATTTTTTTTTCCATTTGTTAGTGTAGCATAAACATGGTGAAAGAAAGAAGAGGCTTTCTCCAAATACTGTATAAACGCCAACCCAAACCCCCAAAAAGATGAAAAAAGAAGAGGTTATTCGAGCGTGTCGAAGAAATGCAAGTACTTGCACGCGCATCATGAATGAACTGGCTGGGATCTTGACATAAAGCCGGGAGATGGTAGCAGCAAGTAAAACAAGTCCCAAATTCTGTAAAGCTTCTTGAAATTATTATTGCTTTTTCCATTAATGTTTTTTAAATCTCTGGTCTGCCTAAAAACTAGAACCGTCAAGCTACATGGCTTACCAGAATGGTTACTATGTCCAATGTTGTATTATTTTGTCATTTTCTTTGAAAAAAGACGAGCCTACAGTGCAAATAAATGTTCCACTGGCAAGTAATTTTGCCCATTTTAAGTCGTTTTTTTCCTGTATTATTAAAAAATTCAATTTTATATATATATATATATATATATATATATATATATATATATATATACATATATATATATATATATAAAAAACTCCAATATGGTCAGTCGGATGCGGAAATTCTAATTCATGCGTTTGTTACCTCCCGTCTCGATTACTGTAATGCACTACTCTCCGGTCTCCCGAAGTCTAGAATCAAGTCTTTTCAGCTGGTAAAAAATGCCGCAGAGAGGCTTTTAACTTGGACAAAAAAGTACGATCACATAACACCGATTTTGGCTAACCTGCATTGGCTCCCAATTAGCCTTAGATGTGATTTCAAGGTTCTCTTAATATTATACAAAATCATACATGGACTTGCTCCCTCTTATCTTTAAGATCTGATTTGCCTCTATGTCCCGGTCCGAAGCCTACGATCTGAGAGTGCCGGTCTTCTGGTGATCCCAAGAGCAAAGAAGTGTTCTGCTGGTTCGAGAGCGTTCTCCATCCGGGCACCGGTGCTGTGGAATGCTCTTCCCCCTGAGATCCGATCTGCAACCTCAGTGGAAATGTTTAAATCTAAGCTTAAAACTCACTTCTACTCCATAGCATATGAATAACCTACTCTTCTCGTCGGCTGAAAAATAGTCTGTGTAATAATCTGTGAAGCCCTTTGAGACTCTTTGTAATTTAGGGCTATACAAATAAAAATGACTTGGCTACTGGAAAAAATAATGCCGTTAAATTGAAAACTGATTTCACAATTGAAATGTTAATAGCTATGGACAAGTGTTTTCGTAGAGCATTTGTGATATTGATTGTTTTTCCATTGTCGTACTGTGCCGTGGGAAATGATCCAATTTGTGAGCCTGAGTGGTCTAGCAAAAGCTATTTTTGGTTTGGTTTTATCTTTACGGCACATGGAGGTGGTGTATCGCGGGATTTTTTTTAATGAAAAAAATGTGCCTTGGTTCAAAAATGGTGATAAACACTGCTGACTGGTCACCAAACTTTTTTGTACCAGAGACCGGTTTAATGTCCGCCTATATTTGCACGGCCCGGACCAACATTAGTTATGATGAATTAAAATAATAACAATAATAAAAATAAGCCCAAATCCACTGTTTAATCACTATACCACAAAGGATCGAGATGACATAGGAAAAGGCATTAGATTTGATCTCACTGTCACACTATTTTTACCCACGGTCCCACGTTCTACAATGTTGTTTTGGCTAAACTCTTTCCCATAATGCTGCTGTACAACATGGCACAGTGGCTGGCGCCCCCCCTTGGCTCCCCAGTGAATTTCTAGCGCCCCCCTGTGTTAATTTTGTTTTTGTTAACACTCAACCATATTAAAATGCTAAACCTAGAGAAAACAGCACCATCTTCTGGCAAGCTTTGTTAGGGTTGTGTACTTCAAGCTCATTAAAATAGTTATTGTGTACAAATCAGCAAATAAAAGTTCAAACTTCTGACTTCGGACTGCCGCCCCCCTAGCGCCCCCTTCATCCTCACCGCCCCCCCAGATCTTTCCAACGCCCCAAGGGGGGCGGTAAAGCCCACTTTGGGAACCCTTGATCTAAAGCATTTTCCTTTGTTGTATACAATTCTAATGGGCTAGTGCTTACAATATGGTGCTCTCACTGACAAGATCAGGTTCAGATTCTCGTCGCATCCAACGCTGAGCAATCGAGGGTAACGGTATTTGTCGACTGATTATTCATCACTTAATTATGTTGATATACTACAATAGACCTCGGTATAACGTGCATCCAAACTTTTTTTTTGAGTGGAAAAAATGTATGTGTATTTCTTTCTGCGCGACCCGTTACCAATTGAACCACGACCTGGGTACTGGTCCACGGCCAGGTGGTTGCCGACCACTGCTCTAGATAGCACCATTTCTCCAAGGATTCACCGAAAATATATAGAACTAGCTTTTATTTTTAAACCAAAAGCACCATATACAGAAGAAGAATATATTTTTTTGTAATTTTCATAGAAAATACCTTTCAATTTTCTATAAACTACAAAAGGTCTGTAGTATTTGGTAGTTCTGTAAAAAGCAAAAAGTGCTTGCTGCCGTCTTTAGGTGCATAATAATATCACATGTATTCAATTGATCACTGGTGGAATTTGTTCTAATTGGGATGGTAGGGTAGCGGGTTTTAATATAAGCAAAGTCATACGTACTGCATAAAGACAAGGATGTTGTGCACCTTGATACGGTGCATGGTACAGAAGGCACTAAAAAGACAGAAGAAAGAAAATTTCATCAACCAAAGGCATTACTTTTTTTTCTTTCTCTAAAGTGGCACTTCATCTTCAAGCTCCTGATTTACACTCACATACAGAGGTGGGTAGAAACCAGTTACATTTACTCCGTTAAATTTACTTGAGTAAGTTTTGGGACATTTTGCATTCGTAGGACTAGCTTTAAATCACTATATACTTTATTTTTACTTAAGTAAATTTGTTAAGACTCTTACTTCACTACATTAGGCTACATTAAACAAGATACTAAAATTCCCTCCACGAAAGTTCTCGTCTGTCTGTCTTTGCTAAGGTTATATATTTATTACATTTTTTAGTCCATTGCGGTTTGATTCAAACCAACTGAGTACACAGACTTATTTATTGTTGATTGGATGGACTCCAACGATGTGATTGAATAATTATTTGAAAAGAAAAAAAAAGAAAATCAACAAATAAGACCTTGCTACAGTTACTCAGTATGTGAGTAGTTAATCAAGTGCTTTTTTACTTTTATTGAAGTAATTATTTGGATGACAATGTTTACTTCGACTTCAGTCATATTATTCTGAAGTAACAGTAGTTTTACTTGAGTAATTATTTTGGCTACTATACCCACCTCTGCTCACATACATCAAATTTTCCCCAACTTGCTACTTACTAGACATATGGTGTACTGTCGCCAATCTCTACGCTGACCGTGTAGTTTACCTGTACAACAGTGTAAGTGGAAGGTAATCTAACATACACGTGTTTTTAAGTCACATTTTTTGGAAGAAATCTGCAAAGAAGACAACGTACCTGACGCTGGCTAAGTGGTAAGACAGTAGTATCTGTGTTGAGCTGGTGCGTACCGATCACTTTCTTCATGTACAGAACTTGGCAGCTCACACTCTCTACCAGCACTGAGAAGAAGTTGGGGTTGCTGAAGTTCAGTGTACTCTGAATTTGGATGCAATGGGGTAGGCATAAAATTGAGTTACACGGAAGATTTATTTGCAGAGAAGATTAGCAAATCCTATCCTTTTTCATCCACATGGGACGAAACAATAGCTAAGCAGACCTGCAAAATTAACACTGATTAGGATAATCTGCTAAAAAGTTAATACTCAGATTATGTAAAGTTGACTTGAATCTCAGGGCAATTGTTTATTTATGCAAAGACCGATAAATGTACCCTATTTTCTACACTCCAAAGCGCATCAGGATTGTAAGGCACACCCTCCAAAAATAGTCTCGTGTAATATTCTATTTAATGTGTGAAGCGCACCGGACTCTAAAGTGCGTGGGATTAAATCTACAGTAAGGGTTAGGGTCGCACTAAAAATAAAAAAGTCGCTAATACTGTATGTGCATTAGTTGATCAGTCGGAATATATCAATGATCACAATTGCACAACATAAGATGCATCAGGAATCGAACCCGGATCGCGGCGGAGAGCGCAGCGGATCTGCTAGACCACTAGGGAAGAAGACAACACGTGAAATTGAATTGGGTTCTATCTCATCATCACAGTATTACTAGTTACGGTAACAAATTGCTCACGTTGTTACAGGGCCAGTCCACGTCAATATTGTCAGACATTAAACTGGTCCTGAAATACACTGTTGTATCGCCGACTAGAAAAGTCTTTAGGAAGCTTAAGCGAAGAAGAAAATACCTTGTCATTAAAATCAAACTGTTTTATTAACTATGTATTGTAAATATCTTGTGTTTATTTTGGCTATTTAAACCTGTTCTATTTAAACCTTTTCTTTTGGCTTTATTATTGTATTGTTCTCAGCTCAGGGATGCTGCTGGAAATGTGAATTTCCCTTAGGGGATGAATAAAGTATCTATCTATCTATCTATCTATCTATCTGTTGCTTTAAACCCAATGTGGCCCATACAAAGACAAAATTGAGTTTAGTTCTCAAATTTAAGCATGCGGCTTTCCAACACGTGCGCTTTGTATACGATAACTAAGTCAAGGGATCACATACCGTTAAGTTCATCTGGACCTTGTAAGTTTCGGGGTCAAAGTGCACCGTCACCCCGCGTATCCCATCGTCCAACACGATTATCGATCGCGGGAAGAGGAAGAAGGCCACCAGCACGGACACAAGGAAACACAGTACGATGGACAGAACCACGTACAGTTTCCTGGGAAGACCACGGTTAATACGGCTAGGACATAAATGTGACAATCGGCTCTGTAATATGTGCGCTGATGACTTACGTTCTTTGAGGCTGCAGTCGATGATCGGTATATGGGATCAGTGCAACCAGTTCATTGACTTGTTCTATTGGGGAGGCACAGTGGGTCACAATGCAACTCTCACTTTATTGTTTTCATGTTCAAACAAGCAGTCCTTTTTACCCGCTCTCTGAACTTTTTCAAATGCCATTAACTTCTTTAATGTTATCCTAAAGCAGTACTCCTTAAATAAGTGCACATGGGATTTTAAGATATTTTAACAAGAGGCATCCACAAAAAAAGTTTGCAAAGCAGACCCCGTGTATCATTGCAGTACCTCGGTGATGAATAAAGAGAAAAAATGTCGGTACAAAACTGAGTCTGACTCGCCTCTAAGATTTAAGTGACATTCAAGCCACTATGGTTTTGATGCCATGCATTGAACATTTCATACGCGTATATTTCTCTACAAAAGAGAGCTTAAGCATTATGCCAGACTGTACCTGAGAAAGTTTGAAATCAAATGCATGCAATCAGGAGAACAAATGTCACTTGTTAAAACGATAAAGACAAAAACGTTCTCTTTCAAACTGTTGAGACTCATTAAGGTCTTTTGTTACAGACTGCAGTTGACCACCTAATGTACTTCACAAAAAGCATTGTGGGTATATTTACTGTTTTACTGCTGCTAACAAGCCTGTTTTTAGTCAGGAGGGATAAAACATGTTTACTTGATCTTATTATATTTATTAAAAATGTATATTGAAAATGGACAGAGGTTTATTTATGAAGTTATGTCCCTGCTGACCAAGTACTCTACCTATTTATTTTGTAATTAAACAAATCTGCAGTATGTTAAAAGATGTACTTTTTCTTGTACTCATCATTCTTTTGTTTATTATCAATGTCCACATAATTAAATCAACTACATGCTCAAAAATGAATGATTATCTGATTATTCGAGGAATTGTTTCAGTAGTCTGTGACAAGTCAACTATTACAATAGTCGTTAGTTGCAGCCCTAGTGTGTATCACTTGTGGACAAACGTGATTTGAGGGCATTAGCATCCTGTAAATGAGTAATAAATTGTTCGATTACATTTAATTTTTTAGGCTCCATTTTAGTTATTGAATATCTTCCCACCAGAAGACCTACATACTAAAATAAATTGTTACATTTATGAAAATATTTTATTTGGAGCCAAACCCCATTTTCATATCATTAGTGAATGTTTTATTTGCAATCATTTAGAATTTTAGTATTGCTGGTTTTACTTAATTATATAGGAAACAAACAAAATCGCTGCTGTCAAGTTAGCCCAAGGTGGGACAGCTTGACAGGGTTGGACGTTTCAGTCCTAGGCACAAAAGTTCCACAAAAGCGTTTGTACAATCTATGCTTAGTGCGGCTCAAAATAATTTTTTGGGATGTTGTTTTTCACTTTGATCACTAAAGTAAAGCCACTATTTTGCTGCTTACACTTTGCACTTTGTGCTTACTTGAGATTTTACAATCAACAATCCAAAATCCTTCTCTTTTTCTTGGGTTATCGTCACTGTTCCACTTCTCAAAAGCTTTTTCTGTAAATCGGCAGGTATTCACTGATGGGAAAAAAGATGGGGAAATAAAAGAAAAGCAAGAAAAAGAGAAAAACCAAAAAATAATTCCACCCTTCTGCTTCAACAATGTGTATGCAGTCTTGCCTATGTCAAAGTTGTTAACACTGACAGTGGCCTATACGGTATAAACACAAAATAAGGCAACAATTTCTCCCTCTAGAATAGAGAAACTTTTATTTATTTCCGTGCGGCCTGCTTACGGTCTATCGCCAGGTGGTTGCAAACCACTGCCTTTTAGCACTAAGCATTCACGAGAACGTTCACGTCCTCAGTATTGTATTGTCTTACACAACTGTGTATGTACAAACAGAATTTGAAAATAATAGTAATAAATTGTTCATTTTTGCTAATTAATTATCAGAGTTGAGAATAACGCAATTATAAATAATGCTGTTATTTTTCCCACCATTACAACACCATTTATGACAGTCAAAAGTGGTGCGTTCGGTACGTTTCTGTGCGTGTTAACGCATGTTTTCGTGCCTACGTTTTGATGTGTGCACTCACGTACGTTTGTGTGTACTTACGTAAGTTTTTGCGTGTACTTACGTACGTCATGCGTGTATTCATGTACATTTTATGTGTTAACTTTCATTTGCATGCTTTTGTTGGTATTTACATACATTGGTGTGATTACACACGTTCAGTGTGTGTTTACCTACGTTTTGTGTGTTTACGTTCTTTTTTGTGCCTGTTTACATACATTTCTATAGTGTTTACGAACATTTCTGTGCACAATCGTGTATATTTTTGTGCCGTTTGCATACATTTTTGTGTGTCTTTATCTACATTTGCCAATTGTCATTTTATTATATTGTGGCACTTCAAGTCTAATAAATATTACGAGGTTCTACAACACAACTGGGTTTCTTCATTTTCCACATGTTGAGGTTTTTGAGTTTTTCTTTGCCCTCGTGTAGGTTTTAGATCAGGGATGGTGTGATAATAGTCTGTGGTTTGCAATAATCTGTGGTCTGTGCAGTCCTTTGAGACTCTTTGTGATTAAGGGCTATACCATACCTGTCAGTCTGTACGTTTTTGCCGTACAAAGTACATTTATTATTCATTTTAAGAAAATCTGTAAGGAAAAAATGCAAATTTGTCAATTATGGGTACCATCCGGTATTGAGTTCACCGTGGTCGCCTCCATTTCGGTATCGTTTTTTTTCCGTTGCAAACGAAGTGAGCGGTTTGATGTAGTCAAAGGAAGTCCGTCTCTTTTTAGAGAACCGGCTTTTTCGGCTCAACTCATTAAAGAGTCAAAACGGCTCACTTGCCTTGATGCATTATATGACGAATTATTATGTTGTATAAAGAAGCTAAGAAATTGAAGTATAAAATGAGAACATGAAAAAAGACAGTGTTTGTGGTTATCCCTTTAATCAGTTTATTAACAACAATAATTTAGTGCAGAAAATGAATTCATTATTTGAATAAGAAAATGTATTATTCTACTTAATTATATTTGCATGTATTTTTTCCTTCTACAGTGAACGTCCAAGCTACTTCGTTTTTGAACTTTTTGAATAATAAACCTCATTCATTTCGAGCAACTCAGGATCTAAAAACAAAATGTTAATTAGCAATATATATATGATATAACGAAACACATGCACAATATCACATGTTAAACTACATAAATAAACACGTTTGGAAAAAAAATATATGGTGTCAGATTATTTTGTAAGGGAAAATACGACAGTTTGTAAAGGCATGGAGCCGTGGAGGTTGACAGGTATGCTATACAAATAAACATGACTTGACTAACTATTATTATTATTATTATTACCTGTCTGTTCGCTATGCAACTGACTCAAATACTGTACTGTTTAGAAACTTTGAAATTCTCTGACATGCAGCAACTTATCTTTAAAGTAATAGAAAGTTAATATCCCTTGTAACTAGTTACTTTTACTATAGAGTTAATCAGTCATCAACTTAATTATGTTTTCGAAGGAGTACTGAGTAACTATAACTAATTACTTTTTCATAGTAACGTGCCCACACTGATAATATTCGATGCTGTTTCTGTGTGTGTGTGCTTTGCCTAACTTAAAAGCCACAAACATAGATTTTGTGGCAATCTTTACAAATGGGGCAAATCCTTTATGAAAACAAACATGTCTTAAGCGTGGGTGCTAACAACAAGCTATAGGCTAAAGCTAACGTGCAATGCATCCACCTGCGGGTACTGACCCGACGGTATGCGCCCACTCCCTTGACACGCCGGGCATGTGACGCTATCCCTGCCGGTGAACTCCACGTAAGGGAACTGAGCGATGTCTTCCCTCCGGTCCAGTCCACCCAGCGAGTCGTCGTCGTTATCGGAGGAGTCGGACCGCGTCACCAGTCCGGGCCGCCCAAAGCCCCGCGTCCTCCTCTGCAAAATCGAAACAAGTCCACTGCCGTCCCAATGAGAGAAGGCACCCCCCATGGTGGACGCCTGGCGGCTGCTGTCAACGTCAAACTTCGGTCTCTTCCCCTGGAGGTTTGAACAATTTTGGTTTGAACAATTTTATTGAGGTGATGAAGGCCATTTGTGAACAAACGTCAACTTGGAATGGATTGATTGACAGCAGTCGGAGCTAACCTAGATATACTTCCGTGAGGAAGTCAAGTGTAGTCAAGTCGAGATTTTTTGTATAGTAATAAATCGACGAACGGGCATGAATTAAAGGTAACAGTTGGTAATAATTGCTAAAAACGTCAAGGTGCATACCTTGTCAGTGAGTTTTCATCACAATTTCACGAAGAGCGTTAAGTGAGCTTCCCTCGAGTATCTCCATTTTTGTAGTGTTGCCTTCATAGAAACTACGTACGATTTAGAGATGTGTCTATCGCGAACGCGACGGCTCTAGGAGCTGGTGTTGTACCTAATTCCGACTCCCCTGCAAAATCTGACTCCCCTCGCTTGAATGCGCATTCTGTGCTTCCAGCATAATGTGTGTCGCGATTGTAGTTAGGTTAATGTATCTATTAAGGGATATAGATTTGTGTGATCAATACATCAAAGCAATCATAGTCTATATCATAAGTTTATTAAAACAATAAAGTGACCGTCGTCTATATAATGAGTTGACATATGCAAACGTCACCAACACCGGAGGCGACCCAATACGCTATAATATTCACTATTGCGACTAGTTAGTTGTACTCAAGAAGGCTTAGTTTGGTGTATTATTCTAGCCTTATTGTAATGCATGTATATTGTAAATGAGACTCAGGTTTCATTGGATTTCCCCGTGTAAACAAATGGTTTATTTAAATCTGACGCCACTGTTTTCTGTTTGCAAAGTAAGACACGCTTCAAACATTGTGTTTTGTGACCTTGGAATAAACTACAGAAGAATACCTCCACTTTGTGACGTGTTTTTGAATAGGTGCTCTACAAATAAAGTTACATTTATTATTATTATTATTATTATTATTATTATTATTATTATTATTATTATTATTATTATGAGAAACGTCTGAAACAGTTGAAAAGCTCTGTGGCGACACCATGACTTCACGTCTTTTTTTGTTTAAACAATTTTATTGACACTATTAACAGCAAATACAGAGGCCACTTTAGGAGGAGGAGGAAGGGGGGATTTGAACCTGTAATTAATTGGACCCCCCTACCTTCTGAGAGAACGGTCCAAATAACTTCAACTCAACCATGGTGACATATTGACATCATAAAACGATACGCTAGAACAGGGGTGTCAAACTCATTTTAACTCGGGTGCCACACAATAGAACAAACATTTCCTTGGGGGAAGACTAGCAGATTAGAGAGAAAGAAAGAAAGAGAGGATGAAATAAGAGAAAGAGAGGGAGAGAAAAGTAGCGAGGATGGGACAAAACGGAGAGAGAGAGAGAGAGAGAGAGAGATAGAGAGAGAGAGAGAGAGAGAGAGAGAGAGAGAGAGACAAAAGAGATGAACAGAGAGATAGTGAGAGAGGGGGAAGAAAGAGAGAGAACGAAAGAAATCCAAAAAGAAGGAGAGAAAAGAGAATGAGAGAAAGAGATAATGAGAGAAAAGAGAGCAGAGAGAAAAAGGGAAAAAAGGAAGGGAGAGCAAAAGAAGGATGAATTGGTTGCTGGTGAGGGGCAATAAATATTGCAAAATTCTATATCAAAACTGTTTTTCACTTTTGAACTGACTTGAGACTGCTCAGACTTTAAAATTATCTGACATGCAACAACTTCTTTCTAAAGTAACGCAACGTTACTTTCCCGGTAACTAGTTACTTCGCCGATCAAAGACTTCAGTTACTAACTCAAATACTTTTTGGAAGAGGTAGTCCGTCACTATAATTAATAAAATAACCCGCCTTACACTGGTAAAGGGATACATTCATTCGTGTTTGTTACTAGTAGTCGATGAGCACAAGAGGGCAGTGCAGGCAAAGAAATACAATAGGACCAACGTGCGCTGTAGATAAGCGTTTTATGTGCCTTGTTTTTTGTGTTTTGATTAGAAAAAACACGTTAATTGTCGTTTTCTACCCCCCACCCAATTTTCATTAAATATCATCCTCTGCGTCTCAAGCATTGGAATAAGAATGTATTGTTATAGGTAATGACGCAGAGAACATTGCCCACAATAGATACGACAAAGCACTCCAAGATAAACATGTAATAACGACTTAAAAGAGAGAAAATATTATTAAAAAACAATGTAAGGATAAACAGACTAAAGTTGTAAGTGCATCAGAACAAAAGCGTAATAAAAACGTAGTGGAAAGACATCTAGCGGAAACATATTCTCAAAATAAGTCAAGAAATAATATATGAATCCTAATTTTTCCACACAAAGGCAAGAATTATTATCAAACGGTCCCTGAGCCTGTTAGTCCTTGTTTTGAGGGCAGCAGGTAAAATGTGTGCCGTTGTGTTGTTATCGCTCTGCTCCCGCATTGCGACCAGGCAAAGTCCCCTAGAATGGGCAGATAACAGCCAATTATCATCTGGGCGGTGTTTATGACTCTCTGTTAGGATTTTCTGTCTGGTGCTGTGCTCCCACTGTATCTCACTGTGATGTCGGATACCAAATTGGCATGTTTATTTGTAAAGCCCTTAATCACAAGAATACTCTCCACTATGTCTCCATAGATGGACATCACTAGCTTCTGTTTCAGATTGTTTGTCCTGAGCACTCTCAGGAAGTGTATTCACCGCTTGGATTTTAATAATACATCCATGGTGTTGGCAGACCAAGAGAGGTCATCGGAGATGTACTCCATCCACCCATTATCTGCACCGCTTATCCTCAGTGGGGTCGCGGGGGTGCTGGAGCCCATCCCAGCTATCTTCGGGCAGAGGGCAGGGGATACCCTGAACTGGTTGCCAGCCAGTCGCAGGGCACACAGGGACAGACAACTCACTCGCTCATTCACACCTGGGGACCATTTGGACCGGCCAATTAACCTGACATGCATGTTTTTGGAATGTGGGACGAAACCGGAGTGCCCGGAGAAAACCCACACAAGCACGGGGAGAATATGCAAACTCCACACAGGAGGTTCGATCTCATGACCTCAGATCTGTGCCACACACGTGATAACCAATGCTCCACCGTGCTGCCCGGAGATGTACTCGTAATGGGTCAGAATTTACATTTATATTTTCAAGTTACCGAAGCTCTCCCAAAGTGCTTTAAGCTTACCCATCCGCACACACATTCACACACCAATAGCAGCGTCTGCCATGCAAGGCTCTTACCTGCCTCCTGGTCCCAAGATGATCGCTCTACCTCCTGAGCTACTATCACCTCAACCTTTTTATTATATTGTTGACAATATCTTTACAAATAATATTAAATTTGCAAAAGTTAGTGGATAGTGAATGAAAGGTGAATGATGTGAAGCAGGCATGTCAAACCTGCTGTCCACAGGCTAATTTCGATCAAAATTATGAATTTTTTTTAATCAATACAAATCAAATGCTCCTTCTCACTGTTGGAGGACAGTAAAGGTGTAAAAGAGCTGACACCGAGCAAAGTTTCTATCCATGTTTGGGACTACAGTACTTATATTTGTAAACAGATGTTTTCTGTGAGGAATTAAGCAGAGCATAAGGTTAATGGACAAACACTTGAATGACACCCTTAAATGTGCTGCTACTCAGGATTGGACACCTGCTATTGATGCAAAAATATGCCAAGCTTCAGGAGCCAGCAGCTGCGTGTAGATTGTAGGAGTGCAAAGAGAGTGGAAAAAGGTGTGATGGCATGCCATTTATTTGCACAAATCATTACAAATGTGTTTTATCTGGTTTTATGTTAATAATAGGTGAATTGGCTGGTCCAAATTGTCCCTAGGTGTGAATGAGCGAATGAGTTGTCTGTCCCTGTGTGCCCTGCGATTGGCTGGCAACCAGTTCAGGGTGTTCCCTGCCCACTGCCCGGAGATGGCTGGGATGAGCTCCAGCCCCCCCGCGACCCTAATGAGGATAAGCGGTACGGATGATGAGATGAGATGAGATGTTAATAATAAGATTGTGCAGTTTTTTTCTCAGGTTCAGTAGGCCCAGTCTAGGAGTTGCATCTGTTGTTAAAGTCCGTTCACTGCAAAACTTTTACTTAGGATTTTTTTTCTCTTATTTCAAGCAGCATGGCAATTGAGGCAAGCATATTTGATTTCAAACCTTCCACTTGAGTTTGTTTAGTGCGGTGAGTTGGTACTGATGTATAAATAAACATATTCAATGTCAAATATGAAAATCGCTATTTTCTGTTGTTTGGAATGAATGTTGTGCTTAGACGATATCCCGTTTCATCCGTGATTATTTAGGCTGAATAACAAAGCATAGTACTGAAAAGCAAAGCTATATATTTGGCGTTGAATTATTTTACCTATCCGGCCCGTCTGAGAACATTAAGTTTGGTACCCGCGCCCAAGCCAAACTGAGTTTGAGATGCCTGATGTAAAAATTTACTTTCATGGATACAATTGTTATCGTTTATTGGTGTTATTTTCAGTATTGAATAACGAGGTCTCTTTGGAGATATAGCATTGGCATGTCCATAGGGTAAATCAGAGGGACAACTCGTCTGGTCTTGGAGTGCTTTAGGATTTCATTGATGGAAGAGGCTGGGAGAGTTTGGGTCCAGCAAAAGATCAATAGATGGAAGGAAGGGATCAATGAATAGAAGTATCGATGAAATAACTGATGGATGAGGGTTTATCTCCATATACATTGAGCTACTGCATTGAGAACTACTTTTTCCTGGGACTTTCCCTGTCAGTGGTTGCCTTTTTTTAAAGGGACATAATCTAATATTTAGTGCCTCCCAGCGGTACATTAAAGTGTTTTTTTAGATAGATTGAAAAAAATGTATTTCTTTCACATATGAAAATCCTTACCTAAAAGTTGCTGCCATGTTTGTCTGGGATCTTGCTGCTATGTTGTGCACTGTGGCATTGGTTTTCGTCTGCATTAGACAACAGTGCCATCTAGGGGTCAAATATTAGACACTAGGGCTTTAAAGACATTTTAGGGCCAACACCTAGTTGGCATGGCTAATCCGTGCATATTTGTTATCTAATTATGAACCACTAAATAAAAATATAAGAGTCGTAAAGTGTTCAGCTATAAGTATCCTTTAGTTTTGTTTATATTGACAACATTTAAAAACAACAACTTTATTTACAAAGAAACACTTGTGCAAGAAGCCAATCTCTCTATTGAAGGAAATTGCATTTAACATACAACCAGCCCAGCAAAAATGTATATACAGTACGACAGTTAATAACAGGGAATGAGTTCAACTGATTTGCCATTTTACACCGTCTCAATCATAATTTATAGCCAAGTGTCATGACAAATGTTTTTTTTTTCACTTTGTGTTTTTTAGTCCATGTGAAAAGAGAGCATGCCAAGCATGAAAGGAAGGTAGAAATATAAATGTGTTTTATTGCCCTCGACAAACAACCTCGGCTGTGCTTATTTAGTGGACTTAAAGGGCAAGGCTTTCAGACCCTTGTCGGAGACGGTGCACTTGCCATTAGAGCAGCCATTTTGAAAGCCATTATTAAGTAGCTTAAAAAACAACACCCAAGGTTTGTAGGGGTGCTTAAAATCCTTGAAAATGCTTTCATTTGAAGGTGTTCCCAAGGTTTGAAAAATGCTGGGATTTTGGATGAAGCACTTGTTAATGTTTGAAATTGTTGCCGTGTTTCTCGGCAGTCTGACCCGATAGACCACAAATTACATGAAGAAAAATTACACAAGTCTGCGGAAACATGACACTGACACGCCTGCTCCGATGTCTTTGCTTTGTCATTACATTTCTTTCCTCGTGATTAACGGCAGCTGGATTTTAGTTTGTATGGCATTGTCCTACGGGCCGCGCTCAAGAAGACAGGGGCGTCAGGTCAAGATGCTGAGAGGCTGCAATTTTAATGAACAATGGCTGGATGACGGAAACTACTAGCAATGGCTGAAATGTGGAACCAATCCAAGCAGAGCATGCTGCAAAGTATCCAAAAAAAGAGATACAACTCTTAACATTAGGAGGGTCAGCTCTCCCCCAGTCACATGAAAGTTAAAGACTAGCTTAACTATGATTTTTTTTACACCACTAGGAACCTAGATGAGATAGGAAAATGTATTACATGTTATCTCTTCATCATAGTATTTTACTGATGGTACTACATAGTTGTACAATGTTGTTTTGACTGAACCCTTTCCCACAATGCTCCATTACAACGTTGTACAAAGTTTTACAATGTGGTACCGTGCGTAAAAATAGTGTGATAATGAGATAAAATAGAATGCCTTTTTGTCATCTACAAACTTGCTAGCCTAGTGGTTAGGATTCGGCAGTCTAAATGCCGATATGCAGGTTCAATTTTCGTTGCATCAAATATTCAGGAAGTGAGGTCTGACAAATATGATACGGGTTCAATTCCTGTTGCATCCAATCCTGGGCAAATGAGGTCAACGCAATTTGTCAACTGATCAATCATTGCTTGATTGCACTGCGGTTAAACCTCGGTATAGTGCGCACCTATACTTTGAAGTTTTTGAAGGTCGAAAAATAATAAGGCGATATTTTTCTTTCTCTGCAGCTCGGTACCAAACTACTTCCGACCCGATACCGGCCCGGGGTCTAGTGGTTGCTTATCACTTCTGTAAAGCACATGGAAGTTGGAAAGAAGTTATATGGACATAAATCTGAGTGTTGGCAGCAGGCTTCCATGTGAGTTTGTTTATGCGTGGATTTTTTCCACTGAGGGTTTTTTACCCTGTCATTTTTTCTCTCTCAGTGGTGTTGAAGTTTTCTGCAGGGACTAAATTTAACACAAGCGGTCTCTGAGAAAAAGTCAAACAGATTAGAATGCTGTGGTGTCAAAGGGCCGATCGTCACCTCCCAATTAAATTCTTTGCAAGCTGACAACACCCTGTTCATTTACAGTGTTGAGAGGGTTCCTTTAAAAATGTAATCCGATACATTTACTAGTTATCTGTTGAAAAATTTAATCAGTAATCTAATCTGAGCAATTTGAGTTTTCTGCGTGGAATAAATGAGACTGCAGTGAAGGTGCGGCGACCGAATGCACACCGGACTATAATATTGTCTCTTGAAGTGTGTTACATAAAAATGCTTGAAGAATTATAATAATAGAAAGTAATACTTGTTTTTACAAAACATACCCCTGATTTGGTTACGTCTTTTTTCAGTAAGTATAACGCAATACAATTACATTTTTTGTATCCTGTTTTGTAACGCCATTACATGTATTCCGTTACTCCCCAAGCCTATTCATTTGTAAGGACACCCCCTTTATTTTCACATTCAGCCTCAGTTTAATGACAGATCAATGATGTGTTGAGAATTGGACTTTGAGATGTTGAAACACACTAATGTTACTTCTTGCTTAACACATTCGAGCGTTTTCTTCCTTTCTGCGTTTTCCTGGAAACGTATCAGAAATGTAATTTCAGTGGAACCACAGTTTGTTCCAGACAGCCATCTGAGCCTTGCACTCAAAGAACCTTATTGTCTGTTTGATGTTAACAAACAATTCAGAACGAATGACTCAGTGAATGAATATTCCATTGAAGTTTTGCTGAAATAATATTGTACAAAGTGGCAACAACAAACAAATTAATAAAATTCTCAAACTTGTCCAGTTCATGTTTGTGTTTATAAACGTCATATAGGAAGCATACTGCTTCAACAAAAATGAACGACTGCAAAGCATTACATTTGGCGTAAGAGTGACAATGCACATTACCCTGAAAACACTGTCAGTTATCCCTTCTCAAAGCTTCTTCATTTTCTTCATGTTGCGGTGTTGGGTTTTTCCTGTCGCTCATGTATAATTTAGATCTTGGGATGGTGTAAAAATAATCTGTAGTCTGTAAAGCCATTACTTCTTATGAAAAAGGGCTATACAAAAACACATGATTTGACTTGACTTTAGCTGGGTTTCGTGTCAAGGCATCCCCAATAAGTACCAACATAATCAATAAACATCTGCTTTCATGTCCAAGCAGCTTTATAGTTACATGCAACCATGCAGCCTATGGCACTCCATAGTGGCTCCCTGGTGCTTTTTAACAAACCACAGCCCCAACAACCTCGCCCAAGTAGAATGCCCAGCAACCCCAAGCCGGGGCCTTTATTCTTATTCGTTTTAATTGTCATAGAAATTTGTAGTGTGTTATTGTTTGACTTAAAATTCTGGCATGAAACTGATTTAGGTTGATTCCAAAACCCTATCAGTGGGCATACATGTAATATTGTGACTAGTACCGTACTAAGTTCCATCCATCCATCCAATATCTTCCGCTTATCCGGGGTCGGGTCGCGGGGGCAGCAGCCTTAAAAGGGAAGCCCAGACGTCCCCATCCCCAGCCAGCTCATCCGACGAGATCCCAAGGCGTTCCCAAGCCAGCCAAGAAACAGTCTCTCCAGCGTGTCCTGGGTCGCCCCCGGGGCCTCCTGCCTGTGGTACATGCCTGGAACACCTCCTGAGGGAGGCGTCCAGGAGGCATCCTTATCAGATGCCCGAGCCACCTCAACTGGCTCCTCTCAATGCGGAAGTGCAGTGGCTCTACACAGAGTCCCTCCCGGATGACTGAGCTTCTCACCTTATCTCTAAGGGAAAACCCAGACACCCTACGGAGGAAACTTATTTCGGCCACTTGATCGTGTTCTTTCGGTCATAACCCAAAGTTCATGACCATAGGTCAGGGTAGGAACGTAGATCGACCGGTACATCGAGAGCTTTGCCTTTCGGCTCAGCTCCCTCGTCACCACGACGGACGGGTACAGGGTCCGAATGACAGCAGACGCTGCACCGACCCGTCTGTCGATCTCCCGTTCCATCCGACCCTCGCTCCATCCTTCATCCCACGTCTTTATTTTTCTTTGTAGTCTTACCTGCGCGTCGCTGCCCCCTGTTTGCACCATATTGTAGCGCAACGGGTAAAGCAAATCCACAGTTTGATGGTAATTCCCTTCGTGGTATTCCTTCAAGGCTTGGCACATAGACATGCCAACAGGTCCAGCCATCTTATATTGGGTGTTCTATTCTGGCATTCTACAAATACAGTAGATTTAGACATACATTTCTACTAGATGCCCATAATGCCTTAGAATTTTGCAGAAGCTAACAACCTCGTAACGAGTATAGTGCATAAAGAAGGAACAAGAACATAGCCATCTTAGTGTCTGGCCAGCGGTTGCGATTGAAAAAGCAGAATGGATGCTGTCTCTCTTTCATACTGACCCACATCACTGATTGTGAATTTTTTGCTATGTGGTTTTTTTTTTATGGAAGGGAAGCGATTTGAAATATTCAATTCTTACGAAAAATGTCTTTACTCATTTAATGCCAGACACAAGCCACTTTTTGCCATTTTGACTTAGTTATGAAGGCCTACTAGTTATTTGGCTCTATAGGCATAGGAAATATAAAAAAACAAGTTAAACCATCTTTCATTAAGTCAAGTCAAGTCATGTTTATTTGTATAGCCCTTAATCACAAAGAGTCTCAAGTATATTCCTAGATTTTACCATAGTATAGTAAACGACACGACTTTTTTGAAAGGATGCATTTCGAGCAGAACATTCAATTTGGTGCTTTTTTGTGATGCCTTCAATATCTAAGAAATGCTTTTCATAAACACAAGGAATCGAACACTGAATTTATGCATAAACTTTGCGAAAACCTTTTAGCACCCAATGTTTCCGATGATGTGATTACATGATTTGTGTTGTCATGGTGACCGCGGTCCTGCAAACGTGCTCAAAACGTCATCCTTATCTGATCAGACGATGACGATGGGACTTAGTCGCCTTTTTTTTTTAAAGGAAAAAAGTCTGTTAAAGCTTTTTCCTGTTTTTCTATGACCTTCGAGTCTCTCCAGACTGCTTTAGTGGGGACCACCTTTACACACTCATTTGCCTATTCTGGAAATCTGCCTTACACACCTCCCCTTTTAACTATAATGTGTTTTATTGGCTATTTATTACTTGCTTGTTTTAATCTTGCTTTACTCTTTGTTTATTGTTGTGTCCTAGTCATATGTACAGTAACCTTGGGTGTCCTGAAAGGTGCTTCGAAATACAACGTCTTATTATAATTATTATAAAAAGGAAGTAGGTTCTTCCTTGATATGTGGAGAAAAATCTGATCAAAAAAATTCCTGTCATTTAATGGTGATTTGTCATATTCAAATTGTTCCCAGAGGCTTGATACTTATCTCAGCGGAAAACCCTTGATAATAGTTTTTTAAGAGTAAAACAAGAGAAATGTGTTTTTAAGTTTTGTCACTCAGGTACAACCCTTCTAAAACATGTTTATAAGTTATGGCATTGAATCCTTTAAAAAAAAAAAAATTCTAACCATAAAACAGAAAAACTGAAAATAATAAAGAAATTATGCTTAAAATTTTTGTTGGGTTTTCTGTACAACAAAATGGTACGAGTCTGTCAATGGCAAATCGGTCCAAACAGATTAGAAGCAAAAAAACTTGAGGAAGACGCCACAGTTGCTCTCAACTCTCAACTCAGTCAACTCAGTCGGTAAACACCCTTCCAATACACTCAACATAGCTTCTGTTACTTTTTTTTTTTTTTTACCGGTAATTAGGGGCCCTGAAAGTTACAATGTAAGGATAAGTGTGTCCATGTGAGCGGAAAGGAAAGGAAAACTGTTTGGTAACTACTTAGCCAGTGTGTGGAGGCCATCCAGAAGACGCAGCATTCTCTTTTTGCTTGGAGAGTTCAAGACAAAGTGAAGGTCAATGACCAAGGTCACGTGGTCATCATTGTGAAGCAGTGTTTTTCCCCGGCTGAAGTTGAATATGGTCACGTGACGAGGCTGCTGCGTTTCATTGATTAAATATGGTAGAGGCTTTTGGAGGTCTCTGTCATAATAAAGACAGACACCTACTTACTTGGAGGGGATTTATTAAGTAACAGAGTAACAACTTCAATGCTGTCTAATGTCACGGAGTAAAAGTACTGTTTTTCCTCTTCACAATATTACCCAAGTAAAAGTAAAATTATAGGGATTTCAAAATACTCTTAGAAGTACAACATTTCCAAAACTTACTCAAATATATGTAACGGAGTAAGTGTACTCCGTTACTACCCACCTCTCTATTTCATGGATTAAACTTTATTAATTGGAATACATCGTCCCTCACAAACACGAAATGATATTTCCTCTCATTTATTTCTCAATCATGAAGGCTTTATAACCGTTTGGGAGGATTTTCCAAATCTGCACATGTTTTCACATCGTAGCCGATAATATTTTTCTACTATACGCTAACTGGACCGCAAACTGCAATACCACAGAACACGACATTATGTAACGCAAAAATCTGTTGTACAAACACATTCATTTGATTTACAGTCACATAAAAATGAACCTGAAAAAATATTGCGTACATGACCCGGGCAGCCATGGAGACAAGTTATAATTCATTCAAGGCTTTCACAGATGGCGTGTTTACTAGTAGGGTTTACTTAGGATTGTGGTTTATGGAATGAAGAACTGTTTCAAAGTCATTTCAAGTCAAGTTAGATGCATTTATATAGCCCTTAATCACAAAAATGTCCCAAAGGACTGCACGGGATTACAATTACACCATTACCTGATCTTAAACCAACATGCGGGCAAGGAAAAACTCAAAAGCTCAGAGTGAGGAAAAAAGAAACCTTGAGAAGGGGCCTCAAAGGATTGTTTGAAGTCTATTCATTGGTGCTTTTGAATAAAAGCATTGATAAGTAATCCTCCATTATGAAACAAAAATATACTGAATTGCACGAATTTCTGTTTGCTTGTTAATACCATCACTAATTCTATTATTTGGGGCTGAGGTGTGCTTGAAAATCAGTATCCTTTGTTAAATGATCAGCATTTTGTTTGGGTTAAATCATCGCAAACACATAAAGTGAAGTACTTTCATTTACATTTTGCAGATTTTGTGAAAGATCAGGTTAAGAGAAAGATGTGGACATGAAATGTTGCTCCAAACAGAATGAGTAAAAAATCCATGTCAATGCACAATTAATGTGAGTATACATCATTTGGACGTGAACTTCAAGTTTGATAACTCAGCCATTTATGAATATTTTTTTAATTCCAACCACTCAAAATGTTCATAGCCATCAGAACTATTCCTAAGCATATTTTTACCTTCCATTTTTACGTCCGAGTACTGTTCATCGCATGTTTTGCGTACAATGCCGTTTTGTACATTTACATGTTTCATACTTGTCAACCAGTATGGTTTTGCCGTACAGAGTACGTTTATTATAACGTACGAGAAAATCTGTACGGAAAAACGCAAATTTGTCAATTATGGGTACCATCCGGTATACACAGACTATCATGAAACGGCAAATCAAAGAAGTCAAACGAGTTCGCCACGGAAGCATCTATCTCGGTATAATTTTTTTCGTTGAGGTTGATGTAGTGAAAGGAAGTCGGTCTCTTTTTAGAGAACCGGCTTTTTCAGCTCAACTCATTAAAGAGAGCCGACTCTCAAACGGCTCACTTCCTTTGATGCATTATATTACGAATTATTATGTTCTATCAAGAAGTTAAGAAAAAAAAGAAGTATAAAATGACAAAATGAAAAAAGACAGATTTGTGGTTATCCCTTTAATCAGTATATTACCAACAATAATTTAATGCAGAAAATTAATTCATAATTTGAATAATAAAATGTATTATTCTACTTAATTATATTTGCATGTATTTTTTCTTCTACAGTGAACGTCCAAGCTACTTAATTTTTGAACTTTTCTTTATAATAAACCTCATTCATGTCGAGCAACTCAGGATCTAACAACAAAATGTTAATTAACAATGTATATATATATATACATATATATATATATATATATATATATATATATATATATAACGAAATACATGTACAATATAACATGTTAAACTATATAAATAAACATGTTTGAAAAAAAATATGGTGTAAGATCATTTTGTATTATGTAAGGAAAAATTTGGCAGTTTGTTGGGGGGATTGAGGCGTGGATGTTGACAGTTATGCTATACAAATAAACATGACCTGACTTGACTAACTACCTGTCTGTTCGCTATTCAACTGACCCAAATACTGTACTGTTTAGAAATTTGAGCTCTCGGAGTTGACCTTTCAATTGATTGAAAAGACAAAAGACAAAAAAACATAAAAATGTCCTTAATAAGTACCTGCATACCATATAGGGTTAATGAGGGGAATTGCAATCATTAATAGCAATGGGCTGAGATTGACAGGTATGGGATGACATTGGATGAAGACACACATACACAAAAGGGTTTTGGGACTATGGTTTTATGTTGTGATGTGGCTGGAAGGTTCTGCCATAATGAAACTTCTTTTGGGAGCAGTTCCTAAACATGCCTGATTCACTCTGTCATTCCAGCTATTCTTCCCCTTCCAGGTGTGTGTAACACGATCTGCTTTTCCAGACATGGATTTGCGTTTTCTGTTCTTTTGAGAGTTGATGCTGACCTAATTTCAAGGCTTCTCTGATGTGATCCAGTCGACCTTTGGGGGTGGATCGTCCCCTGGTGTTTGGCTGGGGCTCCTCGCGTGTTAGCCCAAGACAAATGTCTTCTTCTTTTTACCCTTTAAGTGATAGAGGAAATACGCAAGTGCCACTTTCAAGTCTTAAAGTGAAATGGTTGGTTAGAATGAGATTTATCACTGTGTACACAAATAAGATTTTATCTTAACTTCAAGCTGATGCCTGAAGAACTGCACGACTTAACACAAGTCGCGATGAAACAGCCGAGTTAGAATAAATGATAGTTGTAAGGGAATTTGCTTGCAACAGATTCTCACTATGCAAAAAACTGCAAAAACTACTGTATCAACTCCAGTGTTGGGAATAACACCGTTATACTTTTCGTAACAGGGTAATCTAACTAATGTTTTTATCCGCCCTTACAACGCCATTACCGTTACCGACGATCAAAAACGGTTCGTACCTATTTGTCTGTACTTACATAAATTTTGCGCGTGTTTACGTACGTTTTGGTGTGTGTTTCGGGTCGCGCTGGATTTTTTTTAGGCCTGATCTCACCTCTACCACACATATTAACTCAGATTTGTCATTTTTGCCTTGATTGTCAAAAATCATTGAAATAAATAAAACATAACTACAAAATACAGGTTTTACTAGTGGAAGATGTGAGATCTTTTACACAGTTACGCCCAACCAGGTTTTGGTTAGCTTTTATTTCCAAAGCATTTCATAGAAGTGACTAAAAGGATCACTGTCTTCTTTATTTGACAGTCTTGGAAATGTGTGCAGGCTTTGTACAGATACTTGAAATCATTCATAACGCTTAAATTTTGGGTGAAGTGCTTGTAAATGCTTGAAATTGTTGCCATGTTTCACACTTCTACTTATAAATGACGCAACTTCTCTTTTCCATTGCATTTTTTTCTTCCCTGGTGATTAACAGCAGCTGGTGTTAGTTTGTATTGTATTGCATTGTCCTATGAAGAGTCAGTGCACCCTACAGGTTGTACCGAGGACGACAGGTTCATTCTACACCTAAGATAGGGCACCACGGAATGTGTATTAGTGCATATATTACGTATCAATCATAGAAACAAATGTACAAATTGTAATGGGGAGAACTACTAGCAACTGAAAATGTAAGCTACATATTGTCAATTTTATCCAACACCTATATGGGGAGAGATTTTTCCTCAAATATTTTTACACACGTCAGTCATCCAACGGGCCGGGTCCGGGTTGGATTAGAAGATTTAACAAATCAGATAGTCAAACTGTCTAGTGTGTATGAAATTTTGCTCCAGTAGCAAACAAAATATGAACTTATTGCTTGCACAGGGCGCCCTTGCGTGGGGCTCTTCTCTCTGCTCATATAAGGAGGACTGAAGTCAGATTGTTTCTGGGTGTTGGGGTATGGGTGGGGGCTACGTTCGGGGGGGGACGATTCCCAGGATACAAACCAGATTAGGTGAAAAAGTCAGGAGAAAACATTGCTTGGGTGATGAAGAAAATATATGCAAACAAAACAAAAGATGCCTTAAGAATGAGCTTATAGGGAGTCTCCCTTACATAGACTCAGCCATCTCCGTCTCCAGGGCTTGACCCTGAAGACCAAACAAGGACCAGTGCGCTTATTAGCATGCTTACGTAAACACACAGCTTCTTGGCAAGCACCGAAAGTATTTTCAGGAATGGCCTCGTCTTTTTTTTTTTATCCTGTTTGACCTCATCTGTTTCAGGAACTGTTTCTTGCCTTATCCCCGTTTGACCTTATCAGTTGGTTCTTGAAACTGCTCCTCATCATCTGGAGGGCCTTTTTGCTCGGGCAGGTAGTTGATGGTGATGGGTCGTTCGCTAAAAAAAATGGCCTTATGAGCTGGCTCTTTAAAATGAAAGACGAGCTTCCCATTTCTCTTTCTTTCCTTTTCCCTCTCTTTCTCTATTTCCTTTTCTCTCTCTCTCTCTCTCTTCCTCTTGTTATAGCTCTCTTTTTGATTATCTCGCTTACTTTCAATGTTTTTCTCTTGTTCACTCTCTTTCTCTCTCTTACTCTCCCATTCTCACCCTCTGTCTTTATTTCTCTCACTCTCTCTTGCTACCTTTCTCTTTTTCTTTCACCTTCTCTCTTTCACTTTAGCTCATTTTTTCACTTTCATTCTCTCTCTCTCGCTGTCTCCCTCTGTCTCTCTCTCTATTACTCTACATTTTTCTTGGTATCTCTTTCTCTCTATATATTTTGTGTCTCTTTCTCTCTTGTTCTTTTCATCTATTTTTCTCTCTTTTTCCTCAGCTATCGCTCCGTCTCTCTCTTTCTCTCTGCTTCTTTTCTCTTTCTCTATTTCTCCATCAATGTCCTCTCTCTCTCTTGCTCTTTTTCTTTATGTCTCTGTCTCACTCTCTTTCTCTATCTTTCATTCTCTATTTTTCTTTCTCTTGAGGTCGCTAGTGACTGGTCACTAATCAAAGTTTCATCTCTGTTCTTTTGTTTGCTTAGTATAAACAATTTGATAGTTTCAATAAGGTAAAAGTTCACTGTATATTGAAAATATAACCGTTATTAAAATATAGTAACAGACACCATTTTCAAAATGAATTACTCTGGTTCATAATGTTTCAATAATATCGGTTATGCATTTTAAAAACTGAGAAATTACTTAGAACCGTTTGGCAGTCGAAAGAAGCGGCTCTTCTTAGTGAGCCGGGCTGAAAAATGTGGTTCTCTGAACAGAGCCTTAATTCCCGTCACCAGTTGTTGACTGTTGGAAATAATCAGTGTCTGTTCTGCATGTGGCGCTCGTGTCAAGGTTTGTAAATGTTTGCTAGCGCTGATAAAACTGACACATTTGACCAGACTTTCTGCATATCCGTGTGAGAAGGTGAGTGGGTTAATCATCAGACAAACATGGGAGGTCTCATCATTCGCAAATCCAAAGGTCCATTGTGTGAAACCTCACCTCATCCCCTTTTTTTTACACCACTGAGTTTTCCGAATGACTCTGTTGTGGTATTTTGCAACATTTGACAGATAAGCAATAATAACAGGCTTCCCTATAGACAAACGCCGTTCAGTGGCCTTTTTTGGTCATGTCACTGTGATCAGAAGCCAAATAAGTCAGCCAGACTCGAAGGTGCACTTTTGCTGCTCGACCGACTCTGGCAACATTATCCCGGTACGCACGACACGGAAGCACATTCCGATCCTGCTGATTAAAATGAAATTCTTCAACTGTGGGTTCAGATCCACCCTCTTGATGCGATTATGTTTTTCCCTTAGTAGAATGTCAGACCTTGATTGGATCTTAAACACTAGAGTGAGTCAAGTTCACATGACCCAGAATCCAACGTGGCTTTAGTTTCGGTCGGTAACTGCCATCTGTGTTACACAAATTAAAACTGGTGAGTGGAAATACTGTTACCGTATTTTCAGGACCATAGGGCGCACCGTGATAGAAGGCGCAGGCTCTGTTGCTGGTTCTATTTATGTATTTAACACTACACAAGGCTCACCGCCCGATAGGGTGTGGGTGCCCTCTGCTTGGGCTGCTCTTGTGAAAGACAACTCACCCTGCATGAAAAGTTGCCCCTTGCGCATACACGGTACAAATGATCTGTGTTTTACTGTTCTATTCCATTTCCCCCAAATTAGATATGAAGTCGTTTTAGTAACGTTTGCGTTAGAAGGGACATTTCATGTATGGTGGACAGGGCCCATTTATTAGCACAACACTGCCTTACAACACAGACAGGCATACAAGTGTGCTCATTCATATGTAGAGCAGCAGCAAAGCTGAGTTTGGGTTTGGTTTGTTTAAGTATTGATAACAAAGTAAAAGACACAGATACAAACATTTCAGAGTTTATTTTTCAGTAAACCTTCGATTCATTATTTATCAATTCTCTCGCGGCTGGTCAATTTCCATGTTCTTCCGCATAGGGTTGATATCAACTCATCATGGCTCAGGAATACATGGAAAGCATTCAATGGAGGGAAAGGGAGGTTTGTGATTGTATTCATATTTGAACTCTGTTCAGCCTCCGGTACTACATTAACTTTTAAATTGCTAGATACGGCATGGCGTTAGCATCCATGAGTACTTCAGCTAACAATGCATTGTGTGTGACGTCACACGTCCTCTTCCTTGCAAAGATATGATGGTGTAAATAATAAATATTTGTAATTAAATAATATATGTTTCATCAGGTTACTTATTTCCTCTTGTTGAGGTTTGGATTTTTTACATTTTATATATGTATATATATATATATATATATATATATATATATATATATATATATATATACACATTTTATACACAATTTAACCGCTGGATACAGGAAGCAACACTAGGAAGAAGGGGCTCCCTCCTGCCATCTGATGGTGATCTTTCATACTGAAATAATTCCCAGAGGCTTGATACTAATGAGCTGCACCAAACCCTTCATAACAGTTAAAAAAAATCTGGTGGCCTTTCCCAACAAATACACATACAATATACAGATTTTATATCAATTCAAACACAATTTAATCCGTTTAAATTTTAAGGTTCATATTGAAAAATAAATGTTGCAAAATGGTAAAGTATTTCATGTGTAGTATATTTATAATTTAAAGTATTTTTTCAGGGAGTTATAACCTCAATATGTCGCCGTTCATTGCTGTAGGACTACTCAAATTTCCCTGTTTAGTGAAGGTTTCGTCTCTATTTCCTGCAGATAGTAATAACAGTGCTGGGTTTAGGTAACGTGTATTTGAATTAAAATATTTTCAAAGTTGTTCTGCGATTTGAACTTAAATATTAACTCCTCCACAAAATATGTGCAACTTAATACTGTATGTGAAAAAAAAAATCAAGAAATGTGTGTACTGTGTTAAATGCTGCTAAATGAAGTAACTAAAACAACCCTTTAAAACAGGGGTCTCAAATTTGGCACCTGGGGGGGCCCCTGCCTTGTTAAGAACTGGCGCCAAGTTTTTGTTTTTTGGGTACCCGTAGCAGCAACAAGATGGCAGAGAATTATGTCACCTCCCTAGGCAAGGCTTTTGTTAAAACAATCATTATTGAAAACAATGACATGTTTTTATCATAACTTCTGGAGGAAAACCAGATTTATCCCAGACCCACCCAGACCAAAGGGCTGGCGGCCCCCATGTAAATTGAGTTGGAGACCCCTGCTTTAAAACAAAGCTTTTCACATCACCTCACAAATCTGTGCTAGGGAGCGATAATGAAGCTTTTCAACTGGTTTCACATCTCGGGCTGCTTACAAATGGGCACCAAATGAATTGGAGGTTGGGAGCATTGCTTAAGGGCACCTGGTCATTGCCTAGGAAATGAGCTGGCATTTCTCAGAAGTCTTCTCCAGACGTTTTTTTCTCCCACATTTTTCAGTCTCTTGTCAGTTCGATTGGGAAAAAAAGGGTCCAGGTTGTGTTACCGAACCTTTTTGTTCTCGTTGAGAAAGATGAAACCAATCCGTGTTCAGTATCTTTATGCTTTTTTCCTTTATTCCATTTATGTTTATGAGTCACCTTCCTGGCGCAGTTGTTTTGACAGAGGGTCGCTCTCAAATTTGCAGCAATTGAACTGCAGCTTCTCCCTTCCTGTGATGGAATTCCTCTTGTCAAAAAGTCATTTTCCCAAACTATTTTTAGTGAGCCATGGAAAAAAAAAATGCCACACCTCCGGTGAATAACATTCAGTCTATTTTTTATTATAAATGCTCAGTTTTCTAACACTCTTTGAAAGTCTTATTATAAACATGAACATAGAACAGTTGGGTTACAATAATCAATGACTTTGCTAATGCGGATTAAATATAAAGATTAAAACTGTACTATATTGCATTATTATCCTTTCCATTTTAATTATTCTAGATCTAGATTCCCTAAGGTAGCGGTCCGGAAAATGAATGAATGTATGGTTATCTTGATGATTTAAATTTTCTCTGTGCAATAAAAAAGATAAAAAAATACGGCCCTAAGCGACATGCCTCCCCCCACATTTTGTTGCCCAGCCTATTGCGAGGATTTGTCTTTTTCTGTAGTACCCTTAGCAGCGAGATGATGGACTTTAATGTTGGCTCCCTCAGGTTATTAAAAATAAATAAGAATTTATCTATCAAAAAAGCATTTTATATTATCATGTATGTTTGCTTTTATTCAATGAATTACTTCTGTTTTACAACTATTAGGCGCTAAATATAACATAATGTCCCTTCAAATATCCAGTTGTCACGGTTGCCCATTGCCCTCACTTGCTCTCGCCCGTTTAGCGCCAGCTGCGGCTCGTTGCCTGATTGGCTTCCCTCCTGTTTAAGCTCAATGCTCTCACTCACCTCTTGTCAGTCCGTCAACAAACATCTGCACCCGCAAGACGTCTGTTTTGACTCTGCTCGGTATCCTGCTAGGGAATCCTGTCCGGTATCCGATCCCGTCTGTCCCGTCCCGTCTGATATCTGACTCCAGTCTCCAGTATCGGGTATCGATCCCGTCTATCTCGTCCTGTTTGATAACTGACTCCAGTCTCCAGTCTCTGGTATCGATCCTGGCTGTCCCGTCCTGTCCAGTATCTGCTCGTGTATCTGGTATCGATCTCGTCGGCCTCTGGCTTCCTGTTGTTCCTCGCCTGACTTCTGTCTTACTTTTTCTGCCCAGCGATCGCCGAAACACTGGTGTTTGTGTTCACGCGCATGACTGCCCCATTCCCGTAAAATAGAGCTTGCGTGAAAACGTTACGCATCTGGGTCCTTATCCTGTTCTGTTTCTGACACCAGTCATATATTCCCATAGAACATCATTTAGATGTGTGTTCCTATAAACATTTTGCATTGTTGTTTTGCTGTAATTTTCCAGTAGATATTGTCCCAATCTTATCAGGACAACGTTGTCGTCTTTTTAATATTCTGTCAATATTATGTATGAAATCTACCAAACACAACTGCATGGCCTGAGATTTGATCTGCAACCTCTGTGGAACTGTTTAAATCTAGGCTTAAAACACACCTATTGTCTCTAGCTTATGAAACACCGATATTTCCCGTGTATTATTTGTTATTAAAACATCCATTGCAGCCTAGTTATCCTGGAAGGGGGATGACCTCATGTGCGGTCCCTTTTCAAGGTTTCTTCATATTCCTCATGTTGAGGTTTTTGAGTTTTTCCTTGCCCTCATGTAGGCTTTAGATCAGGGGATGGTGTAGTCTGTAGTTTGCAATAATCTCAGGTCTGTGCAGACCTTTGAGACTCATTGTGATTAAGGGCTAAACACATCAACATGACTTAACTTGACTTGACTCTGAATCTGTTTGTCTACACTTTTCTAAAATTGAAAAAATAACTCATCTCATTAGCGGTGCCACAACATAGACCAGCTTTTATCTAGTCTAGCAGTGTTGAAATGTTCATCAGTGCACTAAGCTGATATGCTCACAAACTAGTCTGGTGAAATACACCAAAATTTTAATTCCTGTTAGTTCTCCTTTTCTCTGCTTACTTACTCATTTGTAATACAAATTTCCCCTTTTTTAAATGCAAAATGCATAACGCCCTTTGATGGCTGTTGAAGTTTGGCTATTAAATATCTTGTTGAACAAATTTTCAAGCAATGACAATTTCTATTCTATTGGGTACAGCCTCACAGTGTGGAGGTTGCATGCTCTCCCCATGCCTGCGTGGGTTTCCTCTAGGCACTCCGGTTTCCTCCCACATTCCCCAAAACATGCATGTCAGATTAATTGGCCGGTCCAAATTGTCCCCAGGTATGAATGAGCAAGTGAATTGTCTGTCTCTGTGTGCCTTGCGACTGGCTGGCAACCGGTTCAGGGTGTCCCCTGCCCACTGCCCGAAGATAGCTGGGATGGTCTCCAGCACCCCCGCGACCCTACTGTGGATAAGCGATGCAGATAATGGATGGATGGATGAATGGATATTTGAACATTGTATTGCTGTTAGAGAATAAAGAGCAGAGGGATAGGGAAAAGTAAAAACCCTCAGAAGCTGTAAAATATACATCGTGACTCAAACAATGTGATTATATTTAAATGAAAAAACAAATGCTTGTGATAATAATGTAAGTTTCTGTAGTTTCTGTTAGTCACTTATTTAAAGAAAGTCGCAGTTAATGAATAGACACGTTCAAACGACCCTTGAACAGACCATTGTATTTTTTTACATATACATTATCACCACAGGTTTATCAGAGGTGAGATTGTCTTCTTACTCCTTGAGGCCTGCCATTTTCTGGTAACTTTTTGGGGGGTCTTTGTTTCCACAGAAACCAGACATGACTCACTGGAGTCAAATTTAGTTGATTCAGCGCTGCGAGCGTGCTCTTGAATTTCCAGCTCTGTGCCACATGTCAGGGAAAAGAAAATGGGAGCTTTGGTTGGTGGCATGTTGCCGAATTCTGCTTTTATTTAAGCTCCACTTTGCCTCATGCACATCGGAGGCCTCGTATGCGTTTGCTTGTCCCAGTTTGTATTATTTAACACTCCCAGTGTTAAACAGACATGCATTAAAAATAAAAAATTGATGCCAAAAATAAGCAAAAATACCTAAACCGTCATATAAACACACATTTTGTAAAAATACTTGTAGGTCGAGAAATTTTGATTCATTTTACATAACATGAGCCCCACCGAGAGGGGGCAGGCATATTTGTCCACCATCTTGCTGCTAAGGGTACCTGATAACCCAAACCTAATGGGAAGAAAGTGGCAGGAAACGGTGCGGTTTTGTCACTTTGAGTCTCCGTAGTTTGTATTTTTTTTATCTGCTATTTACCACTTGGTTTTGATCACCTATTTTACAACTGTAATACTCAGTCAAATTCATTTTTGACATGTCCAAATGTTTTATGCCTTTAGAACAAGTCTGTATGTTTAATGTTCTAGTTAGAAGTATGTGTTTATGTAGAAAGTACAAATGTATACGTTGACGATACAACTCGAATGAGACAAAAGCACAGCATCAAACATTTGGATTCACGTGTAATAATGCCAAAAAGTTAATACTCATTTGGAAGGTATGTTACTTTATCAAAGCTACAACAATACAGTATGTTGTATTGAAGCCGATTTAGAGGCATTTTAGTTACATCAGTCTTCCTAAAAACATTGTGAGATAATTTGTCTCCTTTTTAATTAAATCAATAACATCCTATTTTATGATTTTATTTTATAACATTTTCTTGTTGAGTGGGTTGACTGATTATTATTTTTCTAGTCACCATGGGTAATGTCGTAACACATTTGCATAAAAAACAAAAAAATGCCACTGAAATGTGTCAGCAACAAAAATAACCTTTGCTCTTGGTCTTCATCAGTCCTGTGGAAGTATTTTTTTAGTGATGTTGCACTCAGCAAATTAATCTCTAACGCAATCAATGCATGCTTTACAGCAATGATTTAAAAGAACTCCATTGGACTTGTAGTTTGCGATAAAACAATGTGTATGATTTTAATCACCGGTTATCTTTTTTTTTGGCCATCCTTTCTATTTTGAATGTTTGGTGTCATTGGATGATAGAACCCATTCTTCTTTACAAGACGCATAAATAATCTTGTCCGGGACTGAGTAAATGACAGAAAATGTATAGCTACGTTTACGCTCTCTAAATGGACGCTGTGTAAAATTTGATCACTAGATGTTGTTGCATTGTGTAGTGCAAACAAAACAAATGCTGCAAAGCATTTGTTAAAAATCTAAATAGGGAGACTCAAAATAACCAAAGCCCACATGTGTTTTTACTTATTATTCAAAGCAGTATTGTTTTTCTTCTAATGAATGATTTTTTACCACTAGGAGGCACTAAATAATACACCTTGAGGAATTAGAACTGAGCGTGCACTTCCTGTATTATGTCACCAAGAAGGACAGTCACTAGATAACTATTATTTCAACCGTTTTGGTGAAAGTCATGTTGTTTGACCTTTGAATAGTTTCAAGATTGGTTTATCTTGGTCAGGCTTCTTAAGTTAACTACCTTCTGTGTGTGAGAGATTTACTTATTGTATGGGTTGTGTAGCAAAACAAATTCTGTAAATAATCTGTCGGGTTAATCAAACTTAGCTGTGTAATTACAGTTTCCGGTCCCAAAAAAAAACCCTACATTCTTTTCCTACGTTTTAAACACAGAGGCCCTAAATGTGATCTGCCTTGATCTTTTTTCGCGAGGTAGATGGTCGCAAGTGGGTTGGCGGTGGCTTTGGTGTCGTGCCTGGACCTTCCTGCGGATTTCCTGAGATGTGGTACGCGTTAGGTCCTCACTCAAAACATCTGTGGACAAGAAAAAAAAATCCTTATTTGTAATATAGTAACTTATTTTTGTGTAAATAGCTTACTAATACTAAAGAAAATTGTAAGTATACATATACGAATACAAAACACCGCAATGATGTCCAGCGGTACATTTCTTCAAAATAAATTGTCCATGTTTCTGGGAACGTCATTCATGTAATACATAGAAGAAGCAAAACAGGAGATTTGACAGTAGGTACAGTATTTAATATTTACAACGTACTTACAATTTTTTAAACTTATGCACCTACAGATCAAGTCCACATTTAATACATCTGAATTGAACAGCGGAGGAAGTTATTCATCAAAAATGCCACAGTTGTCATGATTACCCAAGTGGAGCCACCTGCGGTAATCATGTGGCGCGCTGGAATGTGCTTCCTGATTGGTTAATGCTCCCTTTTTAAACGCGTTACGCAGAGAACTCTTGGTCGGAGGATTACTTTTTACCCCGTTTGACTCGCCTGATTTTCCTGTGTCTTTTTGACTTGTTTACGTGATTCTGCCTGCCTCCGATCAGACCTGCTTCCGTTCCTCGCTACGATCTTCTCTCCAGCCCCGGTAAACTCGACCTGCTTCCGTCCCACGCTACGATTGGCTACGTGTCCCGAAGTTGTCTTAACGGCGTTGCTGCTGACGTTCGACGGTCATCGCGTCTCCCGCTAACCCTGTACGCTTCCCCAAATAAAAGACTTGTAACGAACGCTCTGGGGTCTCCTGCTCTGTTCTGGTCCTCCCTGACCGAATCCTCCGACCAGAATGGACCCCGCGTTCGTACATTTGCCCCCTGACCACTATGAAAGCCTGAATCAGCAGCGCAATTCCCCTTCAGAATGTGCAGTTCGGCAAGTCCTTTCCGACGTGGCAAAATTGGCTAAGGCACCTCCGGCCGTATGACTGCGCAACGACTCCCATGCCTGCCTGTTCGACTCCCATGCCTGCCTGTTCGACTCCCATGCGCCTGTTCGACTCCCATGCCTGCCTGTTCGACTCCGACTCCGCTGCCTGCCTGATCGACTCCGACTCCGCTGCCTGCCCGCCCTGAGTCCGACTCTTCTGAATCTGCCCGCCCTGAGTCCGACTCTTCTGAATCTGCCCGCCCTGAGTCCGACTCTTCTGAATCTGCCCGCCCTGAGTCCGACTCTTCTGAATCTGCCCGCCCTGAGTCCGACTCTTCTGAATCTGCCCGCCCTGAGTCCGACTCTTCTGAACCTGCCCGCCCTGAGTCCGAGTCTTCTGAACCTGTCCGCCCTGAGTCCGACTCTTCTGAGTTGACTCTCCTGATTTTCCTGTGTTACCCTGTGACGTGCCGTGGGTTTATTTATTTATTTTTTTTCCTGGGGAACTTCTGGAGCCGTTCCTTGAGGGGGGGGGGTTCTGTCATGATTACTGTCAAAGCTAATCATATTTAGTTAATTGTGTATTTCTCTGTCTTCTATGTTACAAATAATCCTGATGTGCTTGACTTATATTACAACTCGTTTTCTGCTGTTTTGAACCGAAAGATATTTATGACGTCGTTGGTTATTACTGCGCATGTGCAAACTTTGAACCGTAGACGTATGTGTGACGTCATTGATACTTTCTGCGCATGCGCACGCTTTTGAACAAGACCCGGTTGCACCGCGGGAAACTTGTGAGACGGTGAGACTTTTTGAATCCGTCTGCCCACTGCAGTGAATAAATTCTAAAACTACATTTGCCTCTCTTACTGATCACTCCAGTTTAACCTATTACGAAAATACTAACCCTAACATTTTTGATGTCGAAACCGGACGGTACGTAGTATTTTGAAGTTGAAAACGAAAAAAAAAAAAAAAAACCCAATCCATTCTACCGTGTGGTCTAGAACAAAGGAAACCCTTCAAAGTCCGCGTCACCGTCAACGAACCAGGAGGAAGTGATCGGTAAGAGATGCATTTGTAATATAAAAATTTGGAATAATTCTAAGAACGAAGCCATTTTTATAAAAAGATAAAGTTGAATTGGCCACAGACAGAGATCATAGTGTTGGACGGGCGCCATATGTGGGCTTGAGAAGCCATTACAAAACCTTAGCTAAGTAAATACCCAAAAGGAATCAGAATAAAATACGAAGTATTTTAAATACTCAAACTTTTTGTTTGAGACGGAATGGATTGATTGCCTCGGGACGGAAATGTCGACACTAACCCCAGCGTGGGGTCGGTAGAATGGGAAAGAAAAGTAAGGGGGAGGTGTACAGAAATGACCCCCACTTTTCCCATTGTCCTTTTTCAAAAAAAGGACGGATCCCTCTGTGGTTATATAAAATAAAATAAGGTTTAAGTAAACTGCATGGCTTCATAAAAAAGTGTACACGGTCTAAAATTAAACTAATTTTTTGTGGGCCCACTCTGTCTTGTCAAATGTTTTATGTTTGTTCAATGTGTAAATGTTTGTATTCTTTCCTATATTCTTATTCTTCTTGTCTTATATGTTTGAGCTAGCTTTTAATCGGCCCACGTAACTGAAAAGAAAAAAAAATAGAAAAATACGAAGAAAATTGCCGCAAACGAGAGAGCGCGCGCATTTTTAAAAGGAAAAAAAAAAGGAAGCGAAGTGCACATTGCAACGAGAGAAACGTTTTTTTTGTTAAGAGTAAGACCGTTTAAAAAATGTTGTTTTTGGGTGGAACCGAGAGCACATCGCGTTAGGAATCGAAAACGTTCGTTTTTTGGGAAATCGGCGTTTGACGCTAACTGTGTACAACATAACGCCTGCGGGCCTAAGGGGTTCCAAAAAATTTTTTTTTTCGGTCCAAATTTGTTTTTGTTTTTTCAATTGGAAAACGATAAATTTAGGTGTGCTAAGTTTAGAAAACTTATGTTTGAGTTATTTTAGATGCATTAAATGAGTTAATGCCAGAATAACACTTACTAATAATAATAATAATAATAATAATTTCCTTGTATTGTCATTCTGTGTAACAATGTACACAGAACGAAATGTCGATTGCACCTGACCCGTTGTAGCGAGCCGATGCAGCCGCAGCCAACAGAGGGCGCCGCCGACCACTTTTTAAGTCTTAGGAATGACTCGGCCGGGGCGCGAACCACCGACCTCCCAGTCTCAAAGCGGGCGCCTTACCATCTAGGCTACTGAGCTGGTAAAGATACAATAACAAAAATAAAGATAGAATATTCCGGTTTTCAGTTCTAAATTAGAAAATTAAGGACTGTAAAGACGGGGGAAGTATCAAATTGAGCAAATTGGAATGGATAAAAGTTATTGCCAAATTAATACAAAACAATAAAAAAAAAAAATTTTATTCGATGAATTTTTTTTGTTTCTTTTTTTTATGTATTTGGGTTTGTGTATTCTCAACTTTGAATATTTTTTTTATATATATAAATCAAGGATTACAAGAATAGAAAGAAAATTCTATTTGGTTAATTAACTTTTTATGAAACTAGGGTTGTTGTTTTTTTTTGTTTTTCTCTTTTTGGTTAAAGGAAGAAAATGGGTCAGACCAATAGGAAGTTGTTAGATGATCCAGATGTGAAATTTATGAGTGGAAGGGACAGTGAAAGTTTGAAGTATTTGAAGAAATGGCTGAAGAAAGGTTTTAAAGGAAGTAGGCACGAAGATCAGATTGAAGGCTGAATTAGTTCACGAAAGGAAAGAAAAGATGAGGAAAGGAAGAGACACTAGATGTGGACTGATCAGAGTGAAAAAAGAAGAAAGGACATTGCAAGTAAACAAGAAAGGAAAAAGTTACAAATACGATGAGAGTTGGTAGAAGGAAGTAAAAAGGGAAAAAGAAAGTAAATCGTTAAGGAGAAGAGCAAGGGGAATACAAGTAAGAGAAAGAAGGAATGTAAAAGGGAAAAGTTATTTAAAGAAAAAAAATAATTCCTCATGGTCTTGAAAAACACTATATAAATGCAAACCATTTATAATAGATTAGAATATACCTTTACCGACATGGTTACAAAATGGGTTAACATATTGTGACTGACAATGAAAATTCGCATGACAATCCATCTTCAAAGTAAGGTAAAGGAACAGAGAAGATAAGGTTATAGTCATAGTTGATACAATATTTACACAAAAATAATTGCACGTAAGATGTTACATACAATTGAGGTTTGTGTAAATTAACAAAAATTATTTAAAGGATGAAAATCTGTTTGAAGGCAAATGAACATAGATATACTATCGAACACTACACTATTTCGTTGCCATAATGGAAAATATTATAGACTATAGAAAAATAGTTGGAACCATCATGAAAACACTACAAAGGACCTAAGGTAAAGTTTGATCTTACAGCAAAAGTGTTGCACTAACAATGTTTTGAGTTCTAGAATTTTGGTTTTTGTCTCATTTGGACTCAACAACCCGCTGAGGAGAAAATGGGATCAGCGAAAGGTAGCACAAATAACATGATGGAGATATTACATGTGATGAACAATGGTAAGTGAAAAAACAATTTTTATGATATTAAAGGAATATGTCATCAATAAAGGTGTTACAGGTGAGAACCAGAAAAGTTTTGTGTTCATATTCGGCCGGTATGAACCATAACTATGACAAGTAGATCTCATCTTGTTGGAGTCCATCACAGCGACCATCGAGCAGCGATTGGAGGACACCCTGAACTGGTTGCAAGCCAATTGCAGGGCACACAAAGATACACAATTCACTAGCTCATTCACACGTAGGGACAATTTGGACCAGCCAGTCCACCTGAAATGCATGTTTTTGAAAGAGGCAAGTGATCCGGATAGCCGGAGGAAACTAACGGAAACAATGAACATGCAAGCTCCGCACAAGAGCCCAGTGGCTGGCTTGGAACACACACACCTGTTCCCAGGTCCTTAGTAATGCAGTACACGTGCTGGCCACTGCGCCACCGTGCTGCACACACATATATAATATATATATATGAAACAATTTTAATACTGAACTATCAATAATGATAATATGATAGGGATTTTGAATTCCCTGTACTAGCTTGCTAAAAGATTTATAGATCTTGGGAGAGATCTAATAACCCCTGAAATTAAGTGATACAAAGATATCTGCGTATTCATTCAGTTTTGATCATCAAATTATTAATTTATTTTCTGCATTTGTTGATGGTAATTGCAAATAACAGGCTTGTCTTTTTTCCACTTTTCTACTTTCTGTACTTCTCTCTTTAACATCTTAGTACAACATAATTCGTGATATCAATCATCAAAGCAAATGAGCCGTAAAAGCAAGCTCTCTTTGATGAATTGAACGAGGAAAAAAGCAGTTTGTCTAATAAAAAGACTGACCTTCACTCGACAAGAATTACCAACAACAATGACGTAATCTCGAAGCGATGAGATCTCGTTAGCTAAGATCGGCGTGCAGGAAAATAAAACTCGTATAACAAAACCAAATTAACGATTAGGCTTGTAATGTGTTAAATCTTTGTTAAAGAGTAACTAAATGATAATGACAATTTAAAGGGAAAAAAGTTGCGTCCCCAGCATAAATGACGTGGGGAAATGAAAACAATGAGTTTATGATACGAGATAACTATACAGAATAGTTTAAAAAGAAAGAATATTTGAGTAACAGAACTAATCATTTCTTGTTGAATATGCGAATAGCAAAAGGGTAATAACTTTAAGACATGTAGTTTTGCTCCTGATAAAGCAGGGACGAAAAAAGCAATGAAGATGACTGGAAAAACGTCCATAATTTTAGTGTTCATCTTCTCGTTCGTAAATGGACAAATTCAAAAGAGGCGTAATATGTAAAGGTTATTTCCTTAGTTGTTCTCGTATTCAATAATAGATTACTCTCAATAGGTCATTTGAACCATTTCAAATAATCAAAATTTTTAAAGAAGTTTGAAAATGTCGACAAATTAACACAAAAAAGAATTGGAGACTAGAAATCATAACGTAGCTGAAGCTATTTCAGTCACTGAATCTATTTTTTTCTTTTAAACAGGAAAAAAAAGAAACAAGTATTAAGTCGGACCAGATCGTTAATTTGTTTAGCTTTAATCACAAGGGATCTCGAAAGGATGCTTAGAACGAAGACTAGTGCGTAGAAACAAAGATTGTTGCGCAAAATAAAAGATAATGAATAAACAAAATAGATACACTCACCAAGATAATTCATAAGTGACAAGTATGTATGGCTCTATATTGAATCAATAACAAAAGATTGATTATGGTTACAGAGAGAAGAAAATACAATTAGAGAAGTTATGACATTAAGTTCGATTTGAAATTTTATTTGAGAATTTTTTTGGGGGGATCTTTTGAGATTTTTCGATGTTTAGTGTGAGAATTTGGATTTTAGCCCAAAGGAAATTGGGAGGACAATTGATTACACACTGAATTTTTTTAGATTGAGTGTTACGATTGACAAATGATAAACAAATGTGTAACAAATACTGACTTTTGGTTAAGTTAAAAGGAAACGGTTTCTATGGAAGAGCATTTTTAGAAGACAATGAGAAACTGATCAATCTTGAAGAGGGCCATAGGAAATAACGGATTAGTTGATTTTGAGACATATCGGGCTAATTTAAGAATAATTGCATGGGAAATAAATGAATAGAAATTGATTAAACTAAGATAATGTCTACTAGTACTTAAATTTAGAGAAAAATTTAAGACATTGAATAATCCGGCCAATTTACTAAAAAATCCCACTACGTAAGCACAATGGAATTAGCGAGACTCTTAAATGCCAGTGAATTCCACAAAAAGACTCTTTCTTTTTGAAAGTCCGTTTACTCTTCAAAGGACATACCAACCTGTCAAAAAGAAATCATGGACAAAAAATCATTTGCTGAAAGAGCCAAAGACACCAGTCATCCATTATCTGCGCCGCTTATCAACAGCGAGGCCAAGGGAGTAAGATGGAGCACATCCCAGCTACGCTCATCAACAACGACATCAAGGGAGTGATGGGGCACATCCCAACTGCTTTTCAGACAGCAGTCATTACCAGTGAAATTGACAAAAAAGTCAATAAAGTCATTTTGTGTTTGACATGGACACATTTTTGAAAAACTATTTTTGATGGGCCAAAAGCAACATTCAAATGGTGAATGTGATGTGGAATAAGCAAATCAAAAGACTGAAAGACAACAACATTCAAGAATGCGTCTGCTTGAAGTTATATAGAGTCTTGTTAATACAAAGTGTAAATGTATTTGAGGAAGATTGATAAATTCATCTTGCAAATTTATAAATGTGTCTGATTTCACTCCTATTCATAGATTGTGAACGTGGTTTTAACTCAGGGGGGAAATTGAGACATTCAGTAAAAAATAAGTTAAAACCTATTTTTTTCCGAAATTGATGAAAAATTGTCTTCTGAATAAGCTCTCCATATAACTGTTTTTTGAGATTCAAATTGCGAAATTTGGACGGATAGAAAAATTTTACACAGAAGAAATGTTGTAATATAACAAACTTACAATGTTTATCAAATTGATTAACAAAAATCAATGAAAATAACCATTCACCATTAGAAAATCGCCCACATTGAGAACATTTTGGGATGGTATTTTTCATTTTGGCAAAATCATTCACTTTGAACGTGAATTACCTGCTTTCTTTGCAAAATACTGTTATTTTGAACAAATTTACTTACTGAAAAGATAATATATAGGTTATGATTTTTACAAAAGGCAAAACAAAGAGTGAATCATAACAATAAAAACGTCTTTTCTTGGGTTAAACTGATAATTTAACAATCTATCCTGGTCATCTGCCTCGAGGGGAATGGCCAACAGCAAGATAACACATTGAAAATCAAAAGAAAATGCAAATAAAAAGTGCATACAAATTTTTTTTCTCAAATGTGATCAATCTACAAAAGAGAACACTCAAACACTCAAATCAGGGTAAATTATTCTGACAAGGATAATGGTTAAACTGATTCAGTGACTGGATTTAGTGAAAAAGCAAAATTTGAAATTTAGAACTGACAATTTAAAAAATAAATTGTTTATCTTCGAGTTAGAATTTTGGGATAGAACGCTCAAAATGGATAGGGCATCTTATAGTGGGGATTTTGATTTTCACTTATAATATAAAGACAACTTGAGAAAATATACAAATCTATAAATGATTTTTTTTTAATTTGTTTTGAGCCATGAAGTCTCAACAGGGGAGGAGAGTAAATTATGGATAGCACAATCTAATTAATAAAAAAAAAAAAATTAAGTCCTGACTATCCTTTTTTCCCCAACTACAGCTTTCCCTGAATATCCAGTTCTATGGTATTGATTTATGCTTCTCTCATCCATACAGGAGAAGGTGACTCCTGCTGATCAGATGACGGAGTTCTGTTAGCCCAGGGAGTGTCCAACATAACTTCTTTCCAAGGACAGCGGTCAGGACTCTGGGGAGTGTGCCAGCACTCGCGCCATCAACTGTGTCTCCTACACACGTCCGCCTCGACGCAGGAGGCTTTGTCATCTCAGGGAAGAAGCTAACTTGCCAGATCCGAAAAGAGGAGCAATCCAATGTGGACAACTGGATGGTGTCACCTCATCTACAAGCAACACATCATCAACACGCCAGGAGGTGTGGGGATCCTTACGATGCCCATGCTCATGAAAAACTGCATCAAAGCTGCCAATAGTGCCCTAATCTATTCTTCCAAAAGAATAGGCATCAGATTCTACATCGATATCTAGAGAAATGGTGGTCGTAAAAGTACCAAAATAAGAATCCTAACAACTGAGGGAAGAGATGAGATTAGGTTCAATTTCTTCTATCGTAATGTTGAAAATTTTGGACTTTGCGGACTGCTTTGTTACATTGGTATCAGTTCCCATACACCAAATTTAAATGGACTTAGACAACATTGTCTAAAAGGACTTATCCCTAAAGGGAAACCTCCCCATTGCACACGCGAAGATCTGAGCGGGTAAGCTAATCGAGTCCCGTTCACCAAGTCATCCAGGCCCTGTGGAGACCAACGCACAGGCAGGGTCCTTTGTTTTGTGTTTTTAACCATCGCTCATTACTACTACGTTTTCTAGCATAAGAAACACTCTCGACCTCATGGAAATGCGGTGGGAGGAGGGGAATTTTTTCCTTTACGAAGGTTTTTCGCCCCTCCACGAAACTACTAACCTGTTGTATTTCTTAATGATGTGTTAACTTGAAAATCTCTGGTATTATCACTGATATCCTTCGAAATCCACAACAGGGGGGAAATGTCAAAGCTAATCATATTTAGTTAATTGTGTATTTCTCTGTCTTCTATGTTACAAATAATCCTGATGTGCTTGACTTATATTACAACTCGTTTTCTGCTGTTTTGAACCGAAAGATATATATGACGTCGTTGGTTATTACTGCGCATGTGCGAACTTTGAACCGTAGACGTATGTGTGACGTCATTGATACTTTCTGCGCATGCGCACGCTTTTGAACAAAACCCGGTTGCACCGCGGGAAACTTGTGAGACGGTGAGACTTTTTGAATCCGTCTGCCCACTGCAGTGAATAAATTCTAAAACTACATTTGCCTCTCTTACTGATCACTCCAGTTTAACCTATTACGAAAATATTAACCCTAACAATTACCCAAGTGGAGCCACCTGCGGTAATCATGTGGCGCGCTGGAATGTGCTTCCTGATTGGTTAATGCTCCCTTTTTAAACGCGTTACGCGGAGAACTCGTGGTCGGAGGATTACTTTTTACCCCGTTTGACTTGCCTGATTTTCCTGTGTCTTTTTGACTTGTTTACCTGATTCTGCCTGCCTCTGATCCGACCTGCTTCCGTTCCACGCTACGATCTTCTCTCCAGCCCCGGTAAACTCGACCTGCTTCCGTCCCACGCTATGATTGGCTACGTGTCCCGAAGTTGTCTTCACGGCGTTGCTGCTGACGTTCGACGGTCATCGCGTCTCCCGCTAACCCTGTACGCTTCCCCAAATAAAAGACTTGTAACGAACGCTCTGGGGTCTCCTGCTCTGTTCTGGTCCTCCGTGACCGAATCCTCCGACCAGAATAGACCCCGCGTTCGTACATTTGCCCCCTGACCACTATGAAAGCCTGAATCAGCAGCGCAATTCCCCTTCAGAATGTACAGTTCGGCAAGTCCTTTCCGACGTGGCAAAATTGGCTAAGGCACCTCCGGCCGTATGACTGCGCAACGACTCCCATGCCTGCCTGTTCGACTCCCATGCCTGCCTGTTCGACTCCCATGCCTGCCTGTTCGACTCCCATGCGCCTGTTCGACTCCCATGCCTGCCTGTTCGACTCCGACTCCGCTGCCTGCCTGTTCGACTCCGACTCCGCTGCCTGCCCGCCCTGAGTCCGACTCTTCTGAATCTGCCCGCCCTGAGTCCGACTCTTCTGAATCTGCCCGCCCTGAGTCCGACTCTTCTGAATCTGCCCGCCCTGAGTCCGACTCTTCTGAATCTGCCCGCCCTGAGTCCGACTCTTCTGAACCTGCCCGCCCTGAGTCCGACTCTTCTGAGTTGACTCTCCTGATTTTCCTGTGTTACCCTGTGACGTGCCGTGGGTTTATTTATTTATTTTTTTTCCTGGGGAGCTTCTGGAGCCGTTCCTTGAGGGGGGGGGGTTCTGTCATGATTACCCAAGTGGAGCCACCTGCGGTAATCATGTGGCGCGCTGGAATGTGCTTCCTGATTGGTTAATGCTCCCTTTTTAAACGCGTTACGCGGAGAACTCTTGGTCGGAGGATTACTTTTTACCCCGTTTGACTCGCCTGATTTTCCTGTGTCTTTTTGACTTGTTTACCTGATTCTGCCTGCCTCCGATCCGACCTGCTTCCGTTCCACGCTACGATCTTCTCTCCAGCCCCGGTAAACTCGACCTGCTTCCGTCCCACGCTACGATCGGCTACGTGTCCCGAAGTTGTCTTCACGGCGTTGCTGCTGACGTTCGACGGTCATCGCGTCTCCTGCTAACCCTGTACGCTTCCCCAAATAAAAGACTTGTAACGAACGCTCTGGGGTCTCCTGCTCTGTTCTGGTCCTCCCTGACAACAGTTCTCTCTTTGTACCTTTATTCCACGAGGAACAAACCAATGCAATTTGGTCCATTACCGTAGAAACAACAGAAAGACATGTCTGTGTGATGCAGCCCTTATTCTCGTTTTATTTTTGCAAAAATAAAGTTGATATGTACTCCACCTTTTAATCACCATCTTGAATGCAGGGGACACCCTGAACTGGTTGCCAGCCAGTCGCAGGGCGCACACAGACAGACAATTCAGTTGTTCATTCATATCTAGGGATAATTTGGACCAGCCAATTAACCTGACATGCATGTACTTGAAATGTGGGAGGGAACTGGAGTGCCCGGAGGAAACCCACGCAAGCACGGGAGAACATGCAAACTCCACACAGGAAGCTTTGATCCCACAACCTCAGAAATGTGCCACACACGCACTAACCACTGCTCTGCCGTGCTGCTCTCCTTTAATCATTAATCCAATAAATTTAGTTTGACTTAATTTTCTTAGCCCAACTCTCCTGTCTGCGGAACCGTTTACTGTTCGGCCTGTTCCTTTTCAACGGGAGAAGGATACGCATAACGAATCTGTTTGTTGACTATGATCAACACTCAGCAGATGTGCTGGCACAAAGCGAAAAGCAATGTGTGCTTTTTGTGTGAGAGTGAGTGTAGGGAGAAATGATTCATAGTGTGTCTCGGCTAAGCTCGTAACTGTTTTACAACAGAAAAGGAGGCAGAGATGAAACAGCAGTTCTTTATACAGTGGGAATCGAGCCTAAAGAAAGTTAGGCAAGGAGGAAACTCCTCAAGTTTTGTTTAAACTGTTTATCTGAAGTACTCACAACCACTGATAACCTCTTAGCAAGCTCCTTTTAATGGCAGCATACAAGTCTGTCAAATGAAAATGAAGAAAGTAAGAATTTGAAGCTTTTTGTGACTGAGAAATACTTTTTTCGTTTTAAAACATAGGTTTACTCTGAGATGTTCATCTTTTTTATTCTGCAAAACTTCTCACTATTTTGACATAAATGCTCTGGTCATCAGATTCCAGCGGCGGACCCTGCATTTCACACCTAGTCCTCCAATAGTGCTACGCCTGGATCAATCCAACTCTCGATAACCATTTTATGGGTAAAAATATTAACCGCTTCTACAGTTGCTACACATATAAATGAGGTTATCCCCATAAAATGTATCTATCTTTTAGGACTATAGCCGCATATTACTCACCAAAAACCCTTCTTATCTGCGCACAAAATCCATCCTCATTTGTTTCTTTAAGAAGATTTCATTTACTCTCAGATTATCTGTGAATTTCAGTTTCTCAATATGTTCTTTTCTGTCGCGTTTGAAGCTAATGCTGAAAGTAAAACATGCCCTTTCGTATTCAAGGATATGTTTTTTTTTAATTAGGGCTCAAAAAGTCAGTTTGACAGAAGCAGTTGACACAGGGATTCTTTTCTTCACATTTTTCCTGTGATCTGTTACTGCTCCCTAGCCAATAATTGTTTGGGAAACCGTTGATGTTTTGTTACACATTCTAGAAGGCAATTGTGTTGCCAACTCGAAATCTGATTGGCTAAACCAACAGTGTTATCAACACTTGTTTCATGACTAAAGGCCTGCAGAAATGCTTGTGGAAGCCTCCCGGTAGATTTCTGACCCTGGAAACAAGAAATGGCGGAAATGTGATTGGTTAAATGCTTAAATATGAAAGCGGAAATCTGGAAGCAGCACAAGGGAAATCAATGAAAGGAAGCTGACAATTTTGAATTATTTAATCAATATTCATGGACAAAATATAATTAACATCCCATTATTCAAATATTTTTAGCCCAACTAAGATGGCTTTGCGGGCCATGAAGGCCCACCCCTCTTGGATTCAGCACTTCTTTTTATCTGGTCCTAGCGGAATCGACTGTAAAAATTGGTCTGTAAGAATTGTTTTTTTGTTTGTTTTTTTACCACACCTTAGGACTGCTCTTTGCCCTCTTATCAAAGGACAGAGTGTAGTATTTACTACCTTAAACCAAGGGTTGGCCACATACATCTACCACATACACACATACCATCTAATGATAATTAGTAAAAGTCTAATGTCAATGGTAAAAAAGTATTACTGATACAAAATGTTGTCTTGGTACTATTTGGTTTCACCACCCACAAGCAAAAGCGAGGGTGGTGATAATGTTTTAGTTTGGGATCTAAGACCCGGTGGAAAAATATGTTGGCCTAGAGAGGGATGGGCACCACACCACAGGAAACGGTTCCCCGTACGACCCGTGGGGTAAATATATATTGTCAGCGCATATATATATATATATATATATATATATATATATATATATATATATATATATATATATATATATATATATATATATATATATATATATATATATATATATATATATATATATATATATATATATATATATATATATATATATATATTATGTGTGTGTGTGTGTATTCATCATTGACTTCCTTAAAAGTGGAGCACAATGTATTACTTTTTTCCCTTCTGAGGGTTTCAAAACCTATTTAAATGAAATTAATCAATTTATTTACAAATGCCAGTGAGAAAAAAATGGCATAGGGCTACATTATGCCTCTAAACAAGGAAGCGATAATGTTTTTCTTACTGGTCGGCCCCCTTTGCCACGTTCTCTAATGCAGCCCACGACTCAAAATGTTTGCTCAACCCTGCCTTAAACGGATCTCAACCCTAAGAACCAAAAATACATACTTTAAACCCTGACAACGCACTCTCTAAATAGGTTTTTGGCATGTAAGTAAGCTGAGGATGTTATGCATTTAAGAAAACATAAGAGGTTGACTTTCCAGTGGTTTGAGGGGCAATAAATCCAATTGGTTTCCTGACCCTTAACTGAGAAATCCAAGTATTGTTCAGCTTGGACTTCATGGGGCATGCTGAGCAATTACCGGAATGCAGATGTTATTCCCATAAATTCTCTCCTTATCTGAGTATGAGTCTCCTGAATGTACTTGGACCCCCATACTACATTATAACTTTAAAATCGCATCCAATTGTGTTGACATTTTATTTGCAAGACTGATCTTATTTTGAAATATTGTGAAATGGAAGGTTTTGTAGTGGTTTTGTTGACGTTGTTTTACACTATTTGTATTTTCGTTTAATTGCTGCTTGTTTGGTTAGACTCCCTTGATTTTTGTTCCGAAACATTTGCTGTACTAGATGTATTTTATTTTTTACACTTTATTTTCATTACTGACTTTATTTTCAATCTATTGGGCAATGGAATGTATTTTAGTTGACTTGTTGACATTGTTATAAAATATTTGTATTTTTGTTACATTCCTGCTTTTTTTGGTTTGAGTCTTTAGACTTTTGAGCCTGAAACACCTGTTGTTGTAGAAGTATTTACTTTTGTACTAAAAAAGGTTTTTACATAGTATTTTTACACTATTTGCCCTTCATTTTCAAAATATTGTGCAGAAGGCATAATTGTTATACTTGGATTTTGGTTACATTGCTGTTTTTTGTTTTACTCTCTTGACTGAAGTTTTGAAACAATAGTAATATCTCATTATATTATCTATTATCAGTAGGGTCACGGGGTGCTGGAGCAATCATCGGGCAGTGGGCAGGGGACACCCTGAACTGGTTGCCAGCCAATCGCAGGGCACACGGGGACAGACAACTCACTCGCCCATTCACACCTAGGGACAATTTGGATCGGCCAATTAGCCTGAAATGCATGTCTTTGGAATGTGGGAGGAAACCGGAGTGCCTGGAGGAAACCCACGCAAGCACGGGGAGAACATGCAAACTCCGCACAGTAATTCTGGTAGCTAAATTTGAACCCACAAAGGAGGTTCCCAAGACCTTAGAACTGTGACGCACACGCGCTAACCACTGCGCCGCCATGTTGCCCATAGTAATATCTCTCATCTCATTAGCCGTACCGCTTATCCTCATTAGGGTCGCGGGGGGGCTGGAGCCCATCCCAGCCATCTCCGGGCAGTGGGCAGGGGACACCCTGAACTGGTTGCCAGCCAATCGCAGGGCACACAGGGACAGACAACTCATTCGCTCATTCACACCTATGGACAATTTCGACCGGCCAATTCACCTGAAATGCATGTTTTTGGAACGTGGGAGGAAACCGGAGTGCCCGGAGGAAACCCACGCAAGCACGGGGAGAACATACAAACTCCGCACAGGAAGTCTGGAGCTGGATTTGAACCCACGACAGGTTCCCATGACATGAACTGTGCCGCACAAGCGCTAACCACTGCGCCGCCGTGCTGCCCGCCCATAGTAATATATTAATTTATATTTATTTTTCATATTGTTAAACTTTGCATTGTAGTTATTTGATGGAAAAAATGAATATTTTTAGTCCCTTAAATCTTTGTGCCCTGTTTAGCAAAATTATAAGCTCACTGAATCGGCGACGAGTCAGCAAACTCATCTGTTTAATGATCATGACACTTCCAAGCAAAAAAAAAAGGATCGGTATCAGATTGGTATCAATCTTTACTCCCCTGTATTTACTTGTACTGTATCGATATCAAAATTTCCAGTAACGCCCACCTCTAATAGTTGACCGGATGAAGCAAACAAATTCCGGATAGAAGGCAGGACTTACAAGAATGCAGATAAACATGGGTAGCTTGGACCAGGCATGGGAATATGGCCTTGTGTCAGAAATTGGACACTTCTGAAATACAGCAGGTCAGAAGCAGTAAGGAATTCCTTCATTTAATAGTTTTGGGAGAATGTTAGCTGAAAGCTATCCCAGAATCGGTGCTTGTTTTCTTTTGCTTCTTAAAATGACTGTTTCTGGTTACAGTATTTTCAGCACTATAAGGCGCACCAGTTTATAAAGCACAGCCCTAAAACATAGTCTGTTGCGACCTTTTTTCATATATAAAGCCTACCCAATTATAGGGCGCACGGGATTAAAACAACAGTCAGTAAAATGTACCGTAAATATGCATTGATTGACAATTGCATAACATTAGATGCAGCAGGGGGGGATTTTTTTAAGGGTTATTGTTCCATCTTCTTTATTCATTATCCATTTTCTGTTATCGGTCAGTTCATAATACGCTACAAAGCCTGGGAGCCGGGACTCTTACTCTCAGCCAAAAGGCCAAGCTAAGGTCCTAGCCTTAAAGCCTTGTGCGATCATTGCGAATTTTTATATGCGCCTTATAGTGCGGAAAATACGGCCAAGAATTTCACGATTACGGCATGCTTCTTTTGCCACCGACTCGGTTCAAATAACACAGCCGGCCAATCGAACCCTATCGACTGAATCACTAACAATTCAGCTGATTCAAGAAAAGGCAATGGGTCTTATCTCGTCATCACACTATTTTTGATAACGGTATTAAATTGATGAAGGTATTATTGGTCAAAGTCAAGTCATAGTCAGCCTTATTGTCAATTCTGCAGCATGAACAGAGAATTAAAATTGCGTTTCTCTCAGCCCTCATTGACTGGTGCTGGCCCATTAGAATATTGTCAGACATTAAACCGGTCCGTAGTACAAAAAAGGTTGGATACCAATGAACACAGTAGTGTTTTGCTGACTTGCAAAGTTGAGATTCTGAACTGAATGAAGAGAAGGGCATTGTTGGAAGTAATTTACTGAATATATATATATATATATATATATATATATATATATATATATATATATATATATATATATATATATATATATATATATATATATATATATATATATATAAAGCGCATGGCTGTGCAGTTCAAAATCGAAGTCAAAGTTTGAACGTAGTGCGGTTGTGAAACAACAAAGCACTGCAGCTTTTTGAGGTTTTGTAGTGAGTGATGGAGTTTTGGCCAAACACAATTGTTACTGTTCGAGTTTTAAAAGCGCCGACAAATCACAGGTAAGTTTTAATAATAGCACAAGCCAATAAACGCGATTCAAAGTTTGCAAGCGCCACCGTTTGAGCTCATTGAGTGTCATGGCAGACTCCGTAAACCAAGTCCCAGAGTCAACAAACGAGAAGGAAATGAAGCTTGCACCGAAGAAGGGCGGTACATGACTTGTTTGGACCGATTCTGGTTTTGATGAATCGAACCTGGAGCTGAAGAAAACGCCCGTTGTAGAATTTGATTTGCGTAGTCGCTAGGTCCAGAGGAAACACAAGTCATTTGTACCAGCACCTTAAAAATGATCACATATTGAAATACACGGCATGTCAAAAAGAATTACAAGTAAAAGACGAAGAAGGTGCATCTACAAGTGGACTGAGAGGAAAACAAACCTCCTTCAAAGCAGCATTTGCAACCTTGACCCCGTACGAAAAAAGTTCGCAAAGGCACAAAGAAATAACCAATGCTGTGACTCTAGGGGGCGCTAGTAAAACACTGGGGAGCCAAGGGACCGCCAGCCTGCAAAAGTTTGTGAACCATTGGTCTAGTGTTTTGCCGGCCGCCTCCATGGGGAGTACTGTTAACTATGGTTTACTGCCGTCCGTCATAGCGTTGTCATGTGGTTATGTCACATGTGTGCAAATGGTCATTCCTAGTTAGCTAATCGATAGGATCCGCCGCGACCCGGGTTAGATTTCCGTTGCGTCCAATGTCATGCAATTATAAAATACAACTATCCAGGTGCCTAGCAGCCTGGTGTTTGGTTTTCGTATTTGACTCTACCATTGCCTTGCTCTCTAAACCCTGTTGGCACCATTGTTATTCCAATGTTTTTAGCGATTCCAATTTTGTTTACATATAAGGTGCACCGGATTTTAAGGACAAAGTTCTGTCCAATTTGGGGTTTTGCTCCTTTTACTCCAAAAGAATAAAAAAGAACAACAAAAATAAATCACACAGAGCCATGTTTGTACATATGGTTCAGGGTATATTTTGGTTTATTATTTCACTTCCACGCCGGACTTGACGTCTTTACTCTCTGAAACTACTTTGCCATTTACCAGAGTTTGAGTGACCGTCACCACTTTGGTCTCAACCGTCTTCTTATTGAGGGCGTCCTCAAGCCTGAAAGAATGGACAAGATCTGAGTCAGTGAATTAGTTGCAATTACTAATTACTCCATTTAAAAAGGGTTATCCCAGCTTACTGGCACCCAAATGTGGCGCGTTACTCTGAAAGTAACTGTCTCGTTAAAAATTACTGTATACTGTATACACGCATTGAAGCTGACATCCTGAAATTGCTGTAAAATAGCCACCCAATAAAGGAAATAGAAGTAAAGCAACCTTTGGAAGTAAAGCCTTCATATTTATTTGGACGAATTGTGCAGTTTTGAGAGCTTGTAAACAAACACTGAGTCAAGACACTACATATCCACATCCATATTGGCTTCTGTCTACTCGAAGATTACTTCTTCATTTCTAAGTTCTACCCAAGACATTTTCTTTTTTCTCCGGGCATGGATTATTAAAAGTAAGATTAAGCAAATAAAAAGACCAAAATCCAGCACACTTACTGTAAATTCTGTGCTCACGTATGCCCCTTTCATTAACTAGGTTTGTTGTCCCTGTATAAGCCACAACCCCATCCTAAGCGTTTCTTACCATTTGCTTCTGGAGACACACAACCAAATATGCTCATATAAACTGACCCCCGATTTCAGTATTTTGTTTTATAGTTGTAAATATGGTTTGGATGTGAGTGTAGGTTTGGAAGAGTATCTTCATGGTGAGAAATTCAGTGTGTTGGTGTTCAGTGCTTGAGACAGCGGCACCGTGACTGTAATCACATGAACTTTTAAGGCATATATGACTCATGTGTTGCTACACAGCGTGCGAAGGCGTGACTGCTTGCGATAAGAGGACGTTGTCACTAATAATAAAACGTTTGTAAGGCGTTAGTCCCGACTGTGCTCATCACACCATGTTAACTCACTTCATGTCCTTGCCGCCGTCAAGTAGCCTCCTGTACTCTATAATCTCTGCCTCTAGTTTGATTTTGATGTTGAGGAGACGTTCGTAATCACTTCTGTCTTTTTGGATGTCAGCGCGGATCCGAGTTAGCTCTTCCTGCCGGCTCAAAAGGATCCGGTTGAGTTCTTTCATTTCCATGCTGTTGCGCATTTCGATTTCCTGGACAGTCCTCTTCAAACTTTCGAGCTGGTTAAAATATGTTGAATTATTTCGTTGTTCGATTTTTTTTTGGTATTAATTAGATTTATTCATTATATCATTTATCAAAATGAAGAAGAAAAATTACCAGGCTGAGAGCTGACTGCAGATCAATTTCCGTTGTGTGGAAAGTCTTCCTGCTCTCAGTTAGTTCTGTTGCAGCTTGCTTCAGGCCTGAAGTATTCTCAGTCACTTTGGCCTGCACACTTACGATCTACAGTATGCATAAAAATGAAACACAGAGTTTGTAACAATGGCACTTAGAAAAAATGTCTTGCCAGATTAGGTCTTTAAAATATCAGATACAGACTTGAGTTGATCCGCTAGGTTGCGGTTAACTTTCTTGCCTGGGGTATTCTTATATAAAAGCAATCTTGCACACAATATCCATTTTTAACCAGTTAAGACCATCGAGTCTCACAAAGGCAAATAAAGAGGCCAAGATTGGTCTTTGCTAGCATTGCTGGGCTTTGCATTGCCGGGCATTCTACTTGGGTGAGGTTGTTGGGGCCTCTTTTTGTCTAAAAAACACCAGGGAGCCACTAGGGAGTGCCAACGAGTCGCATGGCGGTATGCAGCACCAGAGACACTTGTACATGAAAGCAGATGTTTGATTATGTTTGTATTTACTGGGGGTGTCTTGACATTAAACCTAGCTAATTTAGATTTTAGATAATTTATTTAAGATTTAGGCAGACAGACAGAGAGACGGACAGAGAGACGGACGGACGGACGGACGGAGAGACAGACAGACAGACGGACGGACGGACGAAGAGACGGACGGAGAGACAGACAGACAGACAGACAGACACAGACAGACAGACAGACAGACAGATAGATGGTTAGACAGACTTACATTAAATTAGATTAGAAGTTTGGATTAAATATAGCGAGCGTTCAAAATAAAAGAACCGGGCTGGGATTTATGCAAACCTTACAGTGTGAAACAATTTCATAGGAATACCTGAGACTCATGCCACGTTTTGACCTCCTGCGCATTTTTCAGTATGATTTTCTCGTATTTTTCCCTCATCTCCTCCATGACCCTGGCGATATCCTGGCCTTTGGGGGCATCGACGTCCACATGGACTCCGACTTGACTGATCTTGGCACGCAATTCTGCAACATCCTGTCAAAAGGGAAATAAACAGGGAGCAATTTCCCGAGGAAAGCCCATCCTGTGTCGTGAGTTAAACAAACACATGTTTCATTTGGGGGTAAATGCTCACTCACAACATCATGGTTCTTCTTAAGAGTGATTTTTTCTTCTTTCAATGATTCAATGTCACTCTCCAAGTGCAGGCGGATCACATTTGTGTCATCTAGGATCTTTCGGAGTCTCGCTACATCACCCTCCACTGTCTGACGCATGCACAGCTCATACTCCATCCTGAAGAGACATAAGGCGGGAACGGATGTTTTAGCTTCATATCTATAAATAGGAACCCAAAGACCACTAAGCAGAAGCACTCACTTAATCCTAAAATCATCTGAGGCCAGGCGGGCGTTGTCAAGGGAAATAGCAATTTGCATGTTGCCCTTAATCTTGTCGAGAATCTGAAAAAAAAGTGTGTGTTCTTTTATCATTGAATGTAGGAGTTCTGACATTTATGGTAAGACGACAATTTTTATTCTATTTGTAAATCAAACACAAAAAATGTGGGATAATGCATGTTGTTCAACTTTACATAAATAACTTGAACATCAGAAATGACAAAGTTAAATAAAGATTATTATTCATTAATAAAGAAGTAACTTGATGTAACAATAACAGTGCAATGCAATACCTGTATTACAATATCAAAAACATTCGCAGGTTAGTGTGGTTAAAATAACTCATAACTCATTCTCATTATTATTATCATTATCATTATAAGAATAACAATTACTGTATCATCATTATTATTAATGTTGTTTAAGTTGTTGTCTAATTTAATATGTACAGGTTTAGTCTGGTGGTAAATGTATTTATAATTTTTTTAGGAAAGTTTTAGCCAGTGCGGCAGTTATGACTTCCAAAATCAGCAATATTGGTCATTGAATTTAAATATATTCTCTCTTATGTGTGTGTTAACAATGCCCAACTGAGTTCAAAGATCTCTTATTCTTTATTTTCCACTGTGCCTACCTGCTTCTATCTTACTTTTATCAGAGCTGTTTGGGATTAAAAACTTTTGGTTTGCGGAATGGGGTCTTGGGGGAGTGCTGGAGAGTGACATCACTAATACAACAGCAGTTTTTTTTCTATATCTATTTTTCAGTGTAGCATGAAAAGGCCTGCTTCCAGTAGAGTCCAAACCCCAACCTTGACCCTCAAAAAGTTTAAAAAAAAAAATTAAGTGTATTTGAGACAACTAAGAAATGCACTCACTGGTAAAAACATAATGAATAAGCAACTGACTTTGTGCCAAGAGATGGCAGCAGAGAGTAACAGAGTTCTAAATTCAATACAGCTCCATTAAGTTTTAAGATTTGCCTTAAAAATTATATACCCACATCAGTCAAACACAGCGTTATGATCTGCAGTATACAGACAACCATAATTCATTTTTCTAACATCAGAGATCTAAGTCACATGACATGGCCTTTGTCAAATATTCTATTGTATATCGTATGCGTTGTAAAATCAAATGAAAGGATTGTGCAGTTCAAAGCAGATGTAGCATTATTTTCACCTTTTTTTCAAAAACAAAATGACCATCAAAACCAAAACAACTTCTAGTACCTTATTTCCTCTCATATAAGCCTACATTGCATGGAAGTGACCCCTTAAGACTGCTATAGATTAGACACATACGAAAAGAATTTCATACTCAAAATATAAATAAAATCTATACTTAAACATCAATACTATTTAATTAAGTTGATAGTAAAGCTTTATATACTGGTAAAAGGTAAAAATATATATATATATATTTTGACCAATTACTCTACCTACAAGCAGCGCTTAAAGGAGGACATTCGTTCACCATTTTTGTATTTCGCAATCATTACCTTTTTCGACTCCATTGTTACCGTTGTTTACTTTTCTTACTCCTTATCACTAACATTCTTGGGACCTAGTATTGTGGGCAGGAAATGGGAATAAAACAAACAAAATCACGATAAAATGCGATGTGGTGCTTCTCAAAAACATTTGAGACAGCACTGATTGACAGAACAGGAAGAGTTCGAGAAAGGAATAATTGCCATCTACTGTTAAGGATTATTAGCGTTATTTTGCCAAGACAAAGGCCTGCCACCCACTAAAAACGGGTCTGTAACTCATTTGATGCAAAATACACCTTAAGGAATTAAAGCTGTCTTACCTTGGCTCTCAGATCTGCAATGATAGCATTATATTTGCTGTAATCCTTTCCATCGAGGGGCCCCTTCTTCTCAATCGCCTCTCTGATTTTGATCTCCAGCTTGCTGTTAGCCTTCTCCAGAGTCCTCACAGTTTCCATGTAGCTGGCCAGGCGGTCGTTCAGTTGCTGCAGAGCAAACTTCTCATTCCCAATAGCTAGGGTCCCAGGAATGAACCCTGCGGACTCGTAATCGTACCCACTGCTATACCTGTTTCCAACTTGGGACTTAGTTGTGGATGTGGAGATCTGAATTCTACTGCCACCTGCCCCGCCATACACTGTAGGAGCGTATGTACGAGAGGCATTCTGTTTTACTACAAGGTGCCCACCTGTCTTGAGCGCAAGTGCGGGGCTCTGTTTCACATTGAGGTGCTCCATAACCAATTGTTGACTGAGCAGAAGTGTTTGGGGCAGATGTGTTTGGCAGCAGAGAGTACATTCGTGGGACAATACTGGAGTTTTATATAGGAGTGTGCAGGGCTTTATGACTCCTGACACTCCTCTCATATCTAAATTGTGTTTTCACCTTTAAACGTTTTGTGAAGACTTTGTCCAAGCACGAACCACAATCACGCAGACTGCCATTGCCATGAAAGTTTTCTTTGGTTATGTAAAATAACCAAATATATATATAATATATATATAATATATATATATATATATATATTTATATATATTTTTTTTATTATATTATTATATATATATATATATATATATATATATATATATATATATATATATATATATATATATATATATATATATATATAAAACAAATATAATATAGTGTGATAACTATAAAAAAAGTCAAAAGAATAACAGTTCATGGATCCCTTAACTGCCAGGGGCACCATTGAGGACGCAACTATGGACAACTTTCTTTACTGTTCCTGGCCTGATTTTTGGTCGTGGTAAAGTTGGTAATATTATTGGCCCAATTATTTTTTGGTCTACCTCTCTTTCTGCCCCCCTGGACTGTGCTCCGGAGAATAATATTGGCCAGTCCTGATGATCTTGTGGTATGACCATACCACACTGCAGTTTTCATGTGTGCACAGTTGACAACAGTTCTTAGTAAGGACCAATGTGCCTTATGATGGTGTAGAGCACTGTTTCATTTGTCACATGGGCTATGTATCTGATGTCTAAGAGTTTTCTGTATCATTGCATCTCCATGGCCTGGTTATTTTCTTTCCAGCTTTGCTGTGAGAGTCCACATCTCACAAGTGTGGAGGAAGATGGACATACCCGCGCTTACATGAGTCTGATTTTGTATTTCACTGCTATGTCCTTGTCCCTCTGAATGTAGTTAAGCCCGGCAAGTGCAGCTGTTGTTTGAGCTATCCTAGACCTGATTTCTAGTTCTGACCTCTATTCTGATATGACAGATCCAAGATATTTAAACTTGGTGATAGGTTCAAACTCTTGGAGGTTGATGGTGGTGTTTGGGGTGATCAGAAAATATAAAGAGATTTGATACATGGTTACTTGAAGAGGGGCGTGTAGTTTGACCATAAGATGATATTGTTTAGTTTCCGTTTTAATTGGATTTCTCTTAAAAACCATAATTTTATAAAAGCGTTATGTCATCTAACAAGTTGCTTTCTGTCAAGGATTGTATCGCTGTTCCTAATATATTCTAAAACAAAACCAAACCAAAAAAAAAAAATACTTGTCAGTCTATTTTAATAGAGATAGACCATGTGCCTGTGGTGTGTCTTGGGCAAGTACAGCCTGCTCCCCCGCATTAAACAGATTTCCATGGATACTAGTAGCAGGAGAAGCCTCCTCATCTAATTCAGATACAGCCCTTTCATCATCTGGTCGCTATTGTTTTTCGGTGTAAAGTGTCATCCTGCTCTCCAGAAATGAGTTGGACCTCGGCATTGACAGCCATTGGCATGTGACAGTACTGGAGAAAAAACGATTTTGTTCTGCAATAATGAGTATCAAATGACTATCACAACATACAAGACACATTGCATAACTTGTGGCTCTCGTATTTTTGTTGTAAAACAAACTTTATGGTGATGATGTTATCCAGCCTTAGCTTTTGTGGCATACTAAAATCTCTTTGACCTGTAAAGGACTTTGCATTTTGTATAGTTTTGTATCTATATACAAATAAGTTATGTATTTAGAAAAATCAATTCCTCCCCTTACAACTAACAGTATAACTCCGATGTCTCACGTGCATTATGAATAAATACAGAGGAGAAATGACCAAGTTGTGCTACTGCTTCTATAGAAAATTAAAATAAATTCTAATAAAGAACACAAATGCTCCAACCTGTTTTTTTTTTACCAATCGCTGTCTGCTAAATGAATATTATAAATAGTGAATATTGTTGTTTTTTTTTTATATGGACCGATAACTGTGTCGTTGTGTAAGTCTTACCCAAATACTACTATGTCTTGGTTAGTTGGTTGGTTGGTTGGTTGAATCCCTTAACCACAAGGGTTGCCCATCCGTTTCCAGGCCACTATTATGTATATTATTATTGTATTTTTTTATTATTACTGTTATTTATTATTGAATTTATTGGTTCTATTATTATTATTATTATTATTATTATTATTATTATTATTATTATCATTATTATTATTATTATTATAGATCCATCTTCTCTTTTTATGATTTATTTATTTACTCAATTGGTTACTTTAGTCATTTGGATGGTGTGAATGTGTTCTATAGATTGTGAAAAGACATGTTCACGTTTCGATCAATGGATAGACCTATGTTTACAGTTGTCTGTACCACCATTGATGAAAAAATGTTAATAGAAATATTTGAAGAAAAAGGAAACAAAGAACTGTTTCACGAAAGAATTGATTATGCACCAAATGTGGTTCATCTTGTGTTTCATCGTTGTGTGTTACTTGATGCAAAACAGATACAAAAAATGCTCCCATGTTCATTGGACAATTGTTTTTATCAAATACCTCAAGAAGATTATTTTTTGCACTTTTTAAATTCCTAATATTACTGTAATTGAATCAGTGCAGGTGCATTATTTATAGATCCTAATTCCATATGGAGTTAACCAAGTGTTTGTGACGCATGCTCTACTGTAAGGATTAATGTTTCTTAATGCAATCTGTAGTATGAGGATACTTTAATGATAAAATGTCAGTTTCACTTCTCCAATATATTATAGAGCAGTGTTTTTCATTCCTTTTTGAGTCAAGGCAGACTTTTTTTCAGTAAAAAAATCTTATTGTGCAACGTCCATTGAAAATGTTAAATAAATCATTTCCACAGTATAACATTTTTGTTAACATTTGTGGTCATTATTCTTTCATTCATTCATTCATTATCTGTACCACTTATGCTCGGTAGGGTCGCGGGGGAGCTGGAGCCCAACCGAGCTATATTCAGGCAGTGGGCAGGGGACACCCTGAACTGGTTGCCAGCCAGTTGCAGAGCACACAGAGACAGATAACTCACTTGCTCATTCACACCTAGGGACAAATTGGACCGGCCGATTAACCTGACATGCATGTTTTTGGAATGTGTGAAGAAACCGGAGTGCCCGGAGTAAACCCACGCAAGCACACGGAGAACATGCAAACTCCACACAGGAAGCTTCTATCTTATGACCTCGAAACTGTGCCGCACACACGCTAACCACTGTGCTGCCTTGCTGCCATTTTTGGTCATTATTTTGCTTTAATTTTGAATTTTAGTATGGGTTTTTTTCTTGTTCTATTTAGTTTTTAAAGAAATGTAATGCTTAGAATAACAGATTTGTTGAACAAAACATGTGTTGCTACGTTCGAATTCATTTTCAGTTTTTTTTTATGCTAAATCATTCAAATAGGCAAAATAAGTTGTAGTGGGGCAGCACGGCGGCGCAGTGGTTAGCGCATGCGCAGCACAGTTCTAAGGTCTTGGGAATCTCCTGTGTGGGACTTCGTGTGCTGAGTTTGTATGTTCTCCCCGTGCTTGCGTGGGTTTCCTCCGGGCACTCCAGTTTCCTCCCACAATCTAAAGACATGCATTTCAGGTGGATTGGCCGGTCCAAATTGACCCTGGGTGTGAATGAGCGAGCGAGTTGTCTGTCCCTGTGTGCCCTGCGATTGGCTGGCAACCAGTTCAGGGTGTCCCCTGCCCACTGCCCGATGATTGCTGAGATGGGCCCCAGCACCCCCGCGACCCTACTGAGGATAAGCGGTGCAGCTAATGAGATGAGATGAGAAGTGGCAAAATGAAGCCCCAAGAAGCAGCGAAGCCCTCAGGGGAAATGGTCCACACACGTAGGGGCTTCAAGACGTATCATTACCTCGACTAAGCCATCATGTGGACATAAAAATGTATCACATGCTTGTGTAAAATATGTACCAAATACAAAATATATATATATTTGAAGAGTGTATCAAAATTTGTTCCGCGTTACTTTGTGCGTATGCAACAAGTGAAAAGGGAGGTAAAATAAAGTGCGTATTCATTTTTTTTTAAAAACAATATCATTTTCCCATGTTATTGGGCAGCACAGCAGCTGGGTTTTTAGCATGTCCGCAGCACAGTTCTAAGGTAATGGGTTCAAATCCGGCTGCCGGCCTACATGTGCGGAGTTTGCATGTTCTCCCTATATTGCGTTGGTTTTCGCCGGGCTCTGCGGGTTTCTTCCACATTCCAAAAACATGTTTGTCTGGTTGATTGGTCAGTCAAAATTGTCCTGGTTGATTGGTCAGTCAAAATTGTCCCTAGGTGTGAATAAGCAAATGAATGGTTGTCTGTCTCTGTGCGCCCTAGAGCTGGCTGGTAGTGGTAACCAGTCAAGGGTGTCCCCTGTCCACTACTGAGAAAGAGAAGTGCAGATAATGGATGGATTTTTTTTCCAAATTTATTGGACCCAGGCGCTTTCTTTCACCTTCTTTTGAACTAACTTTCACAAGGTACAGAAAATAAAGCAGGGGTGCATAGATGAGCTGGTTTGTAGTTGGAAGTGCAGTTTCTGCGATTCTGATGGGGGCTTTCAATTCTGGGGTTGTTTCTCTGCCGCTTTTATTTCGAACCACATTCAAAGCTAACTAAATATTTCCTGAATCAGTCACGTGGTACAGCCACTTTGCAGGAATACATACGTCACCGCTTGCATCATCAACACACACCTCAACTCGCGGTCTATATACCACTCATCTAAAATACATGCTTCAGGGATTTTAGCCGAGAAGCACATAATTAAGAATAAGGTACAAGATTTTACCTGTATTTTATCTATTTTACTTTGTTTTCAGTGCCTTAGCATCTTTTATAAAAATAACAAAAAAGATTAGCAAAACTAATCTATAGAACAATGTTCTAACTTTTCTTTTGTTCAACATTTAAAAACAGCAAAGTACTGTTTTTTTTAGTTATTTAATTATATTTGGAACCATTATAAGCTTTGTCAATCAAAAAGAGTTAATTAATATAGTTTCCTTTACTACTGCATGAGCAGATTATTAGTATACAAAAAGATAAAATTGGGCGATTTCCTTTGGCACATAAGACAAGGTTTCACAGTACACTAGTGTGCCTCACTACAACAGTTGAAAAACACTGTTTTAGAGTAGATATATAGATATAAATTTTTGACAAATGCTATGACATATTTTCCTGAAACTGAACTGAAAATGTATGCTTCTCAGCTTATTTTTTGGTTCAAACCTTTCATGTAATGTTTCCATAGAGTACTGTTTTTGTATATGTCATGTGATCAATAAGGTACTAAATCAGTAGGCTCAGCTACATGCTTCAAGTTTCACACAATCCTGAATACTGTGAATGAAAGTTGTCTCTTACTTGTTTAATTCTCACGTCTATAATTGTTGGGTGCATATGTAGAAAGACTCAACAAAGAAACAAATAAATCCCCGGAATGAACTTTATTGATATGTCTTAACCTCACAGCAGAATAGACGGACAGACTAAGCCTGACAGAAAGAAAAACAGTAAAAGCCATAAAAGTGATGATTTGACATGATATGGTCCTGGTATTAATTTGTTTGTAAACATCCACCCTCTGTCCCGACTACAAACACATAAATAACAGAACGTCTTTGATGAAATAAATAAAAGGTGATTTAACTTTCTTCTGTTCCAGTTTTTCATTCAGTCAGCTTAAGCAGGGTTTAGGCAAAAGAAGTCCACAGTAGCTAATTACTGTAGCGGTTTTAGTCTAAGGGTTAGTTACTGATGAACTAAAATGCCATGAGTCAATTGGAGCAAAATATCCGATTTGGCCAAATTTGGTTTATTGTTATTAGTTGTTACAAATATGTGATAGCTGCTTTGTGTGTTTTAGAGGTTTTTGGTCTCTGTGCTGGAGGACACAACCTTGCCATCCACTAGGGTCTGTGTCACTGTCATCACCTTGGTCTTTATGGATTTCTGCTGCTCTTCCAGAGCATCCTGGAGTCTGAAGAGAAAAATATCAAATATTAAGGTCTACTACTAATTCCCAAATGTATCCTATTTTTCACCGAGCACTCTACACACTTGAAGTCTCCACCATCCAGGAGTCGCCTGTAAGTCGCAATCTCTGCCTCGAGCTTCATCTTCATGTTGAGCAGGGTTTCGTAGTCCTGGGTCTGCAACTGGATGCTGTTACGAAGCTGTGTAAGTTCAGCTTCCAGGCCAAGGATGATAGTATTCAGGGACTCCATCTCTATGTTGTAGCGCATCTCTGTGTCCCTCAGCGTGCCTTCCAGGGATGCTTTCTGTAAAAGAGACAAAGCAAAGGGGTTAACCCATGGAAACTGTGAAACCAGTTGGCTGATGACAGCACCATAGCGACGAGTCAGCCATGTGTAACGCTTATCCCAACAAAAGCGTGTGTGGGTGCTGAGTTGAGCATTTCAGGGAGCTGAGATAAGCGTTGTGTACAGGTCAATGAAGTGTGTTGGCTTAGTGCTTCTCACCAAGCTCCTTTGTGACTCCAGTTCGATCTCTAAGGTTTGAAGCTGTCTACGAAGGTCGTTCAACTCTGTCTGAGACATCTTCAGGGCTTCTGTGTTCAAATTGACCTGCGTCTGCACTTCTGTTATCTGAAATTAGAAATCCACATTGGACTGTGTACTTGGTCGAAGTGTAGTTTAATTTCAGAGACTTACCTGGGATTCATGCCAGGCTTTTAGTTCCTCTTGGTTCTTCTGTGCCATTTTCTCATACTTTGCTCTTATTTCTGCCATGATTTGAGCGAGGTCTTGACCTTTGGGAGCGTCTACATCAACGTGTACTCCCGATTGGGCAATCTGGCTACGGAGCAACTCAACTTCCTGGAGAAAAAAAACAGAATATTTTTTTGTAAAAATAAAATAAAGGTTTCCTTTGCTATCGAATGTATCATTTTTTTCATGTATAATATCTGTATTTATTTATTGTCCACATGAATGTTTGTCAGGCAATACTCCTTCCCACTTTGGCTCGCAATGATTTATTTCTGCCAAAAATACGTTTGGCCTCATTATAAACACATTTCAAGTTTAAGGAGTAAGAGGGTCATGTGAAAAAGCCTCCAACTCAGAGGTAATTAACTAAAACCAGAAGCTTGTCACCAAAATGGGTGAGTGTTTCTAGGAAAATCTCCAAAAATGTATCTAGTTGTACTCACATTGTCGTGGTTCTTCTTGAGATGAATGAGCTCCTCCTTCAGGGTTTCAATTTCGCTCTCCAGGTTCATGCGGCTCATGTTGGTGTCATCAATCACCTTCCTCAAACCAACAATATCGGCCTCCACAGATTGGCGGATAGCCAACTCAGACTCGAATCTGTTCAGAAAATATATGATTAAAACATTTATAAAAGTTGTAGATTAGATTTACCATCTACAAACTATTTTTGCTTTATAAGTATGGTGGACCATTTAGCATTTAATACATGTCATTATGCTTTCTTACAATGACTGTCCTTGTCCCGTATTGTTGAGTATTTCACTAAAAGCAATGAGGATTTTATGATTACAGAAATTATATAATCATGACAGGGATTTATTGATAGTGTGACCACAGCCGTTGGCTTTATGTTCCCTGTCCTAGCAAACAATCGGGCCTTACTTCACTCTGAAGTCATCAGCTGCCAGGCGAGCGTTGTCAATACTGAGAACCAGGCGGGCATTGTCCATGGTGGCATCAAACACCTGCAACAGGTTTTACAAAAGAGGAAGGCAGTTTGAATTGAAATTTGATGACAGGGAATAGTACATAAAGCTTTTATCGACACAAGTTGAAAGGCTTTTTAAGACAAAGAAAGCGTGCTTTTTTTGGCCCATACGCGTTAGCAGATGCGCTCATAAAAAACCTGCTAGGACCATTACTGCCAACATTACCACTTTACACTGTAGACAACCACTTTTCACCCCTTAAAAACAGGTACCGCTTTTTTTTTCTAAATCTACCGCCTTTTCAAATTTGAACCAAAAATAATCTTACCTTGAGACTAGTATTTTAGTCTACAGCTGCTTAATTTCAAAGCATGTCTTAGTCTTTGTGCGTCAATAAAACACTCTTAAAATTGCATTTGATGTGCCGTTTTGGTAAAAGCTTCGCTCTCGGTTTTGAACATGCACTTTTTTTTAATATCCTGGAGATGGATTGGGGTTTGTCTGTAGAAATAGAGTGAGCGATAAAATCTACTGTTTTTTGTCAAAAGGTTGTCTTGATGTAAGACTATTAGCAAATTAGCACTGATTGAAGGAAGCCATTTTAGTTAATGGCCATCGGCTCTTTACCAAGAACATTCTCTATATTAACTGTAATAAGTGAGGTTGTCCTTTGATAGATTCAGAAAAGCTTAAGTTTGTATTTATGCCAAACTAAATCAGGCTGGATTTAAAAAAAAAATGTTCTTGTCTGTTACAATAAAACACAGTTTGTAGGTTCCAAATTATTCAGTGACTTAATGCATATGCTCGAACAGACACATGGTTTGTGTTTGCATTGTAAAGAGTACAGAAGGTGAAGGTGTAAACATCCAAGAACCAATTGGAGTTTGCCACCAAGTCAACTGCTGAAAAACAGGATAGTTGAGCCAACAGGATAGGGGCCTATGATTTGCATAAGGAAGTTGGGAATAGAGGTCACAGCGCTACGTGTGCTAAAGCGTATGTGTGTTGACTTTCCTTCTGTGCCGTTTTCGCAGATGTTACAGAATATATTTTTTCAGTTGGGGTGGAAAGAAAACATTTACATAATATTTGCATTCTGCCAACAGAAAATGAAGATGTAAATATTTCTCCAAATTTGAATTCCGTCATTCTCATCAACGAAAATATCCTTTCCTCCTCTTTTCTGTTATTTTAAAGATTTTGTGACCTTGGAAATAGAGATCCTTTAAATTTAATACATGTAATATTCCCACAACCCTAAAACAATCTGTTTTAATAATTACTTATCCAGATGTACGTCAAGTAGGAAGGCTTACTGCATGAGTAATGTGAATGGTTCATTGTTTTCCAATCAATGTATACTGTTTTGATTATTGCGCAATTGCAAAGGAGATTTAAAAGATTCCTTATTTGGACTATTTTTGCATTTCGTCGTTTGTTGCTATCGGCCAATCATGTTCCTGTTCTTTGACTCCACACGCCTTAGGGCTGATCTATTTCTTATAACCTTGGCTCTGAAAGAGGAACGGATATGGGATTTTTTTTATTCTGAAGTCTTCCCCCCATGTTCCTTATGCAAGTTTAAAATCAATTGATGCCTTCTATCCATATTTTGAGTGACTACTAAAGATTAACCTTAACATTTTTCCACACACACACACACACACACACACACACACACACACACACACACACACACACACACACACACACACACACACACCTGTTTTAGTGTGAGTGCCACGTCCTGAGGCCTGTTCTGAAAATGGCTTTAACACATCATGACTTAATATCTAAAAATGCAGCAATACATGAAATAAGATATATTGTACATGTAAAAAGACTGATTCATTTGGTTCCTGGGATATTTTAAGTGGTCAATATCTGTTTTCCTTATCTGTGCGACCCATCAAGATCCATAGTGTATCTGGTACATCCCCCAGTTCTTGGCCCACAGAGGGAATGGGGTGGGGGCCGTTTGCCAAGGACCCACAGGAGGCCAGTCCTTCCTGTCTGCTAGGTATTCACTGCTGATGATTAACACACAATGCTAGAGTAGAGGGAATCTGACTAAAACACACCTATCTTTCTGACTCTAGGTTTTATTAATTCACTTGACCTTTGCTCACAATCCAGACTGCCACGTGGTTTTGGATCTAATGACAATCACTACAGTACATTGTTCAAATACATCCTCACCTTCCTCCTCAGGTCATCCAGGATGGCCTGGTACTTGCTGTAGTCCCTGTAGTCGGGTCCGCTCTTGGCCATGGCCTCCTTGATCTTAATCTCCAGCTTCTGGTTGGCCTGCTCCAGGTTCCTGACCGTTTCCAGGTAGTTGGCCAGGCGGTCGTTGAGGTTCTGCATGGCAAACTTTTCATTGCCGGTGATGTTGCTCCCAGAGCCGCTCACCTGGATGCTGCTGGAGAAGCCACCCCCTCCTACTTGGCCCATTCCAGAGCCCAGCCCGCTACGCACACTGGATGAGATCCTGACATGGCTCCCACCAGCGCCACCATGGATGGTAGGTGCCCTATACACAGAACCTTTGCCGCTGGACTGGCTGCGAACTGTGTATGTAGTTTGCTTAGAGGTTTGTTGCATCATTGCTGCAGAGATTCTAAAGAGAGGCACAGGCTGGGCTGGCTGAAATGGGAACTCACTGACACAAGGCAGAGAGGGGAAGCCGCTAAACTATATAAACCTTTTGGGCCTTCAGGCCCGCCCCTATGACCACACCTCCCCACCCTTGGTTCCCTCCTCCTTTTCCACCAGCCTAAACCGCAGCAGTGCTCCTAGCATGTCTTTGTCCATTTTGTATCTTAAATTGGGAAATCAATCTTGTAACTTTTATATCAGGGCATGTCAATCCAAGTTTCACCAAGGGCCACATACGCGTCATGGCTGCCCTCAACTCATAAATGTAACTAAATATAATTGGTACTACCCAAACGCATGCCAGAGAATCGTCAGGAGTAAACAAAGCTGTCCAGAGTTGCATTTTCAGTGGTGCCCCAACAACCCAGACGGCTATGACATCTGTGAACCATGATGTAAAATACCAGTAAATGTAACTGCTCTTTTATTTAAATTGACTGTAAACATATCAACTATTCAAGTCACAAACATTGAAGTTGCATTGTAATTAATGCCACTACAAATACTGTATACTCTGTAACGTGATAGATTCAAAACAGTGATGCCTCTTCATACGAGCTACTCAAGCTACCAGAAATTTGAAACATGAGATATCTTGAGCTAAAATGTTGCCCAACAAACAAGAGAAAATCCAAGTTACAAGAATTTGCTGACATTAAAGCTCAGGACCAGGGCTTTAAAGTGATTTTTTTTCCATCTTATTTATCTTATTAGAATAGAATAGAATATACTGTACCTTTATTGTCATTGTTACAAAATGGGTTAACATATTAGGAAGATCTGCAGGTTGTGAGGTTTAACTTTCATGTTTTTTGGAAGCAAGAAAATAATTAATTGGTTTTCTGTTGTTTTGTATGGGGAATCGGGAAATTCTATATTCAAGCACATTCCAGGAACGAATTAATCTCGTATGTAGAGGTATCACTGTATTACAAAATAACAACTTCTTCATGGACATTTTTTGGATCATTTATTTCCCAAATTGAATGGATGAATGAAAACTTTATTTCGAACATTGCAATAAAAACAGAAAAAAAAACAACTCAACAACAAAATAATGTTACATAACTTGTTCGAAAAGGGGTAGTAAGAAGCAGATGCTTATCTTTCCTACCCTTTCGTCTTCCCTATTAAAAAAAACAATGATAATAACAACAATAGTAATAGTATCAATGATAACAGTTATGATATAACAATAACAACTATTCCCAATCTCTCGAATCACTCATACCCCGTTTTCTTCATTTCTGTATTCCGCTAGTAATGTTTTTTGTATTTGAATTTAAACAAGTGAATAATTGAACATTGTTTGATCTCATCTTGTAAATTATTCCAAAGTTTGACTCCAGACACAGACACACACATACTTTTCCTGGTTGTTCTCACCTTTGGGATTATGAATTTACTACAGCCCCTTAAGTTATAATTTCCCTCTTTCCGAATGAATAATTTTCTTTATGTTTTCTGGGACTCTGTTTTTGTTGACCTTAAATAGCAGTTGTGCAGTGAAATTTTTTTTTAAAAAATAATTTGGACTGCAGGAATCAAATATTATTATGTTCTCGATATATATATATATATATATATATATATATATATATATATATATATATATATATATATATATATATATATATATATATATATATATATATATATGAACCTGTACTCCTGATTACTCAATTGAAATCAATTCTGTTGAGGAGCAAATTTCTTAATTTTTCCATGTGACTAGAATATGCATTTTGTTGTTGTTTGTCCTCATGTGATGCAGTAACACGTCATTTTTCACCCTTATGAGATTAAGAAACACTCTGTTATTGCACAACAAAATTCTCCATCCCATTTAGTCAGCAGAGTGACATACTGTAAGTTGATGCCGCACCCGCCAAACGGGAGGCTTTGTATTCCGTTATGATAATGTCACCATGTAGAGGCGTGTGTTCCATTGAAATTCTGAACAACAACAAGTTTGGTAAAAATGATTAAAATAGTATAAAAATAGATCACACGAAGTCACTAAAAAACCCTTTTGAATACTCTTTAGTCATATTCGAGACACAAAATGTAGAGTACATGCAGAACTAACCTTTTTAAGCTTAAACTTGCTCACCATGACCAAAAACTTGTTTACAAATTCACACAATTGTCAATTATAAAAATTCCAATATAAAGAGAATCCACAATAGCTGTTTTCATTGTTACACTGTTTTATAATGTTAAAAAGGGTGTATATATATAAATATGAAATATCATAATGTAGAATATTCTAATTACTGATGTATAAAATTCAATCTGGTGTTGTGTAAAACTCAATAGTTTTAACTTCCAGTCCTGCAGGTGAAATGAGTTTAATCTTTTTACATTGAAAATATTTGCCTTAGCGAATTGTGGTTGGGTGGGTGGATCCCTTGACCACTAGCGTCGCATGAGCACCATTTGCTATGGTGTGCCTTGGGCAAATACAGTCTTGTGGCGCACATCCCTCTCTATGCCTGTATCTAGATTTTGTATTTACGAAAAAAATCAAGGAGGTTTTTAGTATTTTTTTGGGCCTGTACGATAAAAGTGGATGGAAAGGTTGGATTCATATCAACTCAGACACAGAGGCCCTTGATTATTCATAGGCATCGAAAATTCCTTCTACGCAGAAACAGCTGCTGCAATTGGCCGAGAAATAAAAGAGGTTTTTATATTTTGCAAGTTGTGCGAATGTTCCTGGCTGTCTCAGCGCCAATCACGTATAAGACTTATATTTAGTGCTTGAGAGGTCCATTGCAGGTGAATAGTGTCAGATACCCACTCAGGGTAGCGCGGAAGCAAAGTGCAGAAACACTGGTTAATACAGCAAAACTAGGTAGTTTACTCTGGCAGGCTCAAGTTGCCAGGCGATAATCATGGTTGAGGTATAGGCTAGGGGTCGGTGTTCCAGTGAGTCCAAAAAGCAATGGCGACAGTCCAAGAGTTCGTTAGACAGTACTTGTGATTTAGAAGGGCAGGTAGGAGTTCGGTACACTGGAATGACAAAACGCCGAGACTAGAGTACTTGGGACGAGACATGGAGCCAACGAACCCACACCAAGCCAAGGAAACAGAGTGTTTAAAAAGTGAAGAGGGAGAGGTGTGATTGGAGGGCAATCACAACAAATGATACCAGGTGTGGGGGGAAAATTAGAGCTAGGAAGTGAGTGACCAAATAAGGCGGGCAAGAAAGAATAAGAGAGCGAGAAAGTGGGAGAAAAAGAGAACATACAAAAAAGCAGGACTGAAAGAACAGATTGTGACTAATAGATTTTATTTCCACCATTCCCTTCACTTGTGATTAAAAATTGTAATGATATTTCTAGCGGCTGACATTTACTCATCTTTCATTAAATTGCTGATCCAACAAATTCAATTCATGTCAAGCAGGGGGCAAGCCCTCCTTGGCGACCATTTGTTAAACAGGCAACAGGTCTCCAAAAGTATCTTCATGGACCATTCAACAGAGATCCAACTAGTAGAAGAGGCTCTTCGTATATTTGGTGCTGCAAAAAAGATGTTAACTTCTCTGTTGAACTGAATATTTCAGATTTTAGCTCATTAGAAAGTGCCTGTTTTCTTTCATTTTCACTTACTCAATATTGATAATATCGGTATTTGGAAATACTGGACTGTCTCAGAAAATTAGAATATTGTGATAAAGTTCTTTATTTTCTGTAATGCAATTAAAAAAACAAAAATGTCATACATTCTGGATTCATTACACATCAACTGAACTATTTCAAGCCTTTTATTATTTGAATATTGCTGAATTTGGCTTACAGCTTAAGAAAACTCAAAAATCCTATCTCAAAATATTAGAATATCATGAAAAAGTATACAAGTAGGCTATTCAACTAATCACCTGAATCATCTAATTAACTCGAAACACCTTGCAAGGGTTTCCTGAGCCTTAAAAACACTCAGCTTGGTTCAGTAAACTAAATCACAAGTATGGGGAAGACTGCTGATCTGTCTGCTGTCCAGAGGACCATCATTGATACCCTCCATCAGGAGGGTAAGACACAAAAAGACATTTCTCAAAGAGCAGGCTGTTCACAGAGTGCAGTTTCAAAGCATATCCACAAAAAGTCTGTTGGAAGGGAAAAATGTGGCCGGAAACGCTGCACAACCAAGAGAGATGACCGCAGCCTTAACAAAATTGTGAAGAAGAGCCGCTTCCAGAATTTGGGGGAGCTTCAAAGACAGTGGGCTGAAGCTGGAGTCCAGGTATCAAAAGCCACAGTTCACAGACGTGTCCGGGAAATGGGCTACAATAGCCGTATTCCCATGGTCAAGCCACTTCTGAACTCAAGACAACGGAAGAAGCGTCTGACTTGGGCTATAGAGAAGAAGCACTGGACAGTTGCAGAGTGGTCCAAAGTCCTCTTTTCAGACGAAAGCAAGTTTTGCATTTCATTTGGAAGTCAAGGCGCCAGAGTCTGGAGAAAGGCTGGAGAGGAGCAAAATCCAAGTTGCTTGAAATCCAGTGTGAAGTTCCCACAGTCAGCAATGGTTTGGGGAGCCATGTCAACTGCTGGTGTTGGTCCACTGTGTTTCATCAAGTCCAGAGTAAATGCAACTGTGTACCAAGAGATTTTAGAGCACTACATACTTCCATCTGCTGAAAAGCTCTATGGAGATGAGGATTTCATTTTCCAGCATGATCTGGCACCTGCCCACAGTGCCAAAACCACCAGTAACTGGTGCACTGACCATGGCATCACTGTCCTTGATTGGCCTGCTAATTCCCCTGACCTGAACCCCATCGAGAATTTGTGGGGTATAGTTAAGAAGAAGATGAAAGACACCAGACCTACAAATGCAAATGAGCTGAAGGCCGCTATCGAAGCATCCTGGGCATCAATAACACCTCAGCAATGCCACAGGCTGATTGCCTCCATGCCACGCCGGATTGATGCAGTAATCCGTGCAAAAGGATTCCCAACCAAGTACTGAGTGCATCAATGGACATTTTCAAATGTTTGATTTAGTTTTGCTGTTATAAAATTATTTTTTTACTTGGTCTGAGGAAGTATTCTAATATTTTGAGATAGGATTTTTGAGTTTTTTTCAGCTGTAAGCCAAAATCAGCAATATTCAAATAATAAAAGGCTTGAAATAGTTCAGTTGATGTGTAATGAATCCAGAATGTATGACATTTTTGTTTTTTTAATTGCATTACAGAAAATAAAGAACTTTATCACAATATTCTAATTTTCTGAGACAGTCCAGTATATGCCCACCCTTAAAAGGGTTAAATAAATGATTACGTTAATTATCTGGGTGACTGTTGATAAATCCCCCAAGTTGATTCACAGCTATTTGCACATTCAAATGAACAGCTGTTAGCTAGCTGGAATAGGCTACAGCTGTCAATGCTAATGAGAAAATGCACTGCAAACGGACGATTCAGTCTTCAATTGCTTCAAGTCTGTGCGGAATTTGTAACTCCTTTACTCTCTGACACCATTTTCTGGCTTCCGTCATCATTGCAGCCTGTCGAACTCCTTCTCTTTTGTGTGAAAGTAGGTGTATTTCTTAGATGTTTCTTGATTAACTCTCCTTTTTTCTTTTTGGGGGTATGGGTTGGCGTTTGGACTGTGCTTGAAACAGCCCTTTTCTTACTTTCACCATTTTCATGCTACACCGACAAAAAACTTCAGTTTTGAGGATAAAGTTAATCCCCCCAACCCACACTTTTTTGTATTCTTATATGAGGTTCTGCAGCCGAAAAAACTTAGCTAATAGTAAGATAAAAGCAGATAGGCACGGTGGAAAAAAAATATAAGGGCACTTCAAACTCAGTTGGGCACTGTGATCACATTGTCATGTCGAGCATGGTCGCCGTGGCGACCGGCTGGCCCCGCCCCCTGGTCACCGGCTGTAGCAGATCGTTTAATTTGCGTGTGTGCTTCTTAAAGGCGGGTTTTGGGTATTGCTGGTTGCTGGTTCATTGCGTTTTTCTGTTCTGCATTAATCTGTTCTGTTTGACTTGAGGAAGCCTGTGTTTTCCCGTTCTGAGTAAAAGCCTGTTTTGTGAGTATTCCTAGTCTGAGTTCCTGTTTGCCTGTAAGCCTGTTTTTGTTTTGTTTTGTCCCTGAGTGTTGGACGACTTTTATTTCCTTAATAAAAGTATCTGATCGTTAACGTTAATGAGTTCTCCCTTCCTGCCTCCTGCCTCCGTTCTGGTCCGGTCTCGTGACAGAATGAACCAGCCAAGATGTGAACTCAACACAATTTGGGGAGAGCTGGAGGAAGCCGTTTGGCAAGCGGCCAGTGAGGTCACCTTCCCTGCCCATTGGAACCACTGCTTCGCCCGTCGTGGCCATTGCTGTGCCTCGAATGGGGTCCCCGGGAAGATTTAACGCCGACCTGTCCGACTCTCCTGCCTGCCTGCCCGACTCTCCTGCCTGCCTGTCCGACTCCCCTGCCTGCCTGTCCGACTCTCCTGCCTGCCAGTCCGACTCCCCTGCCTGCCTGTCCGACTCCCCTGCTTGCCAGTCCGACTCCCCTGCCTGCCTGCCCGATTCCCCCTGATGATCGCCTGTCCGATTTCCCCCGATGATCGCCTGTCTGATTCCCCCTGATGATCGCCTGATTCCCCCTGATGATCGCCTGTCTGACTCTCCTGATGATCGCCTGTCCGATTCCCTCTGATGATCGCCTGTCCGATTCCCTCTGATGATCGCCTGTCTGATTCCCCCTGCTGATCGCCTGACTCCCCCTGATGATCGCCTGTCTGACTCTCCTGATGATCGCCTGTCTGATTCCCCCTGATGATCGCCTGTCCGATTTCCCCCGATGATCGCCTGTCTGATTCCCCCTGATGATCGCCTGATTCCCCCTGATGGTCGCCTGTCTGACTCTCCTGATGATTGCCTGTCCGATTCCCTCTGATGATCGCCTGTCTGATTCCCTCTGATGATCGCCTGTCTGATTCCCCCTGCTGATCGCCTGACTCCCCCTGATGATCGCCTGTCTGACTCTCCTGATGATCGCCTGTCTGATTCCCCCTGATGATCGCCTGTCTGACTCTCCTGATGATCGCCTGTCTGATTCCCTCTGATGATCGCATGTCGGACTCCCCTGCTGATCGCCCGTCGGACCCCCCTGATGATCGCCCGTCGGACCCCCTGATGATCGCCCGTCGGACTCCCCTGATGTTCGCCCGTCTGACTCCCCTGATGATCGCCCGTCTGACTCCCCTGATGATCGCCCGTCTGATTCCCCTGATGATCGCCTGTCTGATTCCCCTGATGATCGCCCGTCTGACTCCCCTGATGATCGCCTGTCCGACTCAGCTGCCGATCGCCTGTCCGACCCCCCCTGCCGAGCGCCAAGTCCGACCCGTCCAACGCCGACGGCACCTGCCTATTGCCGGTTGCTGGTTCATTGCGTTTTCTGTTCTGCATTAATCTGTTCTGTTTGACTTGAGGAAGCCTGTGTTTTCCAGTTCTGAGTAAAAGCCTGTTTTGTGAGTATTCCTAGTCTGAGTTCCTGTTTGCCTGTAAGCCTGTTTTTGTTTTGTTTTGTCCCTGAGTGTTGGACAACTTTTATTTTGCTAAATAAAAGTAACTGGTCGTTACGCGATTGAGTTCATCCTTTCTGCCTCCTGCTTCCGATCTGGTCCGGTCCCATGACACACATAAAAGAAAATGTTATGCTTTTAACTTTTCAAGGACACCTCAAAAGACACACCCCACCTTTAATGTCATTAAGACCATTTGAAATATTTTTGCACGAGATGTTGTTCCTTCCGTGCAGGATGTGAGTTGTAATTGTAACCCTGCTGTGAAGGATACAGTCAAACAAAGAAACAATCGCACAGTCTCCTTCGTAGGCACATCCAGACAATGACTTCTGAAAATTCCAGATGTCCCTCCTGCAAGTTTTTAATACAAGCGCATTCCATTGAAACGACTACTAAAGCTCAAAGATATGCTCAGAAACCTGAACCTCTGCCCACCTTTTTGAATCATCAGATGAGAAGACTTGTTATAAGATTCCAGGTTTCTAGTGAAAACAAACATGAAGTAAATTCTACTTCTTTGGTCCCTTCATTTAAGTGAGTAACCATCAAATTACTGTATGTTCAGACCCTATTGTTAATATTGCTGAATCTCACATATATGTTTTGTTTTTGGTCTTGAAAAGATCCTTATGGCAGGATGTTTACAAAAAGCTTTCCTTAACATTCCGTCATGTGGTTTTAGCCCCAAATATATGCTGTACTACAGACTAAACGATCCCATAGCAAACCAGACAGATTTCTAATTGGCTTAGTTTTGAACACCACCTTGTGTTTTGTCTTTGTCTATAGATGACCACGCCTAAGAGAGAAACAGATCTAAGGGTGTATCGATAAGACAAAGCAGATGATTGTATCTTATTTTAAACTCCCAGTATCCTTCTTTTCTAAATCAAAGCTCTAGCATTGGCCTGCTTAGACTTTTTCATGTGGAACAGAATGTCTCTCTACCCAATCCATTTTCTACACATGAAATTAAGATGGTGTACTTGGTCACACAAATTAAGTTCTCCCAGGGATAACTACAAAGACGTTAAGATCCTCAAATAACCTGGCACAATGTCAAGAATCTAATCCATTATTAGCCAAATAATCATCACCACAGAATTAATGCTTTTCAGCTACAGCTTACACTAAATCATTGAAACAGTTTTCTTGCTGTCTGTGAAGTGAGGAAAAATTGATGTTTTAAACAACATAAACGTAAAAAAAGTAGTGTTTGAAATGTGTAAACAATCATCAGACCATTTTAAATGACTCTAAGATCGTAGTTTGTTTGAAATCATACACTTATTAAACTGATTGAATTGAACTTGAAATATTGCTATACTTTTGAAGATTTTGTGCAATTTGATTGATTTTGAGGTCCAAATGTGATTCAACTTGCATTACACACTTGTGTGTGTTTTGCGTGACTCTAAGGAGAGAGAACTTGATGCACTGGCCGATGAGAATCTTTTCTAAGAGGTTTAAGGAGGCAAATCACGTGTGCTCTCTCTCTTTTGTTCCTTCAGTTAAACACAGGCAACCACATATACTGGTAAAAAGCCATCTGATTTTTTTATTTGAGTCACAACAGACATTTACTCCAATTTTTGAATGATCCCACTAAAGGCCATTCATTTATTTATTTTATTGTTCAACCAAGACCAAGAAACCAGCAAAATCATGATTTGGTGTTCCACATTTGAAACCCAAATAGTTGATTGAGATATAAAAATTGAAATCAAGGAATTTGTCCTTGGAAGACCAGCTTAATATTAAGTGTGCTTGAAAAAGATTTTGGATTTTGAACGGGGCCTGGACATAGTGGTAAAATAACTTTCAATAATGTATTTTAACCCTGACATTGTTATATTACAGGATACCTCAAGATGTCAGTTTGATCGTTAAGGTTGGGAAAAATGGCAAAGAAAGGTAGAGATAAACGATTGTCAATCATCACCCGACAGGGCAAGAAGGATCATGAAGAAAAAAAAAACTTAGAATCTAGTCTTGTACATATATGACTTACAACAAACACAAATATAGGGTTGCGTCCATTACTTCCAAAAGAAATAAAAAAAAAAAAAAAGCAAATGTGGTTCACTAAAAGTAGTTCTAACTTAAAACTCAGTGTGCATTTTTGTCTCTGAAACCAAAATGTGCAAAATATCTAATAAAACTGAGCGGAGAAGACAAAAATATGAATGTTAAGTTTCAGTTGTGGGCAGCACGGCGGCGCAGTGGTTAGCGCATGTGCGGCACAATTCATGTCTTAGGAACCTCCTGCCTGGGTTCAAATCCAGCTCCAGACTTCCTGTGCGGAGTTTGTATGTTCTCCCCGTGCTTGCGTGGATTTCCTCCGGGCACTCCTCCCACATTCCAAAAACATGCATTTCAGGTGAATTGGCCGGTCTAAATTGTCCGTAGGTGTGAATGAGCGAGCGAGTTGTCTGTCCCTGTGTGCCCTGCAATTGGCTGGCAACCAGTTCAGGGTGTCCCCTGCCCACTGCCCGATGATTGCTGGGATGGGCTCCAGCACGACCCCTGCGACCGTGCTGAGGATAAGCGGTGTAGCTAATGAGATGAGATGAGTTTCAGTTGTGGATGATGGACCCATGTGGAGAAGGTAGGAACTGCAGGCAAAAGTTCGCAAAAAGACGACAGTATTTATTAACCAAAATCAAGACGAAAGTACCAAACTGACAAGTGGGCACAAATCTACATTATTGTCCAAACAAGAAACAAACAAAAAAACAAACTTGACAAAGTTCAAACTAGGAACAACGACTGAAACTCGAAATGGAAACTGCAAGTAAGAAAGTCAAGAAGTCACAAATAAACCTGGTGTGGAAGTGAAAATGACACAAGGAGGATGACAAGAGAACTCAAAATGACCTGACAAAGATTGCTGAACCAAAATGTCTTTTTAAAGGGTTCAGGATAATTGGGAACATGTGTGTGGTAATTGGACACACCTGTGCCCAGTTCACAATGCCAGTTGTTGGCCTCTGGTGATTGAGGGTTTGCCAGGCCGTAACTATGTACACTTTCAAGAAGCATTCAAATTTATTTAATTACCCAAAATTAAACAACTGGGCCGTGACTGGCTGGCAACCAGTTCAGGATGTCCCTTGCCCACTGCCCGAAGATAGCTGGGATGGGCTCTAACAACCCCGCGACCCTACTGAGGATAAGCGGTGCAGCTAATGGATGGATAAAGAACTGGGTCTTTCATGGTATCTTTGACTTTGTGTGGCCTTAACTTGGGGTGATGGTTCAACCTATTTTCGGTTAGGGTCCACAAAATAAAAGGAAATATAACATAAGACATAATTTCAAAGTTACGTTCATAAGAGTTTAACAGTAGCTATTAAAATTCAACCCAAAATATTTCCTTACAATATTTATATTCAGTAGAGGTAAGTTCAGGCCTAAAAATCTAGCCCGACTGACCCAGGCTTGCGCCTGACCAATTAACTTGATTTGAGGGACCAAGCACGAAGAAAACATACATTTTTATATTCTATTGTAAAGACTTGGGAAGAGTTGCTTTTTAACTCTTATTTTACAAACACTGTATAAAAAAATCCATGTTTAGACTCTTGGTTGCTGTTGAGATATTGAAATGTGTCACTTCATGTATGATCATCAGTTTTCCCAGTTACATCTTCTTCATTATTTGAATCATCACATCAATATTTGAGACATTTAGTGGTAATGAATGCACCTTATAACTATATATATTTGAATATAGTGATATACTTATTGTTTTATACACTTGACATCTCAAATCATTCATCTATTCATTATACAGTTTCTACATCAGGGTCTCCAACTTTGCGACCACGGGCACCAGGTAGCCCCCTTAGACCTGGGTAGCTCCCAGATTCGTTCTGAAAATAGCTTACCAGTGATGGTTTATAGTGATTTTCTGGGAAACTTCAATTCTAACAGGCACTGGAAATCAGTGACATGATCGGTGTCTTTCAAAACATTGTTATAGTGGTTAGTAGTACTTGTTTTAAACACACTGCTAAAAATGGCGGTAATAATATCATGATACCATTGTAAGAACATAGTGATAACAAGTTGTTATTTTAGAAATGCATTTTAAAGTGGTAGCCCTTCCTTTAATCAGTAACAACAAATAGCTCTCAGGTTCAAAAAGATGACCTTTGCTCTATATTGTTCTAAGTGGTGTTCTGATTTACTGTTGGGGCGTTATGGAGGCCTTGAGTCTTGCTTTGAGTCTTATCAAACCACCTGCAGAATTCAGTCTAGACAAAGGACTGGTCTGAAGCTGGGATCTTTCCAATGATTTGTGTCTGTTTTGTCATAGTCCAGTGTGATAAAACCGTCTAAATCTGATCTAAATGATTGTCAGCCATTTTCAAAGCGCACTTGTGAAATCATTACAGAATTTTTCTGTACTTTTTCTGTCTGTTTCATTTATTTTTTATAGTACGTCAATTGAACTGCTTCAACGCAGCATTTTTTGTTCGTATCCCGGATGTTAAAAAATCATGATGTGGAAGAAAATGTCCACCTCTATTGCACATAGAACATATTATTATGAGGAAATACGAGACACATAAAGAACCTGAAATTCCAAAAGGAAATTAAATAAATACACTTGAAAAAAATAATTATTTTAAAACTCTGTCACGGACCAGGAACGGAGACAGGACCAGATTGCATTCGTTTTACTCAGTTTTCATTAAGAAGGAGAACAGGACTTTGATCCGATGAGCGACAGTCACGGGTAGCAGATAGCTGGAACGCGGAAGTGGCACTTCCGTGTCGAGCGAGGGTAGTCATTGACAGCGAGAAAAACAGGTTGATGGCCGGGGCGGAGGAGCAAAAACGTAAACGGGATCAGAAAAAGGTCGGCAACGGGAATCGCTGTTTCTTGAAAAAACTCGTTTCAAAGATAACTTCTGAGAAAAATAGCTTTTTGTGAAAAGATGGATTTCTAGAAGAACTATTATTTCAGTGCTTTTTCTGAATCGCAAAACCTAAACAATGTTTTTTAAAAACATAAAGGCACTTTCCTTGCAAAATACCATTTTAATTCAAGAACACTGAACTTATGCATAGTACTATGCATTACCTTTGCAAGAAGAAGTGACGGATGTTTTGGGTGACGTGATCACCATGGCGATTGTGTTCCTGCGCGCACAAAAACTCTTCCCCTCTCTGCCTCGACGATAACAAAGGACTTTGTCATCTTTTTTTGGGAAAAAACTTTGTAAAAAAATATATGTGTATGTATATATATATATATATATATATATATATATATACATATATATATATATATATATATATATATATATATATATATATATATATATATATATATATATATTTATTTATTTTATTTTTTATTTTTTTCTGAAAACATATTTATACTATGCCCTTGAATAAGTTAGGTGTTCAGTGTTATGTTGTTTTTACATTTACCATTACATTACAGTGGCTATGTATGATATTAGTTCTTATTTCAGCATCCTAAAACTGTTGATTGCTATAAACCCAGTTTGAGGCAAACTGTGCATGCGTTGCACTTGTAACAGGAGTGAAGATACCTAATACATGCCAGCTTCTGAGTCAGGGAGCCACAAGGCAATTGCACCTAACCTTTAAATGTAACACACTCCTTTTAAGTATGTATGTTAGTCTCAAACAAATGAGTGTGTGCATACACACGTATTTGTCTTCTGTGTGTGAAACCTGCCATCATCAACGTACTCGATGTCAGCGCTAAAATAATCCACCCGAGAAACATCAGGTCAGCAAAGAATGGTGTTGGGGTAACACGTTACAAAGGAGCGTGTTCCTGGAACAAAGTTACTTTTCTTGGTAACGAGTATGGTAACGCATGATTGATAACAATTTGCAACTCACTTGTCATTACAACATGGTGGGTAACACAATTCCTTTTTAAATGAAGTAACTAGTAACTCTAACTAATCGTTGTTTTTCAGTAACACGCCCAACACTAGTCCCGAATACTGTGTCAGTTGGTTCAATTATCTCCTTGTTACGTTTTTAAAAAAAGGTGTTAATGGAAAATGTTACGTTTCTTAACAGTATATAAACAGTCCAGTATGTATTACCTTCCTTAAAAAAACTTTCATTTTTTGCAGCTCCAAATGTGTTTTTTTTCTGTCCAATATGGCTCTTTCAACATTTTGGGTTGCCAACCCCTGGCCTGATCCTAAGAAATGGGAACGAAAGAAAAAAAGGAAAAATCGTCTTGGCTGACTCGCTGGCGTCAAACTGTGGCGTTCTTGTTCACGGGGTCTTTCCTTTCTCTGCTGTGACCTTGGAGGCCAGAACACCCACAGAAAGTGTTAAATCAGAGCAACTCCCGACAGCTCGGCAGCAGTGAGACAACGGTGAAGTTTCTTTCCTGCCTTGCCTGAGAAATGTCCAGTCTATGACGAGGGGTCAGCCGCTAATCAAGCCTTAGCTTCTCATAACTGGACGCCTAAATCAGTGGGAGGACAAGCCACAATGGCGAATTTCACTGTGGCGGTCATTGAAACTCCTACAGAAGGACTTCAGTCTCAGTTGCATCTTCTTTTTTCACTTTCATTTGCGCACCAGAAAAAATGTCAGTTGCTGTCACAGTGTGGGAAAGGTATTAGCTGGGGAAAAACATGTTCTGTTGTAAGATTCTATGAAGTGACACCAACACACGCTGTGTTGCCCATAGGGCAAATATTTTTAAATGAATAATTAAATGTGTTTAAAATGTTATACAAGGCTAAAAACGAAGGTAAATTTATCAAGAACTGTTCTACATAGATATTTTCTGTTTATTTAAGCTTTGAGTTGAAAAATGTAGCGAAATGATACTACTTCGGGTTTCTGCCAGCTTAATCTAAATAAGACTGACAAGACTGTTACATGTCCAATCCATCTTCATCCATGTTGAAGGATTAACAAGGCAACATTTTAAGTTTCAAAAGTATTTATATTAGTGTTTCTCAACTGGTGGGTAGGGACCCAAAAGTGGGTCGTGGACCCGTTTTTAGTGTCGCTGGTCTTTGGCCTGGCAAAATAATGCCAAGATTAAGACAAAAATCAAGTCAATTACACAGTAGATGGCTATAATGCCTTGCTCGATATTTTCTTCCTTCTCAACGACACGGCACCAATTATGTTTGAGAGGGACCACAGCTCATTTTATTGGGATCTTGTTTGTTTCATTTGCCTTTTCTGGCCATAATCATAGGCCACAAGAAAGTAAGTGAAAATGGGAAGGAAAAGTTGAAAACAGTGAAAACAACGTTCGAGTCGAAGTAGGAAGCCATTTCTAAATACGAACATATTGTACCAGTGACTGCCATTGAATCACTGCGTGAAGGTTCAGTAAGTAGTTTAAGAATGTTATATTTTTAGCTTTTTCAACTAGTATATTTATCTTGTTTAGGGATGCAGTTTTTAAATAGTTTACGTACAAACATGTTTTAGTCCTTGACTATTTAAAGCAGTTGGGTCACTTATATGTGATTAATTTTATATGCGGATACATATGGCAGACCACCAATGACGCAGTGACCCAGTAGAATTGACGCTGTTTTCAGCTGTGGCATTTTTCTTCTGTTACAAGTTGTTTACGTCACGTGTTTTCTGATAGTGATAGTAGATAGTGATCATAAAGACGAGCGCATATTTAGTAGAGTGGGGGCTGCAGCATGTGAAATGTAATCCCATTATTTCTAGATGACAGCGCCAGGGCAACCTTAATTTCGAGAAGAGCGCCAGATCGCATCACCTTCTTTTTGTGTTGTTGTTATCGGTGGTTCCAGCTGATTGAAGTTTGCATTTCCTCGTTATTGTTACTCAAGGAGTAAAGGTAACTTCAGTGACCTTAAATTGATGGTGAAGATACGGAAAGAGAAGTATATCGTTTTTGGTGGATAACTTCCATTGCTATTCAATTCAGATTTATAAATTGAAGACTTATTCTGTGGGTGAAAAAGTAGAATTATTTTGAGTACGTTGTATGTATTCAATAAAGTAGTGTCACACCTCTCGTTTTGCCCCTGTTATGTATTATAAAAAAAATGTTGGCAAAAACATACATCAATTTCTTTCACAGGGCGCATGCATTGTGGAAAAGAGCTGCTCACTGTTTTCCTCTAAGCCGCCATGAAAAAGAGTACTATGCCACACTGTTTTTAAAGCAGCAGTGTTTAAAATGTAGCAGCTTACAATTTTATGACATACCATATTTATGATCTTTGTATTTAACTGTAGTGATTATTATTATTATTGCTATTATTACTATCAACTGGATATCTAAGCAGTTACATTCAATATTTATTTGAGCACAATTCAATTTGGTAGACTGTAGACTGTAGTACTTTATTGTACACAAACCAAATCTAGCCATGTTCCTAAAACTTTTAGTGCAATACAGTACTGTAACAATAAAATAATAACAAAATTCTTTGGCGCATATCTTATTCTTATATGATATGTTATTTAATGTAATGAATAGATTCTTAAAACCTAAATAAACGGTCTCCCTGGGGTTTAAAATGCAAGTCTGTTGTATTTTTGTCTGCCATCTTTGTGTCAATTAAAGCTGCGTGAAATGTTGGCAAACTCGGGTCTATCATTTAGATTTTTAAGTGGGGATATTTTTTTTTGTTATATGGATTGCACCAACATTTTTTTTGTCCTCTCGTACCAAATGCTTATAAACGTGACAGTGATAGATCTTGGAATTTCCTGTAGTGATAATGATTAACTAAATTGAACCGAGAACCTAATTTGGTGTTATGAGTATCAGTCTGCTAGCTAAATTCAAATTGGATATATGTGTGCATAAATCAATGTTTTTTTTTTCTTTTACAGAAAACTTAAAGCAGGTTCACAAGACACGGTCGGGTAAAAAAATTTCCAAAACCATGTTTATGGTAGGGGTGAGTGATACTAGGAAATTTGATATAGATCTTATCCAAGTAAACACTTAGTAGTATCGATCAACACCAATCCAATCTGATACTTTTTTCAGTGATATGTTTTCCACACTGTAAGACGCATCTGATTATTAACGTACCTTAAAAAAATACTTTCCTGTAAATGATTTATTTTTATATAGAAGGGGTATCAAACTGTAAGCCTCGTGATATAAAAAAACAGAAGATAGAATGTATTTAATAGAACATGGTTTCAAAAATAAAATGAATCGATTCATTCATAACAGGTTATCGTATGTTGAAGCATTTTGTTCTAATTATGCATTGCCAAAATGTCTCGTCTCATCTCATTAGCTGCATCGCTTATCCTCAGTAGGGTCACGGGGGTGCTGGAGCCCATCCCAGCAATCATTGGGCTGTGGGCGTGGGACACCCTGAACTGGTTGCCAGCCAATCGCAGGGCACACAGACAACTCGCTCGCTCATTCACACCTAGGGACAATTTGGACCGGCCAATCCACCTGAAATGCATGTCTTTGGAATGTGGAAGGAAACCGGAGTGCCCGGAGGAAACCCACGCAAGCACGGGGAGAACATACAAACTCCACACAGGTAGCTGGATTTGAACCCACACAGGAGGTTCCCAAGACCTTAGAACTGTGCCGCACACGTGCTAACCACTGCGCCGCCGTGCTGCCCATTGCCAAAATGTATTTATCATATTTCGGGCTCTATAAAGGGGCTCTGGATTTTAAGGCACACTTTCAAATGGCATATTTGGCAACCTTGGAGTTTTTAGTTGCGCCTTATAGTCCAGATAGTACAGTATTTTAGTTGCCTTTTTGAGATTCTTATACAGTATTTGTGTATTTATTACAGTGTTACTTTTTTGGGTTGACTCTTTTGATATTTATTTTGGAACAGTTGTTGTTAAGGTATTTTAATCATTATAGTGTTAAATATGTTTACATCATATTGTTTACAGTATACCCGTGACCCTGGTGAGGATAAGTAGGACAGAAAATGGATGGACTGTTTAGACTATTTGCAATAACTTCGATTTCGTTTTCTAAATATTGTTCAATGGAAGGTATTATATTTGTTATGTTGACTTATGTTTTCTTTTTTTATTACGTTACTGTTCTGTATGGTTTGGCTCTTTTGAATTTTGAAATAGTTGAGATAGACATATTTATATCTATTTTCATACTTGTAATGTTAGGATTTGGAAAATAAAAAAAATAACTTTTAAGCTGTTTTAATCATAATTATACAATAACTAAAGAAGGGAAGAGTTCAATTCTTGAATGAGCATCAGATTCACATTCAAACAGTATCAGTATCGCACTGGTATTGATCTAAGCTACCCTGTATTTACTTGGATCGGATCAAAACCAATCAATCTGGATTAGAGCCGAAACAGACAAGGGGAGATCAGTCAAACAAAAAAAACACGTAAAAAAATCTAGAACCAAATTAGTTTTATGGCGTACTGAATTTGAAATTGTCAAAAAATGTATAAAATAAGAGGAAAACATGCGTTTACAGCTATGTGAAAGTGTTCACGATGAGATGGCCAATGAGGGTCCAGTCCAAATATATATCAGACTTAAAAAACTAAATTTAGAACAACAGTCCGACTCAGAAACTCTTCTGGTGGTCAGAGGTTGCATGCCAGGGTGGATGATTCCACGAATGGTGGTCTCCTTTTGGGGGGGAGCAATGGAAAAAGTACCCTAAACATTACATGGACACATAGAAGTTAAAAGAGTGTTATATGATATTAAATCATGAATAAGAGTAAACGTCATTCTCGGAATTTGAGCTGTCGAACCTTTTGTGCGTTCTATAGGGAAGGTTCACACACACACACACACACACACACACACACACACACACACACACACACACACACACACACACACACACACACACACACACACACTAGTTTTTTTCTAAGTAGCTGTGGTCCTTTGAAATCCCAGTTACGTAATGTTGGAGTCATAAAGATGTGGAAAAGTGACCTTTTCACATGTTTGCCATTTGTCTAGTACTCTCATGACTCTTAGTCGTACATATATATATATATATATATATATATATATATATATATATATATATATATATATATATATATATATATATAAATATATATATATATATATATATATATATTGACAAATTCTTACTGTTATTATTATTATATTATTATTGGTAGTTCTCGTGAACAGATATATGCACTATGTTATTTTTTGCACTGTTAGACAGTATCCCTTTTCATTCTCATAACCAATACATTTGTCAAAATTTCGTTCTCAATACATGTGGACCAGAATGACAATAAAGTATATCGTTCTGTCCATCCTTCTATCTATCTATCTATCTATCTATCTATCTATCTATCTATCTATCTATCTATCTATCTATCTATCTATCTATCTATCTATCTATCTATCTATCTATCTATCTATCTATCTATCTATCTATCTATCTATCTATCTATCTATCTATCTATCTATCTATCTATCTATCTATCTATCTATCTATCTATCTATCTATCTATCTATCTATCTATCTATCTATCTATCTATCTATCTATCTATCTATCTATCTATCTATCTATCTATCTATCTATCTATCTATCTATCTATCTGTCTCTCTGTCTCTCTGTCTCTCTCTATCTGTCTCTCTGTCTCTCTCTATCTCTCTGTCTTTCCACCTCTACATCAATCCATCCCAAAAGGGAAACATGAATTTTGAATTTAACAATTGTGTTTCTGTTTTCCTGCAGTGACATTCAGTCAAAATTGCACCCGAACCACACAAGAGGGTGGGACCTGACCTATAGGACCAAATTTTCCTATAAGGCATTCTAGAATGCAATAGGGTGAAATGCTCATCCAAGAACACCCACCCATTCTCGTGCTCAAAGAAGAGTGAATACATTGTCTAAATCACTTTCTCTTTCACACTGTCGGCTTCTTTCTTCAACGCAGACATTATGGCCTCCTTGTCTCCTCTCTCCCATCGCGACCCGTTTACTGGCTCTGTAATAGCTCCCAGAACCTCCTACCTCTGACTTATGCTGAGCTGTGCATAGGGACAGAAAAAAAACAATTCCAGACTGAGTCCTCGCTGTGTTTCCACAGCAACGAGAAACACATCAGAGTTAATTTAGGGAAAAAGGGCTCTGTATGGCCAGGCTATTATTTTACCCCTCCTTTCAGTTCAGAAGCCTCCTGGCAAAGTCCTTGTTGCATTTGATACACTACATTTCACACGTGTGTGCAAGACCACACCGCAGTGGCCGCAGTTGTGTTTCGGTGTTGGACTCCCGTGGCGTTGAGTTGCTGCAAGAGATGATTTTGGAAACAATAGCCTGTTTGAAAAGACGGAGAAAAAAGTCCTGGGCAATTTATAGTCAAAGAAACAAGTCTCTAAAGGAGAGGGCGGAAAAATGACCACTGTCTGGTCACTAGGAATGTACCAAGCGGCCAAAACAGTCTTGGGAAGAATCAACCATTGATAGTGATGTGTGTCAGAGGGACACGTTTCACTTCATGGTACATGATTTAAAGGACAGTAACAAGAAAGTAACTTTTGTTAAATGACATGGGAATCCTTCGTTTTCAAAAATGACAACTCATCATTCCTGGTGATGATATATTTTTATAAGAGCTGCAAAAATTCTGAGAAAACAAATTGAGTCAAATGAGGGGCATATAAAATTTGACAACAGAATTTTTTTCCGTGTTTTCACTTGGGTTTTTGCAGTACACAAAAATATATGTGTCCTTGCCCTTAGCAGATATAACAAATATAATTGGTGGAATAAAAAAACATACAAACTAAAATGGATGTGGGCAATCAGAGCATCGCCCGTATTGAGATGTGATACCATTCTGGGTGGCATTCTCTTTTCTGACCTGGAAGAGTAGAATACCTTTCCTGGAAGGCTCCTGGGTCAGCAAAACAGTTTTCACATCTGACTGCCTGTAAAAGATTGTATTGATATTTAATGTTGTTCTGGTCTGAAAGAGTAGAATGTCTTTCTGGGAAAAATGCTCAGTCAACGAAATGTACTTTTTAGGCATTTTTCACATCTAGGGTAAGCTACCTGGACTGCCTGTAAAAATAGAGGTCATATTTAAACTACTTCCTCCTTTTGTTTGGGTGAACAAAACACAAACAAAAAACAAAGACACACACACATACACATACAAACATATATTTCTGTACTGGAAATGAAAAAAAAAACAATAGATAATGTAAATAATCACTTATCTGGCAAAACCTTAACGCAGACAGTACAAAGTAAGAATAATTATTTGCACCTCAAAGTATGCAGGAATATTATCGTATTAGAAACAAAAATCTGTCTAAGGTGTATATACAGTAGTTCTATTTTCTTTTTTGCATACTATATCTACAAAAAGTTTAATTCATTTTTTTGTACCATGGCTCTTATTATCAGATAAACTGGAGTCTGAACGCTCTTATCTACTCAGTTTGTGTCGACAATTCTTATAAGGCTGAAAAATATGGACTCTGGGCAACAAATATTCCCTAGTCTTTCATAAGAAGATTTTTTTTTTGACCAATTCAAGTTTGTTGCAGTGAGGGAATAAATGATTATCTATTAAACATAAAAAAATATATATATGTACTATTTAGGCCAAGTATTCGGTGAAAACAGAAATGTACTGTAGCGCCAACATTTCTGGACTAGAGAGTTATATAACTTTAAAGGCAAAGTAAAAAGGAAAAGTCATCCTTATTTTTTGAATTGAGCTGTTTTTTTTCTGCCCATCTCTTAAGTGAATTTTGCATTTGGAACCTATTTTGGGTGACTGACTCATTGGTACCATATAATCACATTGCGGCAAGCCAATGGCCTTCTAACGTAAAATGAGTCGGTGCAGATGGAGCGAAGGCAGTTTGAGGGAAATCCCTTTCGAATCAGGCTACCCCTTCGTTCAGGATGTTCTTTTGTATATCTTTCCATTTCAATCCCACATGCAGACATCCCAAACTAGCATGTGTGCATCTGGAAAGCATTACATCCTCCAATGGCTTTCAGCCTCCTTTTCATCCCGTCTTTCCATCGTTTTTATTTTCCATGCCACGTCACTGCATCCGTATATGAATATAATAGATTCCAAATGGTGGTCTTTGTGTCGTAGGTTTTTTCAGTGCTACAATTTGCCAGCAGACGCACTTCTGTGTGACTTACATATTTCGATGGTGTGAGACTGTATGCGCTGTGTTGAAAAATATCACATACGTATACTAGCAGAAGCACATGTAAACGAAAATGCAAACTTGAGCGCCAGGATACGCCCCAGTAGTGTAGATGTCTTGCAGCAGTACGTTGACATGTCAAGGGGATGAACCTTTTAACATTTACAGTCTTCTCATTTATGCTAGAACGATTTTAAAAACGGGATTCGCGTAAAAGAATAAAAAACAGTTATTCTCCACTAAATCAATAACTTAACTCAAAGTTTTTACAATATGCATATCAAATGGTGCATGAGAGGTTTGTTTCAAAACTCTCACTTTAAGGAGGCCCTGGACTTTTTGGAAAGTGAAATTCAATAGACTGCTTAATATACTGAAATATTTTATACATTTTACTATAAAGGATTTTATTAAATACAGGTTATATTTATCGAGTGCAAGGAATATTTTCACTGAGTGAGCTTCAGGTCACACCGTTCCGAATGCGAATGTTTTGTTTAGTTCTGTTGATAACAAGACTCTGACACAGAAGGCCAGACGCACAAGGACAGACATCGCGACGCTCTTCTCTGAGATGATGGGGCCACGTGGGGGCTTTTCTCTGGCCCGCCCATGGGAGAAGCCGACATGCCAGCTTGGGGGAAAGGCGTGGGCAGAGGAAAAAAGAGAGAAGATCGAGGGAGAATGAGAGAGAAGGCTTGATGGAGACTCGAGCGACACTAATTCGGCTAATTCAATGGAGTTCACTTAGTTAAATACTTTAAGAAAATAAATCGGCCCCCGTGTGAAAATGTCGGCTATTCTTGTCCATCTTTTCCCATAAAGAAACAAGCGTGCATCGTTAGGTGGGGTTTGGTTAATGGAGTCAGATAACTAATTTGAACAATTTAGTAAACGATACATTTTTAATATTTATTTCCTAACATTACCATTCATTTTATATACTTATTTTTTACATATCACAATGTATATCTTATAATTTTATTTATTTGTATATAATGCATTACTTAGGTATCCATGGAGTGCCCTCACAAAATTAAAGAAGGAAGGTTTTTTTTCATCCCCTGCATGTTAATTTTGTTTTCACGTTGTAAGAGGACAGGCCCAAGCAAAACAAGGGCTGGAGATGAGCTGTTCCGTTGAGGTTTTCATATCAGATTATTCCAGGCACAAATGAGGTACAGAACAGAGGCAATCAATTCAGAAGTGTTCAGTAAAAATGGCTGACAATTACTTTTATAACCGGAGGGTGGACCATGAGTTACAACAAAACCTAAAGTAAAGAGCGAGTGAAAAATTCCAACTAACCACGGCCCTTTGTTTAAACTGGTTCTTACAAGTACTGGTATTGTTTAAGGCCATTTTCTCACTGGAAAAAAGAAAACACTACTGAAACAATCGAGAAGTCTTTATTGTAGAATATTCTGGGCGTTAATGAAGAACAGAATAATGGTTACAATTCATAAGCCGAATAGCTGAGGAATACTTTCATTAAGGGAGGGCCCCTTGTTTAAACTGGTTCTAACAAGTACTGGTATCATTCAAGATCTTTTAAGGGCAAAGTAAAACAACACTGAAGCAGTAGAGAAGCTGAATCCTTACGGCTGAATAAATGGATAAATAAAGAAGTCAAAAAATGACAATGAAATAAATGGAAAAAAAAATAAAAAAATAAATAAATATATATATATATATATATATATATATATATATATATATATATATATATATATATATATATATATATATATATATATATATATATATATATATACACTTAATATTCAAACATAATGCAGTGTATGCCGTAAAACAATTTCAATGTTATTTTAAACTAAAATTTTTGGCACCGACTTTAAATAAAAGAGTTTCTGTCTGGGGTCCCCCTGAATGAATTGCACAAGTCCACCCAGATCAAAGGAGTGTTGTGTGTTGCCTTTCAGGAAAAAAGCAGATTTACGTCAGAAACACTTACTGTCTCATAAGGTCGCCTGGGAAAAGTGTTTCCAGCAAAGTTATCTTTTCCTGAAATGTGCTTCTGAAAGGAAGCACATTTTCATCTGTTTGACCCCATAAGGTTTAGGGCAAAGCACTGTCAAGGTGGGGACGTGTTTGTTGTCACTATCTTCTCTGCTTCCATGAGTGCTTAATAAAAAGCTGCATTTCTATACTGTCCATGTTAGCTCAAAATACGGTTGCAAGGTTTTTGGGATGTGTCGAAAAATAGCTAATTTCAAAGACAGTTAAAATGTGTCGATATGTAACAAAAATAGATAAATACATGTACCGTAATTTCCAGACTGTAAAACACACCTAAAAGAATCAAGACTCAAAGTGTTTATTGTCATATAAACAATAAAATACCATGATTACCTTCACAATGAAATTCTTGCTTTGCTGTCCACACAGTTGCGTAATAAAACTAAGAAACTGTATACATGTATACATACATAGAAAAATATTACAAATATTAAAAAGATAAAAATACAAAATTATCTCAAGATGAGTTAAGGCAATAAGATAAAATAAGATAAAACACAGTTGAAAGAGACTGTCTTGCAAGAATATTCCAAGTATGGTCAAGAAATTGGCCAGAAATTTGAAAAAAGAAAAAAAAAATGCCCCCTATAATTGAACGTGTGTGAATATAACGCAGTGCAGTGGGACCTCGCTACTTCGCGCTTCGAATTGAAACAGGAAGTCGTGGGAGGAGAAGTTTGTTAGCGGGTGAATGTCTTCATGAATTAAAAGGGATCAGCAGCGTGAGGTGAGAGCCCGGAGTATACATGGTAGAGGTGGCTAATTGTCTTATTGGTTTGATGAAAGGAATAGTGAGGAGGACTGAAAAATGGGGTGATGCTGCCTTAAGTGTCGATTATGTTGTTGCCTTAACAAATAAAATTTTGATTTAGCAACATCATGGACTTGTAGCACGCGTAAGGAAACCTCAGCGGTTTCACAAACTATGATTGTCTAAGGGGCAGTAACGGAAGTATCACAATGAAAAGTTTCAGCCTTTTATCAGATAAAAACCACAGGACAAGCTCGACTTTGAAAAGAACGTCTTGATGGAACTGAAATGCACGGATAATCTGTACGGTACGGTATTTGAAATCTTCTTGAGGAAACAAAGGAGGCTGGATTTTGTACACGAATAGAAAGGACTTTTAGTGAGTAAAATTTAGTTATATTTCTAAAATATAGTGCTTATTTTTTAAAGTTGTTATTGTTGATTCCTAGATGTTTCACAGCTGTAGCTACAGTAAATGTTTTTTAGCCATAAAATAGTTATTGAGGATTGGATTGATTCAGACCTAGCACTACTGAAGGCCTAGGTGTAAAATACACGGTGTGCCACTGCTTTCGTAAAAAACTTCGATGAAAATGCAGCTGAAATGAAAAACACCACTGAAAATTCATGCTAAATGATATATAAAATTATTTAAATAAGCGATGTGCAGCGAAATCCATCCAAGAACTACAGGATACTGTATGAAAAAACTTGATTTTGTGAATTTTTTATTTTCATCATCTGGATCGAATATGAAATATACACTGTTAGACCATGCCATCTGGTGGAGCACGATCCCAGCGTATATTCACTTCTGGTACGACTACTCCCTGCTTGTTTGAGTCCTACAAAGCCCTCCCACTGTGTGCACCTGTTCATTTGTTTTAAAGACATCTTGAATCAGGCTTTGAGCAATTATTGAGTTACATTTGACCACTTTTACATATTTTGAGTTTGTGTCATCGGGGTGTGACAGCTTGTGACCAATCAGATGTTGTGGGCCTTCTGCGCTCAGGCTTTTCTCTAAGACTGTTGACGCCACAGCGAAAGCTGTGCACCAACTGCAAATTATGCACTCTTCTCCTTGGTGATAGCCTTCCTGCTTTTTCTCCTCGACTCTTCTCATGTCGTGACTGCAGTTAACTTTTTACAGTTACATTCTGCCACCGCTCCTTCTTCCCAGGGTCGTCTATCTTTCAACCACCCCGTGATTTACTTCCCCTCGCCCGTTCTTCCCACCCAGAGCTTGTGCAAGTTTTCCTTTTTTTCTTTTTTTTTCTTTTTTCCCATTTCTTTCATTCGTCCCCTGCACCCTCACTCCCCCAATCCCTCTTATATTCTTTTACCAGCAAACCTCTCCTCCATGCTTTCTGACCTTCCAACTTCTGTCATCTCCCCCGCAGGAATGCGCTGTTTGTACCTAAACAAAACAAGAGCACTGATAAGGACGTGTCTCCACAAGGACAGCTGAGACAGGCCTCTATCGGGGAAAACGTGTAGGAAAGAAGGCAGGATTATATGATAAATTGGAGTTGAAATCCTGATTGTTTATTCAGCAGGCTTCTTACTGTAAATCATTAACTTGTGAACAGAGGGTTCACTTAATTGCAACTTAGTGAATACATGGAAAAAAATCTGGTAATTCTGAAAATTTACGTTAAAAGGTGGGTGCGTTATTTGAGGTGTCCTTAAATGGTTGAAAATATATATTTTTTTCTATTACGTGTGCCCATCTTCGTTAAAGGGCATTGATTATTTCTTTTCACCAATCCTATCAGTTTTTTCTTACTTTTAGCAACGTTGTTCGAGACGATAACACATTAGGTAGAGGAGGGTGGGTGAACAGTAAAATCATGCTAGTCCCTATTTTATTCGGTATTGTAACATAAAATGTTAAAAGCAAGAAAATGATGCCTCAAATGATCACATTGTTTTAATCACTATTTTAAAGTTTCTGAGGGTTTTTCTTCTCTTACCATCCTTCGCCTCCTTACTCTCTAACTACAATATAATGTGTAAAACCTGAAAAATTAGGCATTTTCTAGGATGCAGATACTGTTAGAAAACTAACACACACCGTGGGGCTGACGTGTTAACCACTTAGCCGCAGGCCTTTGTCTAAACTTTGTCTACAACAACTCTTCATAAATCACTGAGGACTATTCAAAGAGATTATTTAATAACATAATAGTAAAAATGAGTTTTAGGCAGCAAATGGTCCCTGGACCTTGATTTAGTTAACAAACTAGTTACCCACATGGATGTACAGTTTTTATCTTTATTATTATTAATTATATATATTTGTCAATTGCTATAATTGCTTTTAAATAAAATTCTAATTGGTGTTATTTTCATTTGCGTTAAAAAAGACACCAACATATCTTTCAAAAAGTTTAATTCAGAAGGTGAAATAAATGAATTTGATGGAAAATGCAGTTACTTTATAATTTTGAATAGTTGATTTGCATCTTTGTAGACATGTTTTGGGGGAAAAGTGGAATTTTCAGTGTATGCTGTGGGGCACCGACATATGGCAGGTGGGCCAAAGTTAACCCTGTGACAACAAAGTAAATATACTGTATATGCAAGATATCCTGATACAAGCATATTTATGGACATTTATTCTGGATATGTGTTGTGTGTATTTTGTATTTTTTTAAATTATTGGATGAATGGATGCTCCAAACAAGATTTTGTTGGATTTTTTGACAGCGCCAATAAATCTTCTGAATATAAATATGACCTTATCTCTCTTATTTTGTGTAGACAGTACTCTGTTGAGATGACCCTTACCCCTTATTTCTCAGTAGTTTACTTGATAACGAGAAATACCCAAACTTCGGTGAGAAGCAGCTGCATTCAGCTGTTTAGTCACGGACGCCTGAGCACCATCACAAATGAGCACGTACTTGTTGGAAACTCCGTAGAAATACTTTGCCGAAGCTGACGCATCGACCAAAATGCAGAAAACATCCTGCTTCCCGCAAAAATAGGAAAGACTTCAAACATACTGCGAATGTTCTCAATGATTGGTTTAACATCCCCGGGATCTCGTTCATCAGATGTGGAAATCTCCCGAGCCAAGCATTACATAACAGCGTCGGGTTTCACGCCCGTGCAGATGAACTGCACAATGGCCACTTGTTCATTTGCTGCTGCTCTCAGAACACATCTGGAAACTGCCGCAGAATGAAATTTAGTGGTAAAACTCCAAATTTGGTTTGGTGCAAGACACTTTTAATAGTATTGAGTAATACTCCTTTTTAAAAATTAAAAAACAACATCTTTAGGTGGAAACTAAAAAATAGCCGTGTTTCTACAGAGCTCCTCGTTTTAGCCATTAGCTGATCAAAGCGGCACTGCCACGAGCGGCTGCCTTTTCCAGGAGCTGCCCTATTGTTTTATTGTCTGCTCCTATCTTCGGTGTTTTTTCTTCCCGTTTTGACAACTACACTATGGATTACTTCTATCCTATGGGACATGGGTTTTAGCGCACAAAAATGCGTGTATTCAAGGAATTTCAACTCCTTGCCCTGAAGAATTCTCGTGCCGGCGTGATGAAGGGGCCTATCGTGGAAGAAGAGCCGGAGCTAGCGAAGCGGCTAGCGGCGTTCTAAGTCTTCGGTATCATCCGTGATCATGGTTAATGCGAACTCACAACCAGATAAGATCATCGAGTGCTGGTGGAAAACATCGAAGCTTACAGGGAGCGCAGTTGCTGTGTTTTGCGGAAACGTGGCTCACGTTTAGCATTCCGGACGCTAACGCGTAGCAACCCGGAGCTACCCGGAGCTATCCGGCTTCAACGCCGCTAGACAGAGATAAGAAAGCCGGGGGGAATCGGAGAGGAGGCCGACTTGCTAACACGAGGTGGTGTATCCCTGGATTTTCACAAAGAAAAGATTTCCATCTGCCGCAGGGATGTCGAACCTTTGGACTGGCGTGACGTCATCCATTCCGCTACAAGCACCCCTAGGGCATCATGTTAATCTGTTAATAAACAACGGGGTAGACTGCTGGAAGTGTGAATTTCCCCACGGGGATGAATAAAGTATCTATCTATCTATCTATCTATCTATCTATCTATCTATCTATCTATCTATCTATCTATCTATCTATCTATCTATCTATCTATCTATCTATCTATCTATCTATCTATCTATCTATCTATCTATCTATCTATCTATCTATCTATCTATCTATCTATCTATCTATCTATCTATCTATCTATCTATCTATCTATCTATCTATCTATCTATCTATCTATCTATCTATCTATTTGGAAATTACATCAACTCAGCCATGGTGGCATCCAAAATATTAATAGCTGAGTAAAAAAAAAACAAGATTTCACAATGCCATAGTGATAACCAACAGTTGAATTGACTGTAAATTCCCCAACTAGCAGAGGTGACTTTAAACGAGTTTCCTTCAAAGTTGAGGCTAATATTAAAACCTAATCAAGTAAGGCTATGAAATTAAATGAATCAATGTGATGTATTGGGTAAAAAATGTCTACTTAAAACTCTCATGAAACAGTAAGATTCAGGGGCGGCTGCCTTGGGAAAAGCCTGATCCCCTCTGCCATTACCTTTCCAAACAACAAACCCATCCAATCAGTCGTACCTCATTATCCCACTGTCATGTATGTTTGTCATTTAGGACTTTTTGGGGAATGCACTGTTATTAATCCACATACATCCCTTCAATAAATCAAATCTAATGAACCCAAAATGTTATTATTTCAGTCATATTGTTTTTTTAAGAATAATGAACTCATGTGTAAGAATTAGGTAGTTGTTTTATTCATACCTGGTGATGTTTTATCAAACATAGTTAGTAATTAGCTAGCAGTGGCAATTCAGTAAGTTTTTTTTTGGTATGAGACATGACTGTTAACTTTCCCAAAAAAAAAAACTTCTCCCTGAACATAATCTTTCTGATTCAATTTTTTGGTCCATATCAGCCAATCCTGTAGTATAAGTAAAGTTGTTGAATTGTGCATTTTTCCTGTGATGGTTTGCAGTTCCTACAGCCTGATTTAAGCAAGCATTTATTTTAATAATTCTTTAAGCCCCTTATTGCAAGGGTCTCCAACACGGTGCCCTTCAGCACCAGGTGGCCCCCTGAGAACACCTTGGTAGCTAGACAGGTTCCTAGAGTAGCTCACCAGTGATGCGTCATTGTGATCTTCTAGGAAAATTGATTTCTACCTGGCACAGTGTTTTAGTGGTTGACTGAGCCTATTTTAACTCGACATCTCATTATTACAACCTTTTAAGAACACAGTAACAACATAGTAATAACATGGTAAATTGTAATTTTATGAATGCATCTTAAACTGGTAGCCTTTGTGCATATCAGCTACGAAATGTAGCGTTCTGCTTTAAAACAGTTGGTGAACCCTGCTTTATTATTTATTATGTAGCTTAAAGATGACAGAATTAGACTTTAGTTTAATTCAAATGTACTTGTTTGATTACAGAGGTCCATATATTTAACGTCCTAAAGATTTTACTCCCAAAATGTGATCGATGTTTGGTTGACGTAAGTCTGTAAAATTGTGTGTCAGTAGGGGGCAGTGTGGTGCAGGTGTGCCAGGTAAGAAGTGGAAAAAGGAAAAAATAAAAGAGTCCAATACTACTTTCCATACAGATGGGAGGCCTTCTTTACAGAAGTGCAACTCCCCTTCATTGCATAACCCACCAACCCCCGCCCCAATGTGTGCAAATGCCTTGTTTGTGCACTCTTGACTGATTGCATGTGTTCGTGTGTGAGAGTCGTTTGTGAGCGAGAAAGGGAAATACAGAGACTTCCAGTGAAAACAGGCAAGTAACAAAGGGGGAGTTTGCCAGGACGTTGCCGTGTTCCCACTCACTAGTAGTGTTGGGCGTGTGACTGAAAAAGGTGATTAGTTACAGTTAATAGTTACTTTATTAAAATAGTAATTCTGTTACCCCTCAGAAAGGAAAAAGTTATACACTCACATTAAAGCCAACTCCCGAGAACTACTTAAAAATAGCCACATAATAAAATTAATAGAAGAAAACGTGTAGGGTCGTGAACCTATGGCTCACAAGCTAGATATGGGTCTTTTCATGATTGCATTTGGCTCGGAGATAAAGTGAGACCCTGGTTAATCTTCTGATTCATTCTGACCGTGAACCGTACAAAGCCAAAGCCAAACACATTTATACCGACGAGATCCGAACGATCGTCCATAAGTTTAATTTGTTTGAAACTTGCTTCAGTGCTTCATTTTGTATGTTTAAGGTTTACATAAGTATGTTTAAGGCATGTATAGGTAACATGTATTGTTTTGTACTAAAACACAAACATTTCATAAAATAATATGCTCTATAAAGTTCTTAGTGCACTGGAGATACAGTATAGAATGTTTACACAGGAACTAGAAAGAGAAAGCTGGATTTCTTCTTTGGGATAGATGCTGGGTGACCTCTCACAGCTCCACGCGGAGGTAGCGGCGGAAAGACTACAATACTGTCCTGTACTCGGAAAAAGGTGCACACAGTACAAAATCTAACTTACAGCAATGTACGGATATTTTTCACATCCCGAAATTTTTTTTTGTTTCTACCGTTTTTCGTAAGTCGAATTGATGTAAGTAGAGGGGTCTGTATGTCGATATCCTTCTTGTTTGCAGTACTTTGCAAAATTATTACGAAAGAACTTGGCTCTCGCACCTTGTTTTGAAACCATTATTTTTGACAAAAATGACGGTCAAAATGAGCCTCAACACAAGTAACTGCGAGAGGGAGACAAAAGTTTGAGTGAGGAGACAAAGTTTGAGTGATATGTCTATATTGATATAATAGAATATACTACAATAGAATATGCTCGAATATACTAGAATATAATAAAATATACCACAATATGCTAGAATATACTAGAAAATTAAAAAATGTACTAGAATGCACTAGAATATACTAGAATATACTAGAATAGAATAGAATACAATACAATAGAATAGAACATAACGCCTTTACTGTCATTACACGAAGTGTCAATCAAATTCAAATTGCCCCATATCATTCTCATGTGCACTTAAATTTTAACAGTATTGCAATTACCAATAATAGAAAAAAAAAAAGAGAATATATATATATATATATATATATATATATATATATATATATATATCCCGTGCTTGCGTGGGTTTCCTCCGTGCACTACGGTTTCCTCCCACATTCCAAAGACATGCATCTCAGGTGGATTGGCCGGTCCAAATTGTCCCTAGATGTGAATGAGCGAGCGAGTTCTCTGTCCCTATGTGCCCTGCGATTGTATATATATATATATATATATATATATATATATATATATATATATATATATATATATATATATATATATAGACAATCTGAAATGCCTAACAAACAGAAAACACACAATGTTTATATATATATATATATATATATATATATATATATATATATATATATATATATATATATATATATATATATATATATATATATATATATATATATATATATATATATATATATATTTATATATATTGAAGCAGTTTTCAATCCTTCAACGCATGAAATTAAAAGTAAAAAATTTTCAAGGATTTCAAGCACCCAAACAAACCCTGTAACAGTTCCTTTGTAACACCGGCCAGGGCGTTGGCGAGGTCTTATCAGTCAATAGGGGGAGGGAGCAACAGAGGTGAAGCCAAGGCAATATAAAACAAAGCTTCTCAAGAAAAAACAAACTCTCAATTCCCACATGCTGTTTGAAAAAGTGCCGGATTGTTATCTTGCTGCGGCAAACGTTGTGGGTAGGAAATAACAACTCACTGCTTCCTCCTTGCTGAGCTACTGTAGATCCGTTCCGTTACATGTCTGACAGAATCCCCCCGTGTCATTTTTATGCTTAATGTTGTGTCTCATTACAACCTTATTTCTTAAAACTGCTATCTTATCACGGAGTAATCCGCTCCAGGGCGAAAACACGTGTCGTCAAACCCGTCTACCTGGTTTTGTTTTCCCTAAGGGCGAATTGTTCCATGGATCTAAAGAACCGAGAACAGCTTTAGGATAAGCAACGTCGGATAAGCCTGCATGATGAACTGTTGGACATTGATAACATCATTTCATTTAAGAACATAGAAATTTCTTGTTCGCCTGCATCAGATGTTCTCCGTGTTGCAGCAACATTCTACAATTTTTTGACTTGTTCACTGTGATTGAAAGCTGACGTTGGAATTGACTAGCGGCGAATACAAAAGTAGATTGCCATTTCTTAACTTCAAGTATTGTCGAATATGCTGTATGCAAAACATACAGTACAGATGAAATGAATTTCTCTTCTCGCGTGCAAACATGGAATGAATAAGGTACAATACTAAGAACCAATAGAAGCTAGAGCAAATAACAGCGTTTTATTTGGTCTTTTTTTTAGCAAAAATAAATTATAATATTTATATACTGTACGTATACAAGAATAGTTTGAGGCTCCCACTTTAGTATGTAATTTTGAAGGGACAGTGTATATTATTTAGTGCCTCCAAGGGGTTTTTAAATTATTTCTTTTATCTTCTTTCTTCTTTTTTTGTTTTTTCCAAATCTCTATTTTCTTTTTTTGCCTTTTATTTATTTTTTCCTCAATTCTTTCGTTTTTCCCTTTGTTCTTTTTTATTCTGTTCATTTTGTGAAAGTTTTCTTTTATTTTCTTCTCAATCCCCTCTAATTTTGACCCTGAAGGCCAAGCAGTAAGCAGTGAGGTATCAGGAAACCAGAACAGACAAGTGGACCCCAGAGCATTCGTTTGGGTCTTTTATTAAGAAGCGTTCAGGGCTTGCTGGAGACGTGATGGCCGTCAGACGTCAGCAGCGACGCCAGGGAGATAACTTCGGAACAAGTCCGGAATCGTAGTGCGGAAGTCAGGCAGGTCGTGTTTACAGGGGCTGGAGAGGAGATCAAAGCGTGGGCTGAAACAGGTCGGATCGGTGGCAGGCAGAATCAGGTAAGCAGAGTTCTAAATGAATGGGATATCAGGAGAAACACACAGAGTTATTAAATGTACACTCTGACACTGCTCTCTGGACACAGCGCGCTTAAGAGAGAAGTGCCAGCCAATCAGAAGGCGCGCACCCAGGCGCCACATGATTGCTCCAGGTGATCTGAGTTAGTAATCATGACATGAGGGAATGGGTACCAATGTTGTAAGTTTTAGGTATGACTTAGCCAAGGATAGAACTCCATGACCTCGCATTTCAGGGCTGTTGCTCAACCCCAACGTGAGTTGTGAACTTGGTGTTTTCATTTAGAGATCACTTAAAAGCAAATTGTTCAAAATGAGTTCAAACCGTTTTAAAGATCTGCATCTGCGTAAAGGCCAAAACACAATTTTCTTCAGTGGTAGCTAACAACAATAACGTTTTTCTTTTTAAGGAAAATCAAACTGGTCTTAACGTGTATCAATCACTTTCTCTAGGCATACATGAATAGTGAATGTGTTACTAACAGTATAAACTTACTTCAATACTTGAGGGAAAACTGGAAGTCGTGTGCGATGTCATTAGGCTAGCGTGCCAGAGGACATCCAGACAAGGCTAGGCTAACATGGCTGACCTGCTAAATTAAAGAAAGACTGTTTGGTCACCGGACTCTCCGTAGTTAGTTCTTCTTCCTTGTGCTTTGTAGGACTCGTTTCCGGTTGCACTATACCATAGAATGATGCTTGGTGGTCAAATATTTTGTACCTTTAAAGAAATGCAAAAAAGAAATCCATCACATAACACGACTCATCACAATTGAGTAATCTAGCGCTGAATGTCCTTGATTTGATGCTCTGTGATTTTGCCTGCAATTTTTACTCCCCTTTACTGACTTAGGTGAAATAGATATGTGTTTAATTTTCTGCATTATTTTACTGCCGTTATTGATGTCTGCAAGTGGGTGTTCTGATAGTCGGATGAATGACTCCTTAACGTAGTCACCATCTGTGAACGGTTTTCCCTGTTTTATTATATCCCGTGTTGCCACAGATGCAGCAGTTGCAAAGTTTGGAGATGCAATCCACTTCTTCAGAGTTAGAATTTTTGATGATGAAGGAGTTTAAATACTTATTTGCAGCAGTATCACACAATAAAAATGTTAAAAATCATGCATTGTGATTTCTGATTTTTTCTTTTTAGTTTATCTCTCTCACAGTAGATATGCACCTACGATGAAAATTTCAGTCCCCTCCATGATCTATACGTGGGAGAAATAGCAAAATAGCACAGTACTCAAATACTTTTTTACTAGACTGTACAATCATTTTGTTAATGTATTTTCTTATTTATTTTTTTGTGGTTCTGCTAGAGACTTTCTTAAAAGAACAAATGTTTTCTCAGTCTGGCGATTGATTTATATTCCCCCTTTCGATATGGTCCCTCAGAAACATTGTAATACTTTTTATGATCAAGAAATCTGCGGGATAAATGCTCTGAGAGTCCTTATAACTGATCAAATCTAAATTAAAGCAGCATGGAAGACATTTTCCAGATGGTCTTTGTAAAAAACGGTTAACAGCTTTTGCCCAAAATGGATCTAATGGAGTTATCTTTAATCCAATATTTTCCACATTGAATTTGCACACCCGATTATGAAAAGAAAAGTGTTACAAATGTAACATTTACGCACAAATTAGACTGAATAGATCTAGGTTTGTCTGCATAGCCTCTACTGGTACAGACCTTCGGTTTCTTGGCTGCTTAAACCGAGGATTTCACAATGCTTATTTCTGGAATGTACTGTGCAGCGTGGCAACACAACCTTGTTGAAATTCACATACAGCGCATACTCACAGTATACACAGTGTGTGTGTGTTTTAATGGAAATATATGAAGTAAGTTTGCTTTACCTTTTACAGTGCCTCGCAAAAGTATAACCCCCTTTAATTTATTACTCTGTACAACCTCTTTTTGCTGTGATCCCAGCCACAAGTCTTTTTGGGTATGTGTCTATAAGTTCTGCACATCTTGAAACAGAAATATTTGCCCATTTTTCCTTAAAAAACAGCTCAGGTTCCTTGAGGTTTGATGGTGATTGTGAATAGCAGTTTTCAGATCTTTCCAAAACTGGTCAAAAGGATTGAGGTCTGGACTTCGGCTTGGTCATTCTCACACCTTTATATTGTTGGTTTTTAACCATCTCATTGTACATTTTTGCTTAATGTTTAGGGTCATCGTCTTATTGCAAAGTTAACCTGCGCCTTATATTCAGGTCTCTTTCAGACTCCAAAAGATTGTGTGAGAGAATTGCCCTGTATTCATCTCCATCCATCTTCCCATCAACTCTAACAATGTTCCTAATCCTTGCTGAAGAATAGTAAACGCAGAGCATGATGCTGCCACCACCATGTTAGACAGTTTGGATGTTGTTTTTAGGGTGATGTGCAATGTTACTCTTAAGTGTAATTCTACGCATTCAGACAAAAAAGTTCAAATTTGGCCTCAGAGAACCTTGTTACACGTGTTATTTGTGTCTCCCATGTGGCTTATTGCAAATCCAAACTGCCATTTTTATTGTATCCTTTCAGAAAAGACGTTTTTTTTTAGAACTTAGATTTATCCAGAGTACAACTAAGTTGTCTTATGCACCTCAGCTGTGTATGCCTAAAGGTCATTTTCAGTTTTTTTGATTCAAGGCTGAAGCCTGAAATGTCACAATATGACAAAAAGCTCTCAGAAATCTCATGCTTTCACTAAGCACTATATGCAAAACCCAATCGTACAATGACTCAATAGTCAAAGAGAAGGTTAATTTTTCGTGGTCACAGATTGGGTTCTCCTTATGGCTTGTCAAAAGTAACTCACTTACCTTGTTTTTCTTACTCAAGATTAGGCAAAAATGCAAAGTCATGAAAGGCCATTGATACCTATTAATGACTGGGCGTTAACCCATTATACACGTATGGTTGGTTAGTTGGTTGGATCCCTTAACCACAAGAGTCTCATGGGGAACCATTCCCTGTAGTGCGTCTTGGGCAAGTACAGCCCGGTGGCGCCCATCCCTCTCCTGGCCGACATATGTTTATAACTATGAATTCAAATGAATTATTGATTGTTGTCGCTCGGCATCCACAAAAGGTGTCAGCTGCAGTCATGTGATAGTCTACACAAAGCCTTGTGGCAATACACTGAAACAAGTTCATTACCGATGCACAGCTATCAGACTCGAAATGAGAGTCAATTGGGTGAATTGGGACATAAAACTTGGTTGCAGGAAAATTAAAAGCACTTCAGGTTAAGTGTGGTTGGATTGTTGCAAATATCGATATTATTGATACTGAGCGAGTCGGATCGATACTATGGTCTTGGGATTAATGTTGCTAATATACCAACTTTCAAATTTGGTCCAATAGTGTTTACACTTTATTTTCACTACTGACTTCAATTTCAAATTATTGAGCAATTGAAGATATTTCAGTTGTTTTGTTGACATTGTTGTAAAATATTTGTATTTTCAAAATATTGCAGATTTCTGGTTTGACTATTTTTACACCTGTTAACATGAAAAATGTTATAGAAGTATTGTATTATCTTTAAAGTTAAAGTTTAAATTGTAGTTATTTTATAAAGAATATAACAATTCAGTGCGTTGTTTATTAAGAAAACTGGGGAAAAAATAAAGAGTGAAAACATTCTTTTCCTACATTGTCATTGTGTCACTGTGTTATAAGTAAGAGTCAAACAAATTTCAAATTTCCGATACCTGGCCTTATCCAGATAGTAGTGAGTGTAATATTTGGAAAACACATCTGGGTCACACATTTGCAGCGGTATCACACAATAAAAATGTTAAAAATCATACATTGTGATTTCTGGATTTCTCTTTTTAGTTTATCTCTCTCACAGTTGGCATGCACCTACAGTGCCAAGGGGGGCGAGGCCAAAAATGAAGTGTTCATTCAAATAGTCATTTATTTTGCAGCACGTCCAACCCAAACTCAATCTGTTTATCGTTGTTTCTAAATGCACCAGTCTTGATCAGTTTGCAAAGTTAGGTCATATCTTGTTTTGCATCTCTCCCATGTCAGGCCTGATTTCACTTGAGTTCTGATTTAGATAAAAAACTTTTTGCACGAAATGACTTTTCACACTGCACTTAGTAAAGCAGAAGCAATATGTTGCGTGTTTGGCATGCAAACTGGTGTAAATAGAGAAGCAGAGGTAAACACACTCAGATATAGCCAAAGAGCATATTTTTAGAGTCAGAGTAAAACAACCATTTTATTAGTGAGGTGTGTGCAAGTATAAACTTTAGACTTGTTTAAATGATTAGAGACCAATACAACCTGTTCGAACTAAGAAATTCTTCTGGTTGACCTCCACTTAAAAAGTAGAAATCCTCTCTATTTCAATGTTGTCCCTTGCTGTGATTTAAAGCATTAAAATGACATATAAGAAAAAGAGGAAAACGATAAAAACGAAAATGTCTATCTGCATTAATATATAACCTGCTACACTCTGCGCAATGGGACCTACGTAGGAACGTACATTATTCACTTTCCTGCTGAGTCATTGGCATTGAAACACACATGATTTATTTTTTTTCTGCATCTAAGTTCTTCCTCTTCTACTTCCTTGAATTGAGTATAGCCATGCTTTTGTTTAGGAATGATTCTAGATGAATTTTGGAGAGGCGTGGTCGAGCTACATCTTGTCCTAGGCAACAGGAATAAGTATTGTTGACTGTTTCCAAATAGGTTGCTATGTCATTTCGTTGTAGTGTGGCAGTAGTTCCTAAATAGTGGGGCGGCCTCCCCTGGGCGGGCGCGGGGCTCTGCCGTTTTACATCGGGAACTTTTTTATTTTTGATTGTCCTAGAATACTCCTTCACTATGTTGGAGGACAGCTTTCTTATTGGCAGAGTAGGCCCTATGCACTTACATAGCTGATAGAATGAGTATAAAGTGTAGACACAAAGTGACGCAAAACCCTCCAGTGACCCCATGAAAAGATACTTAACAAGAATAAGAAGGGAGAGAAAGATGAGGATAAAAGGAAAATGAAGGTCTCCAGAAAGGTAAGACAAAGAAACTTAATAAACCATATGTAGCCATCAGTTACCGGTGTGTTTGCAATGTTTAAAAATGTTGGCAGCAGATTAATTAAGCTTCAATTAACAATATCACACCGAAATACTGCTGTTAAAACGCTTGAGGTCTTTACATTGATATGCATTTTTACATTTTTTTAAAGGCACAACAGGACTTCGAGTCCTGTGATTTCTGACACTCCCAAAACCGAATGGTTCGTACAACATTTGGAAATCATCACAAGCTGATCGTGACGGGTGTGCTCCCAGGGAAAACATAAACCTGAATTTTGTCTGTATTATTATTGTTACATATTGAAAAGTATCATTGTGTTTTTGTATTAGCATTCAAACATAGGTAGATTGTTTTTAGTTCATTGCCATAAAACCAAGATTTAAAAAAATATGAAGCATAAAGGAAATTGATGTTTTGAATAATATCATTTCTTATTTTTATTGTAGAGTGTTGCGATTCAGTAACATCCAAAGTAACAAATGAACAAGGAGACACAAAACAAATGAATTGTCCAAACAAAATAACACCTGACAAAGTTCAAATTAGAAACAACGAACAAAATCAGACAGCAATGATCAGAGAAAAAAAACAAGTGGGCACTAAACTACACACAAAATGTCCAAATAAGAAACACTAAACAAACTAACCCAAACCTGGCATTGCAGCGTAAATGCAAACGACCCGATGACATGTGCCGTCCAAAATGTCATTATAAAGGCTCCGGATATTTTGGACAGGTATCTTTTGGTTGGACACACCTTTGCCCAGTTCCAAACCCAGATGGCGGTCCCTGGTGGAAGGAGGCCCTAACAAAATAATTTCACTCTTACGTGTAATTGTGAGACACACTGAGTAGGTTTGTGTGATCTTATTGCAAATATGAAAATGTGATGAACATCTTATTAATCCGATGCAGTCTTTACCAAACACATAAAATACAAGGCCTCGGATGCATTTCAAAGTTTGTCATCTGTAGTAAACAGCTTATATTATGCAATCATTTGGAATGGTAATCTTTATTATCACGTGGGAGAGTCCCATTGAGAGAGTTCTACTTCCTTTTGACAAAGCTATTTGCAGTGTTTACCCCCAGTACATGCAAACAAACACATAAAAAATGAAACTACGGGCTCTCATTTGATCCTTGAGTTTTGCATATCTACTTTGAGCGATCACATCGATTCTTTGCAAATAGCAGCAACTGTTCTCTTAATGTCTTATGAATGCTAGAGGTCTTTGGAAAGTGTACAACCTTCTCCACTGTCCCATGAGGATCTCTTTGTTATAACAGGTGAACATGCTTTGAAGTAGGTACTGGAACGTAAAACATATGTGCTCAAATACAAACACGCGCCACTCCCTTACTGGTCCCCTCCCAAAGAGGTCAGGGCCGCTAATTGAGTCCAAATGTCCGATAGAATTATTGACCTGGGTGTGGAATTGTAGTGGGAATAAATCACTCTGACGTAACACATGATAAGAAAGAAAAGCAGGAAGGGAGTAACGACCAAGTACAGATATGTATAACGAATACATGCATGGTACGTTTGTTCTAGAAATACATTTTGTGACTTGAAGGGTCTTCATTAGGGCTGGGTGATACTGGGAATTTTGGTATCGATATGATCCGAGTAAATACAAGGTAGTATTGATTGCTACCAATTTGGTGGTTTTAGTTTCTCATAATCACGAAAGGTGGGGTGCGTAGTTTAAGGTGTATCTAAAAAAAAAAATATGTGTTAACAATGCCCAACTAAGTTCAAAGAGCTTTTATATATATTTTGTGTAGGGTTGATTTCACACATGTGCTGTTTGTTTTCATTTACTGTAGGACTAAATTGGTGAAAGTAAGAAAATGACTGTTTAAAAAAAATCCAAATGCCAACACAAACCCCAAAATAGATGAAAAAAGAAAGGTTTCTTTGAGCGCATCTAAGATTTTAGGCAAAAAAAATATTTCATTTTTTAATCAAATAATTACATTTCAAACTCTAACATTACAAAAAATAAATAGAAATATTTCCATTCGACCTGTTTCAAAACAAAAGCCGAGCGAGTCAAACCACAAAGCAGCAATGTAACAAAATACAAATGTTGTATAAGAATGTCAACTAAAGAGCTAAAATACTATTTTGAAGGTCAACTCAGTAATGAAAATAAAGTGTCAATTGTCTCTCATTGGCTCTGTTGCCATAACGGATTTACAGGTTTTTGTTCAGGAACAGTAACACGTTTACATTTGTGGTTGCAGCTCCTTGCTCTCTGCAGGGGTAGCTCTTTTTTACATATTTGTGTAAATATGTGGTTTTGTCAAAGTAGCAGACCACTTTAACCCACAAATTACACCCAGCACTGTCATTTTCTGTAGTCAAAAAAAAAAAAAGATTGCTTCTGGCGATTTCAGATTCTGGTAGGAGTGGGCACATACATTTGGCTCTCTCTATTGCCTGACAGGCAGCAATGATGCAGCAGGAAGCCTAGGTAGAGATAAGTGCTAAAAATGTGCCTGTCAGTCACACACTCCGGCATACATTTGGAGAGTGGCCAAGGGTGTTGGATGGAAGAGACAAGGGCTGCACTACCTACACAGAGAAGCAGGGCTTTGAGAAAATTGGTCAAGTATTGATTCCAGGACGATAGTATAGTATCCATTGGCCTGCATACCTGTCAACCTCCACGGCTCCATGCCCTTACAAACTGTCGTATTTTCCCTTACAAGATACAAAATAATCTTACACCATATTTGTTTTTCAAACGTGTTTATTTATATAGTTTAACATGTTATATTGTACATGTGTTTCGTTATATCATATATTGTTAATTAACATTTTGTTGTGAGATCCTGAGTTGCTCGACATGAATAAGGTTTATTATAAAAAAATGTTCACAAATGAAGTAGCTTGGACGTTCACTGTAGAAGGAAAAAATACACGCAAATATAAATAAATAGAATAATACATTTTCTTATTCAAATTATGAAATCATTTTCTGCATTAAATTATTGTTGGTAATAGGGATAACCAAAAACCTGTCTTTTTTCATTTTCTGATCTTATACTTCCCTTTTTTCTTAACTTCTTTATACAACATAATCATTTGTAATATAATGCATCAAAGCAAGTGAGCCGTTTGAGAGCCGGCTCGATTTAATGAGTTGAGCCGAAAAAGCCGGTTCTCTAAAAAGAGACGTATTTCCTTTCACTACATCAAACCGCTCGCTTCGTTTGCAACAAAAAAAAACAATACTGGGATAGAGGCTTCCGCGGCGAACTCCTTTGACTTGATTGATTTGCCGTTTCGTGATAGTCGGTGTATACCAGATGGTACCCATAATTGACAAATTTGCATTTTTCCGTACAGATTTTCTCTTACGTTGTACATGTCTTAAAATGCATAATGAATGTACTTTGTACAGCAAAACCATACAGATTGACAGGTATGGGTCTGCTTAGTATGGATAATATCGATATTTGGATATTATAGTCTTTATTCAATATTTAGTTTGCACGGCTTATCAGCTCATCTTTATATGTGCCTTTTTTAAATAACTCAGAGGAGTGTTATTGCCACTTGTGGACTGAAGGCCAGTGAGGAATTAGCCACCTTAAATTCTTTCCTCACGGTCATAAATCAGTCACCGTGTACACTGAAGCCGTTGTTTAATGAGGTGTGCCCTTCTGCCCTTGTATGCTACATATTTGCTTCATTCCTGTCCTTCTGCCTAGCTCGGATCTATGTTGGATTACCCGCTTCAGCGTTTGTACATTTCAGTTTGGCATTGCCATTTTCAGTTTTACGTTAGCAAAATCAACTAACAGCTACTAACCATAGCATATGCAGAAATCCCTTGCTTTATCGTGGTTTACTTGTGTTTGTGTTTTTCATTGTCGTTGTGCCGATCCAATGTGCTTTTCTGAAAGTTCGTATTGAGAAATGATTTATGCAATCCAGGTTTTTTGTCATGCTGGGTGCATGCATCACAGAACATGTAGCCTCCATTATCATCCTCCTCATTGCGTAACCAGGAATATAATTGAGTACATTTTGGCAGAAAAGTCCTTTTCTTGCTAGGAGTATTCTTTTGTTTATCTTTCATCGAATCGTTCACTTCAAAACCTGTGTTTCCTTGCCTTCGCGGTCTTCTGAAGAATTTCTCCGCCGTTTTTTCATGCCGGAATTATTGCCGTTGTTACCACTTTCTGTATTATGTTTCGACTTATTACCGACACTGAAGAAAAAACTAATTTTTTGTTGATTTGCACCTAATACCAACTGTTTTTTACGGAGGCATACTTCTCTTTCACTCAACAACCACCAAAAACATTGACGTCATCTCGAAGCAACGAGATCTCGTCTGCCGAGATCGGCGCGAGACCGAAACAACAATGGCGGATCTGCCTGACGAAAAGTTTGGAGTGCGGTAAATCTTTGTTAAAAAAATAAAGAAAAAAGTAATCGAGTAGTAATGACAATTTGGTGTCAAAAAAGTTGCGTCCCGGGGAAGCACGTTGATTTGACACAATGCGTCCCCAGCAAAAATGATGCGTCTTGGACGCAGGGACGCGGGCAAACGAGGACACTAACCCTAACCCTAGCCCTATCCCTAACCCTAACCCTAACTCTAACCATAATCCGCATTAAAAATCACCTCACCCACTTGAAGTTATTTGAAAGAAACATGTTGCCATGCTTTCCAAAAACAACACACATAGGTTGATCTGTTTCAATTATAGAGTTTTTAGTATAATTATAAGTATATTTCTTTTCTTTCTGGTAACATCTTGTAACTGCTTAACAAAATTGCTTCTTCTTGTTAGTTTTCAAAAATGCCTTTTTTTTTGTGCCATTCTCCCTAAAAAGTTCATGAGATCGCGTATGAAAAGTCCTCCAGAAAATTCACCTTCTGCATTTGTACTGTGTTCAGCAAAAGTGGGAGGGGAAATCAATATTATATGTACTAATCAAGCACTTGGATCAAATTGATACGATTGTCGCCTTTATAAGCAGTTAGTGGAATCCTCTCTCTCACCAAGCGCCCTTGTCCAATTGGTTCGACTGTTTGTGTGACTGACAGGCACACTTATAGAAACTCTCCTGACCTGGCCTGCTCCTACATCTTGCCAAACATGCAAAAAAGAGGGCAAAATTTATGTGATTACCTTCATGAGAAGCTAAATATGACACAGGACAAAAGGAAACTCAGTTCAGACTTTATTTTTCAACAACAGAAAAAGGACAATGGTTTCATTTGTGTGGTAAAGTGGCCCGCCATGTGGAAAATTTACATTAACACATGAAAAAAGTTGACCAAACAGAGAGCAACGAGCTGCATTCAAAAAGAGAAACCTTTTACTGTTCCTGAACAAAACCCGTAAATCTGTTGTCACTACGGCAACAGTGCCAAAATGGTTTGATCGTTACATTGCTGATTTTTTTGGTTTGGACTATCTTCACAATTTTTTCGACTGTTAGACGTTATTACATTGTATTTTTTACACTATTTGCACGTTATGGCTTTATTTTCAAAATATTGTGCAATGGAAGGTACAGTTTACATGTCGACATTGTTATATTTGTATCTCGTAGCATTGCTGATTTTTCATTTGACATACTTGGCTTTTATTCTCTCCTCCTTGATCTGCTACATTATCGTGGTGGAGGAGTTTGTGTGTCCCAATGATCCTAGGAGCTACGTTGTCGGGGGCTTTAAGCCCCTGGTAGGGTCACCCATGGCAGACAGGTCCTAAGTGAGTGGCCAGACAAAAAGCAGATCAGAAGACCCCTTATGATGACACAAAACGTTGGTCCTCGATTTCCCTAGCCCGGACGTGGGTTACCGGGGCCCCCTTCTGGAGCCAGGCCTGGAGGTGGGGTCGGCTGCGAGCGCCTGGTGACCGGACCTTTACCCACGGGGGCCGGCCGGGCACAGCCCGAAGGGACGACGTGGGACCCTCTTCCCATGGGCTCACCATCTGTAGGAGGGGCCAAAGGGGTCGGGTGTGCAGAGAGCAGGGTAGCGGACAAGGGAGGGGTCCTTGGCGCGACAATCCCCGGCTACAGAAACTGGCTTTTGGGACATGGTACGTTACCTCTCTGGCAGGGAAGGAGCCCGAGTTGGTGCGTGAGGTTGAGAAATTCCAACTAGATAGAGTCGAACTCACCTCTACGCACGGCTTGGGCTCTGGTACCAGTCCTCTCGAAAGGGGTTGGACTCTCTTCCACTCTGGAGTTGCTCGTGGTGAGAGGCGCAGAGCCGGCGTGGGCATATTTATTGCTCTACGGCTTGGCGCCTGTACGTTGGGGTTCACCCCAGTAGACGAGAGGGTAGCCTCCCTCCGCCTTCGTGTGGAGAGACGGTTCCTGACTGTTGTTTGTGCTTATGCACCAAATAGCAGTTCGGAGTACCCACCCTTCTTGGAGTCCTTAGAGTGTGTGCTTGAGAGTGCGCCCCCTGGGGACTCCCTCGTACTGCTGGGAGACTTCAACGCTCACGTGGGCAATGACAGTGAGACCTGGAGGGGCATGATTGGGAAGAACGGCCCCCCCTGACCTGAACCCGAGTAGTGTTTGGTGATTGGACTTCTGTGCCCGTCATGGTTTGTCCATAATGAACACCATGTTCAGACATAAGGGTGTCCATATGTGCACTTGGCACCAGGACACACTAGTCGTAAGTTCGAAGATCGACTTTGTCGTCGTTTCGTCGGGCCTGAGGCCGCATGTTCTGGACACTCGGGTGAAGAGAGGGGCGGAGCTGTCAACTGATCACCACCTGGTGGTGAGTTGGCTTCGATGGTGGGGGAAGATGCCGGCCCGACCCGGCGGACCCAAGCGTGTTGTGAGGGTCTGTTGGGAACGGCTGGCAGAATCTCCTGTCAAAGAAGTTTCAATTAACACCTCCAGCAGAACTTTGCCCATGTCCCGAGGGAGGTGGGGGACATTGAGTCCGAGTGGACCATGTTCCGCGCCTCCATTGTCGAAGCGGCTGATCGGAGCTGTGGCCGTAAGGTCGTCGGTGCCTGCCGTGGCGGCAACCCTCAGACCCGTTGGTGGTCACCGGCGGTGAGGGATGCCGTCAAGCCGAAGAAGGAGTCTTATCGGGCCTTCCTGGCCTGTGGGGCTCTGGAAGCAGCTGCCAGGTATCGGCTGGCCAAGCGGAATGCAGCTTCGGCGGTTGCCAAGGCAAAAACTCGGGCATAGGAGGAGTTTGGCGAGGCCATGGAAGCCAACTTCCGAATGGCTTCGAGGTAATTCTGGTCCACCATCCGGCGTATTAGGGGGGGAAGCGGTGTGCCATCGACACTATGTATAGTGCCGATGGGGCGCTGCTGACCTCGACCCGGGACGTTGAGAATCGGTGGGGGGAGTACTTCGAAGACCTCCTCAATCCCACCGACACGTCTTCCTCTGGGGAAGCAGAGCCTGAGGACTCTGGGTTGGGCTCTCGTATCACTGGGGTTGAAGTCACCGAGGTGGTCAAAAAACTCCTCGGTGGCAGGGCCCCGGGGGTCGATGAGATCCGCCCGGGTTTCATTAGGGCTCTGATTGTTGTGGGCGTGTCATGGTTGACATGCTTCTGCAACATCACGTGGACATCGGGGACAGTGCCTCTGGACTGGCAGACTGGGGTGGTGGTTCCCGTCTTTAAGAAGGGGGACCGGAGAGTGTGTTTCAACTACAGGGGAATCACACTTCTCAGCCTCCCTGGTAAGGTCTATTCAGGGGTACAGGAGGGTCCGCCAGGAAGTCAAATCTCGGATTCAGGAGGAACAGTGTAGTTTTCGTCCTGGCTGTGGAACACTGGACCAGCTCTATACACTCTGCAGGGTCTTTGAGGGTGCATGGGAGTTTGCCTGTCCGGTCTACATGTTTTTGTGGACTTGGAGAAGGCATTCGACCGTGTTCCTCGGGAGGCCCTGTGGGGGGTGCTTCGGGACTATGTGTTACCGTCTTTTTGGGGCTTTGCGGTCCCTGTATGCCTGGTGCCAGAGTCTGGTCCATTGCCGGCAGTAAGTCGGATTCGTTCCCGGTGAGGGTTGGGCTCCGCCAGGGCTGCCCTTTGTCACCGATTCTGTTCATAATTTTTATGGACAGAATTTCTAGGCGCAGCATTGGCGGGGATGGAGTCTGGTTTGGTGGCCTCAGCATTGCATCACTGCTTTTTGCAGATGACGTGGTGCTGTTGGCTTCCTCAGGCCGTGATCTTCAGCTCTCGCTGGAGCGATTCGCAGCCGAGTGTGAAGCGGCCTGGATGAGGATCAGCACGTCCAAGTCCGAGGCCATGGTTCTCAGTCAGAAAAGGGTGGTATGCTCCTTCCGGGTCGGGGAGGAGGTCTTGCCCCAAGTGGAGGAGTTCAAGTATCTTGGGGTCTTGTTCACGAGTGAGGGTAGGATGGAACGGGAGATCGACAGACGGGTCGGTGCAGCGTCTGCCGTCATTCGGACCCTGTACCGGTCCGTCGTGGTGAAGAGGGAGCTGAGCCGAAAGGCAAAGCTCTCGATCTACCGGTCGATCTACGTTCCTACCCTCACCTATGGTCATGAACTTTGGGTCATGACCGAAAGAACACGATCCCGGATACAAGTGGCCAAAATGAGTTTCCTCCGCAGGGTGGCTGGGTTCTCCCTTAGAGATAAGGTGAGAAGCTCAGTCATCCGGGAGGGACTCGGTGTAGAGCCACTGCTCCTCCGCGTTGAGAGGAGCCAGTTGAGGTGGCTCGGGCATCTAATAAGGATGCCTCCTGGACGCCTCCCGTGGGAGGTGTTCCGGGCATGTCCCACCGGCATGAGGCCCCGGGGGCAACCCAAGACACGTTGGAGAGACTATGTCTCTCGGCTGGCTTGGGAACGCCTCGGGGTCCGTCGGATGAGCTGGAGGAGGTAACTGGGGATAGGGACGTCTGGGCTTCCCTTTTAACGCTGCTGCCCCCGTGACCCGACCTTGGATAAGCGGAAGACAATGGTTGGATGGATGGATGGATGGCTTTTATTCTGAAACAGCCATCACTTAAATATTTTTTATGTTTTTATTTATACTGCTAAAGTTTGAATTGAAGTTATTTGTTGAAAAAATGAAACCTTTTTAGTATCAAAAATGTTTGTGCTGTGTTTATCCCAAATATAAACTATCTGAAGTGGCAGGGTTGGATTATTTAATAATCATGTCATTTTCAGGCAAAAAGTATCGGTATCGTATCGGTATCGATCAAAACTATCAATTTACTTGAATCAAATGGGTACTAAAATTCCCAGTATATCCCACCCATACTCTGCATAGCTTTTGCTATGCAAAGTAGGTGCTTTGTGAATCTTTTTCTTCTTTTTGTTTCACCAGAAGCCTGTTTTTTTTATACCAAAACCAACCAAAAGGGTGCGGTTAAGAGTTTTCCACTCGTTAGCTAATGCAATCTGAAAAGGAATGGTTTCTTTATAACTGTCTAACTTTTAACCTCATTGTGAAAAAATACGGTTGGCAAAAAAAGAAAATAATAAAATATACAAACATACACAGTATATGTATATGCACATGTTCCAAATAAAGGCGCATGCTATGGATGATATCCGATGGACAGCTCTATTCAAAATGTTTTCGTGAACTCCAAGGGCCTGTTTCCAATCAACTTTGTTCGACACGCCTGTATGAGGAAATCTGTGTGAAAGTTGTGCACATTTTGTTGCATTCTCTGAATGTTTTTAGCCATTATATCACGTGAATAATGCAACACCACTGCCATCTTAAATAAGGTGACTATATTTTCCTTCCCTGAAGTCATGTTGCAGCAATTATATTCATTTCTAATATTTCAACAATTTGTTTACATCTAGAAAATAAAACAAAATAACACTGAAATGAAAACAAAAAAACCCACAAATCAGATGAATTACCCGCTAATAATATAAAGTGTTCATGTGGCAAAAATGTGCAAAAAAGGCATAATAAAAAATCATGAATAACCGACCATCATATTATGAACTGCTGATTTTAAATACTTTTATTAAAGTGTCATGAAATGAAAAAGGCATGTAGGTACTTGGAAAAAATCCTGTGGGGTATCAAAGGGTAACAGATGAAATAGAACTGCTGAGAGATCTAAAGTGCATGTAACACAAGCAAGTGTATTTTACTTTATTATGATAATTAGCTGCTAGCTGCTGCTACATAAATACGTATTTTGGGGGCATTTTAGTTTTGAATGGACAGGAAAATGAGTACTGTAGTGATCAGAAAACGGGAGTAGCAGGCAAATTATGTGGACGAGAGTGCAGTGATATGTACTTACTGTACCTATTCTTCATATTAAGATAATAGTAATAGTAAATAAACTATGAATGTAAGTGGTCTGCTTTTTCATAGCGCTTTTCAAGTCACGGAAGACCTCCAAAAGCACTTTACAATGTGCTTCACACTCACCCATTCACACACATTCGCACCCCGATAGTGGCTATTGCCATGCAAGGCAACTACCTGCTTATTGGGGGCATTTGGGATTCAGTATCTTGCACAAGGACACTTCAAGTTATAACACAGAGGAGCCGGGAATTGAACCTGCGACCACTTGATCCCAAGATGAGCAATTTACCTCCTGAGCGACCCCTATACTATATTCTCTTCACTTCATTATACCTTGAACTTATATCTCTGGACTTTATTTGAATGTTAATAAAGCGAGGTTATGTTTTTAATTAGGTTGGGTTATTAATTTTTTAATACAAAACATTGATAACGCAGAGACATTTTGTCAGACGGGACTGAAGGAAAACTGAGATCACTTGCACTCGTTTCTTGGTTTTTATTGGAAGGAAGGATTGACATGGCGTGATTCTTCGATCCGTTGTTTGACGGATTGTCGAGGCTTTACAGGCGGGTAAAGGCTTGGCGGGAATGGTCGTGGACACGCGTAATCGTCGTGTTGTTGGTCGGGGCTGGGGAAGAAGGACGTCGTCATGTTCGGAAGAGTGATCAGGAGTCAGACGGGCAGGGCAGGTCGTGGGCAAATTCGGAAACGGGTCGGCAACGGAGATCAAGCAGAGGAATACAGGAGGCAGGCAAAGAGTCGGAAGTACGGGCTTTCTGAGCAGATGGCAACAGGTAGCATAGTACAATCAGACAAGTTGTTTCCGGAAGCTAAGGATTTAAATGGACAGGGTGCGCCAATCAGCTGTCCTGGCTGTTGGCGCCAAATCCTGAGCACAGGTGTTCCCAATCCGGGTGATTGTGACACATTTCATTTTTCCATTTTCCCTACGCAACTCTACGCAAACATTTGCAATATATGGTTTGCATTAACAAATTTAGATCGACATCTCATTAGCTACAAAATAAATATGACATTTCTATGCTATTCCAGATATCCTGGGGATGAAAAAAGTGGACATGTCCGAGCAAAAGAAAACATCTGATTACCCTTCTCTATGGTAATTTGACCAAAAGATCTTCACACAATTTGCAGTTATAGAAGCTTCACAGCAGAGAAAGTCATTTTGTCTCCTTGGTTTGCATCAAAACTAAATGACACTGGAATGGTGTGATTTTTTTGTGTGCCATGCTTGTCAAGCAGTTGGTGCAAATCCAATTCCTAACCAGAGCCTTGAAAAATATGCCAAAGTTGTTAGTCAACACAAAAATAAAACTTGTGGGAGGGCTTCCGTTGCCATACAAGTCCTGTAGGTATGTAACTCGCCATGTCATACACTGACAAGACCAGCAAAAGTCAAACAAATCTCAGTTTTTCTGCACCTGGGTAAAAGTTTTCAAATACCTGTTTGCTATCATTCCTGTTTGTGGGTTTTAAAAGGAAGAGAGTGTGTTTCCTTGTGGCATGCAAAAACATGCATGTCAAGTGCGTGGGAAGGTAAAGCCCTCTTCTTGCCATGAAAGCGAACATATTGTTGTAGCTTTGACCTACAGCTGCACTGGCCTGTTGCATTTCCCTCTTCCATCCATCCTGCAAATCCTTTCTCCATTCCCTATCAGTGGGCCTCCACCCTTCTGCAGACACTCCTTCCATGCCTAATGAGTGAGCTCCCGTTTTCTTTCTTCCTTTACTCTTTTTTTTTGCCCATTGGGCCACATTCCAATACACTGGAGTCATCATCCAGGCACTGGCTCCAGCACAGGGGTTTAGTACGCTCCAGTAAACCATGTTTTGGACAAAGACTCAATGGTCTTGCTGTGATCACTGTTTGCAGTAACATCATTTACGCTACATATACGTTCTCATCTGTTGGTAGGTATTTTCTTTCAGCTTGTCTCGCGTGACTGATGTTTAACTTGTGGTCTAATTTTCTCTTATCTATAGTAAACAAACAGACTGAGCCTGGTCTTCTTCTGCACATCTACAGACTCTATGAGTCACTCTTGGTCAGGAGACCAAAACCAAGATCCTGTCTGAGATTTGACTTTGACTTTGCTTTTTAATTAATTTTCCAAGCAGTTGCCACGAGGATATGAGTCATATCCATTTTATTTCCCTATTCACAGTGCTGGGTGATTGTGTAAATTTCAAGTGTTCCCCTTGACCGGCAAGTAGATTTACCATGTTGTTTTGAGGGTGTCTTAAGACTTAAAAATTAAAGTGGTGGTCCTAGTGCAGGTATTATGTTTGATCGAAAAGCAGTTTCATCATGGGAGCACTTTGCACAAGTAGAGTAGGAAGTGAGAACAATCAGGCAAGAAAGAAAGTCTATCAGTGTCAGCATCTTATTGTGCTGTTGCCAAAGCGACACACCTATCCAGAGTATGATAACCTCAATCCTACACATGCGCTACCTTATTTTTTTACCTCACATCCTTACTTTCTCCTGATTCAACAAGACTATAGCACAACCATGAGAAATTCCACACATTGTGAAAAAGGCACTCACCATTCAAAATGTTCTCACTTAGCAATACTTGCCTTGGAGTAACCTGCTTGTACTAAATTAAAAAAAAGAGTATTTCCTCTGCTTCTTTCATTTCCAACGCAAAGCTTTGTTCTTTGAAGCTTAACTGTGTAGGAGGCCATTGGAAATTTTTGGCATTTTTCTCATAATGCTGCTATCATCTCCCTCTGTAAAGGGGGGCATTGGTGTCAGTGCCTGCGAAGCCTTACATGTTTGTTTTATCATTAAATGCTATGAAGGGATTACCTAAGGTTTTTTTGAAAATTGGTCAAGCTAGGTTGACCGATGTTAAAGGTCTTGTTTTAAGTCAAATGTTTTGTTATCAAATTTTTAGAATTGCACTATTTACAGTATTCCCAGAACACAATTTAAATTTATACACACATGTTTACAGTAGCTTCTCATCAGAAGTCTTCACAACGCAACTGGGTAGCCATGCAACCAGCGCGTTGTGCCTGAAAATCTGGGCCCGCCCTCGTGCTTTTGTATCGATGTTTACGTTTCTGTCCAGATTAAACACTTCAGTTAGTTTACTGCCTGCTGTTTGGAGCTGATGTCCGCCGAGGCAAAAATCAGCCCTTCGAAACACAGGAATTGGTAGCTACCCATAATGAGAGAAGCATGTGTTTCTATAGCTTACGGTTCTGTAAAGGAAGAAGGGACGTTACATGTCACTTTGCGAGTTGTTTTTTTTTAAAAGTCTTTATTACCGTAGAGTGCTGTGTCTAATCTAGTTGGATACAATGTTTCACTGTGTAATAAATTAATTCAACTCATCTTGAATGTTAATGAGTGATATGAATCATATACAAGACAATAAAAGCAATATGTGTATAAAAAAGCATAAGAAAACACTTATAGGTATAATAAAAAGGTACACAAAATGAGTGATTACCATGAGTTCAAGACTTTTTGTCATCTTCTTGATTTTTTAAGAATTAATTTGTTAATTTATTAATATTATAAGTTGACCCGCTAGAGCATTTCTTGGCAACAGTCGAAATTCCAGTATACCATGACTGATTGAGAGCCTACATTTTTTGTCTGACACCAATAGATAGAAGACAAAGGAAACTCTGTACTCCGCTTTGTATCCTTCGTACTTTTGGAAGCCTGCTGAAGCATGGACACACCCAGCAAGTATACAAAGCAAATATGAGACGTCACACTGGATTTCAATGAGAAGACGAGAAATGTGACACTTTCGGACCTAATCAATTGTTACTGTCAGCTCGCAGATGGCCCCCTTAACCAATTACAAACAGATTACAACACATTTGATGATCATATGAAGTCTGTTCTCATCCAACCGTTCTTTTTTACTCCTTGAGTGATGCATATTAACAAGGGACATTCCCTTTTGAATGACAAATTGCCTTAGGCCGCAGAGTAGTACAAGTGTAGAAGGGACAGAAGACAGATGACACAACTCATTTTACTGGAGCAACTACTGTGATTCTTATCGAAGCACATGTTGCACCGGAAATGAGCTCAACAAAGGCAGGAAAATTCATTGCGGGAAAAAGTCTCCAAAGTAAGATCTATCTGGGTTGGAATCACGTAAAACGCCTTTTAGTTTGTAGTCTGAATGTTCTTGTATTCTATCAAGCTTTTTTACATATGTTTAATTCTTTGTAAATCTCCAAAACCAGTGTCATAAGTGAATCAAGCCTGATGTTATCAACTAACCCCGCCCTCGTCCACCCAAAATGTTTTCAACATTCCTACTCATCATGCCCGCTATTCAAGTTATAATCATGACATTTAATAATGGACATCCGTGCAGCACCAAGCTCTTTTTACAGAGCACATAGTCTTTGTATGGTCTACAAATAATCGTTACCATTGTGCCATGAGTTGGAAGTGCTTGCAAGAAGTAAAGAATGCTTTTTAGTAAATGTGACTGCTGTTTTTTTTCGTAACGCCATTCTGCGGTTTGCTGTCATTGCCACTGTAGCTCATAGAAAATGTATGTGGTTTTAAACATGATTACTTTTAAGGCCCTTTTTTTGTATAACTTTACGGGTAATGTTGGACATTTTCATTGCCTTGCAAAAGTATTGCAGTCCCTCAATAATTTTTTGACATATTGCCATATTTCAGGCTGCGAACTTGTAGATAAAAACTTTACAAAAATTACCAGCATGTGAGAAACAACTATGAAGAAAAATAAACATATATTTATATATATATATATATATATATATATATAGTGCTAACAAAAAAAAGAAAGAAAAGTACGCATTGCAAAAATACTGGGCCCCTTCGAGTTAAAACTTTGTACAACCCCTTTTTGCTGTGTTCACAGCCAAAAGTCTTTTTAGGGAGTTAAGTTTTGCACATATTGGAACAGAAATATTTGCCTATCCTTCCTCACAAAATAACTCAAGTGCCTTTAGGTTTGATGGCGATTGTTTACAGAACCTGTCAAATCTTTTCACAAATGCTATAACCGATTGAGGTCTTGACTTTGCCTTGGGCATTCTAACACCTTTATAATTCAAGTTTGAAACAATTCTAGTGTACATATTTGTTTATGTTTAGGGTCGTTGTCCTGTTGAAAGGTGAACCTGCACCCTATTCTCATTCTCTTGCAGACTCCATACGATTTTCTGCCAGAACTGCCCTGTATTTGGCTTGATCCATCTACCCATCAACTCTAACGATCTTCCTAGTCTCTCTTGAAGAAAAGTAACCCCAGAGCATGATACTACCATCACCATGTTTGACAATGGCCATGGTGATTTCAAAGTGATGTGCAGTGTTACTCCTACACTTTGCTTTCAGGCCAAAAAGTACATTTTGGTCCCATCTGATAAGAGCACCTTCTTTATATGTGATTTATGTCTCCCATGTGGTTTCTTGCCAATGTCAAAGGGGACTCTTTATGGCATAGTTGCTTTCTTCTGACACTCTTTCATAAAGGGATGATTTATGCAGAGTACGACAAATAGTTGCCTTGTACACAAATGTTCTTACTTTAGCTGTGTATGTCTACGTGTCATCCAACATGATCATCCCTCTTGATTGCCTATCTGATTAGTTTTCTCCTTGTTAGGGCCAGAGGTGATTTTATGCCCCTCTATTTTGATAATGTGGCGTGTACAGTGCTCCATAAGATGTATAAATGTTGCGAAATAGTCTTGTATCCTATTCCTGCTTTGACCTTTTCCACAACTAGATCTTTGACCTACCTAGCGTGTTCTTTGGGCTTTAAAATGCTGTTTGTTCTCCAGTGTCTCCTTTCACAGATCTTTGAGCCCATCAAAGAGCAGGTGCATTTTTATTGAGACAAATGTGAACTCCAGTTTTCCATTGTTCGTCATTTACGTCAACATTGGATCATTCAGCAGTTATCAAGGGGCTTCTGGAGTCAGTTTGCTAAACTGAAAGAATGGGGTGTAAAAGCTTTGAAACACCCACTTTTTCCTAATGTAGATAAAATATAAAACGTTGAAATAATTTGGTTTCACTTGACGATTGTGTCTCACATGTTACTTCTTAAAAAATATTTTCGGTTTTCTAGCTTTAAGTCTGAAGCCTGAAATGTGGCAATTTAACAAAAACTTCTCAGAGGGGCCAGTACTTCAGCTAGACATTGTATATCAATTTCAAAAGAAAGCACAATGCATCAGTCATCACTTTTGCATTAACTTATTAGCTGGATCATTACAGGAATGAATGCAGATTGTACTTTTACACATTAACTGTGAACATCTCAAGTCCCAAACATTCACATAAATACAAGACAAAATTATGCATTCAAATACATACACTTAGAAAAGAAGTGTGTACAAGTAAATTACATGCATAGGGACTCACACTCAAACGCCATCAGTTTATATTCAAGGTACATGGTGTATTATTTAGCACCCCCTTGTAATTAATAACTTAATTCATTAAAAAAAACAATATTGATTTAAATAATAAGCAGAAATACATACACTTTTGTATAACCAATTATTTTTTCGAATACTTAAATCTTGAGAAATTTGCATTTATTTACATAACACTAGCATGAACTATAGTGAGCATAGATAATTATCCACCATCGTGCAGCTGCAGGTACCCAAAAACCAAAAACCTAACAAAAAGCATAAAAATGAGAATAAAAATGATGGGGTTTTGGTCCCTCTAAGTCTTCCTAGTTTGTATTCTTGTGCTTTTCAGCCCTTGTTTCCGGTTGCACAATAGAACACAGCTACATTTAGTGATCAATAAGAAACACTGTCTTTTCGGTTTTCACTTAGTCCAATCCACTCTGAGAACATTTACTGGAATATGTCGCTTAACAATTTTTTTTTATTCAATTTCACTCGTGATGTTCTTGCAGCACTTCAGGGCCCAAATACTTGCAATAAAACAGTCAGTTTTGTAATATCTTTTTCTTTTCCATTCTGCTGTTTTTTTCAACTCATTGTGTTTTCATCCCTTTAATACTCTCTAATCTCTTAAAGCCCCAATGTGTAATGTTTGACCACTAGATTGCATTGCATTGTTTGGTAAGCTCGATGACCAGTGATACAAGTCACAGCGTGGCGGCAGGGTGCCAGATAGACACGGTGCCCACTTAAGATTCCACGGTGTAAAATAAATACCAAATTTTCTCGACCTATGATTTTTTACAAAAAATAACATTGGTATGATATAATGTTTGTTTAGTTTTTCTACTGGATGAAAGTTTTTTTTTTACCACCAGGGGCACTAAATATTACACACTGTACTTTTAGGGTTCCTGTTTTTCTAAGCAGGTTTTAAAGACTCACATTCGACCGATCCAGATGTACGTCACACACTCTTGTTTTCCGGGCTTGACTCCAGGGTGGTTTTCGTCTTTTCAGAAGCCAGCTTCCTGACGTCTCTTTGGATGTGCAGCACTGACATTTAGCGAATACACTGGTATCATTGTTTGGCCAAGTGTCTCCATTGATAAAGACTACAAGACTGTTGCCACTCGGGCCATCATTGAATATTGTGTCAATAGAACAAATCTGCTTATTAGCTTCGAGATAAGGTGATCTTGTCAACTTCTATTGAGGGATCGTTTACGTTGTTTGAGTTGTTTTCACTTGATAATGTTTCTACTCACTGTACATGTTCTAACTCATGTAATGTCTGTTAAGGCACTGTCAAATCTCCAGATAAATGAACAGTGTTGGGCGCATTACTGAAAAAAAAATGGTTACAGTTATTGGTCACTCCATTTAAAAATACTTTTTCATTGATACCCCCTTCGAGATTAATGACAACCAAAAGTATCATGTTACTCTGAAAGTAAGTAGTTACATTTTACAGTCTAAACTCTCATTAGAGGTAGGATTGGGCCTAAAAATTTCAGGCCGGCCCGAACCGGCTCGCACGTATATAATCCCGAACCCGCCCGAACGTGACCGATTAACATGCTTTGAGAGAACGAGCCCGAAGTGAACCTGAAGTTTTACTTTGGCGCCGTGACGTGAGTGTTTCTGCTGAAGTACAAGAGGCATGCAGTTCTTCTATAGCCATTGCAGAAGGCAATATTGAGAAAGGGTGTTTCAGCCGCCGGTCACTCTTAGTATTTGAAAGCGAAGTGTGAAAATTCAGCGGTTAGGAAAAAGAAAAAAATGTATAAGAACTTGGGCGAAGCGTCGTTTGAGATGTCCTTTAAAAGTTAAAAGTTAAATATTTTCTCGATTAAGATTGTGTTTACAATGGGCCGCTGAGTTCAAATAGCCCTTATGTTTTATTTTCTGATCTGTCTGTCTGCTTTTACAATACCTTTACCAGAGCAGTTTGGGGACGAAAAACATTAAATTCAAGGAATGGGGGTTACAGGGAGGGCGCAGAGTGGCGTCATGCGGGGCCTTATGTTTTTTTTTTTTTTTATCATTTGTAAATATTGCATAGAATTGGTGACAGTAATAAAAGTCCTTCTTCAAGAACAGTCCAAACGCCAACCCAAACCCTAAGAAAGATAAAAAAACAGAGTTTATTCAAAGGTGCCTAAAGAATGCATGTACTTGCAAGCGCATCATAAACAGGGTTGGGTAGGGTTACTTTAACTTGATTACTTTCAATTACTTTTGGATTACTCCAATACCAAATATGCTAATAAAAGACAAAAGAAACTAAATATGAATAGAATTACAAAATTTGTGCAGGCTTGGGGAGTAACGGAATACATGGAACGGCAAAAATGATGTTGGCAAGCTGTTTGGATTTATTTTCATTTAGTTTCTGTCGCATTTTATGTTAGTTTTGCCGGAGATCAAAGAGATCAAAGCCAGGAGAGAAAGCTTACCACGTGTTGTGAGTCATAATTTTATACAATTTATTTATATATAATCCTATATTTTCAATTCTATATTTCCATGGTGACATGGGGAAGCACAGCCTCACTTGCCTCGCTTGACTTCAAGTCACTGTTTTTTTTAATTTATTTTTGACATCAGTGTTTGTTGTGGGTCAAGTGAATCCTAAATACTTTTGGTTAGCAGTTTGTGATATTAAATATCATGACCTCAGTAAATTAAGTGGACCATCACAAAAAACCCACTGCGATGGAAAACCCCCCCATCATTATTTTTTCCTGCATCAAATATGACATACGTTGTACTGTATTACATGGTAGGGGTCGATGTTTTGAGATATTTATCTATCCTAATTATACAGTTCCATGATTTCAGGTGAGGCATAGGCTCATCTGCCTCCCCTGACTGCACATCACTTTCCTAACTAGATTTTCACTTTGCTGTTAAGGGTCCACAGGAATTCATTTCTATGAGCCTCCCTGAACAATGTGCACAGTGTTTAAAGCGTGACTCAGCAAACCCCCCAGTTACATAACATTATGGATTGTTTGCATTATTTTCAATTGGGAAACGTCCAAGTCCAGACAGGTACATCCTCTGCAAGCTAGTTACAGCCGGCCCCTTTCGGGTGTATCTCCAGACATTATGGCAGTAATTGTTTAGCAACTTTATGGGTTTGCGTAAAAAATAAGCTCTTGTGTGAAACGATTTCATTGGCAACACATTTGCACATTTTTATTTCCTCTCAGGTGCCATGATTAATAACACAACCTGAAGCGGACACATTCATAGACTTCCCTTTTTTGTTTATTTGTCTCCGCATTGTTCTGCCGTCCTGAGGGACTGTTTGGGTAAGAGCGCAGACATTCCTCAAACCATAAAAAGTGCCAAAGGGAGAATTCTAGGACCACCCCTTCCAAATAAGGGTTATGATGTCAATGTGAATTAAGGACATTACTGCTTTTTTGAGCATCACATCTCTGTCACGCAATAGCTACGCTTTATAAGTCAAGGCTCTCTGTCGAATCGTGTCCATAGCAACCAAACGTCAACTATTTGTCACGGCAGGCACATATGTTTCTGCTATGGCCATCAGTGCTCTGTGGTAAACCCCGTTGCTATGGCGACTGTGGGTGTGGTCACGGGTAAAGTCAAAAAGGGGGTGGGTGAAAGTGAAAAAAAAAAGTACTATGTATGAGGGATGATGGGAGGACAAAAGTGGAACATGTGCTACACATTAGCAATAAATAATAACTCTGTATTGACTTTATGCACTGGGGTTACTTTAAATATAAACAGGAAACACGGCAGTTTGAGAGTGAAGAAAGAACAGGATTAAATCAAGAAAACAATCTTTGTGCAGGCACTACTAGCACCGTCACGTTCTTCCATGGAACATTTTGGTTTTCCCTCTTCCTGCATTTTTTTCTGTGATTCCAGATGCAAACTTTGCTTTGATTGGCTCAAAACGGAGGAGTGAGCCTGGCATGAATCAAAGCTCTGTGGTATCTGTATATGAAAACAATACGAAAGAAAATAACATTAAAGATGAAGCCTTTTTTTTAAAAAATGGTCTCTTATGCCATTGTGAAACAGTTTTTCAAGTCTTGGTAATGGCAAAGTGCCCTGTAAAGGGTTAAAAGTGACTTCCTCTCTGACAAATTTTGTTGTCATAGTGATAATAACATAACAGCCCCACATGTCTCGTGCCTTCACTCACTGCTGTGGTTGAGTGAGTCGACCATTTGAAATGAATATCTTGAAAATGTCTATTATTTTGAGAGAACTAAGTTTAAACTAACCAAATCTTTTGGTCTTCGCATAAGTGCAGTGAAATAGGATATAAAACAGCAGTTCTATGTAAATGTATGGGCAGGATACAGTACACCTCGAAAGTAGCACGGAAACCCAAATGAGGGTAAATTTTGTGGGTGCATCAAATACTGTACCAACTCAGCAAGTATCATCGCATAGGCGGGTAATCCTTGTGCTCGAGAACTAGACCGTGGGCTATATTTGATGAGAACCAGTCATTTCACTAATATCTTGAAAAATAGAATTCCTCAATCTACTAACTAATCCGTCATAACTTGCACAGCGTCCTCGTCGCCTTTCAACCAATAAAAAGTAATGATAAAAATGTAGGGGTTAGAATTATTCTGTTAAAATGGCTACATACAAGTTCGGGAGTTTAATTGCTAACAAAAGAGTTATGCTGCAGAAATGCCTCGTTTGATTGAAAATAATTCCAAAATATGTTCTTTACAGTCTTAAATTATGAAGCAACCGGCATTGAAGGACAACGTTTTTGTGAAATCAGGTTCAATGTTTGGTTCGGTCGTTTTTCCAACTGAATGATGACGTTGGGATTTACGCTTCAGGTTGTCCTTACATTACTTTAAAGGGATGTTCTGTTTTGTTTCCTTAAAACTGAGGTCATGCCTGGAATGAGTCACTTGCAAGAAATTTCACCGGTTTACAATTTTTACAGATGTGCTAGGAAAATGAGCAAAACTGTCACAACGTGCATTTCTTCACCGAAAGATGTAGCTGCATCTGATGTTGTTTCTTAATATTTATTTTCAGTAGAGTAATATTGACTAATAATTAAATTTAAAGTGGGAAATGGCCTGTGTACATCGAAAAACATGATACATTGCCCTGGAAACTATGAATTGTTTTTGAGGTTTTTGTTGTTTTTACTTATATTTCTGTATCCTTTATTTATGACTTTTTACAAAAGTTTGTTTTTGGAAATTGTTGTTTGATTCCACTGAAAACTCATGATATTTGAAAGGTTTGGTACATCTATGATTGCAATGATAGTAAAACAAATATTTCATATCAAAACTGATTTTGGTTTAAATTAAAAAAGTTTAATTAAGCAACATTAATGTAAGTTATGTAACACTCCCATTTCCATTAGAAACTATATGTAAATATATGGCCTAATGTTCTTTACTAAATAATACATGCCAATTAGTAATAATTAAAGTACTTTTTACAATTAACATTTTGTTGTTTTTGTTAAATAGTGATAAGTTTATAGTTTAGACACTCCAAATAGGGATAGAAGGCACTTGCAAGGATAACAGGGAGAGAGCCCAAATGTCAGATAATAAATTCCAACCTGTTCACTACCTATTTCATGAAAGCAGATACGCCCTAAGTGGTCCGTAATAGAAGAACAGCAACATGATTTGCCAATAGTGACAATGATGTAAACCAGGGGTGTCAAACTCACTTTAACTCGTGGTCCACACGATAGGACAAACATTCTCTTGGGGGCCGGACTAGTAGATTGAGGAGAAAGAAAAAGGAGAAAAAGAAATAAAAGAAAGAGAGGGATAGAAAAAGAAGGAGTGTCGGACAAGGAAAGAGAGAAAGGGAGAAAGAGAAAGAGACAAAGGAAAGAGAGAGAGAGAACATGAGAAACCAAAGAGTTAATAAGAGAAATAGTGAGAGAGGGGGAAAGAAAGCGAAAGAAAGAAATCCAAAGAGAAAAAGAGAGAAAGAGAAGAGAGTTTATAGGAGAGAAAGAGAGAAGGGTAGAAAGGGGAAAGCAAGAGAGAGATAGAAAAGAGAGAGACAAGGAAAAAAAGGAAGAGAGAGCAAAAGAAGTTAAAAAGACAGAGAAAGAAACAAAGAGGAACAAAAAAAGCGAAAAATAGAGACAGAGAGTGAAAGAGAGAAAAATGGAGAGTCAGAGAGAAGGGGAGGTAGAGAGAGAGAGAGAGAGAAAGAGAGAGAGAGAGAGAGAGAGAGAGAGAGAGAGAGAGAGCGAGAGAGAGAGAGAGAGAGAGAGAGAGAGAGAGAGAGAGAGAGAGAGAGAGAAATACAACTACATCGTCTTTGTGAGAGGCACCTGGCTTTGGCAACAACAAGTGGACATATTTCTCATGCGCTTCCCTCAGCGTTTTCTCGTGGGCCGGATTCAATCCCTTAGCAAAGCTGATCCACCCCGCGGGCCGCCTTTTTGAGAACCCTGATGTAAACAGTTTATATAAGTCAAAACAACAAACACCAGTGCACTATAATCAGCATTGGGGATAACGCTGTTATAAATAATGCTGTAACGACGTTATTTTTTCAGTAACGGTGTAATCTGACTAATTCTTTTTCCCGCTACTGTAACTGACAGTCAATTTTCAATAAAGAGGTTCTTCGCTCTCCTTCAAATTGTTTATGTCACCTCTTGTCAGATCATATTACAATTCAAAATGGCGACTGCCATACAATTGGATAGCAATTACGAATATAGTATTAACCAAAGGGCCGAAAGAATAGGCAAATGAGGGCTGAGTCGTGAAAAATGTGAGCCAACAGTGCTGTTTACATTCATGGATGCGGCAGCAACTGACTCGTGTCGTTCGCAAATGAAACATCTCTATGAGCGGAAGTGAACGAAGGGATTCGGCTCCCCACCAATCAACATCTGATTCCCTTGACACACCTTTTTTCTTGGGGGTTGGCTGCATAGCAAAAAAAAAGGCAGATGAGTCTCTCTATCCCTTTATCCCTTTTGTTGCATCCCTCAGCCGAGGGACAGGGGAAAGAGAACGATTTCTTGGTGTTTCCATGTTTCCTGGGTTTGTAAACGAGGCTGTGGCTTTTGGCCTTGTTGGTCGCCATTGTCCCCAGGCAACTTAGGCCGGCAAATAATATAATTATATTTATAAGATAATTCATCCTTTGATTACATATAAGCACTTTAGGGTTTCAAATCTTTATTATACAGCTCGTGAGCCTGGTCACTACCTGTGTATGGCCGCTCGTAGTTGGTGGAGTTGGCTGTGGGCATAGTCTCTTACAAAAGTTTCTTTTACTATATAGTAATTCATTTACTCAGTTACTTTTTGGAAGAAGTAGTGAGTAATTATAAATAATTACTTTTTTAAAGCTCCAGTGTGTAATGTTTGACCAGTAGATGGCACTGTTGATGAACATAAATCAGTGCCGCAGCAAGTACCAACACATAAGACAAACAGGGCGAAAACTTAAGGAGGGATTTCACTAATGAAAAAGAAGTAAAATATTCTTGACCTATGATTTTTTTATAAAAAACGAACCACTAGGAGGCACTAAATATTACACACTGTCATTTTGAGGTAACATGACCAAATCTGGCAATAATAGTCAAAATAACAAACTGCTGTCTTATGCAATCTTCTTTCTTGGTGTTCAATAATAAAAACGGATAAAATTGATCAAATATTCATGAGAAAAGAATTGGTTTGATATTATGGAACATAGTAAATGACAGTTTGAACACATTTTATTGACACTTAACGGCAATTAAACACATTCACAATTTCATTGTATCATATTCTAACAATATGAGGTTTGAACAATTAGTAAATGGGGTTTTGGGGTTTTTAAGGGTTATTGTTCTATCTCCGTTATTCATTATCCATTATCCGTTATCGGTCAGTTCATAATACGCTACAAAGCCTAGGAGCCGGGACACTTACTCTCAGCCAAAAGGCCAAGCTAAGGTCCTAGCCCTAAAGCCTTGCTGCGATCATTGCGAATGCACCGTTCCCGGAGGTACTGCAATACCGGGCCGATGCGTGGAGTGGACAGAGCAAGCTCTTATTCCATCTCCGAAATGCAAAAATCAAAGATTATGGCAAGAGGTACGGCCAAAAGGCCAAGCTAGCTCTAAGGCCAAGCTAAAGACCTAGCATCAAAGCCTTGCTACAGGGCCAAGCTAAGTACTTGCCATAATTGTTGCCTTTGCAGCCATTTGAGGCTGTGGTTAAAGGCTGTACCAACAAATGTGTTTATTAAGAGTGAGCGTCTTAGGTAAAGTCTGAGGTGTGCCATCACTAGTTTGATTAATGAATGAATGGTCTGCATTTATATAGCACTTTTCAAGTCAACGAAGACCTCCTAAAGCCATTCACACACACACTCACACACCAAAAAGGCCATGCAGCCATGCAAGGCACTGCCCTGCTTATTGGGGGCATTAGGGATTCAGTGTCTTGCCCAAGGACACTTCGACATATAACACAGAGGAGCGCTCTACCTCCTGAGCTAATTCCGCCCCATAATGTCAGAAACAGTTTAGTCACTTTCTGAAAATATACACTCCACTTTCCACAGGGCCCACTGGTGTAGAGTGTTGTGAGAGAGTTTCATGGCATCCATTTACGCATTTTTACTTGTGTACAACATTGAAACACGCAACACAATGGGGCTTTAAAACACAAAGGCTTGTTATGTGCACAGTGATTAGAGTGTATCCTGACAGGAAGGGCTGCCGGACAGCCTGATGTTATTCTACACTTGAAACATCCAATCAGGTCATAAAAAAATCCACCATGTTAACCCAAATATGTTCATTGGCACTTGAAGCAAAAAAAAAAAAGTTAAGGGTTCACCAAAGCGTCTTCTCATGAGGAGAAAAAAATCATCAAAATGGTTCCTAGCCGTTGGGTTAAAAACTGGCAAAGGGGCCAGGCCAGAAGCAAAAAAATATTTGACTGATTTACTTATTGTTTTTTTTTTTGTACCTGACGATCGTCTCGAATCCGATACCTTGGCAATGGGTGAGGAAAAAAGAAAATGTAGACCTATCCATTTGTACTTGTTTACATTTATAAACACATATATGCAGACATCAACATGTACATGTTGTGTTTTATATTATGTTTGTTTATTATAAGATGGGTTATTTCATCAAAATACTTTTGAAACACTCAAAAATAAATCAAAATAATATGTTAGGTTGTTGTTTTTGAGTAATATGTTTCATAATATGCATTAGGGCTGCAACAACTAATCGATAAAATCGAGTAACATTGATGATTAAAAGCTTCGCCAATTAATCAGTTTAGCGATTCATTGTGTTTCATGCGATGTGTCGCATGATTTATGTGTCACCCAGCACGTCGCTGAGCCAATGATTTCACACGCAGCGCGAGTCGGTAAACATTACGGAACGAGGTGGAGTGCTAACCGAAGCGCTATTTTTAAAGGATACGGTCGATTCAACTCGTGAAACATGACAGACACTGAGAAAACAATTTGACCGAGGTCTGCAAAAGTGTGAAGGCACTCCACACTTCACAAAACAAACAAGTGTGTCACTTGCCAGTTTTGCAATAGTGATATGGCACGGGAGCACAACAATGGTGAGGCCGCCATCAAAACAACAACTTTGAGTCACAGAGGAGGATGATGGGAGCTCAGTAGCAGGGTAAGCCACCACACTATTTGTATGTATTCCTTTGTCATTTGAGTTTAATTTTCTGGCAAAGTGCGAGTGATTAAGTGAGGAAACGTAAACTTAGTCTTTGGTCGCTCACTTGATGTGCTAGCGTAAGCTTAAGCAGTGTTTAATTGTGCTTTTTACAGTATAAAAGCTCAAATTGCACTCAATGGTGCTAATAAGTTTGAATTCAAGCAACAAGTTTTACTTTTCTGGCAAAGTCTGAGTGATTATTGTGTTCTTGTATAAGGTGCCGTTATACTCGTACCATACATTGTTATCTCAATATAAAACAGCAATCAATGACAGGCCTCATGATGAGAAAGAGACACCATGCACGCCACAGCAAACAGCTGTCATAAGTTAGAGCATCCTCAACATGATCCTCATTGATATGCTCCCAGTTTTGCATTGTAATGCAAAGTTCTCATAGAAGGAAGATCGAGTGAGTAAGTAAGTAAGGGTGATAGTGGTTATTTTTGGCTTGTTAAAGTTGAAAATCATGTTACTGGGTTTTTACATTTGCATTTATTTCTTGTTCCAAAATCTCATGTCATATAAACAACAAAGATGCTTTCTTTTGCACTTTATAAAATAAGTAATTACGGTATTTTGTTTTGTTTTATTTAATATTGTTGAACATCTGTTAGTGCACTTTTTTCATATTTGTCCACAAGTTTTCAATATTCGAACAAAGAAGAAGAAATTAATAATGTATTTTTGAAATCCGATTAATCGATTCATTGAAAAAATAATCATCAGATGAATCGATTATTAGAATAATCGTTGCAGCCCTCATATGCATTGAAAGACTCAAAACGCAATAGTGCTAGCTCATAAGATTTGATGTTGGCCTTGAGTGCTGTATACATTAGTGCTTCATGAAAAAAATACTTATTATGGGTCGAGATCCACAATGAGAAGAGTTGAACCAAAACAACAAGATTCCTAATAGTAGTACTTTAATACCGTTATTTATTTATATTTTTACCATTTCTGTTTAACGGGTCCAATTAAAAAGCGGGACAGGCCGCAATTTCTCCACGCATGAATAAGAAGGAAACATCATTTAAAACAGTGCAGGATATTATCTTTGATGCAGGAGAAAAACATGTATGCTGAAGGGAGTTTTTCAGTTTGAGTGGCTATTTTCTGATGGTCCACTTAATTTACTCAGGTTTTGAAGTTAAATGACACAAATTGCTTGCGAAAAACAATTAGAGACCCACTTGACCCACAATAAGCACCGATGCCATCAATAATTTAAAAAATACTGTAAAATCCAGTCAGGTGTGGTACTTGAGGCTGTGCCTCACCTGTCATTATAAAAATATCCATCCATCCATTATAGGTCGGGTCGCGGGGGCAGCAGCGTTAAAAGGGAAGCCCAGACGTCCCTATCCCCAGCCACCTCCTCCAGCTCATCCGACGGGACCCCGAGGCGTTCCCAAGCCAGCCGAGAGACATAGTCTCTCCAACGTGTCCTGGGCCGCCCCCGGGGCCTCCTGCCGGTGGGACATGCCCGGAACACCTCCCGAGGGAGGCGACCAGGAGGCATCCTTATTAGATGCCCGAGCCACTTCAACTGGCTCCTCTCAACGCGGAGGAGCAGTGGCTCTACACCGAGTCCCTCCCGGATGACTGAGCTTCTCACCTTATCTCTAAGGGAGAACCCAGCCACCCTGCGGAGGAAACTCATTTCAGCCACTTGTATCCGGGATCGAGTTCTTTCGGTCATGACCCAAAGTTCATGACCATAGGTGAGGGTAGAAACGTAGATCGACCGGTAGATCGAGTGCTTTGCCTTTCGGCTCAGCTCCCTCTTCACCACGACGGACCAGTACAGGGTCCGAATGACGGCAGACGCTGCACCGACCCGTCTGTCAATCTCCCGTTCCATCCTACCCTCACTCGTGAACAAGACCCCAAGATACTTGAACTCCTCCACTTGGGGCAAGACTTCCTCCCCGACCCGGAGGGAGCATACCACCCTTTTCTGACTGAGAACCATGGCCTCGGACTTGGAGGTGCTGATCCCCATCCCGGCCGCTTCACACTCGGCTGCGAATCGCTCCAGCGAGAGCTGAAGATCACGGCCTGAGGAAGCCAACAGCACCACGTCATCTGCAAAAAGCAGTGACGCAATGCTGAGGCCCCCAAACCGGACTCCATCCCCGCCAAGGCTGCGCCTACAAATTCTGTCCATAAAAGTTATGAACAGAATTGGTGACAAAGGGCAGCCCTGGCGGAGCCCAACCCTCACCGGGAACGAATCCGACTTACTGCCGGCAATGCGGACGAGACTCTGGAACCGGGCATACAGGGACCGCACAGCCCGGATAAGACTGTGCGGTACCCCATACTCCCGAAGCACCCCTCACAGGGCCTCCCGAGAAACACGGTCGAGTGCCTTCTCCAAGTCCACAAAACACATGTAGACCGGACAGGCAAACTCCCATGCACCCTCAAAGACCCTGAAGAGTGTATAGAGCTGGTCCAGTGTTCCACGGCCAGGATGAAAACCACACTGTTCCTCCTGAATCCGAGATTCGACTTCCTGGCGGACCCTCCTCTCCAGTACCCCTGAATAGACCTTACCAGGGAGGCTGAGAAGTGTGATTCCCCTGTAGTTGGAACACACTCTCCGGTCCCCCTTCTTAAAGACGGGAACCACCACCCCAGTCTGCCAGTCCAGAGGCACTGTCCCCGATGTCCACGCGATGTTGCAGAGGCGCGTCAACCATGACACGCCCACAACATCCAGAGCCTGAATGAAGTCCGGGCGGATCTCATCGACCCCCGGGGCCCTGCCACCGAGGAGTTTTTTGACCACCTCGGTGACTTCAACCCCAGTGATACGAGAGCCGTGCCGGTGGGATTGAGGAGGTCTTCGAAGTACTCCGCCCACCGATTCACAACGTCCCGGGTCGAGGTCAGCAGCGCCCCATCGGCACTATACACAGTGTTGATGGCACACCGCTTCCCCCCCCAAGACGCCGGATGGTGGACCAGAATTTCCTCGAAGCCGTTCGGAAGTCGGCTTCCATGGCCTCGCCAAACTCCTCCCATGCCCGAGTTTTTGCCTCGGCAACCGCCAAAGCCGCATTCCGCTTGGCCAGCCGATACCTGCCAGCTGCTTCCAGAGTCCCACAGGCCAGGAAGGCCCGATAAGACTCCTTCAGCTTGACGGCATCCCTCACCGCCGGTGACCACCAACGGGTCAGAGGGTTGCCGCCACGGCAGGCACCGACTACATTACGACCACAGGTCCGATCAGCCGCCTCGACAATGGAGGCGCGGAACATGGTCCACTCGGACTCAATGTCCCCCGCCTCCCTCGGGACATGGGCGAAGTTCTGCCGGAGGTGCGAATTGAAACTTCTTCTGACAGGAGATTCTGCCAGCCGTTCCCAACAGACCCTGACAACACGCTTGGGTCTGCCGGGTCAGGCCGGCATCTTCCCCCACCATCGAAGCCAACTCACCACCAGGTGGTGATCAGTTGACAGCTCCGCCCCTCTCTTCACCCGAGTGTCCAGAACATGCGGCCGCAGGTCCGACGAAACGATGACAAAGTCGATCATCGAACTACGGCCTAGGGTGTCCTGGTGCCAAGTGCACATATGGACACCCTTATGTCTGAACATGGTGCTCATTATGGACAAACCATGACGAGCACAGAAGTCCAATAACGAAACACCACTCGGGTTCAGGTCAGGGGGGCCGTTCTTCCCAATCACGCCCCTCCAGGTCTCACTGTCTTTGCCCACGTGAGCGTTAAAGTCTCCCAGCAGTACGAGGGAGTCCCCAGGGGGGCACTCTCAAGCACACCCTCTAAGGACTCCAAGAAGGGTGGGTACTCCGAACTGCTATTTGGTGCATAAGCACAAACAACAGTCAGGACCCGTCCCCCCACCCGAAGACGGAGGGAGGCTACCCTCTCGTCTACCGGGGTGAACCCCAACGTACAGGCGCCGAGCCGTGGAGCAATTAATATGCCCACACCGGCTCTGCGCCTCTCACCACGGGCAACTCCAGAGTGGAAGAGAGTCCGACCCCTCTCGAGAGGACTGGTACCAGAGCCCAAGCCGTGCGTAGAGGTGAGTCCGACTATATCTAGTCGGAATTTCTCAACCTCACGCACCAATTATAAAAATATGTCATTTAAAATATGTAAAATGGTTGTATATATTGGGCAGCACGGCGGAACAGTGGTGTGCAAGTATGCGACACAGTTCTGAGGTCATGAGATCAAACCTTCCTGTGTGGAGTTTGCATGTTCTCCCCGTGCTTGCGTGGGTTTCCTCCGGGCACTCTGGTTTCCTACCACATTCCAAAAACATGCATGTCAGGTTTATATAGTCCAAATTGTCCCTAGATGTGAATGAGCGATTGAGTTGTTTGTCTCCGTGTGCCCTGCGACTGGCTGGGAACCAGTTCAGGGTGTCCCCTACCCACTGCTTGAAGATAGCTGAGATGGGCTCCAGCACCCCCGCGACCCTACTGAGGATAAGTGGTGCACATAATGGATGGATGGATGGATGGATGGGTTGTATATATACACACTGTTAAAAGTCTTCACAAATTTTAGATTTTATTTTTCAAAATTGCTGAATTTTCACATTATTTTATGAATTTTACAACTGAGGCCGGTCTTTGCCTGACATTATTTTTATCTTATTGTTCTTTTTAAAGTATTTTTTACGTGTTTATCCTTTAGTGCCATGTCTAATCTCAATTGTAAATTATGCTCAATGCATTGTTATCAACGACAATAGACAATTCAAATTGTAATTTTAAATTTTAATACATATTGTATTACTGTGCTGAGCTTTTGTAGATGCAAAGTGAGGCATGCAGTTATCTTGCCACACGGCAGAGGGCGACAGTGAGACCAAATATTCTGATTTGGCGCAGACCTCATCCCCAAACATTATACAGCAATTAGTGATATTATTAGCAAGCTAACCGCAAGTCAAATAATTGTTTTCTCATCGCGTGGACTTTTTTTTTAATAATAATAATTTCACTTTTGATTTCGTTAATCAAAAGGAGCACCACGTAGACTTCATTTGTGAGTTAAGGTAGGACGATGAAATATTTTTTTCCCCTACTGTAGAGTTTTAGGTTCATTCATTGGTGATTCTGACTGAATGTCGCTTAAAAAATATTAAAATTTAAATATAGTATTTTTCTTACCCTCAACAAAATTTAATAAAATTTGCTAATTTCTTTGGTCTGTTTCCTGACATCTTGTGAGAAACGATTGTGACATATCACAAGGAATCCCACATCAGACCAACTCATCACATTTACTCGGGTGATTAGCACATACTTACTCCCGCAGCATGAGTGTGTATTAAAGTTAACCCTGGGGAGGGTCACACCCATCAGCCCACGTCTGCGGCAACTTGCGACATACTTCAGTTTTTTATGGATCGCGGGTGCAAAGTTCTGTTTTGTGTCTGCGTTTCCTGGTCATTTTCGCTGTGGCGGATTCTAGATTGCTGCTTGACCTCAGTCACAAGAAATATCAGCCCCATGCTTGTGATTACACAGATGATAAGCAATAACATGTTGCTGTTGCAACCAAAAGCTCTGACCTCTTTGAGCTTAAGCCATTGATTTTGTCAGCAGATTGTCAAACAAATTTGCTTTTGTATTGCCTAGTGGTAACCCTTTTTGTTCATAGTAGAGATCCTTTTTGTTCAGATTTAATAGATGTGAATGCATATGTTTCAATATATATTGGAGTAGGGACACAGCTAACGCATCCCCTAAAAACCTTTTTTTTATTAAGTTTTTTATTTCGAGTATCACATTGTACAATACGCATTGCATTATTTGTGGTTTTCATGTTTCCTCCCACATTCCAAAAACATGCATTTCAGGTGAACTGGCCGGTCCAAATTGTCCCTAGGTGTGACTGAGCGAGTGAGTTGTCTGTCCCCGTGTGCCCTGCGATTGGCTGGCAACCAGTTCATGTTGTTCCCTGCCCACTGCCCGATGATTGCTGGGATGGGCTCCAGCATCCCCGCGACCCTACTGAGGATAAGCGGTGCAGCTGATGAGATGAGATGAGATGAGATGTTTGAGTAGAAAAATAAACTTTGAAGGCGATGACTTTCATTTCTTAGCTTGTCTATTAAAAGACACTGGTAGTCAAGTCAAGTCATATTTTTTCGTATAGCCCATTATCACAAAAAGTCTCAAAGGGCTGTTCAGAACACATAAAAAACAAAAAGTAACTAGCAAAATTTTGCATCAGCTATCTAAAATATTTTTGTGGGAACAGGAATACTTTCAGCAAAAAAATAAATAAAAAAATATGGAAAAAGTAAATATGTAACTCCAAATGCCAAATATGATCCAATCAACAAAAAAATAATAATAATTTAAAAGTAGATTAAAATCTCATCTCATCTCATTAGCTGTACCGTTTATCCTTATTAGGGTCGCGGGGGGCTGGAGACCATCCCAGCCATCTCCGGGCAGTGGGCATGGGACACCTTGAACTGGTTGCCAGCCAATCGCAGGGCACACAGGGACAGACATTTAGTAAACCTCCACGTGGAGCAGAGGAGTGCGAAACAAGCTACACAGATGAACAATGTGACATACGGTAAGCAATCTCGCAATTATGTCATTGCAATTTGTTAAGCTGTTTCTAGGCCGGGTGCAGAAACACAATCATGAGTTATGTTTTTTTGTGTGCTCTTAAGTGTGTACAAACACAATGCATGTCTTTGGAATGTGGGAGGAAACCGGAGTGCCCGGAGGAAACCCACGCAAGCACGGGGAGAACATACAAACTCCGCACAGTAAGGCCGATAGCTGGATTTGAACCCACGCAGGAGGTTCCCACGACCTCAGAACTGTGCCGCAGATGCGCTAACCACTGCGCCGCCGTGCTTCCCCGTAAATTAAAATAATAAACGTAAATTTAAGTCCTTTAATAAACAATAAAATAAAAATAGTATAAATAAATTAAGCACATGTAGCCACAATACTTTTTGTAACAGGCTCTGCAAGCATTATAATAATAACCACAATAACAATATTAAAAAAGTAAAATAAGTACTGTAAGCCCAAATCCACTGTGTAATCACGATATACTTAGGGATGTAAATGAAACAAGAAAAGGACTCCGATATTACATGTTTTTAATTCAAAGACAGACTTTTCTTTCTCTGCATGTTTGTTTAACACCCGAGTTGCAAGAAGCAAAGGGGATAACAACTGCTGGAGTGAAGCAATTCTGCTAAGGTTTTTCTTACATAAAACAAATAAAATTGAATATTTGGGGCTTGTGTAATAGTTTCCCCAATGCTCTTTCGAAATGGCTAACAATCGTTTATATACCAGAGGGGCAGAACACGGCAGGTTATGAAAAAACAAAACATAAGTCATAGGAAATAAACCAGCTTTACACCAATCAATTGTCTAGACTGAAGCCTGTAGGTGGTTTGATAAGACTCAAGACCTCCCTACCAACAGTAAATCAGAACACCACTTAGAATTATGAAGCGACTGTATACCAACTAGTTTAGGGGTGTCAAACTCAATTGAACGGAGTGGTAAACCACAAACCACACCGAACAGGATAAACATTTATCGTATACACTAAAACTTGACATTTTTAAAACATAAATATGAAATTCAAAACAGACAGCAATATTATATAGAATAAACAAAATTAATTTTTAGATAACAATAGTTCACGGGTCACAATCACGGATCCCTTGCTGGTGGGGTCATGATGGCACCACTTCCAGTGGTGTGTCTTTTTTACAAAATAACTATATTACAAACTTAAACAGTATTAAAAGAAAAACAAATAGAAATGGTGTTACTATGGCAACAGAGCCAATGAAGACAATTGACAATTTATTTGCATTACTGGCTTTATTTTCAAAATATTGTGGCAATGGAAGATAGTTCCGGAAGTGAGTTCTTTTCTTCCTCATGCCATGAGGCTCTTTAACTCCACCCGGCAGAGTAAAGGCCCACATTAAACCACACCACCTACATTGGATCTTACTGCATTATGTGTTCTGTGTAGCACTATTTAGTTAATCTATATAACATGCTAAAGTGGGCATTTGCACGTCACACTGGGTATTTGTATATTGTTTTCTTTTGGCTTTATTATTGTATTGTTCTCAGCTCAGGGATGCTGCTGGAAATGTGAATTTCCCTTAGGGGATGAATAAAGTATCTATCTATCTATCTATCTATCTATCTATCTATCTATCTAGTTTCGTTTTCTCGTTGACATTATTCGTATTTTCATTACATTGCTGCTTTTTTGATTTGATTCTCTTGGCTTTTGTTCTGGAATAATCTCTTCTGACTGGCAGGCAGGATGCAGTAGCAGGCCAGGTAATGAAAAGGTGCTAAAACAGGGGTGGGCAACCTATGACACGCATGCCAGCAGTGGCCCGCGAGGGGTTAACCAGTGGCACGCGAGCGTACAGCAAAATAATAATGATTTTCTTTTTAAAGTGCATTTACCTGAAATTTAGACATTTTCATTAGCACGCCGTGTTATTTAGAGGCTTTACCAAAGTAAGCCTATCAGCCTTAATATATTAATAAATAATGCTGATAATTTAATTTAAAAAAATGTCTAAAAGATATGGACAATTTCAACTTTAGCGTCTTGTATGGATTACGCTTTCCCTTTGTACACTTAAATTTAGTTACAGCCTAATTACAGTGTAATCACATGCATGGGTAACACTAATTGCTTTGAAACGCTCTTTCGCAATAATTATGAAAGCATTTAATGTATTGAATTTATTTTGTAGACAATCACATTCATAAAATAAAACTCATTGCCAAATTTGATGAAAATGACTGACATGAAAAGGACACTGTGTAATGTTTGACCACAAAATGTCGCTAGGTTTTACAGAACAACAGAAAACAAGTGCTACAAAGCACCAGGAAGAATACAAACTTATTATTGGTTGTTATTTAAACAAATCTTTTGTTTTCAATTAATAAAGTTTCCTTTACCACTTGGAAGTGCTAACTAATACGCAATGTCCCTTTAAAAATAAGTTAATAATGAGATGAGACAGCGATATAATCATATTAAGTGAGATGATTTGCTCACTGTAGGTGTTTTTCAACACGTTGGTTGCTTCTAATTTTCAAAAATAATAGTGACATTTATGTTTAAGATGCATTTATTTATGTCTTTATTGCTTTATTCATGCAAATAGCTTTTTTTAACTATAATTAAATGATAAAAATGAGTACAAATTAAATAAAATATGTTCGGGACAGTCAAAAAAACACAATTTTTAATTTCCTTGATCTCGAATTTTACCACCCAGCAAATTCATACTTGATGAGACTCAATTCCTGCATTGCGTGATGTCGTTTTTGACTCATTGAAAAGCAGAATACTCTACCCACCCAATTACAGCTGGGTAAAAACACAATCTAAAACGAGTATTCAAATGCTTTCACGTTAGACCTATGATTCACGAGTGCCTGTTAATGAAAGTCTTACGAGCACTGTAAGAAAAAAGTTCCTATTTCTGAAGATCTTAACAAACCGCCCACATGATTCCAGATCAAAGGGAATGCTCACATTCACAATTGTCGCACTGGTGTCATATGATTGTCGCTGAGCGATTCTGATGGAGAGCTCCAGTTTCAGTGTTTGGTCGCGTTACTGGAAAATAGTAATTGCAGATATGACTTACTTCATTTAAAAAGTAAAAGTATTACCCCCAGAGATTACTGACACCTCTAAGTAGCGTGTTACTCTAAAAAATAATACACATATGTAGCAACAAAGTACTGAATATGCTGACATTAAAGCTGACCACCTAAAAACTGCTTTAAAATAGCCACAAAATGAAAAAAATGGAAATAAGCGTGCGCAACAACCTGTGGAAAGATTAAGGCCTTCATATTCCTCAGCTTGAGTAATCTTAAGAGCTTGCAAACAAACAGACCAGCAATATCCATTTTGTCTTTGGTCATTCTGCAGCAAGTTTGTTTTGATCACATCTACTTAATCGCATTTTATAGCATTCCTTTTTTGATCACGTGTGGTGACCTTAGCCATAAATTTCAGAAAGTTAAACGGTAAGGTGCCTGAAAAAAGGAAATCAAAACAATTGAAATGAAGCCAGAAATAATAGAAAAACCTGAGTGTGGTGAAAAAGTCAAGGAGTACAATTGGGAAGCAGCGAGTGCTGATCACAAAGCCGCGGAACCATTTTCAAGGGAAGATATACTCCTGCAGAAAAAAAACGCAAAGGGGAGGATAAACCAGAGGAGCTGACATCTACAGAACCTGGGGTCTTGTGGCAGGACTTTGCTGCTTTAATTCGCTAAAAAATACATCCAGAAAAAGTGGCAACTGGTCGTGCAACAGCTCTCTTTAATGACACTTGCCTTCGGATTTCCATAACATTTTGAAGGGGAGACAAAGACAAATCTCCTTGAAAAAAAAAGTGTGTTTACATTCATTCAAAGTTATAGTAACTTGAATTTTAAATGTACACTATCAGAACACCCCCTCCCGCCTACCCTCGCACCTCCGCACCAGCATCCGACTTCGTTACTGTCACGTTTTGCAGTGGTGGACCCAAATGCAGAGAAATCAGGCAGGTGTGCTCAACAAGGGAGGATATTTATTAACAAAACCCAGGAGCATAAACAAAAACAAACCATGTCTGAAAACTAGAAAAGTGTCCTAACGATATACAAGAAACCCCCAAAACTGATGTGGTAACAGCTGATAAGACAAAAGTGGTGTGGAATGGCAATGGCCCGACAAAGAACAGAGTCAGAACAGTCATCTATGAAGGGCCAGGATGATTAGGGACAGGTGCGAGGAGATTGGACACACCTGTGCCCAGTTCCAAACCTGATTGGTGTCATCTGGGGAGGGGTAGCGCACTAGAAGGTGACAGTTACGGCAACTCCCTCATAGAAAAAACTTTTTTATTTTATTACTATATTATTTTCAACATTTAACTACTATTTGAATGTGTTTTTAGTGATCAGGAAAATGTACTCTATAGCTATTGAGGTTTCACTTTGAACATTTGGGGAGGTCGGGTACAAGCCAATTAGTTTTTATTATTTCATATTGGGAAATCTTTCTCGTTACACCAGCAATTCGAGCTATAAGAAACTATAAAACAAATTAAGCTCGTAGGTAGAGGTACCAATGTAACTGCGTTCCTATGTAACACTTTATTAAGTCCCAACACTGTCCTCTTTAGATTCACAACGTGGTCTCAATGTTACCACATGTTCTTTTTGGGCTTCGGCTCAAACTTGTTTGCCTTTGCAGCCCCGTGTTGAATGCTTCTGCTTACCCTGGCATCTGCTGTGGTTGGAGAAGGATGGACGTTTTATTTTTGTACATTTCCATGACGATGATGAAGGACTCCAGCCAAAGTCAGGAAAAAAACTGTTAAAAAAAAAGATGGGGGAGCAAGGTTGTAGCATTGGGGCTGGGAGCAGTTCATGTGAGACATGAGTCATCATGGCCAGAGACTGCATGAGGGGAGGAGAAGAACACTGGGCGGGTTTTGGTGGATTACAGCACAGTGAGGAAACTATGAAGAAGTTAAGTTGCTGGAAGTCTTGACTGATATATTGCAAAAATGCAAGAATTCATAATTGGCCGGAATATTAGCAGGGATTTTGAAAGTTTTTTTCAAGTCAACTAGATAGATAGATAGATAGATAGATAGATAGATAGATAGATAGATAGATAGATAGATAGATACTTTATTCATCCCCGAACTGAGCTGAGAACAGTACAATAATAAAGCCAAAAGAATACAATATACAAATACCCAGTGTGACGTGCAAATGCCCACTGTAGCGTGTTATATAGAGTAACTAAATAGTGCTACACAGAATACATATTGCAGTACTATAGCCAAATCTGATAAGAAAACAACATGACTTTGGATGTTTGTTCCCCTGGGCCAAATCAAAGCATTGGCTGGTTGGTTGGATGATTGGTTGGTTGGTTGGTTGGTTGGTTTGTTGGTTGCTTGCTTGGTTTGATTGCTTAACCCCTCGGGTCATAGGGGCACCATTCTCTGTGGAGTGTCTTGGGCACAGCTTAATGGTGCTCATCTCTCTCCAGGCCAACATATGTTTCCACGCGGTCTCGAACCTTGGACCTTTCGCGTTTTAGGCGAACCTGTAACAACATAGTAATCACATGATAAGTTGTTAATTTAGAATTACATATCAAACTGGGTGCCCTTTGCACGTATTACTAAGTAAAAGTAGCTTTAACCATGAAAAAGTTGGAGACCCCTGGTGTAGTGCAACTGAAAATGATTGCTAGAAGCACAAGGAAAGGTATAAACTACAAATACTCAAAGTGAACAAAACGCACCATTTTACTTCTAATTTTTTAGGGTCAGTCTTTTTGAGTTTTTTGAGTACCCGTAACAGCAAGATGGCGGACAATCCCTTTAGGTGAGGCTCATTTTATGTAGAATAATTGTTAATGTCTTGGCCTACAAGTGTTTTTAAATGTATGTTTATATGATAGTTCATGTATGTTTTTTTTACCACTAGAAGGTGCTACATAATACACAATATCCTTTTAAATTGAGCTTTTTTTATTGGTAGCTTTTAACAATGGCCCCTTGAATATCAGATTTGAATGTAAAATAATTGTTATGAGGGCTAATTCTATTTTTGCTTTTCGTTGAAATCATTTTTGTTTTTATTTGAATCACATTTTTTTACCACTCGGAGGTGCTAGATAATCAAAGCTGTCCCTTTATAGCTTCAACTCCAGAGTCAAATTTCCTTTAAAGCTAAGTCCATTTGCTGCAGCTTTTAAACTTTAACTCATTTAAATGAGTTAACTGGTGTTAAAGGGACAGTGTATTCAGCACCTCCTAGCGGGTAAAAGCAAAAACCTTTGTTCCATTAAAACAAGCTTTTAATCTAAGAAATTTGCATAAACTCATATATCATGTTATTGTGCATTTTTAGAACACTTTTCGGTTGACAATTATGTAAATATTTTACAAAAAAACAGGTCTCACCGAGGAGCTGACACAATTGTCAACCATCTTGCTGGTACGAATACCCAAAACCCAAAAGACTCTTGAAAGTCTGGGCAAAAAGAAAAATTGTGAGGTTTGATTACTCTGAGTCTCTGTAGTTTATATACGTCCGTCTGCTTTTTGGTTTTCAGTTGCACTACACAGGGACATCTAGTGATTGAATAAGACACACAGTTCCTTAAAATCTTTAACTTCAATAGCTCTTACAATATTATCTTTCAATATTGTAAATTTACATAGAAAAGGGAATGCAGGTCTTAACTAAACTTTAATGAAAAGTGACATAAACACTGCCAGTTGTCTACTGTCTTTATATTGCTTTTACTAACTCCAAATGTTTTATGCTAAATTACACTATTTTGGTAACAGTTATGCTCAATTCCAGATGGTTCATAGTGCAGTTCACCTGGTGTGAATTTGCTCATATGGCTATTGAGAGTATTTGGGTGTAATAAGCAAGGAATCTTGAGCTTTAAAGCCTCACAAAACTGCTAACGTTGATGTGAAATATCCGCTGCCAGGATACTTCACGGATGATGGATGTTATTTGATGGCATAGAGGAGTGCAAGGGCCTTGCCAAAGCCAACAGTTTGACTCTCAGCTTAACTTTTATCACAATCCGTGTTAAAACTTATACAACAATTGACGGCATTGCTGCAGACCGGCCCACATTCTTATCTGGGGGTCAATGTTATCAAAATGATCAAACAGGCTTCGTCGTTATGAGAAATTTTCAGAGAATCATAAGCTGAAAGCAACTTTCCTAATGTCAACATACAATTAACATCAACATGTTGTTTTTCAAAGCGCCAAAGGATAAAATCTATTTTGTTTAGGGGAGGTGAACAATTCTTCCATAAGAAGGACCAGCTTAACAAGGCGTTTATGAAAGACAACGAAAGAATGATTTCTGTGAAGTGGTCTAGGCATGACTGCTAATGTTAGCTTTAGCCCAGGGGTCTCCAATCTTTTTGAAGCTGCGAGATCCCTTTTGTTCCTAGTGAGCGCAAAATGATAGCACTTTGGAATGGATTTATTTATGTTTTTTGTTGATGTTGACAACCTTCTGCGTATTGTTACCATATCCAACATCTATTGTAACCTAGTCATCCTGGATGGGGGATTACCCTGTGTGTGGCCCCTTCTTCAGATGTCTTATCTTCCTCATGCTGAGGTTTTAGGGTTTTTTCTTGCATGCATGCCAGTTTCAGATCAGAAGATGGTGTCCTTTGAAGCATGTTTGTCTCTTTTCCACTACACGGTTCTGCCTTCGCTCGGCCTTTTTTTGGTTTTCCATTATGAAAGAGTAACCGGTTCCTGGGAGCCCAGCTATAGGTACCCTCTCTGTTGAGGCTCTATACCCTGGACCGGGGACATAAAACACCATGTGCATCACTGCCGACCATTGATTGGTGCACTACATTGGGGCACTGCTGATCCATTGTCACTTGTCTGAGTGTAAATGTGAGTGTGCTTCTGGTTTGCGTCAAAGATTTGAGTGGTAGATTCGCGCCAAATATGACGCTGAAATGACATCAAGAAGCAGCACCAACCTACAATGAAAAAGGTACCCGAGGAGATGCTGGGCGAGGCGAGCGAGGCCAGAACCGTGTAGTGGAAAAGGGGCTTCTGTGATAAAGAGATGTACAAATGAATTTTACTTGACATTTCTAAAATAACAACTTATCATCTTCTATGTTGTTACTATGTTACCACAAGGTTAACTTTTGTAAGTAGGGTTAAATAGACTCAGTCACCCAGTAAAAAATCATTTTACTAGAAAATCACAATGACCCTGCACTGGTGAACCGGTTTCAGAACTGGTTCGCAGCTACTTAACCTTCCTTAGGGGCTAACTATGCCTGCATGGCAACATAATGGTAACCAGTGCTGTAGCCGTTACCTAAGTGGCTTTTCACCTCATCATTATTTAAGAGTGGTTGAGTATTTCAAAATGTTTACTTATCATTTATATTTATTTCTTTGGGCACTACTAATATGTAAATCAGGGATGGCATACTCAGTTTGGCTCTGGGGCCAGATCCAATCTTTATGTTCACAGGCAGCCCGGATCACTTGGTTGGAGATTAATAGTACGTTCCCCCTTAGAGTTGACTAAGAAAAAAATCTCAGTTATTTTGTGCAGAATTTTATTAACTGCCCTTTAAAAAAAGTTACCTTGTGAGTGTTTATGACATTAAAATTGATCAATGTTAAAAAAATGTATTTTTCAAAAATTCAACATTTTTCAGTCATTGTTTAAATAATGCAAGGTAAAAAAGGTAGTTGTGGCCTTAGTTTGAAAGGTACCCTTTGCTTTGACATGTGTGTATGGTCATAAATCCAAAACAACACAGTAAGTGTATCCGTAATAAGCACATGACAGCTAGTTTTCCTTCAGAAAAAACAAATGGCTTGAAGCTACTAATAAAGAAAAAAAAACGTCTCACGGTCTTCTCAAAGTAACTTGTAAAACAAGTGAGAGAGTTCCTGCTGTCGTATTGAAATGCATGATAATCTATTAAACGTGACTACTGCTCACATGATACTAATAGTAAATATAATAAACAGAGAGGCAAAACATGCTTGATTGATCAAATTCTAGACATTACCCACACAGATGTTTTAATTGTTAATTGAAATTTTGTTTTTTATTCAATCAAACATTCCTTGTTAAGCAATGTTCCTCAACATATTTTTCTGTTTATGGCTTTTTTATTTAGGCGCAGCAACCCCCCCCCCCCAACGTTGCACACTTGCCTATTGAGCTGCAGAAAATGGTCAAAAAGCAAGAAAAATACAACGAAAATGATAAAAAGTTTGCCATGTGAGACTTCACTTATTATTTGGTTTCATTACCAGGTCGCAAAATTATCTGCTCATTAGGTACTACAGGTAAATATCTTTGGTAATTAATTTTGTTTCAAGATGACTTTGAACTTGGCTGAGATAGGCATATAATTTAGTTGATTTCAAGTATTTTTACAAAATGTTAAACCAAAATGGTCCTAAATATCAATGTTAATATGTATTTCAATATTTTTCTAATATAAAATATATATTTATTTATTTTATACGTTTGAATTACATTGCCAGTATTCACAAATTAAAATTTTGGACAGGAATAAATTTAAAATACATATATTTGTTTATTATTATATTGTATTTATCATAAGCTTATTTTATTTACCTTTATTATTTGTTAATTTATTATCATTATTCAATAAAAAATGTTTTTAAAGTTCTCTACAGGCAAAAAATGTATTAATTAAAGAAAGTGTTTATTCGCTCAATAAACGGTTGAGAAACCCTGCTCCAAATTACTGTGTTTTCTGCACTATATGGCGCACCCCCCAAAAATAGTATTTTTGTGATATGTGTTTAATTTAACTGGACTATAAGGGGCGTGAAATTAAAATTACTGCAGAAGATATGCTTTTATTAAAAAAAAGAATACTTTTAAATTGAAATAATTTATTTAATAGAACACAAATTAAGATTATGAGGCGCACTTTCTAATTTCAGGCCAATTTGGGGTTTTATGGTGCGCCTTATAGTCCGGAAATTACTGTACGCAGCTTCGTTCAGGCAGCGCTAATCATAGTAACGTTTAAAAGTGTAATGTTAAAACAATCCAAAAGAACATTACTAATAAATATAAAAAAACAAACAAACATTGGGGAAGCCAAAATTCTGTCCCCCAAAAAGTTCTCAAAAATCATGGAAGCCTGTAGAAAGGTCAGGTAATGGTTTTCAGTGACTGACAATGTGTCACAGGAGTGTAATATTACAGGCCTGCCTCCAGGCCCAAGCCCAAACCTGCAGCCAATGAATGTTCACCCATGTCTCCTCCCACTGCAACAGGCGCTTTAAAACTCCTCACGAGTCACATCCCTTCCTATCCACTCTGGTCTCTCTTCCCTCTGCTGGCCTGCCTGCCTCACCGACCTTCATTTGAAATTAAGCAAAAACTAAAAGCTCACAATGGCAGCCAGTTACAAGACCTCCTCCTACACCGTGAGGAGCTCCTCTGCCCCAAGGAACTTCAGTAGCAACTCCTACTCCGGCTCCGGAGGGATCACCGCCCGCAAGAGCTTCAGCGTCAGGAGTTCCTACGGGGGTGGAAACAGGGGATTCGGAGGGGCTGGTTTTGGAGGGGCCGGCATCACCAGTGTCAGTTCCTACGGCCTGGGCTCCAGCATGGGCGGTTCGGGCATGGGCTTCGGGGGCGGCATGGGGTTAGGCCAGGCGCCCATCACGGCCGTGACCGTCAACAAGAGCCTGCTGGCCCCTCTCAACTTGGCCATCGACCCCACCATCCAGGCTGTTCGCACCCAAGAGAAGGAGCAGATCAAGACCCTCAACAACCGCTTCGCCTCTTTCATTGACAAGGTAAGCAGAGTAGCCGGCATCGGTTTTCACGTCTGCTCATGCAGAAACAAAAAGTCCGAGATAACTAAGGGCGTGTCACACAATGTAGTTACCTTGGGTATGGCTTCCTCACTGGCTGGGGTGGGGCCCTGCTTTACTTCCCAAAACCCCCCACCATCGGACTTTAGAACTGAAAGCGGCACTCCCCCACCACGTTTTTTTTTATTTAATCTACTTAACTCCCGAACTGCGTGCATTCTGAGGCCGCATCGGCGGGTTAATATTTAAAAAGACCTGCTGGTTTCATGTTCTTCTCACAAGCAGCTGTGAAACTGAGCAGTATAGTGCCAGCAAATGTGTTACATTGGGGAGCAAGTCAAAATGTTTTACCTGAAGGCCATTCCCTGTGGACTCTACTCCCAACCTGTTCTGTCACACCTTTCACATGGTTAAATATTTACTCTCTCTCTGTCTCTGTCTCTCACTCTCTCTCTCTCTCTCTCACCCTATCTCCCTTCATTTGCCTGCAAAAGGCCTCGTTTGCAAAAACAGGAAGGCACAGGGGTTATGGGTTAACTCACTCTGTTCCTCCATCACCAGTATTTTTCCAGCCGGGCCTACAGTTGCCCTAATACGGGGATCAGCAAGGGGCAGCTTTGGCCCTCCCTAGTGGCTCCCTGACTCTTTTTCAAAAATGTTTGATAATGGAGGGTAAGAGGACTTACATGACATGACCAATATTCTTAACGCTTAAATATGTGTGTGTGTATATATATATATATATATATATATATATATATATATATATATATATATATATATATATATATATATATATATATATATATATATATGTATATGTATATGTTTTTTTTTTCCCAAATATGGCCCTTTCAACATTTTTGGGTTGCCAACTTCTGGCCTAATCACAGCTCCCTCCCCCTTTTCCCCAGTCTGGATGCATGTCCAACGTCAGGCCTTCCTTTCTTAAAAGGCAACCTGCAAGGCTCCAAAGGCAGATAAGATCAACAAAGACTATAGAAGGCGAACAGGAGGCGTGAAGGGCTTGATGGATGTTAGGAGGTGGCGCTTGTATTTATAATATCAGGCTTACTCATAATATTTACTTGAAGCCAGTTTTCTGTTTTTAATTATGGAAAAAGTCAAGGAAATAAAAACAGATTTTTTCAGGTCAGAATGTTCAAAGGAGCTTTACAGAATTTAAAACTTCGTTACTCTCTGCCGCCATCTCCTGGCTTTAAGTCATGATCTTAGCCTTAGTCAGCTCATTCATGATGCGCGTGCAAGTACAGCATTTCTTAGATCTGCTTGAATGAACTCTTCTTTTTGTATTCTTTCTTAAGGGGTTTAGATGAGCATTTGTACACTGCTAGAAGCAGGCCTTCTCTTAGTTTCACCATGTTCATGCTACCCTGACAAATTAAAAGAAAAAAGGAACATGTGAGCACGAAACATGACGTCACTCTCCAGCACCTCCCTATTTCTTATTCAATAATAATAATATGTTCTGTCCCAAAAAGCTCTGATGCAAGATTAAAAAAGTATGATAAAAGAAGATATGCTCAGTGGAAAACAATGCACAAGGGCCCTTTGAACTCAGTTGGGCGTTGTTAACCTAATAGAAAAAATATTTTACTTTAAGGACACTTTAAAAAACGCACCCCACCTCTCAATTGTGCTTTCCGGAAATTGAAACTTTATTACTCTTTGCTGCCATCTCCTGGCTTAAATTCATGATTGCAGCCTCAGTCTGCTAATTCATTAAGAACGTGCATTTCTTAGATATGCTTGAATAAACTCTTCTTTTTCATCTTTTTGTGGGTTTGGGCTGGTGTTTAGACTGTATTTAAAGTCTTTACTTTCTTTTCTTACTTACTTTTAACATTTTAATGCTTCACGAACAAATAACTGCGATAACAAGTATCAAGTCACAGTCCAGCCTCCCACACACTACCCCCATTCCTCATACCTATTGTTCCACACCAAACAGCTTTGCTAAAAGTAAGATAAACGTAGATAGGTGTGGTGGGAAATTTATAAGGGCTTGTTGAACTCAGTTGGACATTGTTAATTTTACACCACACATTTAAGAACACATAGTCTTGAACTATCTATAAGCTCTTCCTGCTCACATGTTGCTTGGCTTAATTTGTTTCTTAGGTGCGCTTCCTGGAGCAGCAGAACAAAATGCTGGAGACCAAGTGGAACCTGCTGCAGGGCCAAACCACCACGCGTTCCAACATCGACGCCATGTTCGAGGCCTACATCGCCAACCTGCGCAGGCAACTCGACAGCCTTGGAAACGACAAGATGAAGCTTGAGGCTGACCTGCACAACATGCAAGGCCTGGTTGAGGACTTCAAGAACAAGTGAGTGAAGGGGAAATAATATTGTTAATGCATAAATGGCTGCACATCATGATCATGCAGGCCTGCACATGTCCTATATGCAAACCTCTGCTTGAATTAATTTGACTCCTATGGGAGCGCTTAGGATGGATGACTTGCACCTCCTAGTGTTAAACTTGCGCATAATTCAGCCATCATTTTAATTTGGAATCCACGTCGTGGATGGAAATTTAAAATGTATTTTTGTCTGGCAGGTATGAAGATGAGATTAACAAGCGTACAGAGTGTGAGAATGACTTTGTCCTCATCAAGAAGGTGAGTTGGATTCCATGCATTTTAAAACTGCAAGAAAATTTTGGAATAGATGCTACAAGTATAATGTGCTTTTTATAGTGTGAAAGTGTATGTGTGCGTCCGTGCATGGAATAATTGCGTGATTTGTCTTTAAAAAGAAAAACGCTGTACAATGAGTTTGTTATCATGTTAGTCTCACATTCCTCAGCTTGAATCATTTCAAGGACATTTTGAGTATGTGTGAATGTTTTTCCACTGCACAAAATCCAGTTTGAAAACTTTAGAAAGATAAGAAAAAAAATATATTTATGTAAAAGGTTTGTGTTCACCTAATTATACTCATACAAAATACTACTTTTCTCCTTTAACGTGTTTATTATATATGCTTTTCATGTTTAATTGTTTTACTTATTCCGTGAATTATTTACAATATATACAAGGTACCCACCCAGTTCGACCGGTTGAAAACATTTGTTAGCCTGGAAGGATGGGCGCCCCCAGGCTGTACTTGCCCGAGAGACACCACAGATATGGTGCCCCTACGACCATAGTGGTTAAGGGTTCCACCCACCCAACATGTATTTAGATAAATTATAAAATAAAATACTTAAAAGAAAGCAGAAATGCTCATTTCCATCTTATTTTTCTCATTTTACTATAAAAAATATTTTAATACCCAATAGTAAAACAGGCCAGTAGTAAAATAAGAAAATTGGAAAAAAGTAGTAACTAAAATGAGCAAAATGATCAGCCCTCTCCCAGATTTTTTTTTTACTATAAAAAGAAGTCAAAACATATACTAAAATAAATAAAATAATACATGAAATGAGAAAAAAATTCTGCGAGTGGGCAGGTTTTTTTCACCCATTTAATTGTCTTGAGTCATTCACATACTAACTGCTGAACTGTGTAGGCATGCATTTTGTTCGCGTTCGATCCTATTGAAGGAAAATCTTTGTCAAAAAATATCAAACATCTACACAATTAGAACCGAAATAGTCAATAGAAGTGCGAATTTGAATCTTCAAATCTTGGATCGATTGATTCATCCCTAATTCGCAGAACTAATCCCAACCAATGGAAGTAAAAAGGTCAGATCTCTTTTGTGCTTTATTACCCAGATGCCATTGAAATGATGATACTTAATGACAAAAGAAAATTCCTTTTTAAGTATCTTGGAAAAATCTCATCATTTACTTTCCTGTAATTCTCCACAACAAAAGGGTTGTTTAAAATGTCACCTTACCCTGCAACTGAATCCAATCTTGTATTTTCTCAAGGATGTTGACGAGGCCTACATGAATAAGGTCGAGCTGGAGGCCAAGCTGGAAAGTTTGACAGATGAGATCAACTTCCTCAGGTCCATCTATGAGGAGGTATGCAAACAAAAGGCTTTTCCGCTTTCTGCAACTCTTTCCTTACTTTTTGCAGATGCCGTTCCTAAGCAGGGTGGAGTTCATACTTTGTGTTATTGTTCTTATCCAGGAGCTTCGTGAGCTTCAAAGCCAGATCAAGGACACATCGGTCATTGTAGAGATGGACAACAGCCGCAACCTGGACATGGACTCCATTGTGGCGGAGGTGAAGGCTCAGTACGAGGACATTGCCAACCGTACCCGTGCTGAAGCTGAGACGTGGTATAAGACCAAGGTGAATAGCAGTTCTCTATCTTTTTTATAGAACCTTTAATTTTCTATAGAACCTGATGCGTTGGTCAATATTTCGGAGCAGGAATCTGTCAACTGGACATTCTGTTATTGCCTACATTTAATGTTAATTATGTCTCTTTCTTGTCTAATGGTGCCATTGCAACATCCATTGGGGCTTATCCAAGAGATTAACTATTGTGCGGGCATTCTCAGTTTCTTATTTACGTCATCCTGAGGTTTTTTTTTTTTTTTCCTTGCCCTTATCTAGGTTTTAGATTAGGGAATGTTGTTTGTGCAGCCCTTTTAGACTTTTTGTTATTAACCTCTTAAGACTTGGCGTCCATGTGCGTGGAATTAGATGCACATCAAATACCAAGGTCCGATCCTTGTAGGTTCAGGTCTATACAAATAAAGATTAATTGACTTGACATGGCATGTTTTCTCAGGTATGCTAATTCAAAGCTTCATTTTTGTCAATTCAAAGTTTGAGGAGATGCAGACATCTGCTAACAGATACGGAGATGACCTGAGGGCCACCAGGACAGAGATCGCCGACCTTAACCGCATGATCCAGAGGCTGACATCAGAGATTGACGGCGTCAAAGGACAGGTAAGGATAAATCCTAAGTGTTACATTTCAAACCCAAGCAACCATCATCCCCTTAACTCAGGGCTCATGAACCCTTTTCACCATGAGAGCAAAATATTTAATTTTTTTTTGAGAGAGAGCCACAGCATATATTTATATGTATTTTTTAAACTCAACAAAATTGCCAAACCCGCTCTCCACTCAAAAGCTAACTCTTCAGCGTGTTTTAGTCCATTGTGTGACATTTGATGATTTGATCATTTCAACAAATAAACCCCTTAAAATGTCCCTCACTCCTGCAGATACTTAAGATTATTGAGACTCTTTTTGATTGCTATTTTTTTCATAAATAATGTTTTTGAAACAAGGTGCAAGCAGAGTTATTTTATAAAGATGTCAAAATACACCAAAAATGAGAAATATACAGATATATTTTCTTATTACGCATAGAGTGCTCGGGGGAAGGGAGCAAGCTATGTATGCAGAGATGCGCCTACCCCTACCTCTCACCCAATTAAATTGTTCTTTGTGCTTGGTTGGTTTTTTTTTGTGGGTTTTCATCATTAAGTGTCTCAACAGTTCACATACATCATTTAATGGGCCTCCATATACAGGATTCCATAGACGTACAAGAAAAATGGGGTCTGTTGTTGTAACGCCATGACTGTAAACTGTCATATATTTGTGGACGAAACTTTTTGTCCATTGTTGCTTTGGCTTTGCATATACTAAAATTGGAACGACACAGAGAACATTTGCATAAGCTGTATTTGAACTCCAAGCCCTATAAACTCATGAAAAGAGCTATAACTGGCTCGTGCTTCATAGGTTCCTGACCCGTGCCCTAACCGTTTGATCATTCCTCAGCGAGCTAACCTGGAGGCTCAGATCGCAGAGGCCGAGGAGCGTGGAGAGCTGGCGGTAAAGGACGCCAAGAGCCGCATCAAGGACTTGGAAGACGCCCTGCAGAGAGCAAAGCAGGACATGGCCCGCCAGATCCGCGAGTACCAGGACCTGATGAACGTCAAGCTGGCCCTCGACATCGAGATCGCCACCTACAGGAAGCTGCTGGAGGGCGAGGAAGACAGGCTCGCAAATGGCATCAAGGCCATCAACATTTCCAAACAGAGCAGTAAGTGTCAAGTGGATATGAAAACTTGATTTGCTATTCTTAAGTTGCTACAATAAGTGCAGATACCAGGTTTTGATATAGGCATTGCCTTTTTTAGCGAGCCATACCAATATCGACTGACTTCTGAATCAGGAACCAGAAATTAAATTTGTAGAAAGTTGGCTTCAATAATGTATTAGTTTGGGAAAAAATGTTATGCTGGGATTTAAAGCTATTTCTCAAAAAAGGAAAAAAAACAGTCCAATTTTGAGAGGGATGGTAAGTTTATCTGCTAATCGTATTGGTGCAGTATGTGGTATAGGTGTCACTAGCTGCTCAAGATCGGTATCATAGAATTTGCATGCCTCAAATATTTCTAAAACTTTAGTTGGATCAATTAATAATTATAATCACTTACATAACTGCCGTAAGTGCTTTACATCAAACGTATATATTTGCATGGTAAATCATGAGAGGCAATTTACATGCAAGCTACTTACACAATAAAGTTACAAAAATACATTTATTCACACTCATTGAAATGATGCTCTGTATTTATTGCAAAGTGAACCATGATTCTGAGAGCTTGCATTCGAACACCATAAAATGAAAATAAGGTACACCAAAACTTCATGTTCCCTAATAGGTTTTAGGGTCTCCGGACGTATTTTGATAGAGGCATTTGGCTTTAATTTTACGAACAGAAGCAAATGGCACTGCATTGCCAGGGCAATAGGAGATTGGATTTGGCTGCTTTGAATGGTCAGTAGTTGGGGGCTGTAGTACCCAATTTGGCCTCTAGATGGCGTTTAGACTTCCTGAAAGCAGGCCATAGGAAATCAGATGTTTATCAATTTTGTTGGTATTTATTGGGAGTGTCTTGATGGGAAACCTAGCTAAAGACACTTCTGGAGGCCTGACTGTGCCAGTTCTAAAAAAAATCGGTGCAGCTGTTTGGAAGCCTATGAGACACATACAACCACCCCCTCAACCCCCAGCACACATGCACACAAATAGAGATTAGCTTTGATTTTGATTAGGTAGATGGATTTAAATAAAACTATGTTTTTGTCATCTTTAGAAAAAAATAATTTCAATGTGTTTTTGCCTGAGAGCTAACCCTGTGAAACAGAAAACAGAAATTATATTGTACAATGAAAAATGCACCACCGATATATACATATACATATACATATACATATACATATACATATACATATACATAGACATTGACATTGACATAGACATGGACATATACATTTGAACCTTCCTGTGTCCTTCCAGCAAGCTACGGCGACACCCTGAAGAGCGGCTTCTCTAACTCCTACTCCAGCGGCTATAGCAGTGGCGGCTATGGCAGTGGTGGCTACGGCGGCAGCGGCGGCTACGGCAGCAGCAGCAGCTATAGCAGCGGCGGCTACGGTGGCGGTCAGAGCGGCTTTAGCAGCGGCAGCGGGTACAGCACCCAGACCAAGAAGAACGTGGTCATCAAAATGATCGAAACCAAGGATGGCCGAGTGGTGTCCGAATCCTCCGAAGTCATCGAGGATTGAGAAGCCTTAGTCCCTAGGCCACTTGCTCTGAGCTCTCTTTGGTAGTATTCCCACTTACATTTCAAATCCCACCTAACTTTTGTTGTAATTAACATGTCCGAAGCTTGTCAGTCACTCTCCCTTAGAACTTTAAACAACAAGCAATAAAGTTTCCTTACGCTACCAATTACCTGAAAGGGACCAAAGAATCTATTTTGTATGTCTGATATTTGAGTGTTTTCTCTGAAAGTGACGGTGAAGTGAAGGCAAATCCGAAATTTGAATCTACGTATCTCGCCAAGGACTGCTCCCCCTTCTGGTGAACAGCTGCATAGTCGAAGGAATGCGAACGTGCTGAAGTGTCCCACCAGTGTCTCAAAAATATCTGCTACCATAGGTAGTGCATGTGCTCCCCCTGTGCGTGTCCTGTAACTGTTTGACCTACCAGGAGAGCGCCCACTTGATAGTGTAGTCCCGAGGTGCTGTTTTTGCTACCACACCAAATAAAAATGTGTCTGAACATACTGACTAAGTTTTCTTTGCAACAAGTCACACATCAGGATACAATGTGACACTACATGGAGCCACGGGGAACACGTATACACACAGCAAATATTTGTATTTTCGATGTGAACAGAAGTGTGTTGAAAAGTTTAAGTAAAAATGTATATTCATTTGTAAGCACTTGTGCTCACGAGGGTTGCAAAGGTGCTAAGGCATAGTGGTCGGTAACCACCGGGGTGCAGACCGGTACCGGGCCGCCGGTAGTTTGGTACTGGGCCGCACAAAAACAAATTCTATTATTTTTACCTACTGTTGTTTTACTGGCACTGCTACATTTCAGACTGAACTTGAAATTGAGTTTTGAGGTTGTACCTTTGAATTAAACTCAGTGTTGTTCATTCGACAGGCGTAGTTGCTTGTCGGGCCGTCCATCTGTCATGTTAGAAACAAGGATTATTGGCCGCTGAAGATACAGTTAAGGATGAATCAAACAAACATTTGAAGTATTGGTGTGTTGTTACGAGACACCTAAATGTGGGGGTTGTATGACACACCCAAATTGTGGTAGGTGCTGGTTTGAAGAGCCTAGCATGAAACAAACCCATATCAAACGAGTGAAGAGCTGTTGCCTAAGGCCTGGCAGGGCCACACCCTATTCCATGCCCCCAACCAACCAGCTTCAAGGCCCCAGCAGCAACATGGCACTTCGACCCAACCCAAAGCAGGAGCCTCAGCTGGAGAACTAGACCCAGAATCAAGAGCAACGCCACATTGGATGACAATAGGACCCCAATCCAGCACTGCAAGAGGAAGTCCAGCCAAACCACTTGGCCCCCCACTGGCTCCAGTCCCATCTCACCCCATCAGGTCCATCTCCCTCCATCCGGGGAGTAGCTGGCGCCCACCAAACCTGAAGGCAAACAGTTGCTTGTTCCAATCTGGGTACTGAATGCCACCTCTGACAAAATTACTCTGGTAGCATGTTTATTTGCATTCGAATAGGAAAGTTCAACACAAAATACTGTTTGAGTTTACAGGTTACAGAGACACTCTTAGCATTTACAATGGGGATTCTTCAGTAGAGGCCAGTAAGGCTGCTGAGGAACCGACGCATGGCTGCACATTCATCTTTGCGTTTCTTTGTTTCTTTCCTCTTTTGGGTCACCCTCATAAAGGAAATTCAAAGTGGTTTAGTAAAAAGAGGGACAAAGTCCACTTTGTGTTTGCCAAACTCAAGTAAAAGCCTTGAGGCTATAATGACAGCTTCACCACTAAAGAGATTATTACAAAAGGAAAATTGAAAGGTGCTGTACTGGATTTGAAAATGTGTTACCCTCTGATGCCATCTCCTGGCTTAAAGTCATGGCTGCAGCCTCAGTCAGCCCATTCATGAGTATATCTGCATTTCTTGTACATTTTGAATGACCTTTTCTTTTTCTTTTTTTATACCTCTTTGGGGTTTGGGGTTCTGCATTTGGACTATATTTGAAGCAGTACTTTTCTTACTTTAATCATTGTCTTCCTACACTAACAAAATCTGTAATGACGAGCATAACGTCCATCCAACCGATTATGCCAGGAGATTGTGTAATGGTAGTCTGCAATCTGTACAGACCTTTGAGACATCTTGTGATGGATGTCCCAGAACAGTAAGTTTAAAGCAGATATGCTTGGTGGAAACATATATCAAGGCTCTTTAAACTTAATTGGGAATTGTTAACACGTACTTAATAGAGAAAATATTGAAATGTTACATTTTTAAGGACGCCTAAAACGACGCCCGCCACCTAGAAATAGTGGCACAGAAAATTGGACTATTTGACCTTTTGTTTGTTTTTCTGCTGCGGGTAAACAAATATGTAAAGTATTTTAACTGCAAAACAAGTAATACGCAAATGGACACACCCAAATCTAAATCTACAGGCATTTTTGCACTTGCAGGGAGAAAAATCACTAAAAATGTACTAATCACAATCCTAAATGCAAAGAAATACATCATGGGTAACACATTTAGTCTTATGATTCATTTCTCGATAGCTGATGAATCATTTCAATAAATTAGAAAAACAAATTGCTCAGTGGCAAGCGTCACTGCAAGCCTTTGAACCCATAGAAAATAAATACAGGGAGCTAAGTCCCATGCATGGCTGAGTCCGGCCCAAGGCATTTGCGAGCTAAGCGGCTGCTTATGGCCCCGCAACCACTAGGAGGCCTTCAAGAGTGGTTAACTTTTTGGTGCCAAGAATTTATTTCCCCATTGTCACTTTGTGTGTCCACTCAAAAAAACTTCAACAGAAATACAACAAAAATACTACACAATAACTACAAAACTAAATATCAAGTATAGTGCTTAAAAACAGGGACTTCATATATTATTTTGCTATTGTTCTGAAAATAAAAACGTATATAATTACTACAAAAATACTACAACATTAACAGTATATTACAAAATACTACTACAGAATGATTTACTCCAAAATACTACAAAAAGACAACCTCAGCAAAACTATGAAAGAAATATGAAAAAAAAATATTATTATGGAAATACTACAAGAATTCTAAAAAATACTTTGCTTTGGAAATACATTAATCATAATTCTAATGAAATACTAAAAAAATATAAATACTACATAACACTATAATGTAAAAAAATACTAGAGAAATTCTACTACAAAATTATTACTACTAGAGGTTTACCACAGAAATACTGTAAATTACACCTATAGTGATACTACAAAATTACTTCTATGGAAATATCACAAAAATACTACAAAAATGAAACTACTGTAACACTTTACTCCGAAAATACTACAGAATACTACAGAAATACTACAGATATAGAACGAACATTCTTACATGGAAATACTAAAGAAATAATAATACTACAGTAATAATAAATAAAACTACTGTAATAATACAAGAAAACTACAAAAATAATACAGATATAGAACAAAAAGATTTACTTTCAAAATACAACAAAACTACTACAGAAATACAATAAATAGTACTAAATAAATACTACACAAAAAAATCACACTTCAGTAACACTACAAAAAACTACAAAACTACAATAAAAATAGGACTTCATAATTACTTTTAAAAAAACTATTAAAAAAAAACTACAGTAATTCTTCAAAAGTAAATAACAAATTAAGTGCCTAAAACAGGGACCCAATATACTATTTTGCTCTAATTGTGGTCGTTTCCAACCCAATTTGATGAAACAAATCTATCTAAAAAGAAGTATAACATGTCACATGCAGCCCCTGACTCTAAATAGTTGCCCACCACTAGAGTAAAACACAGAATAAGTTCTAGTAGGTATGCAAATGATCAAGTAAAAGGAGTCCCCAAATCTAATGTTGCTTAGGGTCTCACGAATTTTATACATTTGACTATAAAGGATTTTATACATTTTACTATAAAGGATTTTATACATTTTACTATAAAGGATTTTATACGATTGAATACAAATTACATTTAATGCAAAAGATATTCACTGACTGGGCTGTAGTACAAGGTTAGGGCAGCCGGGTGGAAAATGTTCTCTACAGGAACGGCAGGAACGGGACGTACTGCTGATAAGATAATCAGCACATCCAGACGCTGTTGACGCAGAAAGGCCCTGATGACGTAGTAATGCTCGGTATTGTTTTGAGTACCCCAGACATCGGGACGCTCGTCTACGAGAGGGTGAAGCCCAGGGGGCTTTCCAGAGACTCCAACGATAATTAATTCCCAACACCCATGAAGGCTCTGGCCAGTCCTGCATCTATCCGTGTGTGATTGTGTGTGAGAATGGGGTAGTGTGAAGCACATTGTAAAGCGCTTTGGGAGGTTTTCAGTGACTTAAAACACGCTATATAAATGCAGATCATGTTTCACCTCAAATGGCAATTAAGCTACCACATCGGTCAACCCCCCCAATGAAAGTAGCACTTGAAATTGCACAAAATGACAATGACCACGAGGGGGCAACAAAATACTATCAACCTGGAGTTACATTGATGTCTCTGGTAAAACAAACTCCATCCTGCCCTGCAACAAATACAAATCCGTGATAAGGGTGTGTGTCCTTGCGTGAGCATCAGTCTGCATCGGGGTGTTTTTTTTAAATGAACAGAGTGACGATATTTTTGTGAAATCAGTAAAAAAAAATCCAGTCAAGACTTAGAGAGGTAAAATTACAAAAGGAAACAACAGAGTCAAAATGAATCTAAAGAAAAGACGGTTATTTAATAAACAATAGACCATTCAGCATTAAGCATTCATTACCGTAAGAGAACTCTCTTGTTTGATTAAAGGTCCAGGATTGTTGAGAAATCCAAAATTTGGTCAATAATGATTATGGTAAAAAAAAACGTTTTTGTTTTTTTTTCCTATTTCAGTTTAATAACCGGTTATCTACTCTGATTTCTGTTGATAAACCTAAAGTTATTCACACAATGATTATTCTAATGCGCATTAATATCTTTTTAGAATTAACCAAAATCTGTTCTCATGCCAGAATCTATAGTCACGCTAGGCTTCAGATTTCAAAGGCAAATCAAATGAATGACAAGGAGGTTCATAAAATAAGCAAAAAAAAAACACAATTCCGATGTTCTCCAATTCAGGGAATTTCCAATATCCATGGGTATCGCTGGTTACTCAAAGTTCAGGAGTCCACAATCAAGATCAAAGGAATATTCCAAATCCTACCGTGACCTTGATGCAAAGCTCGATGACGAATCAGATCCTTAATGTGGAACTCTCTGATGCATCAGGTTCTTCTTAGAATCCTGGTCTAGGGTAACTCGCTAATTGGATCACCAACATTTCCAATCGTCCGAGGAATCGAGGAATTTTCCTGTGTGGGGAAAAAAACCTGGCCGAAATTCGTTCTAGTTTTTTGTCCTCTTGTAAATCACACCATCACCAAATGGAGTCCAAACAAAGAAAAGGTTTGGTTTTCTAATTCCAAGCAATGTCATGCTAACAATTTCCATGATAACAGCAGGTTCTGTCTGTCATCTTTGCTGGCGTGTGTGTTCTGAGTACAGCGAGCAATGAAAAAAGACCGGCTATTGTCATGTGCTGGAATGTCAATAACGTTTTTTAATTCATTTCTAATAAATAAAATAAATTGAATAGATTATAGAAATTATTTCTTTATGGGCGTCGTTATCCCAGGAGGTAGAGCGCTCGTCTTGCCATCAAGAAGTCGCAGATTCGATTCCCGGCTCCTTCGTGTTATATGTCGAAGTGTCCTTGGGCAAGACACTGAATACCTAATGCCCCTAATAAGCAGGTAGGCAGCCTTGCATGGCTGACTCCTGATTGGTGTGTGAGTGTGTGTGTGAATGGGTAAGTGTGAAGCACATTTTAAATTGCTATGGGAAGTCTTCATTGACTTGAAAAGCGCTTTATAAATACAGACCATTTACCATTCTAATTAGTTTTTTAAAAGGGGTTATATCAGTCTAAAACTTAAGGTCTGAATTGCATTGTGGTTATTAAAGTAAATGTAAACTTTAGGCAATAAATTGACAGTTAAAGTTAAAGTATGACTGTGTGAAATGTTTTATCAGTAGTATGCAAAGATTTCAATTGGAATGAAAAGTCAAATGATTGGAACGCTTCTTTATTTGATGTATATTCGAAAAGGAAAGTCTCTTGACAGTATCAGTGAAATCTCTTCCTGTTTTTTTTAATAATGAATCAAAAGCACAACAAATACAGTATAAGCATTTACTGCAATCAACAAATTTAGAAGAAAGTGTTCACATGACATGATCAAAAAGAACATGCCCAAGATATTTCCACGCCAAAAATGTAATTGCACACCGAATTGAGATATATTTTTTTTAGAGCTTTAAAGAAGAATGCAGTCAAGGGTGGAGCAGAGCAGGTGGAGGCATGAAAGCACTTAAATGTAATTCCGCTTTTCAGAAGTAGATCAGATGACTCATAGCGTCTTATCTACTAGAACCTGAGAGAAAAAAACTTTTAGGGCGTTTGAATGTCTCATTCGCACATTTTTTGGGTGACAGAAATTTATTTGAAATGAATCAAAATGATACAGAGATATACAGACACTGCCTTACTTACGAACGAAATAGGTTCCGGACGGTCGTTCGTAAGTTGAATTTGTTTATAAGATGTTTCAGTGCTATATATTGTATGGAATGTATGCTTAAGGTTCATATAGGTATGTTTAAGGCTTGTATAAGTAACCTGTATTGTTTTGTACTAAAAAAACATTTCATTAAATAATCTGATCTATGGACAGCACGGCGGCGCGGTGGTTAGCACATGTGCGGCACAGTTCATGTCTTGGGAACCTCCTGCGTGGGTTCAAATCCAGCTCCAGACTTCCTGTGCGGAGTTTGTATGTTCTCCCCGTGCTTGCGTGGGTTTCCTCCGGGCACTCCGGTTTCCTCCCACTTTCCAAAAACATGCATTTCAGGTGAATTGGCCGGTCCAAATTGTCCCTAGGTGTGAATGAGTGAGTGAGTTGTCTGTCCCCGTGTGCCCTGCGATTGGCTGGCAACCAGTTCAGGGTGTCCCCTGCCCACCCGTGTGCCCTGCGATTGGCTGGCAACCAGTTCAGGGTGTCCCCTGCCCACTGCCCGATGATTGATGGGATGGGCTCCAGCACCCCCGCGACCCTACTGAGGATAAGCGGTGTAGCTGATGAGATGAGATGAGATGAATCTGATCTATAAAGTTAAATAAAGTAAGTTTAACTTACCTTTGGAGATTATTTTGGAAGGCGACGTTCTCCTCTGTGGTAAAAAGTGGACGAAAAAAAAAGCGATCCAACCATTTTCTCAACCGCATCAATCTTTCCTTTTCCACTTTCATTTCAAAAGAAACGGCCACCTCCTTTTTACACTTCACACCAACCATGTCGAATGGATGCACGAGATATTGACCGATGAAAATGTCAAAGTTCTTAGTGCGCTGGAGTTACAGTATAGTATGTTTACACACAACTAAGAAGAGGAAGCAGATTTCTTCTTCGGGGTTGATGCTGGGTGACCTCTCACAGCGCCACCACCCACCGGTAGTGGCGGAAAGAAGCACTACATTAATGTCCTGCTCTCTGAAAAAAGTTCACACAATACAAAATATAACTTACAGCAATGTCCGGATATTTTTCGACATCCCGAAAAAAATGTTCAGATTTACCGTTTTTCGTAACTCGAGTGTTCGTAAGTAGGGGAGCGTCTGTATACTGTAAACCCGAAATAATTTTAGTCATTGACAATTTGTGTTTTGTAATTTTTCTACTGTTTTGAAAGGTCTTCAGTCCTCAAGGACTTCAGTTTTGCAAATTTGAGTTCCTGTCGTCCATCAGGCCTGAGTTTGAACTTCATGCTTCTGCAGAGCTCGCTTGATAAGCTGATGATGTTAATCATGTAACGGTTGCCCATTGCCCTCACTTGGCCCCGCCCACTTGGCGCCAGCTCCAGCTCATTGCCTGACTGGCTTCCCTCCTATTTAAACTCAGTGCTCTCATTCACTTTTTGTCAGTCCGTCCGTCAACGAATCTCTGCACTTGCAAGACTTGTGTTTTGAATCGGTTTCCTGCTCGTGTATCCAGTTTTTGGTATCGATCCCGCCTGTCTTGTCCTGTTCGTTATCTTGCTCCAGTGTCCGGTATCGACCCTGTCTGTCTCGTCCTGTCCGGTATCTTGTTTCAGTCTCCGGTTTCCGATATCGATCTCATCTGTCTCCTCCTCCTTGCAACAGTCTCCAGTATCCGGTATCAATATCGCCAGTCTCATCCTGTCGATTCTATTCCTCCAGTCTTCGGTATCCGGTATCGATCCCGTTTGTGGCATCATGTCCGGTATCTTACACCAGTATCCGGTATCGACCCCGTCTGTCCCGTTTGGTATCTACCCGTGTGTCCTGTATCGATCCCATCTGTTCTGTCCGGCCTCGATCTCGTCTGCCTCTGGCCGGTCGCCCTGACATCACATGTGATGAAGACCATGGAGCGGCTGCTGCTGCACCACCTGAGGCTACAGGTCCGTCACTCCATCGACCCACTGCAATTTGCTTACCAGGAGAAGGTGGGAGTGGAGGATGCTATAGTATACATGTTACACCGATCCCTCTCTCACCTGGATAGGGCGAAGGGGGCTGTGAGGATTACATTTTTGGACTTCTCCAGTGCCTTCAATACCATACGGCCTCTGCTACTGAGTAGGAAACTGACAGAGATGGGAGTTAGCTCACACCTTGTAGAATGGATTACTGACTACCTGACAGGCAGACCCCAGTATGTGAAACAGGGGGGCTGTACATCGGACACTGTGGTTAGCAGCACAGGATCGTTCTCTCTCCGTTCCTATTCACTCTATATACATCGGACTTTAAGTACAACTCTGAGTCCTGCCATGTGCAAAAGTTTGCCGACGACACTGCGATCGTGGGATGTATCAGAAACGGGCAGGAGGAGGAGTACAGGAAATTGATTCAGGACTTTGTCCGATGGAGCGACGCAAACCACCTGCACCTAAACACCACCAAGACCAGAGAGATGGTGGTGGACTTCAGGAGAACCAGAACTCACCCGGTTCCTGTAACCATCAAGGGAGAATGTGTAGAATTTGTCCAGACCTACAAATACCTGGGTGTGCAGCTGGACTACAAACTGGACTGGACTGCCAACACAGAAGCTCTATGTAGGAAAGGGCAAAGCCGACTTTACTTCCTCAGGAGGCTGGCATCCTTCAACATCTGCAAAAAGCTCCTGAAAATATTATATGAGACAGTAGTGGCAAGCGCCCTCTTCTATGTGGCAGCGTGTTGGGGAAGCAGCGTCAAGAAGAAGGATGCCTCTTGTCTCAATAAACTGGCTAGGAAAGCGAGCTCTGTTGTGGGCAAAGAGCTGGACAGCCTAACAACAGTAGCTGAGAGACGAGCACTGAAAAAGCTGAGGTCAATCATGGACAATCCATCGCATCCACTACACAGCATTATCTCCAGACAGAAGAGCAGTTTCAGCGACAGACTGCTGTCACTGTCTTGTACTACGGACAGACTGAAGAGATCTTTTCTTCCTCATGCCATGAGGCTCTTTAACTCCACCCGGCAGAGTAAAGGCCCACATTAAACCACACCACCTACATTGGATATTACCGAATCTTACTGCAATATGTATTCTGTGTAGCACTATTTAGTTACTCTATATAACACGCTACAGTGGGCATTTGCACGTCACACTGGGTATTTGTATATTGCATTCTTTTGGCTTTATTATTGTACTGTTCTCAGCTCAGGGATGCTGCTGGAAATGTGAATTTCCCTTCGGGGATGAATAAAGTATCTATCTATCTATCTATCTATCTATCTATCTATCTATCTATCTATCTATCTATCTATCTATCTATCTATCTATCTATCTATCTATCTATCTATCTATCTATCTATCTATCTATCTATCTATCTTCTCTGACGCACTTCTTCCGCCCAGAGATTGTCGCATCCCTGGCGTTTGACTGCCCCATTGTGGTTGGATTCAAGTGGTGCCCGAAGGCACCAGGCACCACCCTAGCAACACCCGCTGACAGGTTCTGTAAAAAGGTCACCAGTGATTGAGTCATTGCGATTTTCTAGTGATTTTAATTTCTAACTGTCATAATGTTTTAAGGGATGACTTATTGTCTAATACCTTGCACAAATGATTTATAATGGAACAGCGCTGAAGCAAAATCCATATACATCAAAAAATTTACTGCAAGGCCATTATTCATCTACTATAATGAGGCAATTAAAGAAGGGAATTATTCTAAGGACATGGAAATCCTTGAAGGTGTTTTATAACAATAAGTTTTATAATAGGTTTTGATTTAAATCCACTGTCTTCTCACCCTACTGCATTCACCCGCTACTCCACTTGACCAGCTAACTTCCTATCATTCCAAATGCACATGAACTACATTTTTCCTTAAAATGTGTATTTATCTATAATGTTATTGAATAATATGAACAATATGTCAACCCATGGCTTGAAATGTCTTCATATCTAAAAACAAATAGGTTAAAAACATGCTCTGACCAAAAACTAAATTTCCCACAATGCATGTCGACTATGATAACTACAGAGCGACTGCTCAGCACCTGTACACAGCATATCAATCTACCGTATTTTCCGCACTATAGGGCGCACCGGGTTATAGGGCACACTCCCAAAAAATTGTTTTTGGTCCTATATCTTCCATAGATAAGGCGCACCGGATTATAAGGCGCTACAATGGGAATGTCGACAAAACAGTCAGATGATTCAGTCAAACTGATTACCCCCTTAACATTCCCAAAGCTTGCAAAGAAGCAAATACGTGTCGTAGACACGTGCGGATGCGGTGTCCGTACGATGTCACTCAAATGCATCATTTCAAATATCATTCGGAAGGTTAAAGTCTTGGGATTCAAGAAATGCCAACCATTCCTTAGTTTCTATTTTCTTTTTCGCTCGCAACTTTACTGTGCATATGACAATAAACACTTGGAATTGAGTTTAATTCACTCAACTCATCACAGCAACATCAAGATCGTTCTAAAACAAGATACCGGTAAAATATAAAGCCGCATAGCTCACCTAAGTTCTCACGTTCAATAATGATACGCAATCATGGTCTTCTTACAACCGTGAGTGTAGTAAATCCAGTAAATTGCAGGGTTTGTTTTGGCCCTCTAGCCTATCCGAGGCTCCGAATAACTTCAGCCAATAGCGATCGAATTAACGGATGATTGACACATCTTTTTCGGCCAATTGCAGGGTTTGTTTTGGCCCTCTAGCCAATTTGAGGCTCCGAATAACTTCAGCCAATAGCGATCGATTTACCTGATGATTGACACATCTTTTTCAGCCAATTGCAGGGTTTGTTTCGGCCCTCTAGCCTATCCGAGGCTCCGAATAACTTTAGCCAATAGCGATCGATTCAAATGATGATTGACACATTGGTTAGCCAATGAAACGCCGGTATATAAATCCCAGCATACACCGCGGACTACTCCACGTTTGGGGGAAAATGGAGTCGGCGGCTGTTGCGTAAGTTGCGAGACCTTGCGATTTAATATTGAGCCATATATAAGGCGCACTGTATTATAAGGCGCATGGTCAGCTTTTGAAAAAAATTAAAACTTTTAGGTGCGCCTTATAGTGCAGAAAATACGGTAATTAAGTGGAATTTAGACAATAGAATCTTTGAAATATCCAAGAAGCTTTTTTTATTATTTTTTTTTAAATATTACATATGTGTAGCAACATTTTTTCCAATGCAACTGTAATGTTTGTGACGTCATAATTCATAAACTGAGTTTTTTTTTTAACATGAAGTTAGTATTTAACATAGCTTTTAATAACATTTAGTTACATTTTTAAGTCACATCAGGCCCTTTGAGGACAGCCATTACGCTTACATTGTCCTCGGCAAAAATGAGTCCCTGTGTGTTGTCTTTTACGGATAACTACAGTGCCTTGCAAAAGTATTGCCCCCTGAAGAACCTTTTGACAATTTGCCATATTTCATGCTTATAGATCAAAAACTCAAAATGTTCTTTACCAATTAACAACACGTGAGACACAATCATCAGTCAGTTCGCTAAACTCAGAGAACAGGAGAACAATAGTTTTGCAACACCTACTTCCTAATGTTTCTGTTGTAGATATAATAAGAAATGTTAAAATAATTAGGTTCCACTTCACAATTGTGTTCTTGGGGGGCAGATACTTTTGTTAAGCACTGTATGCTAAATGCTTATGAACCTGGTTAGTTTGAGCAATGTTTCACACAATTGTGCTGCAAAAATTAACATTTCAATCTTTTTCACAAAAAACAAGCACACACTTGAAAAGATGAATATTTTGTCTTCTGTAATCGATAAGTGTCTTGCTTAAGCCATCACGCAGTCATGAAGGAGAAAAACTGTTCCTTCTCTCGGTCAAATAACAAGTGAGGCCGTCAAAAATGGGCTGACGAAAGATCAGTTGCAAAAACAATTCCTTATATGGTGTGCAAGATCTTACCAGGGTAATTATATCCCATGTTCCAACTCAAACTAAGATGGAACCCATCCCACTTTGACTCCAACTCTTAAGATTCCCAAAAAGTCAAAAAATCGATATCAGTGCAAGGCTTGATTTCAGAATTGGCTTTGGTATATTACTTGTCGATAATAAAGAGTTTTTGTTTCGTTTTTTTGCATTTTATTTTGTTTTTATCACCTTAAGTCAGCACTGCGTTCTTTACTAAACGGTGCCTTTAGGCTAATTTTTCCCCCCGACACCGCTAACAAAAGGCAGGTCGTGACAAGATGGCGGAACAGCTAAGCTCATATGGAAAAGGGACAGGAGGGGACAAGAAGTTCATGACCATTTGAGTGCTTTTAAACTGGTAAAACTATGACAGTAAGAGTAAAACTAAAAGATTTAATTATTGAGCTCGGAGGACAGGGGTTCCCCTGCACAATTAAGCATTCGGCTTTCAGAAAGTAAATACGTGTTTACTGCGGAAATATGGAATTGCATACATGTAAACTTCTCTTGAACAACAGAAAAAATTTAAACTTGAAAGAAGGTGCTAATTTCCTTATTCTACAAAGTTAAAAGCAATGTCATACCTATAGAATTACGCCATAGGGCCTTAAAACCAAATCGGTTTCAAAATTAATAAATATAGGTTATATTCTCCTGAATTTAACCCCTTAATGTTCCTGCAAAATTCCTCTAAAACCACAATCAAAGAAGTAAATTGAATGATGTTCTTAAGACGTTTGGAAAATATGTACGGTTCTGGTCTCTTTTGAAAGGCAATACTCTGAAGTTTTGTCCCAGAATGACAAAATCACTGCAAGTGCTGCGCACAAATAGTATTCTGAGTTGGAACACACAGAAAATTTTTAATCCGGCCTGAAATTATTTTTGCAATCAAAATGCCTGCAGATGAGTGGAGCACGGGCATCTAAGACAATGATTTAAAACCTTAATCAGTACCTTGTCAAATTTGTTGACAATATGAAAAACTGAATATTGTATTTTACACATTTTTCCAATGGTCAGTCTTGCCATTTCCAAAAGTGCCCATTTGGAGACGACAAGTTTACAGCTATAAAGTGTGCAACTGTGTAGTTCAATTCTGTAGGATGGTGAAAGACTGGTTAAGACGTCCACCTCAGAGTTCGAAGGTCCTGAGTTCGATACCGTCTGACCTGTGTGGGGTTTTCATGTTCTTCATGTGCTTATGTGGATTTCCTCCCCAATGCCAAAAACATGGATGTTAGGTCAATTGGCAATTTTTGATTGTTCCTTGTGTGAATGAATGGTCTTTAAGTGCCCTGGCTGGCAAGCAGTCCAAGGGTGTCCCCTGGCCACTAGCCCTGCTATCCTGGTGAGGATAAACGATTCAGAAGGGAACTATAGAATTGAACATTATTTTTCCCAAACTATTATAAGCAGACGAACCAGAAACACAATTGAATGCACCTACTGAGATCAAATATAAAGTTGGTTATTGTTTGAATTTGAACAAAGATCAAATTGCTCCACTAATCCCAAGTAAAGCAAAGAATACAGCAGTGTCGGGCCGTGCATTTTACACCTATGCCTACAGTAGGCTAAATGAACCCAAACCTAAAAAACTATCTTATATTATATTATATTACATTTACTGCAGCTACAGCTGTGACACATTAAAATTATCACTAAGAACCTCAAAAAATTGCAACATTATTTAGGATATAGCCTCATTTGACTCACCAAAAATCTTTTTGATTTGTGCACAAATCCATCCTCCTTTCTTTCCTCATGAACATTTCAATAATTTTTATTTCATTTTAGTTCCATCAAAAAGTAATTTTCTGGAAACTAATGCTGAAAGTCGAGCCTTTTCTGTCATTTTTTCTGGGATAAGTTTGAATTCCATTCACGACTGAAAATGTTCGTACGGCAGAATTATTAGACACAGGGATTTTTTTACCCACTTTTTCGTTGTGATACTTCCATTACCGCCCCCAAGCCAATCATAGTTTCTGAAACCGGTGGCGTTTCACAGGGCCCGCTAGCAGGCGCTCTGACGCCAACTCAGAATCTAAGTGGCTAAACCAACACCTTTATCGAAAACTGATGTAATGTCTCACGGCCAGCTTAAGTATTTGTGAACAAAGGCAACAAAAAATGGCTGAAATGTGATTGGTTATTTACTTAAATATAAAAGCACACATCTGGAAGCAGCACAAAAATAGGGAAACCAATGAAAGGAAACCGACAGACAATTTGGAATTATTTGATAAGTATTTGTGGAAAACCATCACAAGGTTCAGGTACTTTTGAGGCCTTCAGAGGAGTCCTCGCAGGTCCTGACAGCCCACCATTGAAATACAGTATGTAACTTGTTTCTGTGCAGATGTGGCTGTAGGGAAGAAGCAGGGCGGCTGGGTGGTGCAGCTGCAATGAGTATTATATAACAACCGGAGTGAGCGTGCAGCAAGTCGTCTCATGCAGCAGCATTTAACAGGTAGAGGCAAGGCAGTCCTGCACCAATGGCTTAATAGTCTCCTTACCTCCTTGAAATTCACAAAATTTGCGTGATTTATTGAGACATAGTCTCCTTGTCATATTGCCCGAAGCCTGTTTTACTATCTTCTCCCCATTTTACTGATTGTGCAACTTTGCCTGGAATAGTTTATATAACTTCGACTGCTTGCCAGAATAGTGCGGCAAAGTCTATATAGGCTGCGTAAAATGAAGGCTGCAAAAGCTCGCTTATTCCTCCTATAGCACTGTGTTCAAAGTCTGGTCCAGGGGACAGTTATAGCCCATGATCAATTTTTTTACTGGCCCTCGACCTCTGTCATTAATGGAGTAATGTTTGGTGCGCCTGTAATGTTGACCAGAGTGTGAAATAAATTTGTCCAAAAAATGGTCATCATTTCACCAGATGATGGCAGTGGCTCCTTTGCCACCTTGCCCCGGGAATTCTGTGAGAATATTAGCCCGCCCCATTTCCGACATGGCGACTGTAAATGAAAAAGGAAGGTTGACTGTGAGGGCCGCTGCCCATAGGACAACCGGAAATGTAAGTATTTTTTTCACTGAATTCGGAAACAACTTGTATATCTATCCATGCATTTACCCTAGTCATATCCCTCGAGAGGGGTGACTGACAGCAAGACAAACACATACAAAAACAAAGAAAATAAAAAAGGGGAAAAAGTAGCAAAAACACACACAATTTTTTGGGGACCATGGACAACCCAAATGTCCAAACACCCAAACAAGTTAAGCACATTGGCACCCAAGTTGGTCATGCTTTCGTCCCTCCAGATGAAACGGGACACAAGATAGCAGCCATGTCACCCGGGTCAGGGTGACACAACACACTCTTCTGTTCAACAGCAGGCCCCGACAGCTTTCACTGGTTTACCCCTGCCGCATCACACAGGTGTCCTGCCCGTCCTTTAGAACACGTCCAAACATCCCACTATCCTTTTACAACACCTCTCCACTCATTTTTATCACCAGAAACAACTTGATTTGCCTAATTTGCCAAGAGACTGTAACTGTTTGCAAAGAATATAATGTCAAGAGGCACTGCCAGACAAAACATGCAAAACGCTAACTGGAAACGAACTCTATAAAAAGGTAAGGCAACTGGAGGCTGTTTTAAGAGCACAGCAGCACTTTTTCACAAGTCAAATGAAAATACTACAAAGGCGAGCTACGTGGTCGTGACGCTGATCGGCAAGCACAGCTAACGGAGGGTGAATTTATTAAAGACTGCTCAAATAATGCCAGGCTGAATAGTCGTCCCTCCCACATTTTCAGCTTACCAAATCTGGCACAGTTTCCGAAAGGTTTGGACACCTACATCTCATAGAGTGCGTTGTTACGAGGCAGAGCAATGAAAACGACAACTTATTTTACAGTTTCACTGAGTTGTGCCACTTATTGAAAGGAAGGAGTTAAAAAGGACTGAATAAGCGTCGACAAGCATTTTAGTTAAGAAAGCCTACTACATATTTTATTGCTTCTATCGGTGTTCCTTTATTATTTATTTTTAGAACATGGGCTTTTCAGCTCAAGCACATGATGAGAGAGCAATCGAGAGAAGGTCAAACGTAAGCAAAATTTTATGAAGGGTAGGAAAGAGAAAGAGGCATCCAATTTTTATGCCATTTAATGTTGAACAGGATGTGGTTTTAGAGCTTTCCGTTTTGAGCATGGAGGAAAAGTAGGGCCTGATTCTTCCCTTTTCTCACTATCACATTCACGCTCCGTGGATCCCTTAATCCCCCCGGTTTTTGGGGCACCACTTACTGTGCTGTGTTCTGGGCAAGTGCTGCCTGGCATTGCCCATCCCTTTCCAGGCTGATTTTCTAAGTAGGGGTTCACTCCCCCGCATATAACAGACTGGTTTCCATGGTTACTAGTAGCAGAAAAAGATGGACAGCGGTGTGGTACAATAAGAATACTGACCGATATACGTGCATATTATTCAATAACATTATAGATAAATATACATGGTAAGGAAAAATGTAGTTTATGTACGTTTGGTTTGATGAAAATTGAGCTGGTCGAGTGGCGTTGTGGGTGGATGCAAAAGTGGGAGGAGACAGCAGATCTAAATCAAAACTCCACTTGCAAGCATTGTCATGCACTTATAAAATGTCCTTGCTTCAATTGCCTTCTTATTTTTAATACTAGTGCCGCTAGTTGATGAATTATGGCCATGCTATTGAAAGAGGGTAGCAATTCGCAAGATTTTTTTTCACAGCTGTCGTGTTTTTGCTTCTCCAATTAGCACCACTGCAAGTTTTGGACCTATAGCCAATAAATATAGTGTGCAGAATTGAAAACTCTTTAGAAAGAACACTTCAGTAACTTTTTTTAACGTATACGGATTACTTCAGGGCTGTTCCATTATTGATCAATAGTGCCAACATTTCAACTCACGTAACATAGCTGGGCCAGTTTGGAGCTCAGGAAATATATAAAAAAATGATAATTTAAAAAAATAGATAAAAAACTTATGACTGACTTTTGCAGTTGCTTCCACAAGATTAGGACTACGTTGACACAAGTGGTAGATTATTTTTTTGTATATTAATGGAATTGACCTATTAAAAAGTCTACATCCCAGTATTGTGTACTCAGTTAATCCCAAGGGCCATCACAACCCTAAACAAGTGCACAAGACTGTGAAAAAATACATATCCTGCCTAAGGATAAAAAAATGTATACATATCTTAATTATCGACTCATTTTGTAGGTTAAATATTATTGCATTATTTGTCATTGCACTATAGCTACGGTGCGCTATTCTTTATTGCAAAATTGCTCAGATGCATTTAAAACATAAGCCACTTTCCAAGCACTAGCTTGTGTCCACTTTTTACATTCAGCCTGAGATTATTTTTAACCCATTTTTTCTCTTTAAGTCTTTGTTATGTGTTTCTCTGTTGTGCAACGTATAATTTCATTGTAAACAATCTTTACTTGTCAGGACCAGAACGGAAACAGGACCCACTTGCGTGACGTTTACCACAAGTTTTATTGAAAGAGGAAGGAAGGGCCCATGATCCGGTGTTCTTTGGGCGCGGGAAACAAGTCGCTCTCGTACTCGAATTGTGAACCGAACACGGAAGTGGATCTTCCGTAGCGAGCGATGGCGGTGTCAGAGACGGAAAACTGGTCGGTAGCTGGGACTGGGAGAGCAAGATGTGGTCGGGGTCGCAAACGAGTCGTAGCCTGAACGGGAGAGCAGACGTGGTCGTAATCAAAAACGGGTCGTAAATCGGGACGGTAGAGCAGACGTGGTCGGGATCAAAACGGGTCCTAGCCGGCGACAAACGGGAGCAAAAACGGGACAGGCGAGAGTCAGGGTCAAACAAGCCTTGCCTTGTATCACAGAGATTGGCATACGGACCGACATCAGGGGATTGACAGGACTGAGTTCAAATAGTGACATGGAGTCAATCAGAACCCGCGGCGGGGGGTGCCAAATGAGCGGGCACAGCTGAATCACATCAGTAATCATGACAATACTACATTGCTGACAATAAAGACAATTTTAATTCTATGGTGGATATTATCCTGTTAGTACTGCAAGCCACACGTCCAAAAATGGCTGGTAAAGTGTATTGACAGCTGCCTTAATGCTAAATGAGGAGTGGTGCATTCTTTTTATCAAATATTGTCGGAATTTGTGATTTTTTGCAAAGCTTTGAGAGATTTTGAACGCAATTCAGGTGAACTCAACCACAGACTGGGCCATTGAGATGTTGCATTGCCACAAATTGAGTAGGTCTTATGTCCTTAGATTAGCTTTCAAAGATTTAGATGTGAATTTTCTTGAGCTGATGTTCTTTAAAAGGAACATTAACCACTCATATAGCATTTATTTTTGCATCTTTGTTGTTGCATTTCAGGAATTGTAACTTACTAAAATTAAAAAAGAGGTGACTGGTTTTAAAATGTAATGTAAAAAGACACAAAAGATACAATTTTTTTGTTTGGGGCATTTATGGGACCAAAGCAATTTTTTTTAAATAGGCTAAAAAGAAACAGGCAGGTCCACCAATGATAAGTTGAATTTTGAACATCTTTCTCCACCTTTCTTAAGCATTTTTGACCTGTTGAAGCAAAACGAGCAAAAACATATTTGGACTAGGCTCGTATTCTGCTCTGCATGTTCAGTTTTGCCATTTTGCTCTTGGCTACTGTGGTTCAGGGTGTGGTTTGCAATTTTCGAGTAGGAGAAAGCCACGCTTTCATACAACCAATAGACTAGTTTACTATCTGCAGTACTAATATTATTTATTCAACTTACTCATGACTGCACCTCTTCCCTGGATGACACCACAACAATGACATTTCCTGGCAGTGCGTTTGTCATGAAAAATAGTAAATCCTAGCGCTAATAAATCTTTATTTTGGTTGTTCCATCCATCCATCCATCCATTGTCTTCCGCTTATCCGAGGTCGGGTCGCGGGGCCAGCAGCGTTAAAAGGGAAGCCCAGACGTCCCTATCCCCAGCCACCTCCTCCAGCTCATCCGACGGGACCCCGAGGCGTTCCCAAGCCAGCCGAGAGACATAGTCTCTCCAACGTGTCCTGGGCCGCCCCCGGGGCCTCCTGCCGGTGGGACATGCCCGGAACACCTCCCGAGGGAGGCGTCCAGGAGGCATCCTTATTAGATGCCCGAGCCACCTCAACTGGCTCCTCTCAATGCGGAGGAGCAGTGGCTCTACACCGAGTCCCTCCCGGATGACTGAGTTTCTCACCTTATCTCTAAGGGAGAACCCAGCCACCCTGCGGAGGAAACTCATTTCGGCCACTTGTATCCGGTATCGAGTTCTTTCGGTCATGACCCAAAGTTCATGACCATAGGTGAGGGTAGGAACGTAGATCGACCGGTAGATCGAGAGCTTTGCCTTTCGGCTCAGCTCCCTCTTCACTACGACGGACCGGTACAGGGTCCGGATGACGGCAGACGCTGCACCGACCCGTCTGTCGATCTCCCGCTCCATCCTACCCTCACTCGTGAACAAGACCCCAAGATACTTGAACTCCTCCACTTGGGGCAAGACCTCCTCCCCGACCCGGAGGGAGCAGACCACCCTTTTCCAACTGAGAACCATGGCCTCGGATTTGGAGGTGCTGATCCCCATCCCGGCCGCTTCACACTCGGCTGCGAATCGCTCCAGCGAGAGCTGAAGATCACGGCCTGAGGAAGCCAACAGCACCACGTCATCTGCAAAAAGCAGTGACGCAATGCTGAGGCCCCCAAACCGGACTCCATCCCCGCCAAGGCTGCGCCTAGAAATTCTGTCCATAAAAGTTATGAACAGAATCGGTGACAAAGGGCAGCCCTGGCGGAGCCCAACCCTCACCGGGAACGAATCCGACTTACTGCCGGCAATGCGGACCAGACTCTGGCACCGGGCATACAGGGACCGCACAGCCCGGATAAGACTGTGCGGTACCCCATACTCCCGAAGCACCCCCCACAGGGCCTCCCGAGGAACAAGGTCGAATGCCTTCTCCAAGTCCACAAAACACATGTAGGACAGGCAAAACTCCCATGCACCCTCAAAGACCCTGAAGAGTGTAAAGAGCTGGTCCAGTGTTCCACGGCCAGGACGAAAACCACACTGTTCCTCCTGAATCCGAGATTCGACTTCCTGGCGGACCCTCCTCTCCAGTACCCCTGAATAGACCTTACCAGGGAGGCTGAGAAGTGTGATTCCCATTTTGCTTGTTCTAATGTTCTTAATTTAATAGGTGACATAACAAACGTTATCTTCAGTCAGTTGCAGATGTAATTTTAGTCTAAGTGAAAATGAATCTTTAATTACTTGAGGAAATCAAGTTCTATTTAATAATGGGTTTCATTTTGTCCACGTAAACTTCTGTCTCCATGACAGTTCTCTCAAATTAATTTAGCCTGCAAACATTCCACCACATGTGCTAACAGGACCGCTTGAGATGTCACTCATATCATTCCAGTGATACTAGATTCCAGACTGTTAAATGATAATAATAAAGAAGGTGAATTTTGACATAAAACATTGAAAAACACACAATAATCTTCATTTGTTTTTCAAGGTCTGTCTTCCTGGGGATTGTGTTTGTATTTCAAATAATGTAAAAAATAACATTTCAGGTCTCATGAGTTTGTAAGTATGAGCTGGCTTGGAATGAGTAAATACGCTTTACACTTCTCTTCCGTTCAACTTCAGATACATTTAAGGACCAATCCGATATGTACAAAACACCATTAGGACATTTGCAGGTAGTCTACATGCATATTTTTTTATGGGCGTAATTTCCTCGAGGAACAGTGAAATGGAGCCAAGTAGACAGCACAAAAGGATTTTTTTGTTTTAAATTGAGTCCAATCACAAAATTGCATTTACAAGTCAAAAGTTTCAGTGAGGGTATTTCTAATATAAAAAGTGAAGTGTGGAAAATCGAGTGGGGTGTGACTCTGCCCTCCAGCACTTCTCTTTTGATGACAGCTAAAGTGAACCTGATAAGTTTCAACATGTAGAATCAGACCCAGAAATCTTGTCTTCTTTTTACCATTGCTGTTAAGTCATGCAGAAAATATACGATTTAAATAAAAATACTGAAAGTATTTCCAAACCTCTAAATTTAAGCCAATTGTTTTCCTTATTAATGATTGAAATTTCCCGTAGTACGCGATATTACAAATTGCAAACCAGAAACACCCAGTGAAAGACAGATTACATTGAAAAAATATAATTTGTGTAAGCAAGTTTATCTTATTCACCAAATAAACAACACAAACAATTCTTTCAGCATCTTTTTCTAGTTCTTTCCCCACTTTCAGTGAATTTAGTCTTGCTTATTATAGAGTAAGTTTACTGGTGTACTGCAATAATATCAGCAATCTACAGTGTTGATGACGTCAGCTACCAGTGACCGACAAAATACGTTTTTTTTTTTTTTCACAAAACAGTTCAAAAATTATCATTTGGTGCTTACAATTACGTGTACGTATACAATTCGAAATCATCAACAAAGGTATAATATACAAGCAAAACGTTTAAATTGATAGGTATGATATTTCTAATGATAACAAGTCCACCTATTGAGCTCCCCTCAAAAAAGAAATAGTGACGAGTAGTCAGAGGGATGGTAGCTTTCACCCTCTCTGTATACTGCTAAGATTCCCTTGAGCAAGGCGCTCTTTGCAAAATTATTCGGAAACCCTTTAAATTCTTTCATACCTCGTTACTCCTAATTGCCGAGAAGAAGACTATTTTGTAATCTTAATTTATACCATGCACTAAAGGGGTTGTTCATGACTTCAGCTGAAATGTTTTTAATCTTAATATATTTGTATTCATAGTGTATGATACTCGACGTTGCGTTTTTGCAGACTTCGACTTTCATTCAGGTGAACTACACACGTCCCTTGTAATTGGAGCACAGTGGGGAGTTGGGTAGGGCGTTGGTTCCTCCCTTACTGTTACAAGCCTATAAAAACCCATCAGGGGCTGTGTGCAGGTACTTAGAGGGACTTGACTCTCCTCTTAGTGGACTCCTCTTCTCTGCCAAACCTATCTCTCTCCTCCTTTTCTCTGTGACGCCCTCTTCTTCAAAATGACTTCAACGATTCGCAGCTCTAAAACTGTGAGGACCAGCTATGGTTCAGGTGGAGGCGGCGGCGGTGGCTATGGAAGTGATTTTGGCACGTATGGTGGTAGAGCAGGAGGAGGAGGTGGGGGATTCACTTCAAGATCTGCTATCAGTTATAGATCCGTCCCAATCTCATCCTCAAGTTCCAGTATGCTTCGATCCAGTATGCGCGGCGGCGGTGGTGGCGGCGGTGGTGGTGCAGGAAGTTTTGCCTTTGCTGCTGGAAGTGGTGGTGGATTCGGTGGTGGTGGTTTAGGTTTTGGATCTGGTTATGGTTTCGGTGCTGGTGGTGCAGGTATGGTAGTCCCACCTATTACAAATGTCCAAGTCAATCAGAGCCTGCTGGCCCCAGTAGACATTAAGATTGATCCTAGCATCCAGGTGGTCCGTACACAAGAGAAAGACCAGATCAAGGGTCTGAACAACCGCTTCGCAAACTTCATTGAGAAGGTAAGTGACTTTTTGCTGTTTGAGATCCATTTGAGAGAAAACACGGTGACTTGAAAAATATGCGCAAACCGAGCATTCAATTTCCGTTATCCTGCAACGACACCCCTTGAAAAATTGCAAAGTGCATATTATGTCTATGTGACAATAGTATTAGTCTTAATTCCTGACCACTTTTCTCAGAGAGCAGACAACAAAGTAAGCCACTTCCCATTTTATTTGTCTATGATCGACAGGTTGCCCTGTGCCACCTGTCTCAACCATGAGAGGCAGAAACACTATATCAGGTGTCCAATGCTTCTGCACCCAGGGGGGGGATCAGGTTATAATCAATTGAAATGAAGGCCTACAGAGTCAAGTTTCTGTAACCAGTTGAATTCATGCAAAAGTGAATGTTCAAGCTAATGTGCCTTTAGCATGTTTGGTGGAGATACAGTTGATATTAGTGTGCCAAACTGTAACGTGTGCTTTAAATATTCTTCCAGCAAATATGTGGCAAATTACCAGAAAATATCCCAAACCAAGATGTAGTCATAATATAACAAATGTTGGAATCATAGTGAAAAATTGGCTCTATATAAAAGTTTGCTCCCTGGTGATGGAAAACAAAAAATGCAAGTTGTCTTTGGGAGGAGTAGAATCAAACGTAAGGATGAAATCCAACCCCCTGAAAGCACTTGCGGTTTCATTTCGTTTTCACGGTGCTCACAAATTAATACATTTTGGGATCACGGTGCAGAAATGGGGAGCAGAAAAAAATGTGCTCCCTTTTGGTGGAAAAACAAAAATGCAAGTTGTGTTGAAGAGGGGCGGCGTCAGGCTGGAGGGATGGGCTCTGACCTCCTGCAGGCTCTTTAGGTTTCATTTTGTTTTCATGAAGTTGCAACATGTTGCCAGAACATAGCATATCAAAAGATCTGATTACATTTTTAGTACAATTTAGGTGTGACAAGGAATCCCAAACGAATTTTCAAATTCCAGCGATGACATAATAATTACAAAAATAAAGCCCTGTTTGCGCTAGTGGAGATGGTATCGAAGGTTCATGCAATAGGTCTTACATGAACACATCTCTACATTTGCACATCATATAAAAATGCCCGCTTCTACTCTACTAAGAGTTGATTTGAATTTCCTTATAGGTCCGCTTCCTGGAGCAGCAGAACAAAATGCTGGAAACCAAATGGAATCTCTTGCAAGAGCAGACCACGACCCGCTCCAACATTGAATCTTTGTTCGAGACTTACATTTCCAACCTGCGCAGACAGCTGGATGGGCTTGGTAACGAGAAAGTTAAATTGGACGGAGAGCTCAAGAACATGCAAGGCCTGGTAGAGGACTTCAAGAACAAGTGTGTCTCTTTTATTCAAGTGTTTTTTAGGTGTTTTATTAAGTATCTGGTCCATGTTTTCCCAATTTAAGATATGAGGATGAAATCAACAAGCGAGCTGCAGTGGAGAATGAATTTGTTCTCCTAAAGAAGGTGGATAAAATTGAAAATGTTATATGCGCAAGGCATTTCAATTGATTTTTTTGCTTTTCCATCATTGTCTCTCCATACAGGATGTTGATGGTGCCTACATGAACAAGCTGGATCTTGAAGCGAGGGTCGACGCTCTTCAGGATGAGATTAACTTCCTCAGGGCTGTCTATGACGCTGTATGTCAAACCACCTCGCATGAGTCTTAATGAAAAAAACAAAACCATTTGATATTTCGAAATCATAAACGCAAACAATTTTTGTATATAATAGGAGCTGCGTGAGCTCCAGAGCCAGATCAAGGACACATCAGTTATTGTTGAGATGGACAACAGCCGCAATCTGGACATGGACTCAATCATTGCAGAAGTCAAGGCCCAATATGAAGATATTGCCAACCAAAGCCGAAAGGGCACAGAGGAGTGGTATCAGCAGAAGGTAGGCGTAGAACACTATTTCAAATATTGACTTCTGCAAAGGCAAGCAATAAAACTAGGTCAGGGATGTCGAACTCAGTTAGGCTCTGAATCCAAATCCAGACTTTCTGTTCTGAGGTGAGCCCGATCAGTTAAAGAATGTTAACTCCAAATTGTTAACTATGTCAGTAATGTGCATTATTATTCAGCCTATTATTGTAGCCTACAAATAATAATCACGGAGATTTTCTAAACACAACACATTCATCCATAAACAATGGGGGGAAATATTTTAATGTTTTGCATTGAATGTGTTAACTGCTTTTTTGTAACAGTTAAGTGAATGCAGTTTTTCACCTGAACCAACTCAACATGCTATACAAACTCAACACTGCCCTCCAGCAGCTGGAGAGTTTGCTCTCCATTTCTTTAAAGAAGAATCTCAATTTTTGCTGGAAAATCATTTTTTTTGACATACTCAGAAATTTAGGGCGTGCTACAAGAAATCATCCAATAGGCCATGTTTGACAATTCTGTGCTAGATAACTGAAGACTACTAATCCCACCCATTTCGCATATATAAAGATTATGATGTTTAAAAAAGTTGGGTTGGAAATGGTAGAGTAGAACACATTTAAGAAAGAAAGAAATTAAATAAACATTTTTTGGGATCAATAATATATGACCTCAGTCCATTAAGAAGGGATCATAACACAAAATTGTAGAGGTTTACTAAACAAATGCAGGAACTCCTTCATCCATATTCCTTGCATTGTATTTTTGAGAAGAGCTCAAACATGACTATCAACCCCAAACATAACATCAGTGACTGTGGGTTCCTTCCAGTATATGGCCATGGAAGCCTCGGCCGGCCAATATGGAGATGACCTCCGCTCCACCAAAAACGAAATTGCAGAGCTCAATCGTATGATTAGCCGCCTCCAGAATGAGATCGATGCAGTCAAAGCTCAGGTAGGTCATTCCGTTTTTACCTCTCCTACCATTGGTCATTGAGATGAAATGTTTTCCAAACATTTTCCTGAACACACGGTTTCCAACGTTCCGTTTGTAGCGTGCCAACCTGGAGACCCAGATCGCCGAGGCCGAGGAGCGCGGTGAGCTAGCCGTGAGGGACGCCAAGGCCCGAATCAAGGACTTGGAGGATGCCCTGCAGAGAGCCAAGCAGGACATGGCCCGCCAGATCCGCGAGTACCAGGAACTCATGAACCTCAAACTGACTCTTGACATTGAGATCGCCACATACAGGAAGCTGCTGGAAGGCGAGGAGATGAGGTACGTAGCTTGGCCACCCATCCACCTTCAAAATGCTTTTTGTGTTTTTCTTGTTCAATTTTTGTTTTCTGTTACAGGCTGGGCAACACAGATGCAACCATCCATATACAGACATCAACCGGTGGCTCTGGTAAGTATTTACATGATATTTTTCAGAACGTCCAGGTTTCAGGACAAACCTCGATTTCAAAAAAATAAACATGCTGTTTTATTTTGTGTTAATGTTACTGTGAGGCCTTTTTTATCTTTGTTTTCCATTTGTAAGGACAATCCACCTGATATTAAATTTTGTTTTTTATTATTTTACACTATTTGATTGATTGTTTTATTTTTGTGGAATTAGGGGCATGTTTTATATATTTTAAACCGGTTTGGGTATTAAAATGAGAAAAATAGCGCCTTAAAATTGGTTAATTGATTCGTCATTTAAAAGGTTCATACGAAATATTATTTTTATAGGTAAGAAACAACTGTTATCTAAATATTGTATTTATGTGACTTTTTTGGTATAATGTATAGTAAATATATTGTTATTATGATGATTTTTAAGGTATTTTGGGTTGTTTTTTGGGCTTACTTCTATAGAGCGAGCAGTAAGAACAACAGACTAAAATAATGGATGAATAAATAATTACAAACGATTAAATAGTATGGAAATCACTCAAAAAAACAAAGTACCCCTCGAAACAAATTACTTTCCCAAGTGATTAGAATACACTTAACACATGTAAATTTAACTAGTCTTTATGTTGTGAAAAAAAGAAAAAGAATACCTAATTTTCAACATGTTTTCATAGTATAATCTGAAAGGTCAAATGTATACCTATAACTTATATATTATTAAGACAAATAGTGAATATTGTTGCTCAATTTAAGTAATAGTTATCTCGTGTTGGTAATAAATGTCTGAATATGAGAAAAATGATCTGTTGTGGTCAATATCAGATTATACTGCTCAATTTAAAGATTGAAAAAAAAAAAACTGGAAAGTTTATTAAAAAGATGAAAGTGAAATAGAAATAATGATCTGATTTATTTATTTATTTATCTGGGTCAGGCTGGATCTCTGTTTGCAGCCCGTTTAAATTGTTCATGTTGGCTTTTCTTTTGTCTCTTTGTCATCAACAGGAGGTGGTGGAGGCGGCATGGGAATGGGTGGTGGCATGGGAGGAGGAATGGGCATGGGAGGAGGAATGGGCATGGGCGGAGGAATGGGCATGGGCGGAGGAATGAGCATGGGCGGAGGAATGAGCGGAGGCTACGGCAGCATGACCCGTATGAGCGTTGGAGGCGGCGGCGGCGGCGGCAGCAGCAGCATGATGACATCAAGGACCTCCACCATCTCTCGCCGTTGATTGCCGTCCTCCCTGGCCCTTTCTGTCTCTTCCTGTCCCTCTCAGGCCACTACTCAGGAAACACTTCCTTAGCTTTCACTTAACAATACATTTACTCTTCTTTTTCTTTCTTCACATTTTATGGTTTGAGCAAAAAACACACTCAAAGAGCAAGAGGTTCCATCACAACTCAAGCAGAAGCAAAGCCATCTGCAGAACACCAACAAAAGCTTTGCGCACCCATAAATCTGTCTCTTCTTGTGCTCGTGGTAGTCTTGTAGAAGACAAGCGCAGGCTTGTCTTTCATGACAGAGAAACGCTGCAATACAGCTAACATGCTAGACGCTGGAGGAGGTCCAGATGTCTTGTGTATTCCACATCAGCGACTCCTCATACATCACAGAGTTGCAGCAAATGCGTTTTGCATCAATTCTGCTTGACTATGAATGGAAAATTAAGAGTCTCATGGAGTCAACAAAGTTGTTCTCCACTCTGCCTGGAATAAAGGCCACATGATTTAAACTGATTTGGAATGTTTCTTGTCTATTTCTTTTAAAAAGTGAAGTTCATTCTGGGTGTTGGGGTATAAGTCACAAGCCAGAACGGAGACAGGACCCAATAGCGATCGTTTTACTCAGTTTTTATTGAGAAAGAGAGCAGTGCTTGCGATTCGATGATGGTCGGACACGGGTGGCTGATGGCAGAAACGCGGAAGTGGCACTTCGAGCGAGGATAGTCGTGGGTGGCAGGAAAGCTGGTCGGTAGCCAGGACAGGGGAGCAAGGGTGGTAATCAAGTACAGAAAAAAGGTCTAAATCAAGTATCAGGCAGGAAGCAGGGCAAAAAAGGTCGATGGCCGGGACGGAAGAGCAGGGCAGAAACGGGTCCAGAAATAGGTCGGCAACGGGTAACAGGCAGGAGAAAACAGAGCAAATGAAATGAAATGATCTGCATTTATATAGCGCTTTTCAAGTCAAGACTTCCCAAAGCGCTTTACAGTGTGCTTCACATTTCCCAATAGCGGCCGTGCAGCCATGTAAGGCGCTAACCTGCTTATTGGGGGTATTGGGGGTTCAGTGTCTTACCCAAGGACACTTCGACATGTAACACGGAGGAGCCGGGATTCGAACTCCGATCTCTTGATCCTAAGACGGGCCCTCTACCTCCTGAGCCACTGCCGCCCCAAGGAGCTTGTCGGAGGGCACGGTGCTTGCCTAGCAAAAGCGTAGGTTCGCAGGACGGTCTGACGCCAGTAACAGGGAGTCAGGGGGTTTAAAAACTGGCAATCAGCGACCAGGGCTGTTTGGGGCAGCCGCAGGTGCCCCGAATCAGTAATCATGATTATATATATATATATATATATATATATATATATATATATATATATATATATATATATATATATATATATATTGGCAGTATGGTCAACCTCTTGTTCAGGGATGTGCTGACTTCCTTGACTGGACATATCGACTGTCAGAGAGTCAGATTGGGCTTTAGAATTGCTGTGGAGTGAGTTATCCTTGTGGCTTTGAAAAAGCTTGTTGCTGACAGTGTGTCCTATTGTACCACAAGATGTCACCTCATAATGTAGTGCAGGGGGCACCACCCGTTTTGGAAGCTGAGAGCTTCTTTTTGCTACTGTTTGCCGTGAAGGGTTATTCTTCTGAAATACATTTCTCAAAAACAACCTATATTAATACTATGTTGTTAGTATACATATAAAAGGCATATTTAGAGAGGTTTTTTTCCGTTTATTTAATTCAATATTGTTTGTTATTCATCAAGTAGGTTTTTTTACGACTACGAGGCGGGAAGAAAAATGGTTCTTTATTTTGAACGTAAGTCATTATCTACGTCATTTTTAAGAGCAAGCCGAATGCTCATCTCAACACAGATCTAGACTAAAATCGGTCATTGATATTCAAAGGAGTGATTTAATGTGCCAAAAAGTATGTGTCACGTATGACTTTTGCGCTGAAGTAACATAATATTTGTACCTTTCTTATATACACTCACAGTTTTTGATACAATGTAGGCTACATGATGAAGTCAAGTAGTAATGCATTTTGCCTTGCATTCTCTACTGCTTTCTTTTTTTCGTTCTGTACGCAGTCAGTGGTAACTGAGAGACCATTTGGTTGAGTTTGGTTAATTTAAGACAAATTGGAGAGGTTCGTTTGAACAGCTGCTAAAAGCTTGTTTGAAATGATGCAATGCTGCTTCCTAGCGGTCAAAAGGAAATATCAAAACCGTTTAGCCACTTCTTTGAGAAAATCCCGATTATTTAGTCGTACAAGTCCAAGTTGAAAAGGTGTGTGTAAATACAATGCAGTGGTAAATTCCCCCGACTATAAAAATATTCAAAAATAAAAATCATATGTATGGGTAATTTACTTGACGCATGACGTTTGGTCGAAAAAGAACGACCAAGTCAACCTAGTACACAGAAACCCCAAGAGGTGGAACGTCACGCCCTGCAAGGCCTTCTCTGGTGGTCTAAAAAAATCATGTGATGTATGTATATTTCCTCCATAATTCAAACATTTTCTGTCAGCTTCCTTTTGATGCTTTCTTGCGAGTTGTCCAGATGTGTGTTTTGTCAGGACCAGAATGGAAACAGGACCCACTCGCGTCACGTTTACCACAAGTTTTGAATGAACAAGGAAGGGGCTTCGTGATCCAAAAACGGAAGTGGATCTTCCGTAGCGAGCGACGGCGGTGTCAGGGGCAGAGAGAGCAAGACATGGTCGGGGTCGGAAACAAGTCTTAAGCCAGGACGGGAGAGCAGACGTGGTCGGGATCAAAAACAGATCGTAATTCGGGATGGGAAAGCAGACGTGGTCGAGATCAAAACAGGTTGTAGCGGGAGATAAACAGGAGCAAAAAACGTGACAGGCATGAGTCAGGGTCGAAAAAAGCCTTGCCTTGAAAAACAGAGGTTCACAGACGGACTGACAAAAGAGGATTGACAGGACAGGGGAGCCAATCCTTCAACAAGCTGCAGCCGAAGCCACACGGGCGGGGCCAATTTGCCGCCATGGAAACCGTGATATGTTTTCATTCTCAAGCATTTAACTTATCAGATTTCAGCCTTTAGTTATTGCTAGGCTCAGAAATCTACCCGGAGGCCTTCACAAAATAATCTTAAGGGTGTGTCCCTTAAAATCAGTCTTCAAGAAAGCTGTAGGTTCCGCCAATAAGATTCAGAACACCTTGAGAAATGTCACCGGTTTCACAAACTATGCCTAGCTCTAGATCTCTATCTACCAAAGAGATCGGGCCAACGGCAGTTGAAACAAGGGAATATGTTGTCGTGTTTATTCATCAGGAATAGATCGGACAACTGGAATCTGGAAAAGGCTTTGTCCACTACTTTCAGACTAGATCCAAATATCGGGCCGAGTTAGTTTGTTCAGGTCGGGTCGAGCGTCTCTTGCTGACTTTTTTTACTATCCACCCGTCATTGTTGTTTTTGTTTATACAGTCATGTTTAACATAGATTTCGTTACAAAAGACAGGCTCGATGTGTCATAATTCCGCACAGCGCCCTTAATGGTTTTGAATATGAAAATGGGTCTGAATAAATATCTCCAAATGCTACTTTATGTGAATAAATAATGGTCAATTCTGGGTAATTTATTTTATTGGGTTTAATGAAGATTGGTTGTTGAATATCAAATGATAATAATTGTAATTTTTGGACTTGTTTTCAATGAACGCATTTAAACGTTTTTTTTTTTTTTTTTTTTTTTTTTTTAAAGTAAACCTAACTTTTGGTACCAAAAGAAAAAAAACCTCAAGTTATCTTAGTATTTAGTGCCTCCACGTGGTTAAAAGATGCATTTATTAAGGAAAAACTAAACAAATTAAAAAAAAAAAAAAAAAAAAAAAAAAAAAAAAAAAAAAAAAGCAAAAATACATGATCTATCGCAGGGGTCTCCAACGTAGTGCCCGTGGGCACCAGGGTACCCCCTAAGGTCAGCTGAGGTGCCTGCGGACCTTTTCTAAAAGTAGCTTACCGGTGCTGAGTCATTGTGATTTTCTAGTAAAATGATTTGTTCAGTGGTTGACATAGTCAAATGAACCCTACTGCCAACTGCTGAGATACGCAAACTGCTAAAGGTACGGAACCTTGCCTTTAAATCTGGTGACGAGGAGGCGCTGAGATCAGCGAGGGCTAACCTGAACCGTGCTATCAGACTAGCAAAGCGATCGCACAGTCAAAAAAATCCAGGACCGTTTCCTCAGCACAACCAACACCAGGGATATGTGGAAAGGCATTCAGGCCATCACCAGATACAAGCCAACCACCGCCCCAGTGCAGGACACTAGCATGGACTTTCTGAATGACCTCAACAACTTCTTTGGGATGTTCGAGGCACAAAATGGCACCCCTGCAGCGAAAGCGGTTCCACATCAGGACAAAAAAGCACTCCTCCTGGACTTAACTGACGTGAGGAAGAACCTGAGAAGGGTCAACACACGGAAGGCTCCAGGCCCGGACAACATTCCAGGGCGGGTCCTTAGGGATTGCGCCGATCAGCTGGCTTGTGTACTAACAGACATTTTCAACACCTTGCTAGACCAAGCCACTGTACCATCATGCTTCAAGATTGCCACCATCATCCCAGTCAAGATTGCCACCGTCATCCCAGTGCCAAAGAACCCCCAGATCTTATCATTCAACGATTACCGGCCCGTTGCACTGACTCCCATCATAATGAAGTGCTTTGAGAGACTGGTTAAAGAGCGCATCACCTCCAGTCTCCCCTCCTCACTCGACCCCTTTCAGTTTGCCTACCGGACAAACCGCTCCACCGGGGATGCCATCTCCTCTGCGCTTCACCTGAGCCTGACACACCTAGAGGAGAAGAACACCCATGTGCGGATGCTGTTCCTGGACTTCAGTTCAGCATTCAACACCATCATCCCACAACACCTGGTAGACAAAATGAGACTCCTGGGTTTTAACACCCCCCTGCGGAACTGGCTGCTGGACTTCCTCACTGACAGACCCCAGTCAGTGCGGATTGGTCAGAACATCTCCGATGTCATCACCCTCAGCACGGGCTCCCCCAAGGCTGTGTCCTGAGCCCCTTGCTGTTCACCCTGATGACACACGACTGCGTCCCTAGGTCAGCCACAAACCACATCGTGAAGTTTGCAGACGACACAACAGTGGTGGGCCTCATCAGGGACGACAACGACCTGGCCTACAGAGAGGAGGTGGAGCAGTTGGTGGGCTGGTGCAGGGACAACAGCATGGTCCTGAATGTTGACAAAACTAAAGAGATCATTATCGACTTCAGGAAAAACCAGCCCAACCATGCCCCACTTCTCATCAACAACAAGGCTGTGGAGGTTGTCAGCAGCATCAAGTTCCTAGGGGTGCACATCACAAACAAACTCACCTGGTCCGTGAACACTGCATCACTGGTGAAGAGGGCACAGCAGCGCCTGTACTTCCTGCGGAGGATGAGGAGAGCCCACCTGCCCCCACCCTCCCTCATCACATTCTACAGGGGCACCATAGAGAGTATCCTGACCAGCTGTATCTCTGTGTGGTGTGGAGGCTGCAGCGCTTCCGACTGGGGTAGTGTGAGGAGGGTGACGAGGACAGCAGAGAAAATCATCGGGACTTCTCTCCCCTCCATTCAGGACATTGGCCAGAAGCGCTGCCTATCCCAAGCTAAGAACATTATCAGGGACCCCTCTCACCCCCATCATGGACTGTCCACTCTGCTAGCCTCTGGGAAGAGGTACTGCAGTGTGCGGTGCAGGACCACCAGGTACCACAATAGTCTTGTCCCCCTGGCCATTAGACTGTTAAATGGTCAATCAAACACATAGTAAATCCAAACTGCTGCTAATCTATACATCTGTTGGTTTTGTTTGACTTTTTGCACTACTGGCAGTTCTTTATAGCTAGCCACTCCCTGCACATCTGTTTCTCTGCACTATTGTACTTACAGCGTTATTGTTACAGTGTTATTGTTACTGTTTACCTGACTTGTTTACCTGACTGCCCATTTTGCACATCTGGTTAGCTGCTCCTCTTGCACTATTTGCACTACTGTAAAATACTATACATAGCCATAATTATTTAGTATATTATTAGTACTAAATACTCCAACTCAATACAACATTTTATTTATATCTTTACATTTAAGGAAACTGTGCGGGTCAGATGTATCGACATTTCGTTCTGTATACACGTGTACTAGAATGACAATAAAGTAGATCTGAATCTGAATAATTAGCCCGGTCTTAACATAGTAGCACAATAGTAACAACATGATAATTTGTTATTTTAAAAATTCAGAACAAACCGAGTGCCCTTTGCGCTAATAAGTAACAAGTAGCTCTCAGCTTGAAAAAGGTAGGGGACCCATGATCTATTGTATAATCATGAATATTTTAAAATACTTTTAGGTTGAGAAATTACCATTTATTTTACATTACAACCTCACTCAAATTGGCAAATTTGACAGCCATCTTGCTGCTACAGGTACCCAGAACCATCAAATAGGCTAAGCATCAAAGCAAGTAAGTAGAACAAAGCATTGTGGTTCATATTTTTCAATGTGCTTTTTCTCTTTCATTCTTGGTTGGTCTAAATCAGGGGTGTCAAACATGTGGCTCGCGGGTCAGATTAGGCCCGCTAAGGGATCGAATCCGGTCCACGAGACAACACTGAGAGAAGCGCAAAAAAAAGAGCTGCAGGTCGAAATATGTCCAGTTGATGTTGTCAAAGCCAGGTGCCACTTACAAAGATGCTGTATATAAGAAAGGTACAAATATTTCTTTCTCCCTCTCTTCCTGTCTCTTCCTCCCCTTTTCTCACACTCTGTCGCTCTCCCTTTCACTCCTCCCGTCTCTCTTTTTCTCTTTCTTTGTTCCTTTTTTTCTCTTTCTCTTGGTGTCTTTTTACCTTATTTGCTATGTCTTCCTTTTTCATTTTCTCTCTCTCTTTTGCTTTCTCCTTCTCTCTTTCTTCACTTCTCTTTTCTCTCCTTCTCTCTTTCTATTGCTCTTTGGATTTCTTTCTGTCTCTCTTTCTTTTCCTTTCTCTCACTACTTCTTTTTATCTCTTTGTTTCTCATGTTCTCTCTCTCTCTCTCTCTCTCTCTCTCTCTCTCTCTCTCTCTCTCTCTCTCTCTCTCTCTTTCTCCCTTTCTCTTTCCTTGTCCCACACTCTCTCTTTTGCTCTCCCTCCCTTTCTCTTATTTATTTCTCTTTTTTTCTATTTATTTAATCTACGAGTCCGTCTTCCGAGAGAATATTTGTTCTATCGTCTGGCCCCCAGAGTTAAAATGGGTTCGACACCCCTGCTCTAAATAATCTGGTCTGTTTTTTTATAAAGCGCTTTTCAAGTCACTTAAGACCACGCAAAGCACTTTACAATGTGCTACACACTTACCCATTCACACACACTCACACACCGATAGCAGCGTCAGCCATGCAGGGCATGTACCTGCTTATCGGGGCATTAGGGACTCAGTGTCTTACCCAAGCACAATTCGACATATAGCACGGAAGAGCCGTGCACAACATCAAATAACGACATCTAATGGTCAAAAAATACACACTGTCCCTTTAAGCAAAATGTGATTATGTAAAGAGGGATAAATTACCGTAATCCGTTTTTTGGATGATTACAGTTAAATTACGAAAAAATCCAACACCATTCAGCCAGTTAACAGATCCAGTTTATTTATTATAAATAGCCAAGTCAAGTCTTGGAGGAGGACCGTATGACAAGAGCTTTAAACGCCTTATTTTTTTTGGAGGCAGGGGGAATATATTTTAGTATATTTTCAGAAATAAGCGCCATGATTATGTTTTAATACATTTTTTCTTATCTTTTAACGTGAAAAACCTCTAAATTGGGCATGCTGCAGCTCTAGACAAAAGAAAAACACGCTGTCAAAGATAAAGGTGAGGTAAAATCAACAATGCTTACAGCTACACACATATAGCTTTCATCTAACTGCAAGGTAGTTTAATCGAGTCATATTAATCTGAACCAAAGCTTGTTACTCTTCAATCTCCCTATATGGCTGTGTGACTAGGGTCATCCGGGTCAAACGTCATAATCTCCATGTGGATGAGACCTGTGAGGATGAAGAAGGGAAGAAACAGTTTCATCAAAAACTACAGTTCTCAAGTCCTAACCCTTTTCTTGTGTTAGGGTCACCACCAACTAGTTTTGGATTTTAATGTATAATGTACAAAAAACTTATACATTTGCATCAATTCTGACTGTGTTAGGAATGTCATTTTTGACAAAATCAATTAAAAAAAAACTCCAATTGAAATTGTTACATTTGTATTTTAGGGTTGGTTTTAACCCAGTGATATGAATGATAAAAACACTAGCCACAGCCAAAACCAAAATCTCACGTGGACTGGGCATATTGTGCATCAACTTTAAGTAACATCTCTGCAAAAAAGATATAAAAAGCATCCCTTTTTTGGCCACACATTAACAAATAATTGCATAGTAATGCAAGTTATTTAACACAGAGACTCTGAAGCAAATTTTGTTATTTATCAGTCTTGGTCCTTCTTGTCTGTTGTTTTGGTTCGGCAAATTCACAGTTACTGTTTTAACCTGTTGTGCTTTTCATTTTATATTTTTATCAAAATTCTATTGCTGAATAGGGGATTTTTGCCTCGTTCTTGAAGTAAATATATATGAGTCCAAAGAAACCCTATCTCAAAAGATTATCAAATAATGTTAAAATTGAAAAAATGCAGATGTGTTGTAATATAACAGGTAACAAAACAACCCTTTGTTTCTGTATATAATTCCTTCCAGTTTACTTTTAACATGTTTCAAAATGTAAGGGGTATATGTCCCAGAGACCCACAGTGAAAATAATAATAATAATTCATAGATAAGGAAGCCTGATAAGGTAACCATAAGGTGAGGAAAAAATATATGATGCATTGTTTTTAGTGTATTTTACAGCTGATATCAAACATGGGTTCTCCACACATAGGTTACCTGAAAACTGACACAAGAAGAGGGTTAAAACATCTTCAACAGTCTGACTTACTTTTCCACTCCCCGATGGTTAAATCAAGGTTCTCAAAGGAATCGTCATAGGGCTGAGAGTCGGGTTCGCTGTCCGGGTCATGGTATTCTGCCAAAAAAGGGTGCGCGAGTCCTTGTGTTGCTGTTAGCCTTGTGTCTGGATCCAGAAGCAGCATGCCCTCCAGGAGTGACAGAGCTATGTGCATCAAGAAGTCATGTCAAGTCAAGTCATGTTTATTTGTGTAGCCCTTAATCACAAAGAGTCTCAAAGGGCTCCAACGGACTTAAAAGCCGCTGGAGCTACACCTGAGGAGAGTGATATGTTTATAGTATTTAGAATTGAAGGTCCAAGAACCCCAAAAAGACCTTTAATCAGCGAACCCGGAAGCGGGTCAAACAGTCGGTTTGGCCGTATTCACCATCTGTTTAAGATTATCAAGTGACAGATGACTAAATTGGGAAAAAAATCCCTGGACAGTCACCATGTCGTTCATCTATAATTTTCAGACCTGTAATATGTGACGTATTTACATTGTCTTTAGAAATCTCATCCCGTATGTGTTGAATCTTAAAGAAGACCATAAAGTCGTGGGCTGAATGGGTGGAACTATCTGGAATAATCTGTTGCCACGTTAGCGATGCTACTGTGTTGAAAAGGATTTTGGGGTTATTCTTTTGTGCCGCAATCACCTTCGAAAAATGGGCTGTTTTTGCAGAGGCAAGGGCTGCTTTTTGCTTTAACAAGCTGTCACACCAGGTTTGACGGAAAACCTCGAGCTTGGTAGCGCGCCATTTTCTGTCAGATTTCCTGCAGTCTTGTTTAAGCGATGAAGTTTCATCAGTAAACCAAAGTGTGCGTCTTAGGTCGTGATTTAAGCCGTAAGGGCGCCACGGAATCCAGGACACTAGCCAGGGTAGCATTAAACTCAGTCATGAGTGAGTCAATAGAGCCTTTATATGAAAGGAAACAATGCAATTACTCCTGAAAGAAGATCAGAGAGCTCAGAAACTATGCCAGAGCAAATATTGCGGCAGCTAAAACCTTTACTTTCTTTAATACAACATTTAGCCAGCACCTAAAATGTAATTCAATCATGCAAACATGAGTGATTTCTTATACTGTTACCTGGTTAATCTGTCGAATATAACATTATAATAAAACTTTATCGCCGATTTGACAGGAATATTGTACCTGGCCAGGTAAATACAGCCAAATTTGGTTGAAATGGCAAACATCAGTAGTTGATTGGAAAAGACTACTGACAGAAGCTTTTGTAGCCTCCAAAACTGTAGCATGTACTCAAAAGGTATTACTTAGTTACATGTAAAGTTAAAGCACATTATATAAAGGAGTGTTTTTGAACCAGTGTGTGGTGGCACATTGATGTGCCAATGAGACCTTGTAAAGTGTGCTTTAGGATAGTGCCCATTTCATATTTTCCCTTGAACAGTATTTTTGCTTTTGTCCAGTTACTGAAACATTCATCCATATCGGTAGGTGGCAGAACATATAACAGGGAAACATATTAAATGACTTCATTGAGGAAGCTGCTTAGGTTTGCAGAAAAATAATAACAAAATGAAGAGCAAAACACTAGCACAAGATTTCACAGATTTTATTTTTATTTTTTTAACAGGAAATATTCTAGTTAAAAATTTTTATTTTAATTATATGTATTTTTTCTCATGTCAAATATAATTATTGTTATTTTTTTCTACCACAAAAAAATCTCAATATGAAAATATAATAAAATCCCAAACTAGAGAAAAATTATCAACCAAAACAAATTATTTGTATTACTTCCTGGGCCACAATGACCACATATTCCGCTTTACTGGACACAGTTTAGCTGGAGTCTATCTTGGCTGATTTTGGACAAAAAATCTGAGGACTGAGCTGAGTAGCACTGAACTACCGTAATTTAGGGACTACAAGCCGCAACTTTTGTTGCACAATTTCTGAGATACGGCTAACATATGCATTTTGCTTTTTACGGCCGCCAGGGGCCCGCAGGTAGAAAGGGTAAAGTGAGCCAGGTCGTGTCCAAGAAGATGCAAGTCACAACCGCCAATAAACACCATAGAAGAAGAGGTTCAACGTACGGTAACACACTTTCCCTGCGTGTGTTTGATATTGAAACTGTGACAACCCTTTCTGTGTACAATCTTTCTTTGAGAACAGCTCATGTTTCAATGTGGGCCGTTGCATCTTATAGTCAGGTGCAGGTTTACTATGGACAAAATGTTATTTCCTTTGTAAGGTGTCTCTTATATAAAAATATGGGTTATTTTTGTGTTAAATATCAGACATTGGGTGCGGCTTACAATCAGGTGTGAATTACGGTATTCCTTCATGTATCTACATTATTATTACTATCCATTGTGTACATAGTTTGTAGTCAAAGAGAGCAACCCACCTTTTTCCTCCAAAGACGGAAAGACTTCTTTGAAGGTTTTTTTCTTTTGCGGAGGGAGACCTTGAACGTAGGACTGTGCCTGGAAAACAAGGGCTCACATTCCTTCATTTTAAAATTGTGCCAGATATGAATTCAGGCGTACGGTAAAGATATAAAACTCACATCTTTACTTTGCATTTTCTGCACCAAGGTGGAGTCTGGTGTTCCAGTCAGACGGAGGATTTTTTTCAGTTGATCAATACTTGAGAAAGCGGGTTAAAGGAATCTCAGAGCGATGGAAATAGTCTATTATAACCTGACGGTAATTTCTGGACTATAAGGCGCACTGAAAACCCCCACATTTGCCAGAAATTTGAAAGTGTGCCTTTGAATCCTGTCCGCCTTATATACCAGAAAATACGCAACACATAGCGTGGTTTTCGAGTGCTCTCTTATGGTTAACATGTAAACAAAAGAGAAGCGCAGAACTTTGACAGCCGCTCAGACGCCAACTTTTGAACGCTTATTGCAAAGATTTTTGTTTATAGTTACGTTTTGTACAAAATAATAAACTCTTGTTTGAATTTGTATTAGCATGTCTTAGTTTAGAAATATATCTGTGTAGTTAGCAAGCTAATGTGATAAAAAAATTTTTTCAAATAAAAGCACCTAATAAAAGTCTGGTTATTAGAGATGTCGTTTACTACCTGACTAGCTGGCAAAAAGGGGATACTCCGGAGTGAGAACAGCACAGTAACCGTTTATGAATGAATTCATTTTAGGGGTGATTTATGTTCTATGAAATAATTTACATTTATTTAATTTAATTGAAATGTATTTATTTATTTTGTATGAATCCCTAGCTCAGACTGTAGTTTTAAATCCATGCCCTTATAGTTCAGTGCGCCTAAAATATGAAAAGTATTTACACAAAATACTATTTTGGAGGGTGCATCTTACAATCCAGTCTGCTCTATAGTGAGGAAAATATGGTGATATAAAAAGGGACACAAACAGTTTTACTCCAGGGATTTCTCCAGCGCTTTTAAGGCCCGGCACCCAGACGGATCTTTTCGAAGTAAAATAGCAACGTTTCTTACTTGTTTTCAATATATCACTCTACTGTCCTACATTCACTCGACAATTTCCAAAACTAAAACTCTGCCGAAACACGTAAGGAGCAGGTACAGTAATCCCTCATTTTTGCAGGGTTGATAGTCGAAACCCACAAAAAGAGGTACTTTACTTATTCTACTTACTTTATTTACTTTATTTACTTTATTTACTTTACTTACTTAACTTACTTTACTTACTTTACTTACTTTACTTACTTTACTTAACTTACTTCACTTACTTTACTGAACTTTCATTACATGACTTACTTACTTAACATACTACACTTAATTTGATTTACTTAACTTACTTTATTTAACTTGTTTTACTATACTGACTTCACTTACTTTACTGAACTTCCGTTACATAACTTTCTTACTTAGCGTACTACAATTAACTTGCTTTACTTAACTTACTTTACTTAATTTACCTCACTTACTGACTTAACTTACTTTACTTAACTTGTGTTGCATAATAAGACCTTTCAAAACAACAGATAAAAGTACTGTACTTGATAAACGTCAAAAATGTAAATTTGACCCAAAAATGTGAATCATATATTACCAGACGAAAAATTATCATTTTTTTTTTGGCTACTATTGTTTAGCGGGCTCTATTAAAAAATATAATCCACTTTACTTCACATGATTATTGACAACATCTTGTGGACTCTTTGGAAAACTGCTTTAACCTTCCTTAAGCATTTGAAAAAGTCCAACATTATTGGCGACAGAAAGCCTCTTCCTCTGCCTTTTGAGCCCGGTCGCAGTCCAGAGTGTTTTGTTGACATGATGACTCTTCGAGAAACATGAAATTTAAAAAGATTTGCACGTATGTCATGAAGCGTTTAGACCACAGAAAAGGGACAGAGCAATTGTTTAGCCAAATAACAATGCAGAACATTATGCAGGATGAAAATCCTTGAAGTAGAAGAACCTCAAAAAGTAAAGCGCAATACAGCGAGGGATTACTGTACTCTCTCCTTTTCAAACCTCCAGAATGAGAAGTAATGATGCAATGAGAAGTTTGTTTCTACAGTACAGCAATAGTTTCTTCATGTTTGAGGATATTGTCATGTCCAGGAAAAAGAACTTGGCCGGTGATCATCTCAGCCAGGATACAGGCAGCGGACCAAACATCCACTGCGACACATGAAGATAAATAACTTGCTGTGATATATTTCAAGGTGACCCTTTTGAAAAGACCAACATCAATTTTCCAACTAATTAACCCTCATTAGGGTCATGAAACAGAAGGCAACCTGTCAGAGCTGTGTTTGAGTAGCAGGAAAGATGAATTTGTTTTCAGAGTCTACCTGTCTGACTGTAGTGCATCCAGTTGAATATGATCTCTGGAGCTCGGTACCAACGCGTCACCACATAACCAGTCATCTCAGTCTCTGTCTGCCTTGCCAGCCCAAAGTCCAATATCTGAACAGATAAGACAAAGTTGCAATAAAGGCAATTTAAAGAACAAATATTTTGACCTGTGTGTAGTTTTTTTTTAATTTGAGTGTACCTTAAGCTCACAATTCTCATTCACAGCCAGGTTGCCAGGCTTTAAATCCTATTAGAGAAAGCATATTCAAAGAACTGCAAAACACACACAAGCTGTTTGGGCATAAAGCAAAACAATTTACTTGGAGTCTCATCTAAACAATTTTAATCCACTACCTCACTAGTCACTACAGAATAAATGTATAAAAGAGATGGCCACTCGGATTTTTTATTATAAAATATTTCTTTGAAAGCTGCTATACGGAAATTTGAACTTTTCTTGTGGTTGACGCCATCTTTTGGCTTGTGTCATCGTTTAAGCTTCTGTCAAGCTCCTTATGTTGCGCCTGCAAGTACTGTACGTGCAGTTCTTTGACCCCTCTCGAATAAACTCAGTTTTGTTCATCGTTTTGGTTATTTTGTATGCGTTTGGACTGTATTTTTAACAGGCATTTTCTTACTTTTACCATTTTTATGCTACACTAACAAAAAACTGCAATGACGATCATACAATCACTCGAAACCCCGACCCCTCTTTTCCTCCTACATAATGTGTAACATGTGCCAAAGAGCGTTGCTAAAGCAGATAGGCGCAGTGGGGAAAACTCGGCTCTTTGAACCCAGTTGGGCATTGTTAACACATATTTAACCGAGAAAATATTCTACTTTCAACTTTTAAGCACACCTCAAAAAACACACACTACCTGTAAATGATGTTTATTACAAAACAAAGGGTTAGTTTTATGTTTCATCCAGAACATGTAATACAATCCCACACATTTAAGTCCCAATTAAACTTTACTTAATCTGATATAAATAATAAATCCCGTCTGAAAAGCGACTCATAAGGAGTCATTTCTCCCCCAAAGCAATATGCGCCTCGTCCACTAGAAGACGTCATGGGTAGCTGTTTAGCCCGTCTATGCTCTGTCCCGAGGAAGTGCACAATTTTATCAGATTAGATTAAATTTATGTTGATATTGATCAGTGTATGCTTTCGTTTAGCAGCTTTTCAAAAACATTTCCACCAGCAAAGAATGTGCCACCAATGTAGGTAAATCTATTTCACAGACTGTACTGACCCGATGGATGATGCCAGCAGAATGGATGTACTGAAAAGAGGAGCAAAGAGTAAAACAAATTGATAGATACAAGTTCTTTTAAAGTAAATTGTAACATGTAATGGGTCAAAAGTCCATCTTTAAAAAGCATGTCGCTTTTAGAATTACATGAGTAATGTGTATGCAATAGAGCAGGGATGTCTATAAAGTGGCCCAGGGGACAGTTCTGGCCCGTGATCAATTTTTACTGGCCTGGGGCCTCTGTCATAAAAGTAATATGTGGCCCGCCAGTAATATTTCAAATAAATTTGTACCCCCCCAAAAAATCACTATTTCACCAGATGATGGCAGTAGCTCTTTGGCCACCCTGCCTTTGGCTTTCTGTGAAATTTTAGCCCACCCCATTTCCGACATTGGAGATTTAAATAAAAAAAGGAAAGTCGACTGTGAGGTCAGATGCTTCCAGGGCAAGTAGAAATTGGAGTATTTTTTCACCGAAATCTGAAACAGCTGCGTCTGCCTAATTTGCCAGGAGACTGTGACTGTTTTCAAAGAATATTATACCAAGAGGCACTGGAAACGAACGCTGTAAAAAGGTGAAGCAACTGAAACCTGTTTCAACGGCAAAGCAGCACTTTTTCATGAAACTCTGCGAGTCAAATAATAAATGTGACACTGATTGCCAAGTACTTTCATGGAGGGTGAATTTCCAGTATTAAAGCCTGTTCAAAGAATGCCAGGGTGAATAGTCAGCCCTCGCACCAAATCTGGCATGCTCTCTGAAAAGTTTAGACACCCCAGCATTAGTGGTAGGATTGGGTCTACAAAATCCAGCCCGACCCGACCCAGGCCTGCGGGTATTAAAGCTGGACCCAGGCCGAGCCTGACCAATTAAACTGATTTGATGGATTGAGCCGGAAGAAAATTCAATTTTTTTTATCTTATTTGTGAAGGCCCATTTTATTATACATTGTCACTTTAATATTGAGCACATTTGTTTCAACAACAGTCAAGTACACTTGCATCAACTGTCAATATAACCGATTTACCTTCAGTCCCCTTAGAAGCTGGTAGAAGAGGTACGTGGTAATGCGATCCGTTAATCTTCGCTTCTTCATGATGTGGCCAAGATCCTGTGCTACAAAAGGCATCGCCATATAACTAGATATTGGTAAAAGGGAAGGAAAAAGTCTTTATGAAAACAACTATGACTAATCAGCAACACAAAACAAAACATGCGTACGCTTGCACATGACACTGTGGTTAAACCTTCAATACTGGGCAAACATCCACAATGAACAAGCTGCAGCAGTTAACAGAAGAATGTGGTTGCTTCCTCACTCACAAGGTTTGGAATTTCTCCACCGAGGAATCAGGTGTGAAGACATTGAGGAGGGAGATCACCTTTGATAGAAAACAAAGGGGGTAGGAGAACTTTCACCACATTTTTCACATGATCTAAACTCTGGTATGAATCTCAGGATGGAAAAAAATATATCCCTCAAAATCTTTTTACGCCATTATTCCACACTTTTTTGATCAAAATATTTCAATGCACACCATCCATTATTTGCACCGTTTATCCTCAGTCGGGTCGTGGGGGTACTGGAGCCCATCCCAGCTGTCTACGGGCAGTGGGCAGGGGACACCCTGAACTAGTTGCCAGCCAGTCGCAGGGCACACAGAGACAGACAACTCACTCGCTCATTCACACATAGGGACAATTTGGACCAGCCAATTAACCTGACATGCGTGTTTTCGGAATGTGGGAGGAAACTGGAATGCTTGGAGGAAACCCACACAAGCACGGGGAGAACATGCAAACTCCACACAGGAAGGCTGATAGTTGGATCTGAACCTATGACCTCAGAACTGTGCCGTGGAGGCGCTAACCACTTAACTGCCGTGTCCCCTCATTGCACACCGCCTGTTAAATTCTTAAAGGTTAATTCCCTGGACCAATGACTGTATAAAGCAGGAGTCTCACACTCATTGCCCAGGGCCAACTGCGGCCCCAAGGATGATAGTTTGAGGCCCCTACCCTAAAATGAAAGAGAAAAGGACAGTGTGTATCATCTTCCCACAAGATATCGCAGTTTTTTTGAAAATGAGTGCTAAAAACACAATGGAAGAAGACAGAATACAGAAACTCTAAGTGACCAAAACGCACCTTATTACTTTTGAAAAGAAGAGAAATAAGTAGAGAAAAAAAGTTTGTAGTTTGTAGTCTTCCTTGGAATCGTTTTTGGTTGCACTACACATTACATCTACATATAGTGGAGAAATATAAAACACTGTCCCTTCAAGAACAGCGTAATGTTTTTATCAGTGCTGTTTTTTTATGGGAAACCCCATTTGGCCAAACCTCACCCAGATCCTAGCTTCCGCGGCCCCCAAAATAATTGAGTTTGAGACCCCTGGTATAAAGTTTTTCTCATCATTTGTGGTTGCAATGGCTAAGCAGGAAATAGAGGTTATTGAGTTTGTTATAAATTTGGATTTCTCCATTTTTTAATCAGCTCTTTAATGGTCGACGTTATAGTTATTTAGTTTTTTTAAATATAAAAATGTTAAAAAATAATATACAATATGAGAAAAAAGTACTGGGGGAACCAACATTGCTTTCCAACATCCCAACTTTTTCATTTTTATTTTGTAAAGTAAAATAGGACATTTCTAAAAATGAGCAAGGATGTGTGCAATATTATTTATTCTTTACTATATTTGATTGATTTTATTAAAATTTCTTTAATATAATCTTAAACAGCTTCATCAAACAAATTTAATATTTTAATATATTTCCCTGTACTACCCGATGATCAATTTAAATATGAACTGAAACCCAAACTCTAATGGGCTACCACCTACTAAAGGTATATGGAAGTTTGAATTTGGGTTTGTCTGTTGGACTCTGTTTTGTGCAAAAGTTTTGTGGAGTAGATCACGTGGGGCAGCTCTCAGGCAGTGGGAGGTGACCAGCTGTCTGGGGGCTGAGGCAGAGGAGGTTGACGCGCCATTCTTCCGGGAACGGGAGACCAATGGGACCCAGCCAAGTGGCGGAGGAGATGCTTTGCTGAGCAACTCGGAAGAAGAAGAGTCGGCTTTTGGAAGGAGAGGCGTGCCAGAGCTGTATTGATTTGTGTGTTAGAAATGAATCCACTCGTGAGTGAAAATGCCGGCTTCTGTGAACTTTCCATGCAGAAAAGAGTGCGCAAATTGTTTGGATGAGTGGTGATTGGGAAAGGTCACAAATTGGAGTCAGATGATTAATTGAAGTTTGTGTTGATTTAACAAGAAATTCCAACACTACTAATATGGATAAATATTATCCATATTATCCGGCTGTTCACTGGAAGAAAGCAAAGATACTGAACAATAGTATGCTTTTTTTCCCATGTTCAAATTGGCCATATTTTGTGGCTCACTAGACAAGGAGCCCCGGCACGCTGGTTAAAAACACTGCTTCACACAACCCGTTCTTTGTCAATTGTTTTGGCGAAATCCATTTCTCATCTCGCTTCAGCTGTACTCTGTTCGGTTTCTGTATAAGTGTATTTTTTTTTCCTCACGTGATTTTACTGTGCCCCTCCTTGTTGTTTTTGCTTTTTAGGTATTTTTTTTTATTGTTATCGTTGTATATGAGTGAATGTTTTGGATCTATATTTTTGGGGATTATGAATGTTTGAAGCACCCTGTCGCACACCACTTCAATTATATATGCATGTTAATGAAGTCATTTTCTAAATTTAAAAAAAGTTAAATTTGATTGGCAGTGATGTGGAATGAATAAGCAATCACATTTTGCAACATTGTTTCTGGGTTTATGACAAAGTTCTGGGTTGGCAGAAGTTTGTAAGCACACTGAAACAAACACACAGAACCATCACTTACAACCAAAATAGAATATGCTCTAGGAGTGACTCAATGTTTAATATTACCATTCCCTCGTATGTTTTTAATTTCCCCCTATGTTTCGGTCCGGAGCCTTCGCTCTGAAAATGCTGGTCTACTAGTGATCCCAAGAGCCAAGAAGAGAACCACAGGCTTGAGAGCATTCTTCATTAGGGCCCCGGTGTTTCGGAATACTCCGCCCTCTGAGAATCTATCTGCAACCTCAGTGGAACTGTTTGAATCAAGGCTTTAAAAAACACTTCTATTCTATAGATTATGAATGACTATTGAGCATATATGTGTATTATTTGTTACTGCAACATCTGTTGCAGCCTGGTCATCCTGGAAGGGGGATTACCTCATGTGCAGTCCCTTCCCGATGTTTCTTCATTTTCGTCATGTTGAGGTTTTTGGGTTTTTCCTTTGCCCTCATTTGGGTTTTATATCAGGGGATGGTGTAATAATAATCTGTAGTTCGCAATAATCTGTGGTCTGTGAAGCCCTTTGAGACTCTTTGTCATTAAGAGCTATACAAATTAACATGACTTGACCATGTTGTCGCTGTCATGTTAATAAAAACTTGTGGCAGAAATGTGTTTCTTAGTTCAATATACAAATTGGCCCTCAATATTTTTTAAGGCGTTTTTTTCAAAGAGTAATTTGTATTGTCTGCCAAATAAAAATGCATTGTTGCTTTCATGTAAAAAAGAAATATATATATATATATATATATATATATATATATATATATATATATATATATATGGATATATATATATACTTCCAAAATTCTTTTTTCAGGGGAAATATTGATTTATTTTTCATCCCCCTATAAAAACACAAATTCTAAGACGTACGTTTTCTTTAATACTTTCATACCTATATACTGATATACGTATTTAGCTTATAAGTAATGCTGACCTCATACTCTTGTCTTTTGTCCTTGAGGGAGAAGGATGAGTCTGGTAGTTGTACAGTGCATGCATTTTGAGCAATCATACCGACACCGACTAGAGTCTGCTGCATCTGTGGGAGCTGTCAACTGGACATTCTGTCATTAGCAAAATTTCATGTTAATGGTGCTTGTGTGTTGCCTGTTGATGCCCTTGCAACATCCATTGCAGCCTGGTCATCCTGGAAGGCGAGGTTACCTCATGGGAGCCCCCTTCACAGGGGTTTTTCAATATCCTCATGCTGAGGTATTTGAATTTTTCTTTGCCCTCATGCAGGTTTCAGATCAGGGGGTGTTGTAATGGGGATCTGTGCAGGCCTTAAGGAATATGCAAATAAGCACAACCTGACTTGTCTTTAATAATATGATGCTGTATGGGTCCCTTTTAGTCTAAACTCAACATTTTGTTTGCATGCAAATTTGAGTTGAGAAGCATTACTTGAAGTGTCCATTTTGAAAAATGAGTGTAAATGACATTGCAAATGACCAGTCTTCAGCTAATGAACAATCATGGCTCTGTATCAGATAGCAGGCGATTGGTTGTTATGTGACCCCATAGGCAACTTCAAACCCATCTTCACTTGACAGCATTTTCAAAATGATCGCCACCAGAAAAAGAGAAAAACATTGCTGATTTTTTTACTTGATTTACAAAACTAAAAACACAATGTTGATACAAATGCCATGTTTGGAATAGTGGGAGCCCATATATCTTATTGTAACAATAATAACAGGAAATCCCTTCCATTTTAAAATGACTAAGGGATTGAGCTAAATTGAGTGACAATACACAAATTCAAAATGGGTTGACTATTTTCATGCGAAAATGTACGTTTTTTCCTCTGTATTAGATATATCTAGCAACTGGGGCCTGAATGTAATTTGTAACTGTGTGTTGTTTTGGTGTGTCCTACCTTGGAATTGTCAGCAAGTGTGTTCTTTAGTTTATGTCTTTGAAACTTTTCTCAAAGGATCAAGGTTATTCTCAAGCTAAGCTTTCTTTTTTTCCTTTAAAAACAATATAATTCAAAAACATTTATAAACCGTTGTACTTATTTTTAGCATAACCAGGATTAGTCAGAAACCCAAACAGCTAAGTACTGTATACAGCATGCCATCGGGGCTGTGACAACAAACAGCACTCCCATCTTGGCCTGAAGCTAAAGTAAGATTATGGACTTTTGTTTGTTGAATTGTCAACAGAGTTAGCTTGTCCCCAAAACCAACTTATTTGAATAGGAAACAAATTGTAATTGATGTGCTTGCACCAAAACCCTAATCTCAATATCCAGCCTTGAGGACTGTACTTGCTCCAAACAATGGCCAGCTCAGAAGAAGATGGAATTTACAAAAGCAAACCTACATTCTCATGTTCAATGTGGCGAAGCAACCGGAGTTCTCTGTATGCCCGTTTGGTGTGGATGAGGGACTGGAAAGGGCGATAGAGCTTCTTAATAGCCACCTTCTCCTTGGTCCTCTGGTCTATGGCAGAGCTACCACAAACACATTACAGACAGGACATCAGAGACTGTAATTATCACCCGTGAAGAAAATGAGGCTGCTGATAAAGATTGGGATCTAAGTATGGATATAAAAATGTCTGCTTGTTTGTTTCGTTGTTTGTTTGTTGATTGGTTGGTTTGTCTGCGTGTATCTCCACCCAAGAAAATGGGGGGTGAGTTTAGATATAACTACGATCTTACCCTAGATGTGTTTTTTTGTTTTTGTTTTGTTGAATAAGGATGACTGAGCAGTTGCTTTCAAATTACAGTCTCCAGTTTTCTTCTTGAATTATTTGCATCTTGAGTGTAATCTTTAGGAAACAATGTATAAGTAGACAACTATATATTTAGGCTGTTCATAACCCCATTCCGGGATTATATTCTCCATCTGGACTCAGTCTTACTCTTTGGGTTTTCTATTCTTATGTGCCAATGACCACGCCAAAAATGGAAATGCCACAAAAAATGGTTTTACATCTCAATGTGGGTGATGCTTTTATGCTGCACAGCCATTCTAGTTATCAGTTAATGCTCTTTATCTTCAATCGATGAAAGATGTAATTGGTAAACTATTGTAATGGTGTACACTAAAGAAGAATGACATGGGTTTGCATTTAGAAAATGCAATTTCAACTATCTTATATGATTCTGTTTTTAATCGTACTGTGCATTTTTTCAGTAAGTAAGATCTGGCTGCGTATTAGAAAACTTATCATATCACCAAGCATTTGAACTCATCTGCAAATAAAAATTAATAAACATAACATTGAATAAATGATTGTATGAATGTACAGGGGTGTTGTGCAGGTGTGTTTAGAGAAATGCAAGTTTGTCCGTCTGTGGTTCATTAGATGCAGTATGTAGGCTAAGTGCTTCCCTGCTGGTGCAGGAGATTCTTGCTTATCAGTGGACCTGCTCTGACATGCTGAGTAGCCTGAGGCGCACAATAGCACTTCTGTTTGCAGAAGGTAGATAGCTGCGGGTGCAACAGTCTGATGAGTAGAATGCATATTTCTTTCCATGTACAGAATGTTCATAGAGAATTTGTGAGTCTCAGAGCTTTAATCATGACCTTTGGTCATTTATAACCAAGATTTACAAATAGCACATCCTTTATGGGCATAGTAGTGAATTTGTGTTATTAATGATTAACTCACAGAAAATTGAAAATAAATCCCTCTCTTTTTAACACATGTTACCTAACCTTAATCTTCAGTATATGTATTTGAGTTGAGTAAAGAGGACACCAAAATAAATATGAAATGAGGGATTTATGAATGATAGATTCTAATGCCGGTTCGACTCACCAAACTGTCCCATAGGCGCCGGAGCCAACTGCCCGCAGCCCCGAGTATCTTTGAGGGACTTCCCATGTGGTCTTCTGGATCTCCACTCTCTGGTAGCCTGGCCTAACTGGAGAGTCCATTCCTGAAATGTCCACTCCAAGTAGTCTGGTTTGTAAACAGCATGTAAGTGTAGCTAAAAAGGTGGGTTAGTAGGAAAGGTGGGAGGAGGAAAGACACACCTCTTTTCTCAGCCCAGTCTGGCAGACAGAGGCATTCTGGGGCCTTTTATCCTGGGCAATGTTCTTGCTTATGGGTCTATAAACACAGTTGAATCCTCGTTAATGAGAGGAATCTGCTTATCATGCAAAGGTACAGTAAAGTAAGCATCTGTACCAGCAGACTGTCAAAATCAAGCATAAACTAGCAGTTTGCACGGTTAATGTTGGGGGATGACACCATTAAAAGTGGGCTTGAGTACCAAATGAATTTAAGGGTACCTATCCATCCATTAATCCATATATGGAGACATAATAACGTACACTGACCTCAATTTTTACCCTTGCAATAATAATTTAAACATAGGCCAAACAAATTAGATTTTTTATTTCCTAACCTGCAAGTCTATTTTCCACAACAACCATTGACAAATATCAGGACACTAAACATCATATATACTACTGTAAGACAACTTTGACATTTTTTTTTTGAATCCGAATGATAAAAATCAATTAAAGAAAACTGATGGATTTGTATTATAAGAAAACAGATGCGGGGCAAGAATTTCTAATCTGAGGCCAGCAGAGGGCGACCACGCGCAACCTGGGAAATTATAATAACAATAATAATAATAAGCGGCTCTTTTTGTTCTTCTCGTTATTGTAACAATAAAAGGAAGACGGGAAGCTTACCAGTCGATGCCAGTACCACCAAAATGCGGTCTTTTTTTTCCAAACACATATATATAATTACATTTGCGTAACAAAACACGTACAAGATTTTTGAAATTGCGTTTGCTGGTTGAATGAAATTAAATAATGGTTGTGGTTGTTTCGCCCCCATTTTTGTGAGCAAATTAATTTAGGGTGACCTCAGTCCATTAAAGCCTAGGATGAGGAAAACATAAGACACAATTTAATTCGTGTGTGCCACGTGCGAAACAAAATGTTTCGATGACCCTTTCAAAATATACAAAGCTTTGTATAAAACCATACATATATTATCAGCAAATCCGACTATTGAGCGAGGGATGGAATACTTAAGGCAAGAATTAGAGAGTACATTCAATTACCGATCGTAAAGTCATCCTTTCCACTAGTTACTGTCACTGATAACCCCAAAAACCCAAGCCACAGTATCAAAGCGCTAGACAGAACGCCTCTAAGATTTTATTTTGAAATTACGATTTATAGTTTCCTGTCCCGCTTTGTCCCAGTACACGTACCTTGACAGCGCTTCATCTCACTACAGTAAATGATCAGGCTGGGCAGTGTACGCTCGCATCACAGCAACCTGCTTGACGGAAAGACTTTTGCATTAGTTTTCTTGTAAAAAGACGCGGTCCTACGTACTTTGGTTACTTTTTCTTCCCATTTTAGCAACTGACCGTTACCGTAAATATAAATGATTGAACCGACGAGCCGTTAATTGTTATTGAAGTGGATCTACCTTGCTCGTCTTGAGGTCAGAAGTGAGCGAATCTGCTTGTCTCAACGTTCTGGTCAGCCGAGTGAATTTTTGGGCTCAAAATAGAGGTAAGATCACTACATTTACTATCATTTTAAACAATACAGAATGAGTTATAAGAAAAAGAGTAACTTTTAGCGTTGCGGTTCACAGTTTCTGGTGCATCACTGAAAAGATCTTAGTTACAGAGTTTAAAAAGTAATTGCGTTACCACCAAATTACTGACGCCCAAAAGTATTGCGTTACTCTGAAAGTAACTATTTAGTTACAAATTCCCCTGTATATCTTAGTGCAGAAACTGACCCCCTAAAACGATTAAAAGTAGCCACAGGATAAAATTAATCCAAGAACGTGCACACCAACCTGTGGTAAAAGTGAACCCTTCATATTTCTTGCGTAATCATTAGATCTTAAAAACTAACAACGCTGAGACACTTCATATCAATTTTGTCTTGTGTCCTCAAACCATTCCAAGATTTCCTCCTCCATTTCTGGGTAATGCCTAAGTAGTTTCTTTTTCCCCCTCCAGGTATGGTGCATTGCGAAAATGATTTGAGTAAAAGTCAAATTCTGCTCTCTTTTACTGTAAATTATGTATTTACATTTGCCCCAAGCCGTGCTACAGTGCATACTATTCACTACTGGTGACACACAGCCAAATGTGTGCATTTAAAGTGACCCCTGATTTCAGAATTTCATTTTATAGTTGTAAATCTGGCTTGGATGTGAATGTGTGCGGTAGAGAGAATACCAATAGGGAGAAATTACAGTAAGCGTTTTCATACTCTATGCTTGAGACAGCACCCGCGTAAAGTTGTACTTTGTAGGTACATATTAACACGCCCACACATGGGTCGGTATTGTATCTAGCATTGTGTTGCTGGAATATTGTGGTTAGGATTACTCGGTTAGAAAAGAAGGAACTTTCTAAGAAGAGAAGGCATTGTATTTCATGATATGCTTTTAAAAAGTAGCGGATTAACGCACCGTGTCGTAACGACATTTGAGCTATATCATTTCATTAACAACGCATTACAGTACACATTACTTACAAAGGCAATTTCGTTCCATGAATACCGTATTTTCCGCACTATAGGGCGCACCGGGTTATAGGGCGCACCCCCCAAAAATAGTTTTCGGTCCTATATCTTCCATAGATAAGGTGCACCGGATTATAAGGCGCTACAATGGGAACGTCGACAAAACAGCCAGATGATTCAGTCAAACTGATTACCCCCTTAACATTCCCAAAGCTTGCAAAGAAGCAAATACGTGTCGTAGACATGTGCGGATGCGGTGTCCGTACGATGTCACTTAAATGCGTCATTTCAAATATCATTCGGAAGGTTGAAGTCTTGGGATTCAAGAAATGCCAACCATTCCTTAGTTTCTATTTTTTTTTTCGCTCGCAACTTTACTGTGCATATGACAATAAACACTTGGAATTGAGCTTAATTCACTCAACTCATCACAGCAACATCAAGATCGTTCTAAAACAAGATACGGGGAAAATATAAAGCCGCATAACTCACCTAAGTTCTCACGTTCAATAATGATACGCAATCATGGTCTTCTTACAACCGTGAGTGAAGTAAATCCAGGAGAGTAGAATATTTACAAATACAGACTAATGAAACATGTTTCTTTATGGCGTACTTTAGCAAGCTTGCTACGCCATTGCTAAACTCGGCCGATTGCAGGGTTTGTTTTGGCCATCTAGCCAATCCGAGGCTCCGAATAACTTCAGCCAATATCGATCGATTTAACGGATGATTGACACATCTTTTTCGGCCAATTGCAGGGTTTGTTTTGGCCCTCTAGCCAATCCGAGGCTCCGAATAACTTCAGCCAATAGCGATCGATTTAACGGATGATTGACACATTGGTTAGCCAATGAAACGCCGGTATATAAATCCCAGCATACACCGCGGACTTGCTACGCCATTGCTAAACTCGGCCGATTGCAGGGTTTGTTTTGGCCATCTAGCCAATCCGAGGCTCCGAATAACTTCAGCCAATAGTGATCGATTCAAATGATGATTGACACATTGGTTAGCCAATGAAACGCCGGTATATAAATCCCAGCATACACCGCGGACTACTCCACGTTCGGGGTAGAATCGAGTCGGCGGCTGTTGAGTAAGTTGCGAGACCCTGCGAATTTAATATTGAGCCATATATAAGGCGCACTGTGTTATAAGGCGCATGGTCAGCTTTTGAAAAAAAAAAAAGACTTTTAGGTGCGCCTTATAGTGCGGAAAATACAGTACTTTACTTTGTACCGTGTTACTCCCAGCACTGGCTGTTCATCATTTTCTAACTTGAATCCTCACCATTTTTTTGTCTTCAGTTTTGGTCTGCCATAGTAGTTGGCCACATACTGTATTGTGTTATTCACTTTTTTTCACAGCCCCTGAAAACAGACATAATTGATATTGCATCTATCTCGGGTGCTTATGCTTTTTGTGCACAGTGCGCGCACACATTACTCATTCTTTATGGACTCCCTCTTTTGTCAGCTGACAAAGGAATGTGTTAGGCGCGTGCACCGAATGCCTTGCTCCTTGTCCACCTGCTAACATTGCCTTCTGCTGTTCCATGTGCACACAGCTCCACTGACGCCCATTTGAAAAAACAGATATCTTATACAGACCCTTTCGTTTGTTTGTAAACATTGTGACGTATCCGGTGAGCGGGGCGTAGCCTGGAGGCAAAACAATACTTGAGCTGGTTAGAAGACAGAGGAAAAGAAGGCAGTCGTTGCTGTTAGGTCCCTTCATGTTATATGTGTTAGTGTACCAGAATCGGAGAAAAAATGGTGATCATAAATTGTTTTACAGGAGCTCAGCAGACTAGACTTGTGGTTAGATGCATTCAAGTGAAAAGACCGAATGCTCGGGTTTGCTCTACACACTTTGCATTAGGTAAGAGGAATTCAATAGTCAAGATTGTTGCTACCTAGCCCGTATTTCATATTATATTGTCAAAATATCTTGTTATTTTCTTATCTTCAGCTAACTGTTAGTGTGTAGACCTAAATGCCATACGTAAGCCTTGTAACCACTGCATGGGTCAAAAATAAAAATCGGAATGCATTTCAAACAATCGTTGGGCACACAATCAATTTATTAGATACATTTGCAGTGTTCTCGTTTGCCCGCGTCCCTGCGTCCTAGACGCATCATTTTTTGCTGGGGACGCATCGTGTCAAATCAACGTGCGTCCCCGGGACGCAACTTTTTTGGACACAAAATTGTCATTATTCCCCGATTACTTTTTTTTTATTAACAAAGATTTACCGCACTCCAAACTTTTCGTCAGGCAGATCCGCCATTGTTGTTATGGTCTCGCGCAGATCTCGGTAAACAAAATTTCGTTGCTTCGAGATGACGTCATTGTTGTGGCGGTTGTCGAGTGAAAGAGAAGTATGCCCCCGGAAAAACAGTTGGTATTCGGTGCAAATCAACAAAAAATTGGTAATTTTTTGAGTGTCAGTAATAAGTCGAAACATAATAGAAAGTGGTAACAACGGCAATAATTCCGGCACAAAAAAAACGGCGGAGAAATTCTTCAGAAGATCGCGCAGGCAAGGGAAAACGTGCGTTGAAGCGAACTATTCGACGAAAGAAAATAAACAAAAGAATACTTCTATCAAGAAAAGGACTTTTCTGCGAAAATGGACTAAATTATATTCCTGGCTAGCAATGAGGAGCATGATAATGAAGGATACATGTTCTGTGATGCGTGTACCCAGCAACACAACAACACCAGCTTATTAGGGTGCATCTTACCAAACAATTGGACCTTGAGAAAGCATTACAACTGTGGTGGGACAGCAAACCACGAAGAATATATGAAATGAAAAATCTGAAGTGATTAAAACTGCATGAATATATAGACTAATATTTCAGCAATATTATTTTGCATAATGTACAATATTTTTGAGACCTGAAAAATCTGAAGTGATAACTGCTTTGTATAACCAATTAAGTGTGATGATTAAAATTGAATGAAAATAGATTTATGTTATGTTTTTGTCGCCGATTTACAATTTAAACCTCGATAACACCAAATTTTGGGGACCCATAGATCTCTGTCGGGACCCATAGATTTTTGGGCATGCGAGTCCCCGGGACCCATCACTTTTCAGAGGTAAGATGAACACTGCATTTGATTATTCAGTCATTGTTTTTTATTCAGTAGAAGCATCTCTTGATGGCATTTAGGCTTCACGCTAACAGCTAGCTGAAGCTAAGAAAATAACTAGATGCTTTGCCGATATAATAAGTAATATGGACTCGATCGCAACAATCAAAACATTTTATTTCTCTTACCTGAAGTGTGAGCTGCAAACCCGAGCATCTGATGAGTGCGTCCCTCCAATCTTTTCGCTTGAGTGCATTTAACCACAACTCTCTTCTTTTTCTTAGATCATGAGTGTCCGCTGGGACCCTGCAAAACTTCAATTTAGGATTACTAATGTTTTTTTAATTCTATTCTTGCACACAAACGCACAACATGACGAAATTTTAACACCGAACTAGCAGAAACAAAAGATTGGTTTCTTCAGTGTTTTGACCGGTGCAATTTCCTTTTGCCTCCACTTTTAACTGGGATGTCCCGCATGACCTAGGCTATGAAAGGGTCTGTAATGCATTATCTATTACGTTTGTTGACGTTTACCTTCTGATAATTTAAGTACACTACACAATTTTCGCTTTTATCAATTGTTTACGTACCTATGTTTATCTATTCAAACTAACTGCTTCAGGGTGCATAAGAATTAGGGATTTATGAATCCGATAGAATCCTGCCTCAAGAGTTGTTGAACTCAGTTTGGCTCTGGGGCCGAATTCAGACTTTCTAAACTCAGGTGTGCCGCATCAGTAAAATAATGTCTATTCCAAATCTTTAGCTTAGTCACTTGAATATTATACTTTATAATTCAGCATACATTAGTAACCTACCCTACATATTATAATCACAGATAACAAGGGATCTTTTCTGAACACTACCACTTTACGCCAGGACTACTGCTTCTTGCCTGGCACTGCAGCTTGGTGGTTAGCGTGCAGCTACACACTGAAAAGGTTCAGGGTTCAAGTCTGCTACCGCAGCCTCACTGTGTGGAGTTTGCATGTTCTCCCCGTGTCTGCGTGGGTTTCCTCCGGGCACTCTGGTTTCCTCCCACATTCCACCCAACACACCAACCAACTACTTTAAGAATCACTTACAATTCTTGCAAATTGTTAAAGTGGAACGGTCCAACATTCTATGATAAGTCTTAAGACAACAAAACTACTGTATTCACACGTGTATTATGCTCACGCTTAATTTTTTATTTAAAAAAAATCGGTATAAAATTTGGTTTTACTTTTTCCCAGCTTAAACTAAGCATTTTAGGTCACGAACATTATCTTGGGAACTATTGAAATGGTCGTCGAACCTGCTGATTTTTAACCACCAAACCCACTGGGGTCTTGGAAAACACAGGAAAAGGCATTCGATTGTATCTCTTCATCACACTGTTTTTATTCACTGTACCATGTTTCTTAATAGGTCGGGCCTTAATTTAAATCAATTATTGTGCCTGAATTGGAATTTGAAAGACATTAAATAAATACATTGTAGATTTTATTTTGGTATTGTGTTCATCGTTGACAATATATGATTTTAATCATGGCCCCGTGTATTCATGTACCGTGAATAAAACAGTGTGATGATGAGATAAAAATGTGTTTTCTATAACCCCAATAGCTCTAGTGGTTAAGAATCGTCACGTTCACCCCCGCGATCCAGGTTTGCATCCCGTTTCATCAAATGTTGTGCAGATGTAGTCAACGATATTTTTTGACTGATCAATCATTGCTCAAATACGGCAATGTACTACCCTAAAGAATGTCGCACACCCGAACGTTTGAGTTCTTTTTTTCGGTAAAAAAAAACCAGTGCGCGTTATACAGGAAAAAATACAGTTAACTATATGTTGATGACTTGCAAAGAGGTGTGTTAAGCCCGAAAATCCATTCACCACCTTTCAAATATTCTTGTCCTGGAATATGCCACCCCTATTCCTGCTTTTTCTGTGCTCACTTATGATCAGTGTGTTCAAGCTTACAGAAATTTTGGGATAACTGTCCACCTGCGAACTGACGGTCCGTTCCAAAAGTGGTAGATCACATTACTCACTCTTGACTTATATAAAGGATAAAGAGAGCAAGAAAATGCAAATTTCAACCGTCAAAATGAGTGTTTTTGTGTGTGTCTCTGTGAATTTGACTCATTTCATGTATGTCACGTTTGCCCTGTCAGCTGCTTGGATGGCAACCAATCCACATACTTATGCAATTATTTAACAATTGTCGCCTCCTTCTGTTCAGGGCTTTTCACATTATACCACTGCACAGTTGTCAATAGGTCGCATGCAGGAAGTGGTTTGGTTACCATCTGGACCTCCAACCCCATAGACACACTACACACACAGCAGTAGGTTGAAAGGCACTTAAACTGGCAGCTGGTCACTGAAAAGTGATGCGCCACAGCTGAAACGACCATATTCTGGGCTATTTTATGAATCATAAAAATAAGACTGTCAAAGAATGAACAGAACAGTCAACTGGCTCTTATAAATTATAGTGTCTCAGCCAGACATGCTCCCTTTGAACTGCATCAGGACAACGAATGATGAGGGAATTGTAATGCTTTTGAAAAGAAGCCTCCCTTGCATCTGTTCAATCTCAGGTGTCACTGAGGGGGCATGTCAAATGTTTTAGTAGTTCATTTAATCAGCCATTCGGCTTCAAGCCATATTAATTCAAAGTGTTTAGGAATTTAGTTATTGTGGGCTTTTATTGATCAGCTTTTTGTGTTTAGGAATTTGTGAAGTGATGTGCTAAAGCACTATTTTATAACATATTTTTTTCAGGGCGTGAAGCACGCAGACTGATTTGCATTTTCCACATGTGAAAAAATGAAAGTCAGTATGTGTGCATCTCCACTAATTTAATGAAGAAGTTTAGAAATATATGTATTATTTCTGATCATTTGAAATATGAATGCATTTTTTTGATCCAGGTTCAGCATTTTATTATTGTTTCAAACAAAGTTATCTTTTATCTTCTGTTGTCTAATATGCTGCTGTCAGTCATAATTAGGTATTTTCAAATTGAATGTTTAAAAAGAAAGTGGATCATCATTAAATCCTGCAGGTGCATTTTTAAGGTTATTTACAAGGATTCCAAACATCAAACCCTATTTAGCCAAACTCCTTGTCTGTTCACATCACTTCCGTAAGATAAATATTGACTAATTTGTGCTCACAATTATATTTATATGATCTGAACACTTGGCTATGTAATGTCTTCCAAATATCATTACTGTACATGATAAGTTAGGGTGGGACGATATGCCAAAAATATACCACGAGATTTTAAAACTTACAATATTGATTTTATCACGATTTTTTGTTGTTGTTGTCTTTGACCAAATTTTTCATTTCATGTTGAGCTGCAAGGGAAATCACGTATATACTCTAAACCTGGACATATTTTTTGAATTGTGTACCAAATTGTTCAGGATGTTGGTTGACCATGTGTCATGGTTCTGTGGTTTTCAACAACAATATATTTACACCCAAAAGTATAGTATTGTATTTTTAGCTTCATCACTAAGAGGAACAAGACTTATTTTTATTTATTTATTTGTCATTATAAGCATCAGTCATGATTCTATATATTGTGTTATAATTCCCAACAAAGAACCATAAACATGCAATTGAACTTTGAGAACTGTATGACCACTATAGGGGGGTATACGTTGGGTCTGGATATTAAAACTATTTTGGGCGTTAGCTAACTAGCCCTTGCAGCAGCTGGTGGTCTTGCACGTTGCATTCCGTTTGTGCTACAGGGCGGTGTAGGAGTGCAGAATTTGCTATTGCTGTAGTACTACAGTGGCCACAGGCACTGCTGGTTTGATAAGGAAACCTTGATATCATAGTTTCTTCCCCTGCAAAAATGCTCTTCAAATAGTTTATTTAGTTATGCACGCTGCTGTGCATGGTCTTTTCATGTAATGATAAGATTTAATAATTTCAGTGAAGATGTTGTCCCATTGCAAGCATGACGAATACTTCTCTTTCTTAGCCGCACGTTTCATTGATGCACAACTGGATCCCTTGAAAAATATAAACTGCCATTGCAAGCTACCAGCACACAAAGAAGTACGGTGATATATTGTGCTTTGTTTCAGTTTTTACTTAAAACATTCCATTAACTTGTTCATAGTGTTCATTCTGCAGTGTTTCCCATTCCATACTAAATATTTTATTGCTTAATCCTATATATTACATATAATATGTATGTATATATTACATATAATATATATATATATATATATATATATATATACACACAGTGGGACCTCGCTACTTCGCGGTTCCTCGTTCGCGGGTTCAGAGCTTTGCGAGTCTAAAAAAATGATAATAAAATAAAATAATAATTAAAAAAAATCTTTTTTTTTTTTAAGCATTTTTGAAGGGGCGTCGCTACTTTGTGGTTCCTCGTTCGCGGGTTCAGAGCTTCGCGGGTCTAAAGAATAATAATAATGAAATAAAATAATAAAAATAAAAAAAATTAAAAAAACATTTTTTGAGCATTTTTTTAAAGCATTTTTTTAAGCATTTTTGAAGGGGCGTCGCTACTTCGCGGATTTTCACTTTTCGCGGGTGGTTTTGGTCCCCATTAACCGCGATAACCGAGGGATTACTGTAATATTTTCTTCCTCTCACTCATCCATTTATCAATTTTGCCTATCCTCACTAGCTATCTTTGGGTAGAGGACAACTATAACTGGTTGCTATCCAGTCGCAAGTTTCACAGAGACAGTAAATTCACCTGCTCATTCACACCTAGGGACAATTTGAATTTGCCAATGAATCTGCCATGCATGTTGTACCTGGAGGAAACCCACACAGGCACCATAAGATTCAAACTCTGCATGGGGAGGCCAGTAGCTGCAATTGAACCCTGAACTTCTGCACTGTGGGGCTGACACACTATCCACTCATCCGCCGTGCTGCCTCCTCTCACTCCGTTTTGGTTAATTGGTTAATATGAGTGTTTTTGTTCCCTGAGCAGAGGATGAGGCATCGGTTTGGGGGGGATGTTGAACTGCCGCAACAGCACATTAAGCATCAAAATGGTTCGAGAGAGATTGCAATACAGAAGACATAAAATAAATTTAGAAATAGAGTCAAAGATGGAAAATAATTTGGACAATGGCCCTTGATCCCCTAAGACTGTCCACCCACCGGGTACTCACAAAATTAGATGGGAAACACTGTTCTGGGTATAGCATGTGCTCTTACGCAATGTTAATGTGCAATGTTACCCAACTACTGTACAACAAAATAATTCTTTAATTTTGTTTATAACTTATTGTTACCAAAGGAATATTTGAGCTTTGGCTATTCAAAATATATTTTGCTTTTCTGCTTGTCCTATCTCTACACATCTCACGTTTACAGAATAATGAGTTTTGTATACGTTGTTAATCTTTGTCATATCAGATCACTTTGTGCTTCCATTTAATCAGCATTTGCAAGATGGACAAGATTAAACCTTTGCAATGTAATCCAATTTTCAAAAATGATCTGTTTATAGTCAGACTGATGAAATAGTTGAAATAGTGTGTGGTTCCATTATAAAGCTTTTGCCTTTCCACCATCCCCAATCTATATGGCCCAGTCCCAAGACACCCAGTCTTAAGCAGTACCACCATCTCTAGAAAAAAAACAAGTTTCAATTCTAACTCTTTCTAATATTTGCATTCTGTATATATTTATTAACAATTTATCCGGCTCACTTATTTGGTGCTCTGCAGGCAGTATGCCATGCTTATTCTAATGTTTCTTAAGATCGGGGTACACAATTATTCCCTGCCAAATAATGTTTCCGTATTGTATTTTTGTGAAATTGTTATTTAAAATTCAATTTTCTTGACCTGACTTTAATAATGAACTGGCATTAACAATAAATTAAAGTAAAATCCTTTGTTCTTCAGCCCCTTGGGTCATTTCCCCTAGCAAGATCAGTTGCCTGAAGCAAGGAATGTAAACCTGCTTTCCTCTAAGCCTTTGGCCGTAATACCCACTGCCAAACCCCAGAACAGTTGCTATTGCAGAACCATGTCAGCGTTTGGACTACACAGCTGGAGAATTCCGTTCTGTCAAAAAGAACCTCCGTTTCCATTTTCAACCTACTGTTACAGGCAGCTGTCAGTCATATTTATTGTCACACATAAATGACACCCCCTACTCTAAGTACCATACATGGCTCATTTCCCCCCATAAATTACCATTTGTCTTTGGAATCAATATTATTTACACAAGAGGCGGAATTGAATCCTGGGAATTGATTAATAAAAATCTCCAACTGAACTGCGTTACCCCTGACAATACAGAAAATGGATTTAGGATTATGTGTGGACGAACAAAGCAAGTATTAGTCCAACACTGCATCTGCCTCATTTGCTGTGAAAGTTCACTTTGTCTTTATGTTGCCTATAAGCATCAAAAATAATTCGAGAGCTTCAATCTAGATGCTAAAGGTTTTACTTTGTATTGACCTCAAGTCTCTTCGGACAACTCCGAGGAAGAGGATGAACAGGAATCATCTTCCCTCAGGCCCACATCTGTTTTGGATTCTTGTTAAAAATGTTGGTGTTGACTTGACTGGCTACTCATGGTATTGTAATTAAAGCTCTGCGTTTTGGTTTTGTGGTGTATATATATGTAGTGATCAACATTGCAGTATTGAAATTTTGTTTTTGTACTTCATGTAAAATATTCAGAATCAGAATTACCTTTATTGTCATTGTATTTCTACATTGTGATTAAGGTTAATGCTTCAATTGGAAAAAAAATTAACATAAAGACTCATGAATAGAAAAAAATACTTATAGTGTGTTCACCTCTGATATAAAGTATTTACATGTGAAATGAGAATTATGCAGTCTTGTGGCAACTGAAAAATCTTCCATTGCACCAAGTTATGGAAATTAAGTCTAGTGTAAATAAGTAAACAGTACAATGTAAAACCTTTTCTGCAATAAAATACTTCTTCTGCAATCTAGTAAGTGTAAACTACATAACCGGGAGTTTGCACTTAAAACTGTAACAACTGTGGCAACTGAAAAATCTTCCTTTGAAAAAAGTAATGGAAATGAAGTCAAGAATATTTGACGGACAGCGTTTTGGGTAGTCTGTTGTGGGAAAATGTATTAGTCAGTGTAGATAATTTCATATGTTTCCCCGTTCTTAAGAGGATTATTGTAATGTTTACATCTGGGAATCAGCTTACGCACTACTTTGTCGTTGTGCTGTTGGAGGTAATAAAAATCCTCCCAGGTCTTACATTGATTAATAAAAAAGCAGTGGGGGAAGTAATGGTGTTGGTGATTAAGCTTTAAAACCTCCAGGCCGCCTGCCACCCAGAAAGAAATCAACAAAGTTTTTGCTTAGTTTAGTGCTATTTGAACCACTGTTTTAATTGAAAATTCCAGAGAAAAACCCTGAGGCTTTTCTTTTTGTTTTGCGATAAATTAAACATTCTTTGTAACACTCGTCTCCTTTCTTTCAGAGCAACAGGTCTTTGTCCAACTTACTACATTTGTACCACAAAATAAAAAAAATCAATAAATAATAATCATTTACATAAAGCATAAATAAATCACATAAATCTGTGGACATTTTATTTTTACTTTATAGTTATTAGGCAGCTTCAATATTGTACACAACAGGGTCATTTCTGAATAAAAGCAATGAGATGCAGGAATATAACCGTATGATCAATCTGTCACACAAAAGCTGTACAAAACAAAAATCATTTTGGAGGCCCCCACTCCCTACATCCTAATCATTCAAAAACTGCTGGGTTGCTGCAAGTGGTGCAGTCTGGAAACTTACTGTTTTTGTGAAGCGACTGAAAAGTAAATCTGAGAAACATGATTGGTTGGGCCCATACTACTCTAAAAATACAGCCTACACAGCCTGAAACTATGATTCAAACTACATCAGGGTTTGCAGTTTCAAAATTCACTTTCATGAATAAACCTGAACACTTGCACTTTCTCATAGTGTCTTTAAAGTTTATGCTATTTGCACAGGCAGCGTGCTAAATGAATACTGTACCAACACATTCCATTCATTCTTTCAGTATTCCCAACATACTCATAACGCTGATGTGATTGTTATTTGATACCATGTCATATCTCATTAAGGTGGATGTTTTTTTTTGCGTTTTGGATATTTATATACCCCGTTACTGCTTATGAATGGTAATTTTTTTTCTAGGTTTTGATTGTGTGCTATTCTTTTGGCAGTATTTTGTCTGCATGTATAGTTTAGGTAGTATATTTGTGTATTGCGTAAATTTCAAGAACTTGAATTTTGTTTCACTACAGTGCTCAGGCATTTTTTGTTTGGTATGCATGTCATACTTTTGCTTGCAGGGATTATTTTACTGCTACTCTGACTTCCTACCACAAAGCAGCACCAAATCACCCATTGGTGTAATCTATTAGTGTATTTGTGTGAATGTCCTTCTTTCTTCAACATTTCACGTTCATTCTGGAAATAAATAAAGACATAAATTAATAAATTATCCTCCCTTTCATCCAAAGTCACCTTTTATATCCATCCATCCATTGTCTGTACCGCTTATCTACACTAAGGACGCAAGGGTTCTGCAGACAATCCCAGCTGACTTCGGGCAGTGGGCAGATTGTACCCTGCACTGGTTGCCATTCAGACGCAGGGCACACAGAGACAGACATTCATGTGCTCATCATACCAAGGGACAATTAGGATTCACCAATCAACCTGCCATTCGTGTTATGGAATGTGGTAGGAAACTGGAGTGTACAGGAAGAACATGCAAACTGCACAGGGAGGCTGTGGTAGCTGGAATTGAACCCTGGACCTGCGCACCATAGGGCTTCATGCTAACCACCCATCCGCCGTCCCTCTCAGTCACCTTATAGGGTCCACGTAATTGATGATAAAGGTAGTAGTATCCTCCCCCAGTTCATATATTACATGCGGTGCGTTCCACTTTTCCATTAACTGCAGGAAAACAGGAAATACTTAATCCATTTAGTTTAAAATGTATCTGGAAGGCTGGTATCGAACCTGGAAAGTAGGCTTAAATAACACATTTTTCAGGCTCATGGGATATTCAGTTGCTAACTGTTTTTATCGAACAAAGTTGGGTAGCAGATACTATTATTTTGTAAAAATAAAACCATAAGGTAAATAATTTAATTCTATGGACAATAAAGTACCTGTTTTTTTCTCGTTTGTGCTATTATAAACACACAATGAGTATTTATTGCCATTTTAAACATTTCATGAGAGAAATTGCAGATTTCTATGATGTTCTGTCACAATTGCATTGGGTGTGGTTATTTACTTGTGTTCAATTCTTATTACTACTAGTGAGGTGATATGTTCAGAACTGGCAATTTGGGTTATGTAATTTTGTGTATGCTGCTTGGTCCTCATGTTTGAAGCCATTGTCCCAGGTTAACCCGGAGTGCTATAAACAGCATAGACAATGATTAAAATGACAGCTATACTATGTACATGTTTTTATATCCAGGTATGTGTGTGGTCCTCTGCCTTCTACCTGCTGATAGCAACGTCATGCTTTTTATTGTACAGTATTATAATTCACACAAAGGTGGTGGACCGAAACCTTAAAAAAAGAGCAAAAGCTGTTCTCATAGTACACATGTGTTTACACTTAGTAAGGGGGAATTTAGTAGGACAGTCTTGATACAATTCACAACAAAGAAATCAACAATAAAAACACGATCATGCATATATTTGTATAAATGAATAATTGCCTTAACAACATGACTTGTGTAGTATAAATTACCACTATTGATCCAATTGTAGAATTAGAATTGGACAATAATAATGTTTTGTTGTATATTGGTGTTGTTTTTGTGCCAGCTATTTTGGGTATTACATTTTTGACATGTTTTACCATCTCATAACATTGAGATAAAGGAAAACATTTTCACTCCTTTTTGACTAATTTACCTAGAACTGACTATCTGTGTGGTAATGGTCACAGATCTGTTCATTGTGTGTTCCCATTATGTATACACTAATATAAGACTGCAACTCGGGACTTTTTTAATAATCAATTAATCAGTTGATTATTATTTAAATTAACTGATGAATCAGATTTGTTTTTTGTTTTTTTTTTACATTTCTTCCTCAATTCAAATATTAATGATTTGAATTGATAGAAAAAATAAAAGTCTTTGGAAAATAGCCTAACATTAAACAAAAATACATACAAATGTATGCTGTACATATGCAAATATATGCGATACTCTTTAAATGAGTACTTAGTGATGTGTTCAAATAGTTTGTTTCCTTTCTTAACTAATGATTGGTGTGTGCTCTTTTTATGTATGCTGTGGATGAATAAAAAGCCACAACCAAATAAACAAAGAAAACTCTCAACTTGGAGTTACTTGCCCATATATTAAATTGCCTCTCTTTAAAGCTGGTTGCTTAACTTCTGGCAACTTTTTATATTCCATCTCGTTGTACAGTGAATGTTTTTATACAGCACTTTGAGTTGCATTTCAGTGTCTGAAAAGTGCTATATAGATACATTTCGATTTGGATCAAGATAACCTCGTTATATACGAAATACGATCCGGGAGCACCCTCTGCCAGACCAAATGGTACTACATGTTTATCGCAGAATCGAGAGGAAATTCAACGCACTCACTTACCGTAAATTACGGAATATAGAGCGCACCTGATCATAAGCCGCACCCACCACATTTTAAGAGGAAAACCGATTTTGTACTTACACAAGCCGCACCTGTATATAAGCCGCATGCGCCCACATTAAAACATTTTACACAAACACAATACTAACCCAAACCTGACTTTAAGTCCCGCGATTGAAACTGAATTTAAATGTTCTTCATTAAAGTACACAGTCCAAAATTCACAGCCGGCAAAATGAACGGAAAATGATACCGTACTTAACGTTTGATGCAGACCTGCGGAGTCCGGGTAATCCAAGGAAAGTGTATATTTTCACAGGTAAGGGTGGGAAAAATATATATCCACTATTGTCCGCCGCGCCCACAAACACGTCTCACCTTTACTCCACTTCCCGTCAGCCCCCGTTGTTTTCGCCCCTTCTTTTTGATTCGCCCGTGGAAAACATATCAGAATAAGTCTCTAAAATAAATACATTACAAAAATATACAGTTGCAAATACATATTATACATGGTTACACACATTAACAAAGAAAGATAGTACACCGAGAGAGTTTTCAAAGCTTTAATAATAATAATATAATTTTCATCCCAAACGATGCCTGTGACCGGTAGCAACACGCTAGCAACACGCTCGCAACACAGTAAACGGGTCTGTTAAAAAAACATACCGTACTTGTAAAAATCACAGTAAACCGTCCTCATCTTCCTCCTTAAAACTGAAGCCATCAAAGTTGGACTCGCGCTGTTACTTTCGCTGGAACTTTCATCCACTCCTGATTCTGTGCCCTCCTCTCCGTCACGCAGTAGACCGGCTTTTCGGAACCCGTTGGTGATGGTGGATTGTTTTATGCTGCCCCAACGCTGTCAGGATACACTGGCAGACTTGCGAAAGAGTTGCCTTTCGCACGCGGCCAGTTTTAGTGAAAGATTTCTCGACGCTAGTCAAGCCAAGAAGTTGCAGTCTTCCTCGGCGCATATATTCCACCGGTCTAAATCTTACCTTTTGTACTCGAGCGCCGCTGGCGGCAGTTAGAAAAATTACATAAATTGGCCGCATCACTGAATAAGCCGCAGGGTTGAACGTTTGGGGAAAAAAGTAGCGGCTTACAGTCCGGAATTTACGGTATTTGCATTGAATTAACGCACTGAGTGATGCATAAATCAAGCGACAACAAATTGAGGATGAAATTCATTGCCAACACATTTTATAATTATTTATATCAATTCATTATTGCAGCCCTACAGTAATAATACTTTAAAGCTTTAAGACTTAAGCTCAAGTAAGATCTGTGTTCACATTGGGCAAGCAACCAATGACCTTCAATTGTGCCTCTGATGCTAGGATAAAAGGTTGAAAGACTGGCGTCTGCCCTGCCAGAAGTCTATGGCCAAAAATATAGATGCACAGATTGTCATTGCTAGCAAGATTCACAGCAACATTTGCACTTTTATGATCCAAGGTCAGTTTGGATGGACTCTAGCGAGAGGAGGTAGAACATAGAACGCATAAATAAGTTAACTTAGCTAACATACATGCTACCCTTTTTTACATTAAAATGTTACAGATTGTATTGTGCATTAGATTTTCTACTAAAATACAATCCGTCTCCAGAAAATGTGCTTGTTTCAAACTGAAAGTGGCAAACTCTTAACAAAACAGAAATCTGATGTGATCGTTGGTGGTGCTTTATTCTCGCAAAAATAGTTGTTCTCACTCTATAAAAAATAGCTGTAGACTAAAATACAAGTCCTGAGTCAATATTTGTTGTTGTTGTCTAAACTCTAAAAGGCGATAGATTCTTTTTTTGAAGATTCAGCGAGGCGTTTTAAGGGGAGGAAAGCAATAGTCTAATGCACATGTGTCAAACTCATGGCCATGGGCCAAATGTGGCCTGCCACATCATTTAAAGTGTTCCGCCACATCATTTTATGTGCCCCCTAAGATCTTGAGATATCAGAGCCTCTGAAAAATAAACGGGTCAAAAGAGTGCTTTGACCGAAATGTATATACCTCACAATACCTGTTGACTAGGATATCTGCGAAGTGATGGCTTTAGACGTCAGGATTTCCATATTGTGTCAGAGTGAAATAAAAGAAAAAAATGATCCCTAAAAATGTCAAACAAGATTATGTTATACAGTGATACCTCTACATGTGAGATTAATTTGCTCCCTAACCGTGCTCGTACCTAGAATAGCTTGGATATATAGTGAATGTTTCCCATTAGAAATAACTGAAAACCAATTAATTTGTTTCCAGTCTCCCAGAAGCATCCATGTAAACCCCAAATAGCTATAAAATACATCCCCCTGATCACAAAAACACAGTAATAAGATAATAATATATTACTTTAAAGCCCTGGTCTCTATTGGTAATGTCTTGAAATTCTTGTATTCACGGATTTTGTCCTGTATATAGTGCAAAGTTTTTGCTTGAAAGACATCTCATATTTGAAATTTCTCGTTGCTCGAGTATTTTGTATGTAGGTGTATCACTGTATATGTGTGGTGGCATTGTCTTCAATGCAACTGTAATGTTTGTCATTTGAACAGGTAACAAATTCAGTGTTCCTTTAAATAAAGGAGTACAGTAATTACATTTTTTACATACCAATTCTTGTACATTTAGATACATTTACAGGTATAAGTTACATCAGGCTCTTTGAGGACAGCCATTACACTGAGGTGGCTTTTAGTGTAAATGAGTTTCACACCCCAACGCGTAAAACAGTAGTATTTGTGAGTATGAGCTAATCAAAACCTTATGAGATCCTCATATGTGCCCTGAGAGATCCCCTGCTACCGAACTCCTCTGAGTTTTAGTCACAGATCCCTACTAAGTGAGTTAGCTGCACTTGACAATCTTCAACAGATTTTGGTTATGAGACTTAACCAGAATGTATCTAATTAAAAAATAGTTTCTAAATACCAAATGAGTGCATTTATCAACAGAAATCAAAATGTTTGCATTTGGTCCATTGCGAAGGAACGGTAAGAACGTGTGATGCATCACTTCATACCGAATGTTTTTTTCTCTAGCTTAATGACACTTCCTCTCTCAAGCCTAACCTTGACAGGCCTAGTCTTTATGCCTCCCACTCCTCCTTTTCTCCCTCCCAGCTGCCATTTGTTGCTTTTTTTTTTTTTCTCGTTTTTCAGGGTGCACAGTTTGACCCCAGTTGCCCTTGACACTTGCATTTGTGTGGCGTCAGCCAATCAATAGACACTACTATGGCCTGGTGTCAGATGTTGGATCCACTAATTAAAACCAACAACAAGCCACAAAAGACGACAATGGACATTATTTAGGCGCATGTGTGTGCCAGGGTGATGGATGTTAAGGATAAAATATGCACCAGATTCACATGCTGGTCAATAGCCTTCGTTGGGAGTAAAAAGCAACTACAAGAATATTTCACTATAAGGAGCAACTAAAAACCTTAATTTGGTCAGAAATTTTAAAGTGCGCTTTATAACATGGTGCACCTTATGGTGGCTAAGATTGGAAATGCATACAGTAATTATTGGTAGATAGATAGACAGATACTTTATTCATCCCCGAAGGGAAATTCACATTTCCAGCAGCATCCCTGAGCTGAGAACAATACAATAATAAAGCACAAAGAATACAATATACAAATACCCAGTGTGACGTGCAAATGCCCACTGTAGCGTGTTATATAGAATAACTAAATAGTGCTACACAGAATACATATTGCAATAAGATTCGGTAATATGCAATGTAGGTGGTGTGGTTTACTGTGGGCTTTTACTCTGCCGGGTAGAGTTAAAGAGCCTCATGGCATGAGTAAGAAAAGATCTCTTCAGTCTGTCCGTAGTACAAGACAGTGACAGCAGTCTGTCGCTGAAACTGCTCTTCTGTCTGGAGATAATACTGTGTAGTGGATGCGATGGATTGTCCATGATTGACCGCAGCTTTTCCAGTGCCCGTCTCTCAGCTACTGTTGTTAGGCTGTCCAGCTCTTTGCCCACAACAGAGCTCGCTTTCCTAGCCAGTTTATTGAGACGAGAGGCATCCTTCTTCTTGACGCTGCCTCCCCAACACGCTGTCGCATAGAAGAGGGCGCTGGCCACAACTGTCTCATAGAATATTTTCAGGAGCTTTTTGCAGATTTTGAAGGAGGCCAGCCTTCTGAGGAAGTAAAGTCGGCTTTGCCCTTTCCTACATAGAGCTTCTGTGTTGGCAGTCCAGTCCAGTTTGTTGTCCAGCTGCACACCCAGGTATTTGTAGGTCTGGACAAATTCTACACATTCTCCTTTGATGGTTACAGGAACCGGGTGAGTTCTGGTTCTCCTGAAGTCCACCACCATCTCCCTGGTCTTGGTATTTGGTATTGGTATTGTCATACAAGGTTTTATAGCAATATCATATTCGAGCAAACATAGCTCAAATCAGGAAACATAACTGAACTAGATTGCAAAACATTGGATTCAACGGTAATCAAACCCGCTAGGTTAAACAGTCATTCCAATCCTTCACCTGTTCGCCAATAACCTCTCGGTTTAATATGAATGCAGACGTAAAAATTGTGTCGTATTTTGTTGAAAGACTCTATTTTTGTTGATTTTTTTAACGTTTGTTGGTGAAATTTTGCACAGTGCATGCTGATTGAACAGTCTCTCTACTTCCCCACCAATTTCCTCTCAGAAAATGGAGAAAACAGTCATTCTACAAAATACTACACAACCTCTTTTACATACACATACATATTAAACGGTGAGATTATTAACACACACGTGAAGAAGTGAATAGATTATTTAACCTGTTAGAATGCACTATGCAAATAAGTGTTGTGGGGCGGTAGCAATAATGCGATGATGTGATAAGTTCTAGTGCCTTTTTGTATGTGATCTGTACCGCTTAAAGTCTAGTGGTAATGTGTTGGTGCTCTCACTGCCACTAGGTTCTATTCCCATTTCATACAATGTTTTGCGATATGAGTTAGTGCCACATATTAATGCATTGCATTAACATGTACCCGGACTCATGGAAGCTCTTATTGTAGTCTCAATATCATGAGCCCTATCATCCGGTGCGCCTTATGTATGTAAAGTATATGACAAAGACTATTTTTGGAGGGGGGTACCTTTTAGTGCAAAAATACAGTATTATAGTGTTCTTGTTCGAATTCCCTAAGCACTTTTTAAAAAAAATCTGACACTTACTCCATTTTCAGTGTGTTTCTTCTTTCCTCTTTACTCATCCGTTTGTTAAATCCCACTGCTATGCTTAATCATTAATGATCCCAGGTGTCCAAGTGCCTCACGGGACATTATAATTTGCTAGCCCATCCTTATGTGGGCTGCTCCACATTTGGAGTCTCTCACACACACACATCCAAACCTTCTGTGTCACCACCCCTCTTTTGCTTTTCAAGAAATGTGTTAAACCATATTGCTTTCCCAAATCTGCTGCCCGCCTTGTCTGTTTCTTATCTCTGCTTACTGCTTTCTACCCCCACTGGACGAGGGGAGCATCGGCCTCATTTAAAAAAGCAACGGGGCTCCCCAAGCCATTATCCATATTAGTGTTGGGTCTATGCCCATGCCTTCTTCGAACAAAGACATCTTAATACTTTGTGGAGCGGTTTGGTTGGAATTTGTCAGGCCTGAGCAATCTGTAGTGCTGCATCGTGTAGTACACACAGTCCAGCAGTGCGGCCATCATATAACACAGTTTTCTGGCATCACTTTTTTCTTAATTTATTGATCCAGCCTAACTCTTTCAATTTAAAGCCCTTCAAGACAGAAGAGCCCAATTAAAGCTGATAGAAACACAGGTGGGCTTTCATATTATAGAGATGACAGGTAAAAGAAAAGGCTGTTGTCCTTATGATTAATGACATCCAGAATCCTCTGCCTGCTCTCTTCCAGGTTTCATCGGGTGTTTAACCCTTTGGCAATAACTCCTTTGTCTCCGGATCACAATCTTACACTTCTGAGCTTTAACACAGACAAGCTCTATTCATCAATCATCTTTGATTTTCTGCCAGTGATTCACATAGTCGGGCAATGTCGAGTGTGAGCCTTTTCACACTGTGCATGCATGTGTACACCTTAGTGTGTTTGTGTGTTGCATATTGAACAAAATGGAGAAAGCGCAGTCTATTAAGAATTTGACAACTAAGGACCTCCCACTCAACAACAGCTTCTTTCGATTGTCCTTTCTCTTCCGGACCAGGGAAGCCTAGAAGGGTTGAAGCTGGGTGTGAAGGTGTGGGAATTATTTTACTTTCTAACTCAGCTTGCTGACGTAAGGCTAGAATATTACACCCTTCCGTACTCAAAAAAAAATGATACTCATTTGTCAATGTAGTTGTAAGCAAAAATGAGGTAAGGGTTTCTTCATTTAGCATAGCCATTGCTATGTGTATTAATGGTCTCTAACCAGTACAAATCCCTGCAACTTATCCTATATTTTATTGAATGGTTTTATGGCTGTGTAGGGATTGTTGAGGCATTACACTATTCTATGTTGTTAAACGCTTTGTCACGGACTTTTCGGAAATGCTACGTTACAAATTACCCAATAAAAAATGGAGGGTAGGAGTTGTGCAAAATCTTTAAAAAACACAGAATTTTACAGTTCTTGAATGGAGTGCCAGTATTCCATCTTTGTTTTTTTTTTTACATTATTGCTTAGTACAGTGATTTGTTTCATCTCATGGAACATTTCTTTGGTTATTGTACATCAGTTTTAAGGTCATAAATCAATCATGCAAGCCTTTAAAATGATAACACTGAAAGCAGGATGTATGGACCAGTGGCTTCCCAATAAGCCTTTGGAGGCTTTAATGTGCTTTCAACAATAAAAGGTGAATAAGGGAAAGCCCAACGCTGTTGCTTTTTGGGGGATCTGAGAGGATTATGTCTGCATGGGTGCCCTGGACTCAGATAAAACATTGTCTGGGTTGAAACACTGTGTATGCCAGTAAATGGTTAGGACCAAGAATTTATTGTCATTAATTTATTTTTGAGGCAAAACATTTGACTTTTTCCTGTTGTTCTGTTTGATTATCATTAAAATAGGTTGTTGCTGACCCTTGGCCGCTTTTGCTTGATAACAATGTTCTAGGAATGACACAAACAATTGTCACATTATTATTTTATTCTTACCCAGAGTGTAGACAGTCTGGTGGTTGAACAACTGTGCCTTCATCAGACTGCCAATGGGGTTAAAAGTTCACCACCGCTCCCAGATTTGCTCAAAGCCCAGATTGGCACTCCTCATATATAAATAAATAAGGCGAATCACAGTACTGTAAAATACATCACAAAATGCTTTAGAGAGACCTCTTATTGTTGTTTTTTATTATGCTCTTATGCCAAATGGATTTTGTTTATTGAATTGTTACCAATTATAAAACATTCTCTTCGCACAGTTAATTATTCATAACTTGTTGGTTAAAGCAAAAATGAGTAATGTGTTGGAAAGTCCTTGCTTAATCAATGTTTTTGTCCCAGCTCATACATTTTTTGATTAACTTTAGATGTGGATGTTAAGTGTGTTCAGTATTAGACTATATTACTACAAACACTATCATATTTCTTGGGGGTGGGACGATATGCTTTTGTCACAATTCGATGATATCACGATAAAAAGGTGCCGATTCAATTGATATCAGAATTCTTGATCATTGAGATTCTAGATGTACAGTATTGCGAGTCGATATCACTGGAATGAGATTTGATTTTCTTTCTTAAAAAAAACAAGCAACCTAGATTGTACCCTTTGGGGACAAAAAAACCCATGAATGATCTTCAAACAATGCACATCCATACTTTGGATTTGAAATTTATGGGCGCCGGCCTTAGCTCTCGTTCCTCGCTTACTTCCTCCATTTTCCACTTCGGTTTGATTTCCCGCATTTTTACGTACTGGACGTCACAAAAATATATTCCAGGGATAAATGTTGATTTAAAAGATCATAGGAAATAAAATCATTATATATACTTGAATTGTTTTTTTTTTATTTTTTCCCACCACAGTGTTTGCTTTCCATGAGATTAACATTCATCAATTATATCAATTTTAATTTTACTATATAATAGGGGTTTAAAATGATATACTTGTGTATGTACTTATGTACTTTGTCTATACAACTTTCTAAAAGTTAATTTGAATTCTTTTGGGATTGTGTTTTAATTATTATTTTTGTTTGGCACCACAATAACAGTAGTTTAAAAGGAAATAAAAGATTAAAAAAATTAACTCACTTGGATTCAATGATGCAGGTTTACTTTCTCTCAAACATGTTATTTTAAACCTTACATCACAAAAGGTTACACTAAAAATTTTACGTGACTGTACATTTCAGTTTTTTATTTTTTTATTTTTTTATTTCAGTTGCTTAATCCTGGTCGTTAATGCACCAGTTTCCATCTCAAAGGGCCACAATCGAACTCACACAGGATCCAACGCCTGGGTAAACATATAGAAAATGCTTAGTATCTAGATAGATTCTCAAGATAGCAGCCATGGTGGCCAGAGATGGAGAGAAGGGTCAAGAATTTAGTGATGGGGATACAACAAAGAAAGACGAATGACTGGTTCCTCTTAAAATTTTCCGGTTCGCTCTGGGCCATGTGCTCTAAAGCCTGCTCATGAATAAAAGAAAAAATATTACTTCAAAATCTCCGCTGCTAAGTTCCTGTGGGGAAGGATGTGAATTCTTCAAACTCTTTCACAAGCTCCTGAGACTTGTTCATAACCATATAATTGATTTTTACTGGATGTTCGTCTGAAAGCAGACAGAGCATATTAGCAATAATGTTCTGGTTGTGTGTCACTAGCCCTGAGGGTTTGATATCAGTGTTCATTTTTTCATTGTAGAGTCTGAAATTCAATCAAGCAACAGCAAACTAGGAGTGATGTTTCACAGAACACCACCATAAAATTAACTGACCATATAATGTTATAAAAACAAGTTAAGTAGCATAAATGCCTTTGGGGACATGTGTTTTGGTTGACCACAGACACTGTGACGAGCCGATTAAAATGCCCACAGACCAGAAAAGCAAAACGTCCACCCTGGGTTTGTTCAACCAAGTCTGGTTGTCAGGACAACACAGGGTGACAAAGGGCTCTCTCACACGATTGAGTGCCCTGAAAGGAGAGGTGGGCTTGCGTTTGTGTGTGTGTGTGAGAGCGCGACAGAGAATGACATGGAGTGATGTTGCCTGTACAAGTGGTAGGTGGTAATGTATGCAGACCATCCACAATCAAATGAGTTGGCAATCACGCCTCCTTAGCATTCTGCGATACAATGACCTTATCAGCCTGTCCTTGATGATGTCATGTTTCACTTGAAATAATGGCCAGACTTTTTAAAAGATGTTTTGTAATGGGGAAATGTATATACAGGAGTTTTTTTTTTCTCAGACTGTATTGAATACCTCCAATGTATTTTGATGACATGTTCAACTGATAGTTGGAGATCTCTATTACTGTGTTTTAAGCACTATTAGATGCACCAGGTTAAAAGGCACCCCCCCAAAAAACACTCATTTGTCATAGAAGTGTGAATTTCCCTACGGGGATGAATAAAGTATCTATCTATCTATCTAACTATCTAACTATCTAACTATCTAACTAACTAACTAACTAACTAGATTTTTCATTTATAAGGCGCATGGAATTGAGGCTATAGTAAAAGCCGTTGAGCTCTCTATACACAATAAGTGACGTTGATTAAAATCGCAAATTGGCCACAAATTTGAACAGGCACCTTATAATCCGCGGTTCCTTAAGTGCGGACAGAATTGCAAAAGTGTAACCATATTTTTACAAGTTGTACCGCTTACCACATTTGCACACCAATGGTGGCAACGGTGATCAAACCAGGTAGCACTGGTTGGAGCACTGAATCCTAACTACAAGGGGGCTAGGGGATGGATGGTTGTTCACAGTTGCATACATCGAATGCAAAAGGAATCAAATCTGAATCGCGGCGGCGAACACGTCTGACTTTATCCACTAGGTCACTAGGGACACAGACGACACATAAAAAGTCATGAGGTCTCATCCCACTACCACATAATACAAGGTATGTTGGAGTTGAACTTTTTCTCTGCTCCAACGAGGCGCTGTAAGTGACAAACGTTTTAAAAATGACCGGGTTACTTCCCACAATGGATTTCTCTTCATACGGTTCAGAATCTCCTGCACTGCGTAGAGTTTGCGATAGAGTACTGTACTCTGACAATATTATCGTGTCTCGGCCCAATAACAGCATCAACAATTTGGAACAGGGACCAAAAATAGTGTGATGATAAGCTAAAACAATGCCTTTTAAATGTGCCCTCTGTATCACTTGTTGTCTCAAGGATAGGATCCAGTGCACTACTTGCAGCATTCCGGGTTCCATTCCTGTTGCATACAATGTTATACAATTGTATGCAATTGTGATCAGTGATATATTTCAACTGATCAATCAAAGTGCAATTGCAGCACGTTTTATTTTTTTGTGCAACCATAACCTTTACTGTAGTTTTAATTCCATCCATCAATAATCTGCACCGCTTATCCTCAACATGATCGCGGGGAGTTAATTCCATGCGCCCTATAGTCTGATGCGCCTTATATGTTTAAAGAATATCACGAAAGACTATTTTTGCCCATGCGGATAATACGATATTATACATTGTTCTGATGATCATTATTTTACTTATTATTATTGGCCCATCATGCAACAATCATGACCTAGATAATTGACAAAATCTTATGAGTGATCCAATGTATTCACAGAAAAAAAGGCCTGTAGACATCCAATACTTCAACCATTCTTCATCAACAATAAACCACAATAAAAAAAACAAGTCATTTGGACAGCTACCATACCATTCATCAATAAAATCTTATTTCAAAAACAAAACTTGAAACACACACACCTTTAATATATTCACCATCAATAAATGGTTTTCTGTGCTTTGCTATGCAGTGAGCTGTGGCGTTTTTAGCAGTGACAAATGTTTTCAGGGTCTGTGTTTGTTTGCCGGGACACAGCGCGTTTAATTTTCTCCACCTTGCCAGACTTGTCCTTGAATTCAGGTTCATGTTTCGTCTTGTAATGACGCATAACACCTGACGTGCCAGGTACAACGCTCTCGAGGCATAATACACAAACAAGCACGGTCATTTTTTGCACAAAGCCTCATTCGTCAGTCCACGCTGGCTGGAAAGAACGAGATGTTTTTGCTCGAAGAGCCGTCATGATTCGTTAATTTATTGCTCGCCGGTGTTTCTGTGGGTGGGATCTTTCCTCCTTTTGCGCGGTACGGCGCAGACACACACGAAGCAGAGGAGGAGGAGCTACCGTAACGCCTCTAAATAACACGACGTGCAAATGAAAATATCTAAATTTCACCTAAAAATATGCATTTAAAAGATATATATATATTTTGTCGTGTGCTCGCTTGCCACTGGTTAACCCCTTGCGTGCCACTCCTGGCACGCGTGCCATAGGTTGCTGACCCTTGCTTTAGAGTGAAACAATCCCGCTATAAATCAGCCTCAGTCAGTGTGTGTGTGTGTGTGTGTGTGTGTGTGTGTCTCTTTATGTTCATTTGAAAAATAGTGTTTGTGTCCGTGCACTTGCGTGGATCCGCGTGTCACCTCGCTTTTCACGGGAAGTAGCTTTTATCCCGTGTCCGCTCATTCTGACCTCTCGGCCAGAGAGCAGTGAAAGGGACACTATTCCCTCCAGCGGTAGTGCACAGAGAGTCCCTTGAGCCGACCGGAGGGGCAGCGAGAGAGAAACCCTTCTATATCTGCATGTGAACTGAAGATAGAGAGAGCTGACCATTGACGGTAAAGAAATTGACGGAAATGGAGAGAGGCCAAGCAGGGCCACATCTGCCTCTCATAATGTTAGTGCTTTCACTTATCTAACTGCTCACACACAAACGCTTGGTCATGATTCTATTAGAACATGAAAGTCAGTATAATAATAATCTTTCCTGTTTTGGGGCAGTTATGAGAAAAGTATCTTTACAACATTGACTAACTGCTTATAGCTCCAATTTTACTTGAGTCTTCATTGATAACTACAGCCACTGAAATAGGCCCTGATCAGAGGAGAGAGCTTAAGCCCAAGCCCAACCTGGCCTGAATTTTAGGCCTGCTCGGGAAAAAAATATCAATCATTATGTTTGGGCCAGCCTTTTTTATTATTATTCACCCGTCATTGTTCTTTTTCTCTCTGCCTCACTTGATTCTTAAAGCATACTGCTGCTGTGGTTTATGGTCCTATTTTTAACAGCCTTAAAATGTTCCCGTCAACACCAGTCAACAAAAATCTGTCAATGATGGCAAATCTGCTACCAAGACAGCATCTGGTTACTTAGTTTTGTCGTAGACTACTGTGCTTGCTGGTTGCCAAAATGGCCATACACTATCCGGCCGGTATGGGTTGCGGTTCCAGACATTGAATTAAAAAAAATAGAGTTTCCTGGAAAAAAGTGAGTAGCATCCGTTGGAAAAAAATTGCATTAGCCGGTGGTGATTGTAAGTACGGGTGGAAGTAATTTTTGCATGTGGTAGGTAAGTTAAATGTTACTTGTTTTCTATAATGTAAAATACGTATATTCCATGCCCTTTCCGTTGCTTTACAATTAAGACCAAACAGTATATCTGTTTTAATACCCTCATGAATATAAATACATCTAAAGAAATGTCACTTTTATGGCACTAGTTTTTTGATGTTGCCAAGACTCTGTCTGCTAATTGATTGTGACCAGATACCTCTTGCAATGACGTAACCATTACAGTCCAGTATTTCTGAACATACTGCAGAAAGCCAGTATTTACTTAGTGATGATCTCCTTTGTGCTGTGAAACAGATCTTTCGAACGTATTTTTGTCCAACTTAAAAAAGTTTTTTTTTCTTTTTTTATTATCAGTGTTTTCCATGCAGCCATAATGCTTATGATGTATATTTAATTTTGTTTTTCATGTCTTTATTACTTTTGCCATAAAACACTGATGGTTCAAAACCATGCTATGTCCCTTGTACTAGAATATCTATTTGAACAGGCTTTATTGGCATTGCAGTAAACACAAGATTAGACCTAGCATTTCAGGATCAACTTGATGAAAGACTTTATAGAAAAATATAGGATAAATGTAGTGCTTGTAGACTGGTCTAAGTTGTAAGTGAATTAGAACAGCGCAAGATGATAGATTTGTCATAGTGCAATGTCTCCCATCTAGAACATTGTGAAAAAATTAAGGAAATATGATTTTTTTTTGTTTACTTTGGAAGGTTTTTTTGTTCACAGTTTTGTGTGCTTGTTTAAGGAGGTGATAGCTCTGGGGAAGAAAGTGCCTTTGAGCTGGTTAGTCCTTGTTTTAAGGGATCTGTAGCATCTGCCAGAGTGCAGCAGGTCAAAGAAGTGTCTTTAATAAAATCATTGTCTGATTTGGTAGAGAGCAGCCGATGATTTTGTGGGTTGTGTTGATGACCCTAAAAATAAAATAGTGTTCATTTGTTAATATAAATAAATGTAAAGTGTATTATTTTTTTCTCATCTCATTTTTCCTTTAGTGATTACATTTTTTCTCTTGGTTATTTTCCTTTTGTGACTTTTTTATGTATTTTCCCCCATTTTAAGTTATCCCATGCATAATTTTACCTAATAATTTGTTATGTATGGATTAAAGCAACAAAAACAAACGGAAAGAGCCGTCTCTATTTAACTGACTCACTGATCAGAAGATTTCAAATTCCCTGCAACCACATACAACATACAACCACTTCTTTTTAAAGTAACTGAAATAGTTACTTTCCCTTATAACTACTTACTTTTACTATAGTGTAATTAAGTTACTAACACAGTTACTTTTTGGAAGAGGTACTAGTATCTATTACAAACTACTTTTTTAAAGTAACGAGCCCGACACGGGTGTAGACTGACAGCCAATGTCAAAGTTAGGTTGGATTTGATAAAGCTAAATTAACCACGTTGAGAAGAAAGCATGATGTAGATAGGTTTGATACATTTTGATACATAAAAGAGGTTCCTGGGTTTGTTAACTGCTTGACCAAGCTCAGTTTTCCCAAGTTTATCATGGTGGTGTGCCATGGAGCTAGTAATGGCAAATACTGTTACCACTGAGCCTAATATATTACAACAGATCCCTCTAAACTACATTAAACATCATCTTGCTTTTTTTATATCTACGTAGCTGTTTGTAAGTTCATATCTGTTCTGTATTTTCTGACTAAGTGCTTCCTTTAGCTAAATCCAACCAGACATGTCACTTTAATGTACTCTGATTTAGATCAACAATTGTTACTGTAAGTGTGCAGATTCTGGAACCCCAACCCAAACCACCTCAACACAATCAAACATGGCTAAGCGCCAATGCTCCAATCCCAAAGTCTTCCAGTGCTAAGCAACTGCTGACCCTCACATATTTTCTGGGGTTATTGTCATTCAGTGGGCTGCCACGGCTCATTATCAGCTTTAGTGATGAATCTGCATAGCAGAGTCTCTCAATGACTTATGAATGTGAAGGGACAGTGTTGGGCAAGAGGTTTTGTTGAGTACATTACAGAAGTTCATAGATATGTTTTTATTCCCAAAGCAAAGGTCGATCGTGATTAAAACAAAACAAATTTATATCTCTACAATTGTGAACACAAACAATGTATAAATGTTCTTGTATTCCATCACAAAACAAGTGATTATTGTGTGTTATTGAGAGAGGAAATCTTTCCACTCGTTAAAAGAACCTTCCTTTTGTTATATTAAAATGTTAATAACTTCCAATTGTTGAAGTCAGATGTAATTCTTACTGCAACTAATGACTATTTTAATACTTGACTAGTCACCACTTATTTCAGGCAGGGTGTTCCCTGCCCACTGCCTGAAGATAGCTGGAATGGGCTCCAGCACCCCCGCGACCCTACTGAGGATAAGCGGTGCAGATAATGGATGGATGGATGGATGGATGGATAATAAACATAAGAAAAATGGGTACAGTGAAAAACACATTTATTATGGAACTGTAGCAAATATACACACTGTTTTTTGAAATAAAATAAAAAATACCTTATCTAAAACCAAATAGGCACAGAACTTCGGACTGCATGCATTAAGACTAATAGGTTTGTCGGGCACAGTTTGGCATAACGTTCATGCTCTTTTTTTTAGCAAAATGTACTCGTATAAAATGTATCATGCTTGTCATCAAAATTGTATTGGCTTGATGTTACTTGAATCTTACAGAGGAGAGTCAGACTCCTTTTTGTTTAACTGTTCGACGTGTTTTCTCTTTAAGTGATCGTACATTATCAAGGTACTGCCATAGTGCTTTGCAAACTTTGCAAGTAGTCTATTTATTCACCGTATCAAGGCTAAAATGCTTCCAAACTTTAGAAGTTTTGGTATGCAAACTTAATGTTGACACAGTCATTTCTTTATGTCACCACTTGATACAGAAACACTGTTGCGCGTGAGCCACTCTCAACAGAGATTATAATCATTAAGAAGTCTCACTCTGTCGGAAAAACATCTCTGGTGGCATTAATCAACAATGGAATTTCTAGCATCTTGCTTCTATTTCCCCTTTTAGAGCCAAGCTGTAATTATTGATTTCAAATGCTTAATCCAGTGCTTCTCAATTAGTCGCTCCCCCATTCAGAGGAAGAAACAACCTCCCAGCACCCTGGACTAACTTACAACAAAAAATAGATTTATCAACTGTAACAGAAAATATTTAAAGGGCATCTAAATTTCAAAAAATGAAATAAAAGTCCTGAAACTATAAACATTTCTGAATGACCATGTCATCCCATATACTGAAAAATAAAATGAAGTAAAATTAAAAAATGATGTCTTCAAACTGATCACTAAATTTAAAAACCTTAAATACAAAAATATATAAAATAATTAGTGCTGATTATTAATTATCATTGTTATTATTTTATCAAAATACGACATGAATGAACACCGCGACCCTTGTGAGTACAAAACGAATGAATCGGCACATTTTTCAGTAGAGCTTTTTAAAGCAGGACCAAGCAACTCTCTGTTCCTGCTCATTTGTTATGCCAAGAACACTCACTGGTTTACTGGTGTAAGTGTCACAACCCGCACCAAGGACGTAGATTCGGGCTTGTCATTAGTGAGGACCAAATCATAACAAGTGTCACAAAAAATAGAAGAAAGGTGCCGCCAATACATTTGTTGAATGTGTCAGAGGTTCAGAAAAGAACATTCTTTAACCATTTCTGCGCTTCTTTGACTAATCTATCTTTTTTTAAGTGATCACATTATTTTGGTGGGGACAAAATAATGATAACTCGATATTGGTGGGAATATGTCACCCAAGGCAAATCTGTCTTTCGGCACGATTCGCTGGAAAAAAACTTATGCGTGATTAGGGCGTAATGTCTTGATGGGAAGCTTCATTTATTTGGCTTTGTGTTGTCCGTTGCCAACATTTTTAACATAGCAAGCTTGCTGGTCTTTGCTTGTCTCCAGCTGGGGTCACAGTAAAGCCTAATATGCTCTTCGCCAAACCTCTTCGTCTTGGACTGCGGATTCGGGAGAAAACGTGTGTCTGTCTCTTCACCCCGTCGCTCTTTGCCTGTCTCTTCATCTGTGTTATTTTTTTCTTAATGGGCTCACTTGAGGGTCCACTCTACTCAATGCTTATACTCCGTGCTTTATGCTTTATGGAGGCTTATTGTGAACAAACCTCTTGGCCAAGAGAGCGCCACTGCTCCCTTGGTGTAGTGGAGGAGCAATTGCACTTGTTTCTGGGCAAATTGGGAAAAAAAAGTTCTCTGAACTCTAACGTGCCTGCGCCTCCCTTCTCACCACTGAGAAGCACTGACTTAATCCATCAAAGAGTAAGACTGAGTACAGATTGAGAGAGTAGAATTTATTCCTGTAAAGCTGCTGGGTCAGCAAAACAAAAATGCTGATTCAGCTTTTTGGGGCCGTTTTCACATGTGGGGTGACCTACCTGACTGCTTTTGAAATAGTGTTGATATTCAATGTCGATTGGGCCCGTGAAAATGGGATGCCTTTCTGGAAAAAAATGCTGAGTCATCAAAACCAAAAGCGCTTTATATTCGGAGTGTGTGGGGAGGGGTATTTTTACCGGTAGAGTGACCTTCATGCTTGCTTGTGTAGACTGTGATCCTTTTTAAACTAAGTCTGGCTGACTGGGAAGAGTAGAATGTCGTTATGGGAAAGCTGAGTCAGGAAAACGAAAATGCCAAGTCAGGTTTTTTTAGCAGTCTTCACAACTGGGGTAACCTACCTGACTGCATATGATGAATGTTGGTAATATCTAAATACCTTTCCCCTTTTCTTGGCTTGACAGACAAACAAAGAAAACAAACAGATGCACATACTTCCAAAACCAAACCAAAACATTATCACCACCCTTTGTTCATGAGTGATGAAAAAAGGTCAAATTCCCAAACTAATCATCCACTCTGTACATTCTTTTCATGTTCCAAGTAGTCCACAAAAAAAATCCTCTCTAATAGTAGCTCATAAATGGTCAAAAAAAGGATGTTCCCATGGTTTCTGGGTCTTTTGTAAACTATAAATAAGTTGACTGGTGCATGTTCACTGATCAAAGAGCAGGTGAGGACGTCAGCATTCTATGGATATTTCCCAACAACGTATTGTTACATGCAATATTTGATTGTACTAAGTGACCCCAAAGTGAGAAATGTCTTATGAAGGTATTTCATTGAACTGAGCCCTGTCAATATAATATTTAAAAGCCAGTGACAGCAGGCATTTCGGTTTGTACCTATAATTATTCAGCACATGAATAAATGAAGAACTAGTCTTTGAGCCAACACACCCTTCCTTACCAGGGGGGTTGGATGTAGCACTTGCAGCTGCTCTAAGATGGCCTCCGGTCATGCTCTTCTCTAGAGGAGACAGTCTTTCAACCCCTCCATTCTAATCCCACCCCTTCTTTGTCCTGATTTTTGCAATGAGTAAAGTTAGGCAAGATAGAGAGAGGCATGTCTCATGTTTTTGCAATAATGTCACAATTGTTTGTTATTTTTTACCAATTACAATTTTGTCATATACAATTTGATTCCCATTCATTTTTAGTGTGGAGCTTTAAATAACATAGGTTAGCAATGACTATCAATGCAAAATATTATCCTTGTGTTATCCGTCCCTAAGTGGTTTAAAGGTTTAGGTGAAATTGTGTGGTGCTTTGGATTTATTTGTTCTTCTGACCATTTTCCAAGTTTAGTTGAATGGATAAGGTTTAATAATTAAATAGATTTGAACACACTGGGATGCGCTCAGTGTCAACAAAATACCCACTCACTGTAGTTCAGTCATGTTTTTTTTAAGAATTGAATGAAAGTTGTTTTGAAGAACACTGCCTATGCCGTCTAAACTGTAATTGGATGGTGGTTAAAAGAACATAATGTGATTCGATTATTTTAACACCTTGCACAATCAATTTATAAATGTTTGTTCGATTTTCTCCCCTGAGCAGAATGACTAATTTTATCCACCATGTATTTTCTTTCAGACAGAAGAAGAAATGGTTATGACTAGGCGGTGGGACTATTCGACTTAACAAAGAACATTGATGGTAAGACAATTTTATATTAAAACCATGTTATACCATTGAAATTCTTGAAGGAAAAAAAAAAGATTTTTTGAAAAACTTTTGCATTAGATCAGGACAATGATTTTTTTATGAATGAAAGTTTTTAAGGAATCACTTTAGTGGACTTTGCATATTAGTCAGTGTATTTTGTCCGAGTGATGTTTTTCAGTTTGTCAGTTTCAAATGCGTATACAATTTTCATTTGTGAATCCTTAATTTGCTGTTGTCAGTGGTAGTTTTAAAAATGTGGCTGACAAAATTGAAATTCTTACTTGAAGAATATGCTTTGAGTTTTTCTCTTTTCATATTTTCTCTACAAACAAAGCATTAGTTCCAAACGGATCCTGACGTGATTACAAAGTCTTACCATAAAACTAAAACACCACAAATAAATAAAAGTTTTGAAATGTGTTTCCGTTTCCCCCCTCAGAATATCTGCCATGCTACATGGGAAGGCGCAGAGCTCCTCCCTACTCTTTTTTTTCCTCATCATCATTGTCACAATTGTCCACGGTCAAACTTACCCACGTTTCTCTCGTGATGACACAGAATTTCAACACCTGGTGCTTCACCCAGACCCATCAATAGGAAAAGTTTATATTGGGGCCAGGGACCACCTGTTTCAGTTAGATGGATTGGATGGGCTTCGATTAGAACAAGAAGAGAAGACTGGTCCTGTAACTGACAGCAAAGACTGCATCCCTCCTGTCACTGAGTCCAACTGTCCCCAGGCAAGGAGAACCAGTAACCATAACAAGTTGCTACTCGTGGATCCAAAAGGACTGGAATTGATCACCTGCGGTAGTGTTTACCAAGGTACTTGCCAAAAACGGAGCCTGACATCAATCAATGAGGTTCTTTTCTCCACTGAAAGGCCTATGGACACTCAATACGTGGCAGCTAATGATCCATTTGTGTCTACCGTGGGGCTTGTGGTGGGACTTCGAGGGGAGGAAAAGTCGGTGATGTATGTGGGCCGGGGCTACACTGCCAGCCAGCCACCAATCTCCACCAGACACCTTTCAACGGATCCAATTTTCTCTTATGAAGAGACGGCTAAGTTGGCTGTAGCTGGGCGTCTGTCGGAATATGATCATCATTTTGTCGCAACTTTCACACGCGGAATGTATGTGTACTTTCTGTTTTACCGACGGGACATAAAGTCGTCATCGAGGGAATATCAGACCTATGCAGCAAGAGTTTGCCTTGACGATACTTCTTACTATTCTTACGTGGAAGTTCCTCTTGTTTGTCGGTCCCCATCCGTTCCTTCCAGAGTTTACAACCTTCTCCAAGCAGCCCAGGTACATTTCTTTATTCTCCTTCAAATGTGTGGGTTGAAAAAGAAATATACTACACTTACGTTGTTGTCCACCCTTTCCTAAAGGTGGGACAAGGTACAGACAGAGAGGGTGAGGAATTGTTGGGGGTCTTCTCTACTCGGGTCAGCTCCACAAACCAAAATCCCTTGGATGGCTCAGCTTTGTGCATCTTCCCTTTGGATACACTTGACAGACGCATCGACTCCATTAGAGACCTATGTTACACTCAAGACGGGATGCTGGAGGATGGAAAAGAAGTGGCCTACATAGAGTATGAGGTCAAGTCCAGCTGTGCCAACTTACTTAGGGTATGCACCGTTGGATTAAAAACAAGTGAAATATATGTTTTCCTGTCTGTACTTTTGCTTTATTGAAGAGTGGTACCTTTTTTTACCCAACTATTGTAATAGCTTGCACAGTAGTAAGTTAATGCAGTCCAGGACATCTTCATAAATCTTTTCTTGCCAGTTACCTAAAGTACCACTGGATTGCATCAATTGGATTCAGTGGACAGAAAGGGTAAATATTGTAAAAATTCAACCAGACAACAGAGTCTACCAGCATTACTGGAATTAGACTACCATAGTATATGCAATGAAGTGATTTTTAGCCAAGTCTTTTAATTAGGCCACACGACTAAAGCCCAAATGCCCCAGAAGTAGATTTAGCCAGCTGAACCCCTCTGGTTCAAGCCTTCTGCTGTCCACAGATTCTTACATGTTGGCAGCCCTCAAAATCATTGAATAGGATCATTAGAGATCAGTAAACCAAGGCAACTTGGAATGCGCTGCAAAGCAATGTAATGAAGTCTGGCAAGGACAAACAAAGTCACCAACATTATATGAAATGAAATGAAATGATCTGCATTTATATAGCGCTTTTCAAGTCAATGACTTCCCAAAGCGCTTTACAATGTGCTTCACATTTCCCAATAGCGGCCTTGCAGCCATGTAAGGCGCTAACCTGCTTATTGGGGGTATTAGGGGTTCAGTGTCTCACCCAAGGACACTTCGACATGTAACACAGACGAGCCGGGATTCGAACTGGGATCCCTTGATCCCAAGACGAGCGCTCTACCTCCTGAGCTACTGCCGCCCCTATATAAGGGTAAATGAAAGAAAAAGGGGAGGATGTTGGAGAAACACTGCAATTCTGAATATAACTAAGGAATTGTGTAGCACAGGATTAATAAATAAAATCAACTTCCATAGAATTCCGAATTATAAGGCGAACATAAAAAACGCAATTTGGCCAGAAATATGTAAGTGTACTTTATAACCCAGTGCGCCTCATATACCGCAGAATACTGTGGATAAGATTTATTACCCTGCAAGGATTTACGGAATATTACCTTATTATAGCAATGACTTTGAACTAATTGATCAAATTGATAACCATTGCTAACCTATATTGCAAAACATTGTATGCAACGGTAAACAACCTGTGTGGTAGCAGTAAGAGCACCAACATTACGACTAGACCACCAGTGGTCCAGACGACATATGACAAGACCTTAGAATTTCCCTCATTATCACACTGCTTTTACTTTTAGTGCCAGGAACTTTAATTTCCATAGTGAATTCTGATTGGTTTCTCCACTCCTCCACCAACGAATATTAGAGAAGGGAGATAACAGAAAGTCTTTCAACATAATGCTATACAAGCTCTGTTGATCATAGACTGTTTTTGGCAGTGCGCCTTATGGTGCAGAAAATATGGTACACAGTCATTTACAGCAATAAGTTCCAAAGCATTTGCTGACAGTAACACAACAGGAAGTGGTGGCCAAAGATAGGCTTACAATACATTTTTAAAAAGTTATGCATCTTTACATGTTCAAAAACACTTTGAATTGAATTTAACTCCTGAATTTTCAACTGTTTTCCTTTATTGTCATGTGTATATTGTAGAACACCCTGCAAGCATATCCTTGTGGTTCTGATCATACCCCAAGTCCAATGGCAAGCAGAGTGCCTGTTGTAGCCAAAGCTGTGTGGCAAACCTTCTCGACTCACCTCACTGCTATAGCCGTCAGTGTGAGGTACGACCACAGTATTGCTTTCCTGGGAGACTCCAAAGGGACACTCCATAAGGTAACTCACCTTATTCACTTGTACCTAAGTTCACTTTATGTTCACAACCTCTTTAAACTTAAAATTTTTAATACCCAACCTTATTCCTGATGGGTTAAAATTATTAATTCAAATTATTTGGAAATCGTTAATGGTCCAGCGTTGCAGGGCATTCTCCTTGGACAGGGTTGTTGGGGCTGTGGCATGAATTAGAAACAATTGCATAAATCAAGGTGTTTGTTCATGTTGAAGATTGGAAATTGCTTCTCAGAGTGGTCATTGGCTAGGAGCTGCTGCACACAATTTGGCTGCCATAGGGTGTTAGAGACCCCATGAAAATAGACTCCACAAGAGCAGATTTTGTTGGAATTTAATTCTGGGTGCCTTGACACAAAACCTAGTTAGAGACACTCATGAAGGACTAAAAAACAACTGTGTAAATTATTATGAATAACGGTTCAGCTGTTTCACAGCCTATTAGTCTCTCTCTCTCTTACACACACACAAAACGTGTTCAAACGCTCTGTCTTTTTCTGTCTCTGTCTGTCTGTGTGTAGCTGTTTAGATTTTTTGGATAATTTTTGTAAATGTTTAAAATCACTATCTAAAATTGGATGTTCCCAAGAAACTTACTTAGCTATTTTGAATGTTCTTAATACACTTTTCACCAAATTGAAGACGCTTTGCACCTGTTAAAACATTAGCAAAAGATGTCTGCTACAGTATACTGCTCACCTTGAAGATTCCAGTCATTCCGTTCTTGATTGTACTCCAGCCAACACAAGCAAACGCGACCTCCGTACCCTGTGCCGTTTCCATTTGGTTTTGATTATGTCCAATTTATTGTGTGAGTGTTACTTTTAGACAATGCAATTTTGAAATAATCCATTAAATTAAGAATCTATTTTACAGAAATATTATTTCAATACATTAATCAATCCCATGACCTCTGAAGCGGTTTACCACAACCTGTAAAGCAAGCTTCACACACATCAAATAAGGACTTGTTGTGTTTAATAGATCAAGGAAGATTACATTTATAAAATCTGCATTGATACATTAAAACCACCAAGGACTATAAAGCAATTTTGACAGCCATTATGTGTTGAGTGCATCCTTATAATGGGAATCCTGCTCACAACCATCACTTGGCCTCCGGATGGAAAAGATAAAAAAACAGTCTTCTAATCTAATAAACCTGACGTAATATGAGTGTTGGAAGGCCACGGAAATATTTGAAACCAGAGGTGTCCTCTTGTGCCTCTATTACATTTTCAATGCTAACTATATTCATACCCATTCGGTCTATGATATTAAGTTTAGTTATGGTAAGATCTGAACTGCAATTTCCAAAAGGTGTTCAACTCTTTAAGAAATTAAAATTTACTAAAAACAAGTTTTTTCCAATTGCCACATACTCACAATAAGCTGTTTTAATATATATATATATATATATATATATATATATATATATATATATATATATATATATATATATATATATATATATATATATATATATATATATATATATATATATATATATATATATATATATTTTTTTTTTTTTTTTTTTTTTAAATATTCTGGAATATGTGTGTTTGCTTCCATTGTTTCAAATGTTCTTTTCTTTTCCTCTTATAATCTCTCTCAGGTGTATCTGGGCCAAGATAACCAAGTGGAGGTATATGCCAATGTGACTATCCAACCCAATTATCCTATTAACCGAGACCTTTTACTGGACCAGAAGGGAGCCCACATTTACGTCATGACCAAAGATTCTGTAAGTTCCATTAAAAAAGGCCAAACTGTGAAAGATAAAATAGATCACTCATCCTTTACTGTTGCCGCGAATAATTAGGAGTGGGTTATACATTTTAACCTGTGAACCACATTTTTCTTTATCATGACAATGTTTAACAATTTTTGAAATTGACCTTTGTTGTCGAATTATGTCCCGCTTGGGTGAACATTTGATTTGTTGTCTGTTTTGATTGAATTCTCCATCATCCTCCAATGTGTATCGGAACTAAGCAACTATATCTTTGGATTCTTGTATCCCTAACATGTAATTGTAATGTAATGTAATCCATTTTATTTAGCCGATTATGGTTCAAATGTGGCTGACAGTAGGGTTAACATGCAAACTGTTCCTTTAAATTCAGAGGAAGTTCAGGATGTGGATACAATTCCAACCCATATAACTCTCTCAAACTTCAGCCATTGGCTTTGTGGGTGAAAAAGTCTTTGCTCTTCATGATATGACCATAGTCAATAGTTTAACAGCTGTAGCCCTGTCCAGTGTGGCGGCCATTCAACTAATGACCCGCATCTCATTGCATGAGGCTTAAAGTGGCTAATCACTCACCGGCAGATAATTGATTTTCACAATTGTCTACGCTTTAATGCTTTGTCTAGCTGCCCCTCCTGTACGATAGATATGGCACGTAGCATAATAGCAAAATAGGAGGAGCTGGCAGTGGAGGCCTTCTGCGTTTGATTCAACAGATGGGGCAAGGTGAGGGCGGGGGGTTGACAAAAGTATTGATCAGAGAGAGTGGGCTATTTTGGGGACACACTCTGTGTATAACACTGCCAGATGTGATTATATGGGAAACTGAATTAACAATTGCAATTAAAGATTTCCAAAGCCTTTTGCCTCACGACACAACTCACTTTTCTGTTTGATGAAAACTTGCAATATTTCCATCGTTAAAGTTTGTCGCCACAAAGTTACCAGTTTATTAATGGTCATTCTTCATTATTAACTTTTGAAAATTCTATTTACCTGACATGTTGAGCTGGCATGGTTCTTATGATACATTTCTTTGCACTTGAACATGATCCCAAATTTTCAAATAAGATATATAGTTTAGACTAGATTTCATCTATTAGCCGTCTTAGGGAAATTAACTTTCCCTCACTGTACCAGAGAGGAAACAGGAATTACATTACAAAAATATCAGAAAGACAAAAATATATGACGGTGTGGTACAATAAAGATGGACTGATTGAATAGGTCAGCATGGTTGTTGTTTTGGAGGGTGATTGCAGTGGGCACCAGTGTTTTCCTAAGGCGGGCCCTCCTGAATCTTAATGTCCTGTATCTGCGGCTTAATGGTAGTGGGATCAAGTGTTGGTGTAGTGGGTTATAGGGTACATTTCTGCACATTTCTGGCCCATTTGGGGGTTTTGGGTGCACCCTGTAGTCTGTAAAATACAGTGTGTACAGTGGGGCTTCAGAGCTTCGCGGTCTGTAATGATTATTTTTATTTATTTGTATTTTTTTTTTGAAGGTTCGCTACTTCGCAGATTTTCACTTTTTGCGGGGTTTTTCGGCGGAACGTCAGCGGACGCAGGATAAGGCAGCCGGCTGGATGGGACGGGGGGAAGTCGGAGGAGGTCACTCTCGGGCCGCGCGACAGAGCGAGTTCTGCAGATGCAGCGTCACCCTAATAAGGATAAGCGTTGCAGATAATGAGATGAGATTTTTTTTTTTTTGGAAGGGTGTCGCTAGATTTTCACTTTTTGCGGGTGGTTTTGTTCTCCATTAACCGGGTCTAAAAAAATAATAAAAAAAAAAAAAGTTTTTTTTTTTTTTTTTTTTTTGAAGGTGCGCCGCTTCTTCGCGGATTTTCACTTATTGCGGGTGGTTTTGGTCCCCATTAACCACGATAATATTTAGTTAAGAGAAAAATTCTCCGTTGGTCAAAGTCTGCTGCTCTCCTCAATCTCACAAGAATGAGCTCATATGCAGGAAATATTCTGATAGTTTTAGTAAAACAACCAGAAAGGAAAACTACAGTTAAAATAACAAGAAAACCTTACTTTAAAACATCTGTATTTCTAAGATTTGGAGGCATTTTCTGTGTTTTAAAACTGCATTTTTCTACAAAGGGACCAATCTAAAAATGATGAAAGTAACAGAAACACACCTTGGTTCAAACAATATGATGTGGATTTCAGGTAGAGAAGCGTCCTGTGGCAGAATGTGGAGCATACTCGGACTGCCAGTCTTGCCTGTCTGCCAATGACCCATACTGTGGTTGGTGTGTCTTGGAAGGGAGGTGAGTGGCCAACAAAGCCACAATTAAATACTCTAAACTCCATTTTTCTCGCTTTTCGCTCTTTCAATTCACATGGATTTTTTCAGGTGTGGTCAACGTTGGGAGTGTCGGCGGAATTCAATCAAGGGTCAGTGGCTGTGGAGTTTCAACCAAACACAGCAGTGCCTCAGCATCCAGCTCCTCAGCATGTACAACATCAGCCACGGAGAAAAAACTAATGTAATTTTTTGGGGGAATTCATAGTTACATATATTAAAGATAGTGCTAAATGCAGGGGTACCGCTTTTGGGGAACACTTCTCAACACAAGAAGTTTGGAATAAAAGTTTTATTTGCAACAAAAATCTTGCTGGCAATACAAAGGAAAATCCAGTTTAACAACAGTCCCAGAGGCAACCGCTCCAGAATGCTGATCACTCATGACCGCTTACCGCCAGCTTCAGCTCGTCCAGTTTGCGCATGCAAACTACTATGGGAAAAAGCTAAAATATGTGCTGTAAAATGTTTTATGTGTACGTTCGTTTAAAGTTAAAGTAACTTTAATTTTAAGTGTACAATAAGTGCTTACGTCTCTTGATCTCTGACATATCAACCTTCGCCAACTGCTCCCCTTATTAATGAATCCTCCTTAATATGCGATCATAAAACCTTACAAACACAATACGCAACCTTTTCACAGACTATGGGACAATATTGGCAATCTATGATGACCTTGTCATCGGCTACCAGAGACCGAGAAGATCCGGTTTAGAACCAAAATGGGCAGAACGCGAATGGCCTTTTTGTTTATTTTCTTTACCGAATAAAATTTGTTATGTAACATACATAATTTGAAATGATCAGTAAACCTATGAAATACAGGGATAATGTATAAGCTGACAGGTATGCATGACTCCTCTGTGCACCCTCCCTTCCCTCCGCACCAACATTGCTCATGATAAACTTTTGCATTTTATTTCATTCTTATCATCATATATATTTTACTACTGTATTTTTTTATGTTTAATTACTATTGAAAAGTGTTTCTAGTGATCAGGAAGATGTGTCTCATAGATATTTAGGGTTCAGTTTGATACTTTTGGGTAAACTGGAGCAAACCAATTAGTTTTTAATCATTTAATATTGGGAAAAATTGGCTCATTGCACAAGCAATCCAAGTTAAGAGCACAATACCAAGACTACCGTAATATTCGGAGTATAAGGCGCACCTGATTATAAGCCGCACGCAATACATTTTTAAAGGAGAAAATATTTTGTACATAAGCCGCACCTGAATATATGCCACATATGCTCACATTGAAACATTCGATTTTTACAAAGAAAGACCGTACAAAGAAAGAACTTTAATAATATACGGTAACTTAACAATTTGTCGCCCTGCTAGTGGGCTGCCAGACTTTTGTCACCAGTCACCAAAATACACCATGCCATAGATCATTGGAAACTCTTTGGATTCAAGATATGATGACCATTTCAAAACATACTCATCAGCGAAACATCACGATCGGTCTGAAACAAGATACCAGAAAACTATAAAGCTGAGGTGGTTCACCAGTACGTCCCCTGGACGTCTTCAACTTTTTTGAATGTCCGCGAAAATGGCTTTGTTAATGAAGGACAATCTATAGAATCTAACCGTGTACAATATTTACTCCAAAGCACATGAAAGTGCGGACAGATAAATAGGAATTTGCCTGAAAACATTACTGCTTTGTTAAACATTGCTTCTTGAAATTTGCTTGTTTCGCCACTTTTTTTTGTTTACAAATAAACAGACTCGTAAAATGGTACCCAATATAGTAGTTAGCGCTCCCCTTTCGCTTGACACCTTTTCTATTAGGGTCTGTAAAAAGTATCAGCTTACTGTCAGAATTTTACGGTAACTTAGCTTGTATAAAGATGTATCATTCTTTACATCTACAAAATAGCTAACACAAAGTTTGTTTTTTTCCCTAGGTTTAGACATAGTCTTGCTGAGTCTCAACTATTTTTTGGGCCGGGGGTATGTGATACAATTGTTTTAATTGTTCAACATTTACCGTGAAGTGGTCAGTGATTTGGTTGCCAATGAAATGATGAGAGAAAGAAAAATACTTTGCTGAACAAGACTTTGGACATATGTTATTGTGATATAAACCATGATATAATGCAATTTAGTCATGCCAAGATTTCTTCCATCTACAATGAGTTTTTTTTTTCTCCGGATGGAAACTCTAGTAAACTGAAGACCAGACTAGACTGCAAGCCAATGGGATGGAAAAAATGTTTTTCAGTTTGCGGATAAATCTGATACGCTAATCGCTAGCATACCAATCATTTTGAATTTATGACACATTTAAATAACTTATATCATACTTACCTCAAAACACTTTAATATCTGAAAAGACAGATTATATAATAGAATAGAATAGAATATACCTTTATTGTCATTGTTACAAAATGGGTTGAACATATTGTGACAACAAAATTGGACGTGACACTCCAGTTCACATTTAACAGTGAGGATAAAAGAAAACAAAGAAGATAAAGGAACAAAGAAGATAAGATTATGATTTACACAATAAAAGGAACAAAGAAGATAAAGGTTATAATTTACACAATATTTACACAAGAAATGTGGGCATGTAGGATGTTACATACAGTTTTGGGATCGTAATAGTGCAATATGCGTTGGTGCAAAAATAGTCAACATTGTGCAAATTATATTTTGATATCAGGGTTGAACTACAGTTAACCTAGAACATTCCAAATGATATCTTCCTCTTTCACAGGTGTCAGTGTCAGTTGAAGGACTCCCTAGTTTAGGAGAAGAAGAGGCTTATTCTTGCTTCTTCCATGAAACAGAAACTCCTGCCTTGTTTACGAGCACCGGTGTTATATGCCCCACCCCCGATGCCAGCAGTCTACCAACCATTCCAAATGGTGACGGTGAGCTCAGTTTTTCATTTTCTAATGAAAATTGAGATATTTCCAACATAGTTTGAAAAACACCCGTGAATGGATAAAAACAAAAAAAATTAATTGTTTTATTTCCATTGTGGTCTCTTCACCAACCCTGTGAGTCGAGGCTACAAAAATCTCAGTTCAAGTATTATTTCACTTTGTTTTGTAAGGACCAGGCATGAACTAAATACACCTGTCAACACTTGGCCTCTAATCAATAAAACCAATTCGTATTGTTGTTATTCAGAGTTCGTGATGGTGATCCTTTCCTTACGTTTCCTCAACGTAACAGTAGCAGAGACCGAATTCACCTTGTACAACTGTGGCCTTGTGCAGAAGCTATCGGAACGTAGGCCGTGAGTACACACACACGCTCACAAATAATGTGCGGACACAGACACACTGCATGTGTCTAAAGAACATAATTACATTCGGTTTCTTGTCTGAGTGAGGGTTTTTTGTACATATATATACAGTGGAACCTCGGTTTTCGAACGCCTCTCAGTTTGATCAAATCGGAGTCCGACCAAAAATTTCGAGAAACTCTTGCTTCGCTGTTTGGTCAAAAAATTGGAGTTCGAACGCCGGTAATGCGTGGGTGCGTACGCAAGGGTGCGATGCTGAGCGGCGTATGGGTGTAGATCGCTCTTTTCGTGACGAACTGTTATCGCGTGCGGACGTGCTTCGTTTTGCTTTCACTTTTAATATAGGTGTACCAAGTGTTTTAGCCCCTAATTATGCCTCCGAAGCAAGTCAGTGCAAGCAGCAAAGTTGCTACAGGTGAAAAAAGAAAAGTAATGCGTACAACTATTGCTATTGATCTTGCCTGCGCCTTCTGCTGACCACCACAAAGATAAAAAATCCTTTTTATAATTATTTTCTTTATCCTTTTTTTTTATTTTTACACGTTCATGTTAGCGTAATCTTTCATACGGAAGATTACAATAACGTAAACATTCAGGGTGTTCGAACAGAGCCCAACTTTCAGGGTGTTGGAACGGAGCCCCCTTTCCAATGAACCGCTCACCACTTGTTGTGGAGACCCGGGTGCTAAGTGACTTGTAAACGACCTGATTTTTATTTTTGCACGTTCATGTTAGCGTAATCTTTCGTACGGAAGATTACGATAACGCGGACGTACGATTAGCCTGGGTTAGCTTTATGTTTACGTTAAACATTCAAGGTAAACATTCAGGGTGTTGGAACGGATTAAAACGATTTACATTATTTTTAATGGGAAAAATGATTTCGGTGATCGAACAAATCGGTTTTCGAACAGGGTTCTGGAACGGATTATGGTCGAGAACCGAGGTTCCACTGTGTGTATATATATATATATATATATATATATATATATATATGTCAATACCAAGTACCGTATTTTCCGCACTATAAGGCGCACCGGGTTATAGGGCGCACCCCGAAAAAATAGTTTTTGGTCCTATTTTTGACATATATAAGACGCACCGGATTATAAGGCGCTACAATGGGAACGTGGACAAAACAGTCAAATAGTTCAGTCCAACTTATTACCCCCTTAACATTCCGAAAGCTTGCAAAGACGCAAATACGTGTCGAGAACACGTGCGAATGCGGTGTCCGTAAGATGTCACTCAAATGCATCGTTCCATCATTCGGAAGGTTAAAGTCTTGGGATTCAAGAAATGATAACCATTCCTTCGTATCTATTTTCTTTTTCGCTCGCAACTTTACTGTGCATATGACAATAAACACTTGGAATTGAGTTTAATTTAAAAATAGACACTCCATTCTATCCATTATCTGCACCGCTTATCACAGAAACATCGAGTTCAGTCTGAAATAAGACAATATAAAACCGGGAATAGCTCACCGAAGTCATTGTGTTCATAATAATGTGCAGGCAATGTCCTCTTATATCCGTGAGGGTAGTAAATCCAGGAGAATACAATATTTACAAATACAGAATAGAAAAAAATGCTTTCTCTATGCCATCGGCCACATGCTATACGCATTCATCTTTTTCGGCCAATTGCAGGCTTTGTTTCGCTGTTTAAGCCAATGGCAGCCTGTACATTATAAAAAGGATCCGCCTCTTGACCTCCGAATAACTTTAGCCAATAGTGATCGATTCAACTGATGATTGACACATCTTTTTCGGCCAATTGCAGGCTTTGTTTGCCGTTTGAGCCAATGGCAGTCTGTAAATGATAAAAAGGATCCGCCTCTTGACCTCCGAATAACTTTAGCCAATAGTGATCGATTCAACTGATGATTGACACATTTTTTTCGGCCAATTGCAGGCTTTGTTTGCCGTTTGAGCCAATGGCAGTCTGTAAATGATAAGAAGGATCCGCCTCTTGACCTCCGAATAACTTTAGCCAATAGTGATGGATTCAACTGATGATTGACACATTGGTTAGCCAATGAAACGCCGGTAAATAAATCCCACCATCCACCGCGTACTACTTGGCGTTCGGGGGAAAATCGAGTCGGCGGCTGCAAGTTAGTTGGAAAACTTAATGTTGATCCATAAATAAGGCGCATTGTATTATAAGGCGCATGGTCAGCTTTTGAAAAAAATAAAGGCTTTTAGGTGCGCCTTATAGTGCGGAAAATACGGTACAATACATGTAGTTCTCTTTTAACATTTGTTTTTTCATAATACTCTGACTAATATAAACAACTGTTTAAATAAATATTTTGTTGTAGATATGTAAATGTATTATTTTAATTCAGTGGTTCGCAACTACGGGGCCGCAGACCGGCACCAGACTAATGTAAAGAAAAAAGTTGCCCATTTTTACCTTATAACATATTTACTTGTGTGTAACACACGTTTTTTGTCCCCAAAATTAACACGAAGTTTGGCTGCGGGTTATATGGTAGAACATATGTTTTTATACAGCACTTTGAGTGGCAATTCATTGGCTGAAAGGTGCTTTACAAATACATTTTAATACAAATTATTTTGATTTTATATTATGGTATTAGAGCAATGATTGTTCCGTCAAAAAATATCACTGACCACAATTTGCACTGCATTTGATGTAAGGGGAATCTAACCTGGATCGCATCGGTGCAAACGCGGAACATTAACTGTTAGACAACGAGGGATGTGGAGAACATGTGAAAAGGCTTTACATTTTATCTCATCATCACACTATTTTTTACTGTTGATGTCCCTATGTATTTAGCAATGTGGCCCCATTTATTGACAATTTAAACTATGAACACAATACCAAAAATAAATTTACAATTTATTTATGTTGTATCCTTCTAAGTCCAATTCATCATCAGATACACCAAATGTTGTGTTTTTTTGTTTTTATTTATATATTTTCAGGTCAGTACTGTAAGTAAAAATTGTGTGATAATGAGATAAAACCTAATGGCCTCTTCTACTTCATGTCCATCCCCAGTGGACTAGTAAATACAGTACAGTGTATTTAGGCTTTATATTATTGTTGTCATTATTGTATTTTGTATTACTGCTAATGCTGTTATTGGGATGGACCGTGAGAATATTGTCAGACATTGCACCATTATGTGGTACAAAAAAGGTTGGGGACCACTGCTCTAATTACGATAATTTAATGCATCGCTTTTATTGTTGTTTTTTTGACTAGATGCCAAGGGTGTGTTAGTAGTCGCTGGGGGTGTAACTGGTGTATCCATGAGCATGTGTGCACACATAAGCACACCTGCAGCAAAGGAGTCACCATCTACAATCAAAATGTGAGTTGCCATTTTCAAAAAGGCTCAGCTCAGTATCACCAACTTGCATTTTGCCATAAATGTGCGTCCTTGTGCCTTATTTCATTTGCTTCGCCTCTGTACATGTTCCATTTCCAGTCTTGCTTTATTATTTTGAATTCTTCAGTCTCATGTATCCTAATTTTGTCCCCCTGCTTTTGTTCTTGCCCTTTCCCGCTTGTTCTTTTACGCTTCTTCATCAACAAGTTCAAACCTCCGACACTCACCATTCCACCAACCACCAGAATAAAGACCACTTTAACTTTGACGACTGCCACATCTACAACAACAGCGATGGCGACGCAGCTGCCGTCCTCCATCACGCCTGCTACGTACATTGCAGCTGCCGCCACAGAAACAACTCCTACTGCTTTAAAAAGCGAGGCCACACCACGACTTTCCATGGACACCAAGTCCCATTTCTTTGGAACCATCAACCAGGACACCAGTTCGCGTTTAGAAACCAGCATCACAGACGGTTCTCTCTTTGACACTGTCACAACTTCTAATGAAGAAGTGGACGCAACTAGAGATTTTTCTGAGGATGAGGCAACAAATTGGCTGCTAAAAATTGCAGACAATGCTGAGAACATCTCTTACACCAGAATACCTAGCAGCACATTTGCTCCTACAAACTCTGAAATCGTAGAACCCTCCATTGAGGCAGCAGGCTCTTCCTCTCAGAAAATCTCAACCACATCCGGTGAAGTTGCAACTTTGACGGAACTTAGAAGCATAATCGTTGCTGAGGAAATCCCAGTAGTAAGCTCTGAAAAGAGTCAAACTTTGACATGGAAGTGGCAAAAGCATGACAATAGGGTACATCCTGATAGAAGCCTTTTTTTCAACAGTGAACAAAACAAAAATACCACCTTTACACTATCACCTGACATGGGGTTTGAATCCAGCTCAGAGTTTGATGAAAATAAGCAGGCAGATTCTTCTGTTTTTTACTCAATGGTGAGTTCAGAAGCATTACTTGGAGATGTTCAGTAGTCACACAAATTCAACGAAATTATTCCCAATGGAAGCACACTAGTATTTTTGGTTCCAGCTCCTTATTAGATTCCAAACATGTGAAATAAAATTGTGCTGAAACTTTAAACCTTAAGATAATTGCATTTTAAATTATTAAATGGGCCAAATTAATTTCACCTCTAGGGCTAAAATTCAATTTTTGCATTTATTTATATCTTTCAAGACTGCCGTGACAAAAACAGCGTGAGATTGAAGTCAAACCTAATGCCTTTTTACTACTTGTTCTACATCCCTAGTTATCTAGTGATTACACAGTAGATAAAGGCTTATGATTGTTATTTTCACTTGTTATTTTTGGGCCACGAGACTATGGTCAGACATTAAACTAGTTTGTTGTACAGAAAAGGATGGAGGCCGCTGCTTAAAGTGGTCAATTTGAGTTTACATTTACATGCAAACTTGAACTCGCATCACTGAAAATGTGTCAACAACGTAGCTAGCCTGACTATAAGAAAAACGTGGTCCTTTACCACAATCTGTGTTTTCATATTCACATATTTATCTAACAATTTGTTTAGGTATTTTCTTGCCCAAAAATTGTTATTGATTGAATTTCAAATCCAGTATGTCTTTGTCATATTCAAATATCTTCCAGGACTGTCCGTGCGTGGAGAAAGTTCAGGACCCCTCCCTCCTTCCTGTAAACGTAGAGAGAAAGATTACACTAGTGGGACAACACCTTAACCTTTTTCAAGTAGGTTTGGCTCCTTTTTTTCTTACATTAGTTTCCAGATATATGTCAGTTATTAATGAAAGTGTTCTCTCAAAACATGTTTTACTTTTAGGATAAAACATTGGACTACGATTGTGTGCTGAACATTGAGAATCGCTCAGTGGTGGTCGAGGCATCCGTGGAGCCAAATGCCAATCAGCCATCAGTTTTTTTAATAACCTGCAAACCACATCGGGTCAGAATATTTTGTGTCCACCTTTGTTACAAACTGCATCCGCATTCAAATGTAAATTTCTCTCTAACGTCAACAAAACGGACCTCTTTTAAAAAAATAAAACAGAGAAATCACACATCGTTATTCATGCATTTTTGTTTCCAAACCCATTATATGTTTTGAACAGACGGAAAACATAAGCTTATACTGTCTATAACATATACTATTATTTCACAATTTTTTTTTCAGTTTGCTTATTCTGCCTTGATGGAAGAATATCCAGCTATGATCAACGTGCGAAGGAAAGATAACTTTCTCATTGACAGTACCGATGATCTTTTTGGTGAGGACTAATTCCTTAGGTGTCACAATCAATCTAACACTTGTACACTTGTTAACCTAATGATGGCCATTTTCTTTATTTAGCAAATACGTTCCTCTTTCTTTCCTGCTTTAGTGACGCTGTATAATTGTTCTATGGGAAGATCTGACTGTAGCAGATGTCGCACAGCCGACCCGGAATACGGATGCGTCTGGTGCGGGAGTCCTGCTAGCTCCGAGTGTGTTTATCATGGTTCCTGCACCAATGATGTCAAGCAAACTTGTCCTGCTCCTGTTATTCATTTTGTGAGAAGTTTTTTATCTTGCTCTGGGTAGGGGATTCTGTAGCTTTCATTCAAATGTATTACTTTTCAGGCAAAATATTAGGACAGCAAGTTTATTTAACCTTTGTCGTCAAAAGGAACAAGCTGTTTTCAATTATTGATCAATTAAGTCGAGTCATGTTTGTTTGTATAGCCCTTAATCAGAAGTCGTCTCAAAGGGCTGCACAGACCACAGATTATTGTAAACCACAGACTATTATTACACCAATCCCCTGATCTAAAACCCACATGAGGGCATGGAAAAACTCAAAAGCCTCAACATGAGGAAAGTGAAGAAACCTTGAGGAGGGACCGCACATGAGGTAATCCCCCTTCCAAGGATGACCAGCAATGTGCAATGTGGATGTTGCAATAACAAACAATACAGATATTCTCAATATGAGGTCATTCATAAGCTATAAAAAAGAAGTGTGTTTTAAGCCTAGATTTAAACAGTTACACTGAGGTTGCAGATCGAAGACCATTCCACAGCACCGGGGCCCGAATGGAGAATGCTCTCAAACCTGCGGTTCTCTTCTTGGCTTTTGGGCAATGTTCCTTCTAAGCTGCGTGTGTGCGCAATTGCGCACTACCCAGAGCTTTTCCGCGCACAAGAAAATCTAGCCAGCTCACAAAAATGAGGGCTCGAAATTGCTAATTAAAAAGCGAATTAAATCAAAGTTACAGTGCATGAAGGTAAAAATATACGGATTCCCCTGACACTGTGTTCTAAATGCGGTATTTTGAAGTCAATGTCAAAGTAAAACGAAGTTGAGTGAAGTCAGTATAGTTTTTGGAGAACCGGCTTCTTCGCCTCGGCTCACTAAAAAGAACCGGCTCTGTCGGGTCCCAAGCGGCTCTTCAGGTTGTTTTTGCTTCTTTAATCCCTACACGACCAAATAGTATGTAAAATTGTGCACAAAATGACTTAAAGGGAGTCGGGGAATAGAACAAAAAAAGAAAAATAAATACCAAAATGAAAAAGTAGTGAAAAGCTAAAAAAAAACGAAACAAAAGGAGAGAAAAAGAAAAAAAGAGCGGGAAAATTCAGAAAAAAAAGCCAGAAGAAAAGAAAGAAGCAAATCAAGGGAAAAATGGTAATCGAGAACAAAAAAGCAAGAAAAAAAGTAACAGCTAGGAAAAAATAAACACAATGAGATATTTTCAAAAAGGAATTTAAAAAAAGGAGAAAAAAAACAGGGAAAAAGAGGAAAAGGTTTGTATTTCATTCAAATAATTTCCAATTATATCAAATTAATCTTGTTGCCAAAATTGTACTTCCACTAAAAAATGTAATTAAATATAGTTCTGTATCGTGCAACCGACTAAATAAGCCCCCAAAAATGTTACTATTATGTGACAAAAGATACCAGGAATAAAAGAAATGGAAATCTTGTGAAAGAATTGTAAACACAAATGACGTTTGTAGGCCCTGCAACCTTTGCAATCGCACATTAGTCAATTCATTTAAAAGTGAAAAATAATTTTGCATTGCCGGAAACTCAGCAAAATGTAACGTGATGTCAAGTTTTGGACATGTTTGATAATGATTTAATAATAATAATAATTAATAATTTCCTTGTATTGTCATTCTATGTAACAATGCACACAGAACGAAATGTCGATACACCTGACCCGTACAGTTAAACTGTAGCGAAGCCGATGCAGCCGCAGCCAAACAGGGCGCAGCCATTTTTAGTCATTAGGTGAGCAAACCCCCCATTCCACCCCTTAATGCTGAGCGCCAAGCAGGGAGGCAATGAGTACCAATGTTGTAAGTCTTAGGTATGACTCGGCCGAGGCGCGAACCAGCGACCTCCCAGTCTCAAAGCGGGCGCCCTACCATCTAGGCTAGTTGCCACACTTGGGGTTGCTGTTGCTCACTGTTTGAGACTGGGAGGTCGGTGGTTCGCGCCCCGGCCGAGTCATTCCTAAGACTTAAAAAGTGGTCGGCGGCGCCCTCTGTTGGCTGCGGCTGCATCGGCTCGCTACAACGGGTCAGATGCAATCGACATTTCGTTCTGTGTACATTGTTACACAGAATGACAATACAAGGAAATTATTATTATTATTATTATTGTTTCAAGCGTTGCTCACCGACTTTGTGTGAACGCTCAGACCCGTGGGAAGATTAGAGGGAGCATTGCTCTTAGGATCACTAGTACACCAGCATTTTCAGAGCGAAGGCTCCAAGCCGGAACATTAAATCTGAATGAAATGAGGGCGCAAGTCCATGCATGATTTTTTTATACTAACAACAGAACCTTAAAATCACATATTAAGGTAACAGGGAGCCAATGCAGGTTAGCTAAAATCAGGGTAATGTGATAAAACTTTCTTGTCTTATTTAAAAGCCTCGCTGCAGCATTTTATACTAGTTGAAAGCTCTTGATTTTGGATTTCGGGAGACTGGAGAGTAGTGCATTACAGTAATCCAGACTGGGGGTAACTAATGCATGTATTTTAATCCCTGCATCCGACTGAGACGGCATAGGGCGAATTTTAGCAATGTTGCGGGGATGGAAAAAAGCTGTTCTAGTAATATTCTTAACGTGTGTTTAAAAGGACTGATTGGGGTCAAATATGACACCTACATTTTTGACCGAGTCACTCTGGGTGAAATATTTATTAAACTTGTTGTTCGCAATATCATTCTTATGCCAAATATATATTAAAATTCATGCCTGTAAGCATATTTGTTGGTATTAATTAATTACTTCTGGAGTGTTTCCATTTGCTGTTCATGGTTTGTGTTTTATGATATTGGCCGAGTTTTATTTTCTTATGGTTATACAAGTAATTTTTAGAGGACTTAATTCTTATTTGTGACACTTTCCCTATAATTAACCAATTTACAGACGTATGGCAAAATTTACCACAAAATTAAAATATATTTAAGAAAGATTTTCCATACATAAGGCGCACGGGACCATAAGATGCGACAGTATGAACGTCAATAAAGCAGGTCAGTCAAACTTTATTAACCCTTTAATGGCGGGCCGTCCGACTGTTGAGAAGCAAATATGTGACACAGACACAATGTCTGTATGATGTCACTAGTCACTGAAATATGTCAGGCCACATGTCATTGGAAAGCTTAAAACTGATGGCATTCAAGAGACGCCGTCCATTCAAAAATATACTCATCACAGAAACATTACGATCAATCTGAAACAAGATTCACGAAAAATATAAAGCCGGTGTAGCACACCAAAGACATCGTCTTGCAGCCATCACATTCGATGATGATACGCAACCATGGTCTCCTTCCGTCTGTGAAGTGAATCCAACCGTCTAGAATATTTACGTTCTCCAAAACACGCAATGATGACAACAAATTTGAAAAAATCCGTTGAAAAGCATCTCTGCATTGATGGCTGTTGCTTGTTGCTAGGTGTCTGTTTAGCACCTTTCTCCTGGCCGTAGACTAACCTAACTTGTGATTCACATATTTTTCGGCCAATTGCAGGCTTTGTTTTACCCCCGTACCAGCGTATACGGGGCTGTAAATGCTAAAAAGGACTTGCCTCCTTTACTTTTGAATAACCTTAGCCAATAGTGACCGATTCAAATGATGATTGACACATTGGTTGGGAAATAAAACGCTGGTGTATGTATAATATGTATATATATATATTATATCCCGGCATGCACTGGGCACTACTTTGGGGGAAATCAGGCCTGCGGTGCTTACCGTAATTGCAAGACCTATTGCGACACAATGTTTATCCATATATGAGGCGCACTATATTATAAGGAGCATGGTCAACTTTTGAAAAAACTGAAGACTTTAGGTGCGGCTAATAGTGCGGAAAAATATGGTAGTCCAGGGTTCAGTAACTGAAAATGTTGAGAGTCATAGCAGACCTAAGAATCAAAAAACTAAAATGTGTGGACCCACAAAAAATGGAAGCCTTGTATAACACTTTTTCAAAAAGATTAAAAAAAGATTAAAAATTCATCCATCCATCCATTATCTGTACCACTTATCCTCACTCGTTTTGGCTGAAGCCCATCCCAGCTATTATTGGGGAATGGGCAGGGAACACTCTAAACTGGTTGACAGCCAGTGGCAGGGCACCTATGACAGACAACTCACTCACTAGGGGACCATTTGGACTGGCCAATTAACCTAACATGCATGTTTTTGGAATGTGGGAGGAAACCAGAGTGCCCGGAGGAAACACACGCAAGCACGGGGAGATCATGAAAACTCCGCAGAGGAATGCTGGTAACTGGATTCTAACCCATGACCTCAGAACTGTGCGACAGATGCACTAACTAGTCAGCTGCCGTGCTGCCCGATCCAAATTCAGATCACAGGAACATTTGTGGCCTGGAGAAGAATGGGCGCCACCAGGCTGTACTTGCACCAGACACGCCACAGAAAATTGTACACTTACGGCCAAAGTGGTTAAGGGATACACACCTCACCCACCCATTCCGAACAAAATACACCCAACTCATACAGTTTTCGCAAATTATAACATTTAAATTATTGGATGTGCAATAGTCAATAATTTAGCTACATTATATGAATACTATACATTAAATGTAATAACTTATAAAAAAATATTTAAAAAATCACTGGTTTCATATCTATTGTAAACATTTTTTACAACTTTGAATAATGTTACGAATGTTTAGTCATCTTTTTTTTTTTTTTTTTAAAAAAGCCCCACGCTGGCAATCAGGGCAACACTAAAGAGACACACGTGGCTAAGAAGCTGCAGGTTGCAAAATAGTTAACAAATTATTCTAGATTTCTTTTTTACTTCTTGATATTTTTTTAAATTAGAACTAAACTGTGTAGAAAAGTGAATTTATTATTTCAAATACCTTTTTTACCGGAACCCGTTAGGAATCTATCTATCTACCTTGGTCATATCCCTCAAGAGCAGCTGTCACAGAACATTAAAAACGCAAAGTAGGAAAAGTAGTCCATTAAGTTTACCATTGACTCAGGATCATTACCTTATGTTCTATCGATCATAGCGCCTCTCTTCTGGATGTTTTTCTTGGCGTGGTATATTGAGCTAATATTTTAAACAGGCAAGGCTGCTGTGAATTTGATAAGTGTGATCTTAAATCAGAAAGTTGACAACTATGTCCTTTGTCTTGTATGTTAGTTGGATCCTATTTCTGGTCCTGTGGAAGGAGGAACTTTGGTGACTATTTCAGGCTCTAATCTTGGCCAGAGGGCAGAGGATATCCACAACTCTGTTTCACTTGCTAGAGTTCCCTGCAATGTCATCCATAGCAGATATGAGATTTCTTCCAGGTGAGTAGCATGTGCCAAATATGAAATGACATGCACCTTTCACTGTTATCGTATTTCCCACACTATAAGGCACAAGGGACTATAAGGTCCACTCCCAAAAATTAGGCTTTTGTCATACATTTTTCATACATAAGGACTGTAAGGCACATGAAATTAAAACTAAAGTAATAGCTAGTGTTGCATTAAAATAAATACATTAAAATTAAAAAAAAATCATACAACACAGATTAACATTATGACTTCTTGTTTACTACTAAAATAAATTAATTCATTAATGGTTATTGTGCTCTTCTCATTCCGAAGTATCCTCTTTTGCACCAGGTATACAGCTAATGAACAACGTCCCGAATGACCTTTTATTAAGTTGCTGTCTATTTGTACAATGGCCTCAACCATTACTCTTATTAGGTCGCCGTCCAAACGAATAACAAAGTACATAAAAGTTACGTTAGCTTGTTTATAATACAGATACAGTCTAAGCTAAATGATGCTGACAGTAATTCAAACAAGAACATGTAATTTTGTACCAAACCTAACCATAAACAAAAATCTTCATTCAAGTAATCACAATACGTTTCATGCTTGCAGCCAATTACTATCCAAAGCACCAACAAAAGATTTGCAATAAGCATTTGAAAGTTGGCACCTTAGCTGTCATCGATGTTCTGTGCTTGTTTTGTTTTCTTTTAGTAATAAACAATTAACATGAGGGCACTCCAGGACTACTCTATGTGTAATTTGAACCATGCAATTCCAATTTTATCTACTGTATGTTCTGGTATATAAGGCTCTCAGAATTATAAGGCACACTTTAATATTAAGGTGTTCCCTATAGTCCAGTATATTCACTACATTTTTGTTGAAGGGTTGTGTGTGAGACTACAAGCAGCGGAGGAGAAAAGAGTGGACTGGCCTCTGTCAAAGTAAAGGGGGGAGGACTTGGAGTGTCTACTCAGCGCTTCAGTTTTCAGGTATGTGCTTTTTTATTAAATAAAGCTTGAAATGCACGTTGGTGCCACTTAACATTATAGCATATGAGCAGTGTTCTCGTTTGCCCGCGTCCCTGCGTCCTAGACGCATCATTTTTGCTGGGGATGCATAGTGTCAAGTCAACGTGCGTCCCCGGGACGCAACTCTTTTGACGCAAAATTGTCATTATTACCCGATTACATTTTTTTAAACAAAGATTTACCGCCCTCCAAACTTTTCGGCGGGCAGATCCGCCATTGTTATTTTGGTCTCGCGGTTCGAGATTTCGTCTGCACGCTGATCTCAGCAATCAAGATCTCGTTGCTTCAAGATTACGTCATTGTTGTGGTGCTTGTCGTCGAGGGAAGTTGGAAATAAACACAAAATGTGTAATTTCTTCAGTGTCAGTAATAAGTCGAAACTTAACGCAGAAAGTGGAAACCACAGCAATAATTCCGGCACAAAAAAACGGCGGAGGAATTTTTCGGAAGATTGCGAAGGCAAGGAAAACACGTGTGTTGAAGCAAACGATTCGACGAAAGAAAGCAAACAAAAGTATACTAGCAAGAAAAGGACTTTTCTGCCAAAATGGACTAAACTATATTCCTGGTTACGCTATGAGGAGGATGATAATGGATTGGACCTTGAGAAGGCATTACAACTGTGGCGGGACAGCAAACCATGAAGAATATATCAACTGAAAAATCTGAAGTGATAATTTCTTTGTATTACCAATTAACTGATGATTAAAACTGCACGAATATATAGACTAACATTTCAGCAATATTAGTTTGTATAATGTACAATATTTTTGTGAAGTGAAAAGTCTGAAGTGATAACTGCTTTGTATTACCAATTAACTGTGATGATTAAAACTGAATGAAAATATAGATTAATATAATTATTTCAGCAATAATATTTTGTATAATGTACAATATTGTTGTGAACTGAAAAATCTTGAAGTGATAACTGATTTGTATTACCAATAAACTGTGATGATTAAAACTGAATGAATATATAGATTTATATTATATATTTGTCGCCGATTTACAATTTCAACCTCGATAACATTAAATTTTGGGGACCCATAGATCTCTGTTGGGACCCATAGATTTTTGAGCATGCAAGTCCCCGGGACCCATCCCTTTTCACAGGTAAAATGAACACTCTATGAGTAGCCTGCTTTTCAATCAAGGTACCTCTTCTATCCCTAGTTGCATTAACAAGAAAAGGATGCCTGGGTCTAATTAATTAGCACGACGTAATAAGAAAATTGATGGGTGCAGGCTGTAAAATGCCTCCAGTGTTTCCCAGAATCCTCCCTTGCCTCTTTTATCTTGACAATAAATCACCCGCATCACAGCGTGTTAATGAACTATTGAAACAGACTGAATATTTGTAATTCCCCTTTCCCTCTTTTCATACGGGATTTTTGTATTTTCTGGTGCCAGAATCCCAAACTGAGTGGTCTTTCTCCCCTGAGAGGACCTAAAGCTGGAGGCTCGTCCATCACCATCAAAGGTCAAAGCCTTAAGACGGGACAACCAAGTGATATCAGTGTTCTCATTGGAGGCATACCATGTAGGGTGTAAGTGTTAAACAAAACAAGTATAGCCATGGTTATGTTAAATGTAACTTTTGATTGTTTCAACTGAGTGGTGGATATTCTTGATTGGAATGTGCTTGCTCTCTTTGTTCAGGACAAGCATCGACGAGGACCACATCTGCTGTTTGACCAGAGGCAGTAACAGAACAGGCGAACATAGCATCGTTGTACGCTTTGGAGTGGCAGAACGCCATCTACAGGGCGTTGTATATCATTACACACCCAACCCCAACATTTCCTGGGCTGCACCTTCGAGAAGCTTTCTCAGGTGCTTTTTAGTATATATAGATGACATGTTTGTTTTAGTTTGATGAAGACTTTAGTTTTTGCATATGGCAAATGTTTTGCCGAGACTTGTTTTTCCTTGATGAATTGAAAAAGTGAGCTTCAGTAGAATTAAATAAAATAAATCATTTTTAATGTTTATTGTTCCAAAAATACATTAATGGTATTTCTAAATTGTTAATTATTTAAAAGAGGATTATTATCCAATATTGTTTAGAAAACACCAATGGACGCTATATTTTGTGAAAAAACACTGGGGTGATCGAAAGGGTTCAATGTGACTAACAAGCGATGGGATGACTTTTGTAACGTTTGATAACCTCTGTGTTTGTAGTGCATTGCACAACACTAGTTAAGTATATTGTTTTTTATTTTTCCACCTAAGATGTTAAACTTCTCTTTTGCCTGTCTGTTTTGAGTTTGTTTGGAGTCCGATTGTATATTCGTTTTGTATGAAAATTGTTGAAAACTAAAAAAAATAACATTGGGTCAAAAAAGAGCATTATTAGAAAAAATGATATTGCCATCGATCATCTCCTAAAATCCTGCCATCACATCAATGCAATGTGTTAAATAGAAATTTACTGAAAGATCACGTGAAGACCATTCAGCCTTAAATGCAAGCAATATCAGCTCAAATAAATGTTTGCAGTCTACATCCATTGAAATGATACATTTGTCTGGATTATAGGTGACTGAGGCTAATCGGTGCCTAATCTGTGCCAACTGACTTTTTGAGAACATTTTGTCAAATTCTTCTGTTAATCATTTTTCTTACAGCGGAGGCAGAATCATCCAAGTGTCAGGTCAAAACTTAGATGTGGTTCAAGACCCCAAAATTCGGGTCACCCTCAGCCCGCCTGATTCTCTTCCTCCAAGAAAGAGGCGAAGCGCCGATCAATTGAAAGGACAAAATCGACCTATACAACTCAAAAGACGGCGGAGGATCATCCCAGAAGCAGACTGCTCCCGGGGCGCACTTTGCCATGTCAAACAGGTTTGGAAAGTAGCAAACATCTTCCTTTTTTCTAGAAATGAACATTTGTCATATTGCTTGTTCTTCATCTTGCCCTCCACTTACTGCAGTATGAGTCTCGCTGTACAGTGAATAGCTCCTTCCTCATCTTGTGCCCGACGCCGGCTGTGGGACTGGAGGCTAAAAGAGCTCGGGTGAAAGTTCATTTCCTCCTGGATAGCCTTCATTTCGACTTTAACACTGTGGGCGGTGAACCCTTCTGCTACGAACCCAACCCAAGGCTGTACATGCTGAACCGCAAAAACCCTGACAAACCTTACCACCACAAACCTGGCAGCATCATCTCTGTTGAGGTTAGTAGTGACGACATAATGTACGCCAGGAGTGTCAAACATACAGCCCCAAGGCGGGTTCAGGCCCCGCCAAGTGATTTAATCAGTCCAGCAAGACTATGCTGGGCGAAGCACTAGAATAAAATGAGCCGCATCACGTCAAAGGATGACCTGCAGTTTTAAATATGGAGACTTGAAAAGCAGACTACCCACTGTGGCTGTATTTGCTGACTACCATTTATCAACCATAAAAGATTTGAGGAAACACTCATTCCAACGTTATTTTATTATAAATAAAACGATTGCACTCACGTGTGCTGCGTTGATATCTTGCTCAAATGTACTACTAATCTACACTTTTCATCTACAGTGAATGAAAATGATTGGTTCCCACCCCGATTGATAAATACACAATTAAAAATTACACCTGGGTGTCTTTTGCAGAAGTTTAAAGATGCTATAGCTCCTTGCTATAGCATATATGAAATCTAACACCAAAATTCCTAAATTTAAGTATACATTTTTATTTTTTAAAATGTAAAATCCATCATGTCAAATATTTTTAGTCTATTATTGTAAATACATACACCCAATATTAATATTATCCATCCATGATCTGTACCGCTTATCATCACTATGGTCGCAGGGGTGCTGGAGCCCATCACAGCCATCTTCCGGCAGTGGGCAGGGGACACCCTGAACTGGTCACCAGCCAGTCGCAGGGCACTCAGAGACAAACAACCATTTACCCGCCCTTTCACACTTAGGGGCAATTTGGACCGGCCGATTAACCTGACATGCATGTTTTTGGAATGTGGGAGGAAACCAGAGTACCCACGCAGGCACGAGGAAAACATGCAAACTCCACACAGGGAGGTTGTGGTAGCTGGAATTAAACCCTGGACCTCGATGGGGCTGCATGCTAACCACCCATCCGCCATGTCCTGATTAATATTATACATATTACAATTTTACTAGAAAGCACCTTACAGTGCCACTAGGGTTACCATACACAGAATAAAACTGTGATATCATTATAAACTGACAATAAATACAATTAGTGCTATTTTGGTCACTTTCCAGTTTGCACAAGTTTTTCTGAATTGATTTAATTGTGGTGGAAACAAATTCAACTGTCGTTCTGCTTTTTTTTTTCATATTGCACAGTTGATTGACACTATAAGAGATTCATCTCAGTGAAGGAAAATAAATATTGAAGGGAAAAAAGCCTCCATGATCGTTTTATAATCAATATTGTTTTTCATAATTATGATGTAACAGATGTGTCATAGATTAATGCAGGCACCTTGAGAGTGTTTATTTCTACCATGTGTGTCCTAAACTCAAATGAGTTAGACACCCCTGGTTTACATGATGTTAATCATATGAGCTATATATAGAGAATTTGAGTGCATGATGAATACACGTTCCTGGCAAGTGGCCGATGGTTTCACTAAATATAATGGAACAAAGGCAAATTTGTGGACATATCTTGTGTTTTCCAAATTACTCAAGTGTGCACCACGGCTTTTGCACACATTGATGATTTATTATTTACATTTCAATTATTAGTTAATTTGTCAGAGACAATGTGATCATACCTACTTACAAATAAAACGTTTACGGCTGATATTGAGGATGTAAACTTTTAAGAATATTAATTTAAAATTTCTGTACCATGTGTGTGCATTGTATTCTATTAAATTACATTTACATCGTCACATTGGAATCTGGTGTTTTTGTGCTATATTCATTGGAAAATGTTAATCTCAGAGCACAAAATAAACAAGTGTAATATTGGTTAAACATATTTTGTGCACTTATCTTCTCTAATTTATATTCCCTCTGATTTATATTACAAGTGTAAAAATAAGTTGTTGGTTTTTTCAATTTAATTTTTTTCTATGACGATTTTTTCAAACATTTCTCCATAGGGAGAGAATCTAGACCTGGCCATCTACAAACACGAAGTCGAGGCTCGGATCGGTGATGGTGTATGTTCAGTGAAGACGCTGACCCATAATCATTTGTACTGTGAACCACCAGCAAAGCAGCCGTCAGTTAGCACCAGCCAGGATAAGGAAATTACAGACAGCCTGCCTGAGTTCACTGTAAGTAACCAGCACAGTTCTCTGTCTCCACGCTTGCACACCTAAACTGTTTTTTTTTTTTTTTGATTTTATGAATTTATAGATATGTAACATAGGGATGTCAAACTCAGTTCGGCTCTGGGGCAGGATTCAGACTTTCTGTTCTCGGGCGGGCCGGACCAGAAAAAGAATGTCAAACTCCAAATGTTTAGCTATTTATTTTCAGTATTATGTTTTATCAGCGTATGAGTATGGATGTTAAGACGGGACTGTATGAGAGTGTGATTGTGCCGACTGTGTTGTATGGTGCAGAGACTTGGGGCCTGAATGCAGATTTGAGAAGGAAATTAAATGTTTTTGATATGAAGTGTTTGAGGAGTATGTTAGGAGTGACAAGATTGGATAGATTGAGAAATGAAATTGTGAGAGACAGAACTGGAGTAGTAGTGGAACTGAGCAAGCGTGTGGATAAGAGAGTACTCGGTTGGTTTGGACACATGGAGAGGATGGATGAGGAGCGAATGTTGAAGAGGATCTACAGAGCAGAAGTAAATGTAAGGAGACCAAAAGGAAGGCCGCGATTGACATGGATGGATGGTGTTATGAGTGCACTGTAAGAAAGCGGTCTAAATCTAGTGGAAGCTAGAGCTCTTGTTGGTGATGGGAATGAGTAGAGAGGTGCTGTAAAAGGATAGTGGGATGTTTAGACGTGTTCTAAGGGATGGGCAGGGCACCTGTATGATGCAGCAGGGGTAAACCAGTGAAAGCTGTCGGGCCCTGCTGTTGAACAGAAGAGTGTGTTGTGTCACCATGGCCCGAGTGACACGGCCGCTTTCTTGTGTCCAGTTTCATCTGGAGGGAGGAAAGCATGACCAACTTGGGTGCCGAGGTGCTTAACGTTTGGGCATTTGGGTTGGCCATGGTCCAAAAAACTTGGTGTGTTTTTTTGCTACTTTTTCCTTTTTTTTTATTTTCTTCGTTTTTGAATGTGTTTGTCTTGCTGTCGGTCACACCTCTTAAGGGATATGACCAGGGTAGATAGATATGTTTTATCAATTGGCCTACGTTGGTAACCTGCCATAATATTATCACGACGGATGACAAGGGATCTTTTCTAAACATAATAAATACATACCTGCCAACATTACTGCTTTACGCGTGAGACTACTGAATTTCGCCCCTAAAAACGTCTACTGCTTTTTAAAAAAAAGAACAAAAAAAAAACACTTTTTCAAATTTTAACAATAAAAAAATATTTCTAGACTTAATACTAGTATTTTATTCTATGTCAGCGCTTTTTAGGGCAGCGAGGCTAAGTCTTTGTGCGTGAATAAGCCGCTCCAATGATTGCATTAAATTTACGCTTTGGTAAACATTTGCCCTTTCCAGTTTTGAACGAGTACATTTTTTGTTTTTTTCCCAAGATTCTGCAGATTGATTGTGTTTTGCACATAAAAATGGATTGCGCGATAAAATCTACTGCTTTTTAAATGTCTAAGTGTTGACATGTATGGATTTATTCACAAACAGTGGGGAAAGATTTTCATGTTTGGCATTGAATTGGTTAACGGGTTTATTTTAACAGTTAGGTAATTGCAGTTATACAGCTGAACCAACTCCCCATGCTATCCAAACTCAACAGTGCAAACTCACTCTTGTGTTTTATTTTAGGTAAGAATGGGCAACATGAACTTCTCTTTGGGTAAAGTTCAGTTTGACAGCAATGCCGTGTCCATATTCCCCTTGGAGGCCCAGGTGGGAGTTGGGGTCGGAGCGTCTATTGTGGTTCTGATTGTATTCATTATAGTCCTCATTTACAGGTATACAATCAAATGCAATTTTGTTAACAGCTTCTCTTACAAGTCACTGTATCCATGCATTTTTATAGGTTAAACACACTTGCTATTTTACCTGGCAGCCTGGACTTACTGTTAATCGGATGTACTTGTTTTTTTTACCAGGAAGAAGAGCAAACAGGCAATGAGGGACTACAAAAAGGTCCAGATTCAGTTGGAGAATCTTGAGACCAGTGTACGAGACCGCTGCAAGAAAGAGTTCACAGGTATGGATTTTCATATTCAGTGTGGTTTTAAAATGTCCTAATTTGTATTTTTCTCCAATCAGACCTAATGACAGAGATGATGGACATGTCCAGTGATTTGGTGGGTTCTGGTATTCCCTTTCTGGAATACAAGTCCTACGCGGAGCGCATTTTCTTTCCAGGCCACCAGGAGTCACCACTGAGACAAGATTTGGATGTCCCTGAAAGCAGAAGACAAACTGTAGAGCAAGGACTTGTGCAGTTGTCTAATCTGCTCAACAGTAAATTGTTTCTCACCAAGGTTAGCATCAACAGTTCGTGCATCAACAGTTCGTGCTTCAACGTTTTAGTAACATTTATGTATTGTCTTTTTTAATAATTCACCGATTTACTTTCGTGGCAACATCGAGTGACCACAATACATGTAATGGAACTATCATAATGGTTATTTGAGCTGTGTCTTTCACACGTCTTGGGTCTTCCCACAATATTCCTAGCCACATTGGAAAGAGACATTTACTTTTGACCAGGGGAAAGTGTAAATTTAATGAGAAGTGGCTGTCTGACGAAGGTTTTTTGTCATGTCAAAAGCTGTGCCTGGCAATGTTTACGCGGCACGATGTATTGTGTGCAAGAATTTTTTTTTATTGTTTCAACTGTGATGTTTTTTTTTTTGTAGTTGTAGTTGAATTGGTCTTAAATTTCATTTTCAAGGGCAAAAAAAAGTCTTAAAAAGTCTTGAATTTAACTTCCCTTCAGCTGTAGGAACCTTGTTTTAGCCTTTTCTTTTGCTTTTTTAATAGCTAATTGCGATTCAACACAGTTGCTCGCAACGCCCGGCAACCTAAAGGCATATGGAAATCCAACAAACACACTATATTATGTGCTATTTTGAGAAATGACAAAAGACCCAAAATGTGTAAAAATAAGGGATCTAACTATTATAGACACTATTTATACTATGCTGCCCTCTAGCGTTATGTGAAAATAGATTTTCATAAACAGTACATTTGGGAATAATATGAATCAGCAGTGGGCAAACTGCAGTCCGTTAGCCACATGTAGTCAGTATTTTTAACCCAGCCCACAAAACAAAAACGCTAAACATTATGTTTTACATAAAATGGTTGAAACAATATTTACTAATAAAAATTGGAGATTTTGTGCCAGTCTTTTGCCCAGTTTCCTTTCATGTGTCTCCCGCTGATTTTTTTTTATGAAGCACCAATTTGTACGATGTTTAAGAAACAAGGCCAACATTTGTATAGCTTGCTATATTTTTGCTATACTTGATCATTTGTTCTATCAAGTATTTCATTTATTTATTAAGAGATATATCAGTTTACGTGCTTAGAAAAACTTCTGAACAAGCCTTATAGCATTTTCAATACATATTATCAATTTTGATGCTTAAAAAAGGAGCATAATAGACCGTACTTAATTTTTTCAATTTATAGTGTTTCAAAACCAATTTGATGAAATGGTTTATTCATATGCAAGAAAAAAAAATATGCACATGTCGACATCTGCCTGTTTATTTATAAATGCACTTTATTACTAATATTCTCCAAAGGATTATGTCTTTTTTTTTTTTTTTTTTTTTTTTCATGAATGGAATCAAAAAAAGGAAAGAAATACTAGAAATTTGAGATACATATTTTGTATTGATAATATTAGAAGAAATGGATAGGTCTCCATTTTCTTTTTCCTTGTGTGATGCCAAGGTATCTGATTTGAGACTGTATCGACAGAATACACCATACAAAAAAAATGAAATCAATTTATTTTTTTCCTCCTGGCCCTTCTGTCAAATTCCTGAACCCTGATGGTTGGTAAAAAAGTTAATATTTTGATTACTGAAAATGTTGCGGCTAGTAACATGTTTATTTTTTTTCTTAATAGATTTTATATTATGCTTGTGAATATGTGGGAGTTCTTGATTAATCTAGTACGTGAGTGTGAGTGGAATGAAATAAATGCAAACCTTCACCACGCCACTTTTCTTTTCTGGCAGTTTATTCACACGCTGGAAGCCCAGCAGACATTTTCCCCAAGGGACCGGGCTTTTGTTGCCTCTTTGCTGACTGTGGCCCTCCATGGTAAACTGGAGTACTTCACTGACATCTTGAAGACTCTCCTGAATGATCTGGTAGAGCAATATGTTGCCAAAAACCCAAAGCTGATGCTGAGACGGTCAGAAGATTGGCAAAGCTATCTTATTTTCTTTTGTTGAAATAGCATTGTCAAGTAACAATTATTATTCTGTTTCAGAACTGAATCAGTGGTTGAGAAGCTTTTGACAAACTGGATGTCCATTTGTCTGTTTAACTTTTTGCGGGTACGTACCATGTAGATATGTTTCATGTTTCAGAATCCAAAAATGTGTCTCCTTTTTAAAGGACATATTTAAGATGCAACTTATTGTTTTTGTCTCATATTCTCAATAGATTGATAGACATCTAGTCAAGTCAAGTCACATTTATTTATATAGCCCTTAATCACAAAAATGTCTCAAAAGACTGCACAGGATTACAATTACACCATTACCTGATCTTAAACCAACATGCGGGCAAGGAAAAACTCAAAACCTCAGCGTGAGGAGAAAAGAAACCTTGAGAAGAGGCCTCACAAGTGATAATTCCCCTTCCAGGATGACCAGGGTGGAATAGATTTAGCATTGAGTTACAGTACACAAACAATAGTAAACATAAATAAAAGAGAGCACTAGGTAAACATCTCCCCTTATGAGCCAAAAAGAAAATGGATTCTCGCTCAGTGCAATCGTCAAAACGTCTCAAAATATACACCTGATTCTTTCTGACATTATTAACCCACCATAATTCTTCTTGGGCAGGAATCAGCAGGAGAGTCCTTCTACATGCTGTTCAGGGCAATAAAGCATCAGGTGGACAAGGGACCTGTGGATGCTGTGACAGGAAAAGCAAAGTACACCTTGAATGACAACCGGCTGCTGCGGGAGGATGTCGAGTACCGCAGCCTGGTCAGAAAACACACTTAAAGCATCATTAACAAAAGAGTGCACACTCGGTTTGCCCTTATTGTCGAATTTTCAACAGCGAAGATCTTAATATGGGAAAATGTGTCCTGTGAACTTTCACATTCATAAGCCATATCTAAGAGGTGCCCCAAAGCCATTTTGGAACAGTAGTCTAATAGCGCGGTACTTGTATAGAGAAAGAATTCTCAAAACAGATATTTTGACAAACAAAGACCTGAATAGGGTGTGAAACCATGAGAGAAACACATCTTGTGAGGTTTTAAATGGGTTGGACACATTTATGAGATTCTCAAAGGCCAATTTGGCTTAGGGATATAAACAATCAGCTGCACTTTTAAAAGGATTGTTTTGAAAAGATTCATCTGAAATTTCGGTTCAAAAGACTCACACGCTAAGCATTGGAGTGAAAAGTATGGTGTTATAGTATAAATTTATACATGATCACATTTAGACTTTTTTGGGGGATATTGATACACAGGAGGGGATTCCCAGCCCCCTCGCTCAACCCTACAGATGTGTTGCAACATCTAGTTAGAAGTCATTAAATGACCAAACGCCCCAATTCCAAACCTGATGCCGAGCACCAAGCAGGGAGGCAATTGGTAGCAATGTTTTAAGTCTGAGGTATGACCTGGCCGAGGCTAGAACCAGCAACCTCCCAGTCTCGGGGCGGGCGCCGTACCCCCAAGGCCACCGAGCTGGTAATATATATAAAATAATTAATAAGAGCATTACTAATAAAATGTGTAGATTGATGCCCCTCTTGTTCTCAGTTTCCATTCATAGCCCTCCCCTCGTTTAAAAAAGAGTTTTTATGAACCAATAATGTGTCGTGTATTTTGGTATCATATTTTACTTATCACTAGTTATGTTCCACCTCGGTTTCAGATGTTAATCGGGCCAAGCCAAGTATTTAAGTGAAAAATATGGCGACTGCAACAAAGAAAGCAATGGAGGTCAGGCTCATTTGCTTTCGTGCATATCTAGGCCCTCTACCAAAACGAGAACACCTCTTCCACCAAGAGGCTTACTGTCTTCTTGACCATTTTATCTTCTTGATTGTGAAAGTGAAAGAACAGAGTTAGCACTTCCTTCAAAGAGGGCAGCTGCTTTCACATCATTGGCTGGGGCTTCAGCAGGCCAATGAGTCAGACCTCCTTTTCCTCACTTATTGCATTCGCAGTCGCCATACTTCTCACTCCAATACATGGCTTGGTCCAAACAATATCTGAAACTAAGCTGAAACAAAATTAATGATAAATAAATTATGATACTAAAATACTGTTTACCACACATGTGACTCGCTGGATTTTTCGATGACTTGCACCGATCCGAGGCTTTGGAACCCACATTTCAAATGCACTTTCTGAAATGAAAATAAAGCACTGTTCTGTTCGCATATATTTCCGGGCCAAATTGGCCTTGGGGCGCCTCTTAAATATGTCCATCCAACTGAAACTTTTTAGGATGTGTTTTATCATGGTTTCAAGCCATATTCAGGCCATCGCTCGTGGAAATATTTATCTTGGCAATGCTCCCTACGCACAGTATAAAGTGCATCCTGATGTACACTGTTGATTGATATGTTGCAGGAGTGTTATGATCCAATCTGATTAACTATTGTCTTGACTGAGCCTAAATTCACACATCATGTTCCTCATCTCATCTCATCTCATCTCATCTCATCTCATCTCATCTCATTAGCCGCATCGCTTATCCTCAGTAGGGTCGCGGGGGTGCTGGAGCCCATCCCAGCAATCATCGGGCAGTGGGCAGGGGACACCCTGAACTGGTTGCCAGCCAATCGCAGGGCACACGGGGACACTCACTCGCTCATTCACACCTAGGGACAATTTGGACCAGCCAATTCACCTGAAATGCTTGTTTTTGGAATGTGGGAGGAAACCGGAGTGCCCGGAGGAAACCCACGCAAGCACGGGGAGAACATACAAACTCCGCACAGGAAGTCTGGAGCTGGATTTGAACCCACGCAGGAGGTTCCCATGACATGAACTGTGCCGCACACGCGCTAACCACTTCGCCGCCGTGCTGCCCACATCATGTTCCTGACAATTTCAAACTTTGTTTTAGAATAGAATAGAATATACATTTATTATCATTGTTACAAAATGAGTTGAACATATTGTGAGAACAAAATTGGGCGTGGCACTCCAGTTACACATTTAGACTGTCGTAAGATAAAAGATAAAAAGAATTCGGATCTATATGAATACAAAATATTTACACAAGAAAGTGTGGCCACATAAAGTTTGAACTATGGGTATTTATTGTTTTATCCATGCAGATTCTAAATGTTGTGACGCCAGCTGCTTTTGCTATTGGAGGAACTTCTACTCAGACGGTACCTGCCAAGGTCCTGGATTGTGACACAATCACCCAAGTCAAGGAGAAACTTTTGGACCAAACTTGGAAAGGGACAGCCGTCTTCCGGAGGCCTCATGCCGACTCTTTACACCTTGGTAAATTTTTATTGGTTTTCTTTATCATATATTTATAAATTATATTTATTGGTTTTAAGAAAACAAGACCATAACTATATTAGTTATAACGATTTTGCCTGAAACCAATTACCTATAGTAATCATTGTTATATTATTGCTAATTAATAAGAATCAAAACTTTTTTTATTTTGCGTACAAATAAACTAACTGTGCCATAATTTACATTTTTTTCAAGTATATATTTACTCATTTGAAGTATTATTTTTCTAATTTTGTCAGGAAATATCTTTTAACGTTTGTCATGTCAGATAATTTTCTGACAATGGGGTGAAAAATCTATTTCCAGCAAAGGCATAATGTGATAAAAAATGTTTCTTTTTTTTGTGATCTTTGTCACTTGTCGGCCTGCAATGCTCTTTGAGGTGCAAATGGGGCCCAAATTATGTGAGTGGAACATAGGTAAAGGAAAAAAATGACTGAATTGAGTATACAAAACCCAGTATTATGGCTGGTTTTATTGTTTTCAAAATGGGAATAGGTAATCATCGTTTTAAATTGCGCTAAAGATTTTGTTCTAAAATGTCGAACTATGGTGTTAGACAATAAGACCTTAAGGTACCCTCTTTATAATTTTTTGAATAATGCACTCCATCATTTTAATAGGTTCCCAAAAAATTCGAAAAAGGAAAACAAAATACTAAATGCATCCACATTATCATCTAATATGCATTTGTTTACTTTAGTTCCTTTTTCTAATTTACAAAAGACTTTTGGCGGCTCTACCTCAGTGATGTAAATGTACCTATTTATATAGCGCTTTTCAAGTCACTGAAGACCTCTCAAAGCGCTTTATAATGTGCTTCACATTCACCCACCGATAGCAGGGTCAACCATGCAAGGCAACTACCTGCTTATTCAGTGTCTTGCCCAAGAACGCTTCGACATATAACACGGATGAGCCAGGAATCGAATCTGCGACGTGTGCAAATCGTTTCAATTTGCACATGCTTTCATGGGATTGGCATAATTTAATGTGATTATTACTTTTTACCCAGAGTGGCGCTCAGGTGTGGCTGGTCACCTCATCCTGTCTGATGAAGACCTTACATCAGTTGTGCAAGGATCATGGAAGCGCCTCAACACATTGCAACATTACAAGGTTAGTTTTACATAAATATTCTGCAAATTCACAACAATCTAACGTGACCTGACTAAATACAGTTGGCAAATATCGGGAAATGGAGTTACATGTATTAAGCTTCCAGTTCTTAATGCCAACTCAGCGCCGTGAATCGTTTGTTTTCCGCCATGTGGTTGTGCAGGTCCCTGATGGAGCCACTGTTGCCCTCATTCCCAGAAGCATCAAAAATCACCTCCATGACAGCCACGATTACATGCCTGGAGAGAGTAAGTCTGTTTCTATCCATTAATAGTGGGATATTATAAAATACACCTGGATGCTGTCAGCGTGGAAAATAAATAATAAGCAGGTAACCACACGAGGTCGCTGTTTGGCCATTTAAGTCATCTGGGTAAAAACAGTGCAAATGGTGCTGCAGAATGCGATTTCCACGCAGACTTTTAATTCTACGTGACGTTTGACACCTGACTAAACTGTCAAAATTATATGTATAGATAAATGATTTCACTAGTGATAAACCACTACAAATGTGTTAAGATAGCTATTTGCCTGATGTGATTCCATCACGCTTATTGTATTTTTCGGATTTTCGTGCAATATTTTAGTTGTTGAATTGTCTAAGTACCTTTTTGGGTTGCATTTAATCAGAGACTCCTATGCTGGATGATGGTGAGGAAGGAGGTGTTAAGCTGTGGCATTTGGTGAAATCCAATGAGGAGTCGGAGCTTCCCAAACGCAGGAGGGGCAGCATGAGGGAAAAGGGCGGTGAGCGGGCCAAGGCCATCCCTGAAATTTACCTTACACGACTTCTCTCCATGAAGGTAAGCCAATAAGGAACCCTTATAGCAGAGATATCAAACTTGGTTTGGATGAGGGCCAGGTCCAGACTGTGTCCTTCAGGCGGCCCGGATCGCTTTGTTTTTAGTATTCTGCTTTATCATGCAGCCTACTTTAGTACCCTACATATTTTAATCACGGATTAGAAGGGATCTTTTCTAAGCATAACCTAATATTTACAAACAATGGGATTAATAGACATTCCCTTTTCTTTGAATGCATTAATTTATTTGATTTAACAGTTGGGTGAATTTTGTTTTACACAACAATCCACTTCATTACGCTATGTAAACTCAAGTGGGAGCTATGAAAAACATATAATATTTACCTTAATTGTCATACTCATTTGAAATGCATACAAAAAGAAATTAAAAATAAAAGAGCTGGACTTACTAAAGTTGAGAGTATATTCTCCCTCGTCCATCGCCTGAAGTGGAACTGAGGGGGCCAAGCTGAGTGGGCCCAGCTCTTAACCGACCCTAAAAGCAACTATTTCCCACCTTAGTCCTTAGTGACTCATCCCCCTTTGCGAATCGCGGTTTGGCTTCAGAACCTAATCCCAGTCGCCGGGTATGCAACACAAGGGTTTAAAGTCTGCACTATATCTCTAGATGGACACATCACGTTTCGAATTTTATCTTTTGCTGGACGTCTTACACATTTATTGCCTCCAGCACACAGAGGGAGCATTTATTTAAAAACTTTTGACAAAAATGACCCAGAGACTCACTTCTTTTTTTTTTTGACATACTTAGGAATGTAAGTCATCCAATGGGCCCTGAAGAGTGTAAACCTAAAGTTTCTAAAAGCCATGTAAAAATGTTATGAACAACAATGATTTTTCATCCAGACACAGCATGGTAAAGTGGTTACAATTGATTTTCAGTAAAACCAAAGTCAGATCTGTTCTGTTTTCAGCCCGTGCACACCATTGCTGACTGAAATGTTTGATGTATAGTACTTTCTTTTGGGTTGACTCTTACAGGGCACATTGCAGAAGTTTGTTGATGATTTATTCACGGCCATCCTCAGCACCAGTCGTCCTGTTCCTCTTGCTGTCAAATACTTTTTTGACTTGTTGGATGATCAAGCCCTACAGCACAACATCAGCGACCCGGAAACTATCCATATATGGAAAACCAACAGGTGATAAGAGATCTGATATAATTTAATAAGTCTTTATTGAATGCTCATCCCCCTGAGATTTGATCTGCAACCTCAGTGGAACTGTTTAAATCTTCTGTTCTATAGCATATCAAAAACCTATATTTATGTTGACAATAGCTGTGTATAATTTGTCATTGCAACATCCATTGCAGCCTGGTCATCCTTGAAGGGGGATTACCTCATGTGCGGTCCCTTCTCAAGGTTTCGTCATTTTCCTCATGTTGAGGTTTTTGAGTTTTTCCTTCCCCTCATGTAGGTTTTAGATCAGGGCATGGTGTAATAATAGTCTCTCATTTGCAATAATCTGTGTTCTGTGCAGCCCTTTGAGACTCTTTGTGATTAAGGGCTATACAAATAAACATGACTTAATGCATTGTTGCAAAAAAACCTGAACACAGACTCTTAAATTGCAATGGATTAACCATAAATCAAACGGCAAATGCACATTTTTGGATTGAGATTTTTATTCTTTTTCCACTGCTCTTCGTTTACAAAATTATAATGTGTTTAAAAATCAACAGATTTGCTGAGCGATTGACAAAACAGAAGGAAAAATGGGGCTGACGGTAAAAAGCCATAGCTTATCTAGGTCCTGTCCCCTTGACAATCAAAACTATTTTCACAGTAATCATGTAATGTAATCAGATTTTTGTAACAATGGATTTTATATAACATAAATCACATCTTATGATCACACACGACAGATAAACTTATACGTGTATATATGTATATATATATATATATATATATATGAGTTTTTTTGTTTTCCTTTCCCTTTTTTGTTTTCATTTCGTTGACTCATTTTAATCATTTTTCTTTGAAATTCCCCCCCATCTTTGAACACGCCTCAATTTGGTGTTCGATTAATCCGTACAAATAGAGCCAAAAGTCAATCTTGATTCGATAAAACCAGTTTAGCTGGTCTGTCACTCAGCAGTTTCCATTTTGACGTCAAGGACCTCGAACTTGTTATCACATTTGTTGTAGAGGTTAACTTTCAGCTTGTTCAAGGCGTTTGAGCACGTTTGCCAGGTTCGGCGAGTCGGTTGGCCAGGGAGGCATCACGGCGTTGAAGTAAGGCCTTAGTCGTGCCTGTTTGATCTCTGAGCTCTGTCTCTGTTCAGACATTTTCCTCAGCCATTTCAACAAACTCCATTTACAAACACAAAAGAAATTCCTCTGATAAGCATGAAAAACAGCAGGTAAACATCTTCAATGTCCTCGATGTCCAGTTGTGTCAAACACAGTATTTATTATTACAGTAATGGAGATTAAATTCGCTTGGGTATTTTCCTGAAGGGCAAGGTTTTTCCATTATTTTAAGCTGTTTCGGTAGAATATATCCTATCCATTGCACCTAATTCTCCATTTAGAAAATCCATTTTGGAAACACTGATCTTGTCATTGGAACAGGAGAATATCAGGCGAACAGAAGCGAGTCCATTGTCTGAGCTCTGTGCAGCGCTTAGCACAGGTATAACATACAGTGATAAGACTTTGCCTTGGTCTTGCTTTAACAATCACGTATTGTGCGTGTTTGGTCAAGTTGGACCTTGATAAAGTACACTCAGTAATATAACATAGACAATAGCAATTGTTGACCTTGTTTGGAGCTATAAAATGAGGTTTTGTGTGTGAAGAGTCAATATATATTGATTCTAGTATAATATTTTTTGGTTTGAACAAATTTATTGAAACTAAAAACAGAAAACAATCATGACAATCTCAACAGCAATTAAGCACATTCACAATATTATATTCCAATATTACGTTTTTAACAGCAAACACAAAGTGAGGTTTGAACAAACCTTCTCGAAAATCAAACATATTCACAATTTCATTATATAACATCTTTGTTAGTGTCAATAGATCCGTCCAGACCAAAGTCGATTGTCCTCGGTCTGAACAAATCCACCGACACCAACAGCAGCAAAACACAGCCATCAAGCATATACCCTTTAATTTGTCTTGCTTTATAGTTTCTCTGAAAGATGAAAAGGCTTGAGAAGTCCTTTAAGTCTTTGTCTAAGCTTTGCCACAGTGTTGGTCCATGGCAAACAATGCAGTAAGAGCTGAATGTTTTCTCTGAAAGTAGAGTTGTAGGTTTGCAGGGAAGCTTCTGTTTGCAGCTTTTTACATCATCTGGGTGGTTAGATATTTGATTACATTTTCCTCTATGAATAAATTATGTGTACAGTATGTGCCCTATAAGTAGATTTAAAAATGATTATTGTTTTTTTATTTCTTGAATAGTGAATTTAAGGTTGAGGGATGTGTTAAATAATGTAGTATTTTTTTTTTTTGGTTTGAACAAATTTATTGACACTAAAAACAGAAAACAATCATGACAATCTCAACAGCAATTAAGCACATTCACAATATTATATTCCAATATTACGTTTTTAACAGCAAACACAAAGTGAGGTTTGAACAAACCTTCTCGAAAATCAAACATATTCACAATTTCATTATATAACATCTTTGTTTTTTTTTTTGTTTTTTTTTTTGGTTTGAACAAATTTATTGACACTAAAAACAGAAAACAATCATGACAATCTCAACAGCAATTAAGCACATTCACAATATTATATTCCAATATTACGCTTTTAACAGCAAACACAAAGTGAGGTTTGAACAAACCTTCTCGAAAATCAAACATATTCACAATTTCATTATATAACATCTTTGTTAGTGTCAATAGATCCGTCCAGGCCAAAGTCGATTGTCCTCGGTCTGAACAAATCCACTGACACCAACAGCAGCAAAACACAGCCATCAAGCATATTCACATTTTTTTTATATTTGACAATATGACGTGACGATATGACGTTTTAACATTTTTTCCTGACATTTTCAACATCAATGAAACAATTTCAGAATTATTTTCTTTTAACAGTAGTTAACCAGCGTGTAAAAGGCAATACTATTGTGCAAGGGCATAGCTCTGCCATCCCACCCTCCCAAGCAGCATTCTTCCAGTCCTCTGTGTGGGTCCTTTCCATTCTGCGTGGGTCCTCTCCCTTCTGGGTTCCAATACCTAGGCCGTTGCTGCCGGGACTCCCACAGTGTAGCTCCGGCTCCCCCCTCCGGGTGGGTACAGACGAGTCTTCTTTATGGCTGCGTCCTAGGCCCGCCGCTCGCAGATTGTATGGTATCTGCAGCCATTTGGAGCACAGCCACGGGGGGGATCTGCCTGCACCTCCATACCAGCAGGTTTCTGGAGGTCCAGATGGCGTCCTTGATGGCGGCGAGAGTGAGCCAGTCCCTGGCAAAGTCGTTCAGATGCCTCCTCGACCGACTCACCCCGTAAAGCACGTACTGTGCATCAGGGACCTCTCCTGCTGGCAAGTCCGGGAACTTTCCTAGTTGTTCGGCCATTGTCCACAAGACCTTGGCAGCGCTGCACTCACAAAAAAGGTGCCTCACCGACTCCTGGGCGCCACAGCCAGGTCGAGGGCACGTCGAAGTCGCTGACATTCCTCTGTGGTGCATTACAGCTCTGACTGGGAGAACTTCATGAGCCACCATCCATGACAAGTCTCGTAGTCTGTTTGGGAGGGCAGGATGATTGACGTTGCTCCAAACCGTTGTGGATTCGCCAAACGCAAGCCCCCGCACAGGGCTTACTGTAGCTCGCTCTTGCACAATAGCAATAAGGGCCCTGTGGTTTTGTAAAGTGTGACATTCTTGTGTTTCCAAATCAAACTTCTTCAAAAAATCCCGGATAAAGAGATGTGTTGGTGGCAAGTTAAACGAAACTGGAATCAAACGATTGTCTGGTACAAGCTTTAGCTTCCGCAAATATGAGCCCATCCAAAAACGGGTCATTGCTTGACTTTTCGGGTTGTTGGGTGGGCCCACAGCGTTTTGGAAGTGGAGAGAGACATATTTGCTTCCCAGGAAAAGCTGGAGGTCAGGCACTCCTTTCCCCCCTTTTTCCTTTTTCTTTTTCATTGTATCTCTTTTTATCCTTTCCCACTTTGAGCCCCAGACAAAGCGAAAGATGGCTCGGTCCATTTGTAACAGCACGTTTCTTTTAGGCATAAAAATTAAACTGATTGACAAAAGCATTGGGAGGATGATCGCTTTGATGATTAGGACCTTCCCCTCTATTGTCAGTTTTCTTAGTGACCAAAAAACAAGTTTTTGCTTAACTTTCCTTGTCACGTCATCCCAGTTGGTCTCGCCTCCTCCATCCACATTGAATTTTATCCCTAGGATTTTCTGGTCTGTCTTTAACACCGTCAGCGGGAGTCCTGCCTTTTCTGTCTCTTTCCACATTCCATAAAACTTCACTTGTGATTTTTCTCTATTTAGCCTTGACCCAGACGCCCTCCCAAACAGGTCAGTCAAGTCAAGGGCTCTTTCAACAGATGCGCGGTCAGTACACAAAATATTAAAATCATCCATGTACAAAACACACTTGGTAATTTGTCCCCCACTTCCTGGGATATTGATGCCTTCGACAAATCTATCTTTTCTTAACATTTGTGCCAAAGGTTCAATGCAAAGAACATAGAGAAGGGGAGACATAGGGCAACCTTGACGTACACCGCAGTTGATCTCGATTGCTTCCGATAAATTCCCGTTAATCATGAATTTGCTGTAGATGTCTCGGTATAGCAGTCCTACCCAATTGATGTATTTTTGGGGAAAACCACATTTTTGCAATACCCTGAAGAGGTATTGGTGCGAGACTCGATCAAAGGCTTTTTCAAAGTCTAGGTTTAGGACCGCTAGTCGCATGTTTCTGTCTCTTGCATAACAAATGGTGTCACGGATCAGCATGAGACTGTCGCTGATCTTCCTTCCCACAATGGCACAGGTTTGGTCTGGATCAACCAAGTCTCCCAAGACAACAGACATTCGTGTTGCTAGAAGCTTGCTGAAAATTTTACAGTCCACGTTTAAAAGCGTTATGGGTCGCCAGTTTTTTAAGTCAATTTTGTCTCCTTTTTTGTGCAATAGAGTAACTATCCCGATTCTGAAACTGTCTGGCATATGGTCTCGACTGGAAAATTCGTTAAAAACAGTTAACAGATCTGGTGCTAAAATATCCCAAAAAGTCCGGTAAAATTCGAGGTTGAGTCCGTCCTCCCCGGGTGATTTGCCTTTTTTCATAGTCTTTATGCAATCATTCAGTTGGTCTTGGGTAAAGTCTGATGTTAAAAAGGGGTCTTGACGCACTGATCTTGAAATATGATCTAATACATGCCCCATTTCATTCTCATATGTTTCTTTCTTTTCAAATAATTTTTTGTAGTAGTCTTCGACCAATCTGGTTATTTCACTACATTCCTTTGTTATTTGCCCGTTTTCGTTTTGAAGTTTAAAAATCCCCTCATTTTTGCCCATAATTTTTTTAAAAAAGTAGCGTGTACATTTTTCCCCTTCTTCTATTTCTCTTTCTCTGCTTCTTATTATGATGCCTTTGCTCTTTATTTCCGCCAAAGCGTTTAGTTCTTGTTTGATCTCTTTGATTTCATCATTAAAGTCCATCCCCTTTTCTGTTAGGATGAAATAGCGTTGGAGTCTTCTTTGTAGTCCTGACATGCGTTTCATCTCTTTGAGTTTCTTGTTTTTCCCTGCATTTTTAAAAAAGGTCTGTGTTCGTTTCTTTGTCATTTCCCACCATTGTGCTCGTGAATCATACGAGTCTTGAAGGGTCTGCCAGTCTTTGTACAGCTCCCTGTATTGTGCGGCTAGAGCCTCATCCTCCAGCAGGGAGCAGTTTAACTTCCACAAACCCTTCCCAACAGTCATACCTGAAGGAAATGAGAAAGAGCAGGACAGTAGCAAGTGATCCGAAAAAAAAACTGGAATTAATCTTGCATCACTCTGTGCTAAACCCCTCGTAAAGATGTAGTCTATTCGAGAGGCTCTGGCATTGTCACTACTGAACCAGGTGAAGCCCTCCTCTCCTGGATGTATGGATTTGAAACAGTCCACCAGTTTAAATGTCCGGCACATGTCTTGTAATAAAGTTGATGTTTTATCTACTTTAAACTCCTCATCATTCCTCTTTCTATCCTTCCTACTTAGGATGCAATTAAAATCTCCTCCCACGATTAGTGGTTGATGGCCTAGCATATGCGACTGGATGTCCTCTAAAAGTTCGTACCTGAGTTGTCTGTCGGCATGGCCGTATATGTTAATGAGGTTAAAATCATTCCCTATATAAGAAAGTCTTGCTAAGATTGCGCGTCCGTCTCTTATCACAGTACTCCCCTTTATGATGAGTTGAGGGTTGTTTATTAAAATGGCTACCCCATCGTTACGGTTTTCATTCGAGCCACTCCATAATGACGGATATGGCCAAATCTCTTCCCACTGTTTATAATTTTTTAGAAAGGGGATGCAGCATTCCTGTAGTAAAAACACATCCGTTCTGATAGTTTTTAAGAACGATAAAACACTGTGAGCCTTAACCTTTGATCTCACACTTCTCACATTGATAGTAGAGAATGTAATGTTCATAATTGTTGTTAAAGTATTTAAACTAGTTAGACAAAACCGGGGGATCTGAGTCCATTCTTTGGTGATCATCGAGATCATCGAGAGTGTCACCTGTGTCAGACACATCACTTAAGAGTAGTACCTCATTTTGAGACTCACCGGGGAAAACTCTGGGACCCTCTGACTCTCTGTCTGTGGTTCCAGGTCTTCCCCTTTTTTCTGGGTTAGGGGGTGAGCCAGAGGACCTATCAAAGGGTCTCTTACTTCCTTGCCCACTAAGGGTCAGATTTTTTCCCTCCCCGACTTCCTCCGTCTCAACTTCATACAGTTCCCTTGTGGGCTTATTCACCGGCAATCGGCTTTCTTCTAAATCTCTTATCTTTGTTTCTGGTTTTTTCACCACTCCCAATTTTGTCTTACTTTTACTCCTCTTTCCAGTGCCCGTATGGGTTTTTGGAGAGTCATTCGCCTTTTCGATTTGTTTGACTTCTCCAAATCCCGACATATGACAACATATGGAGCGTTTTGTTTTAAGATTTTTGAGCACTCGAGTATGGAAATACTTCTAGCTGCCTTTTTTGTATTGTGGTTGAGAATTAAAATTTAGTTTTTCATCAAGTAATATTTTGAGCACTTTGTGATCGGTATTTTTTTCAATTTTGTTAATTTTGTCCATGCAAATATTAATGTCATAATTATGTTTTTCTTCCAAACTGTATATATTTTGTTTTATTTATATTTAGGGTTATTTAGTTTATGTTAAAGCATGTGTGTAGTTTGTTTAATGAGAAAATGATTTTTTTGATGGTTTTTGTGCTTTGTTTGCTCTATGACAAAGCTGATGCGCATTATTTTCTGGGCGAACAGTTTACCCCTGCGATTTTGGATCAACATCCTGAAGAATCCGCAGTTCATCTTCAACGTGCAGACCTCAGACCACGTGGAGGCTGTGCTGTTTGTCATCGCTCAGACTTTTATGGACTCCTGCACAATTGCTGACCACAAACTGGGACGGGTAAGCTCATAGCAGTCAAGCAATATAAAACTGCTGGTGTGAGCAGTCTAAAATCTCCCCATCGCTATGTCCCTGCAATTACTGCATATTTACCGGTCATATTATTAGGCACGCCTGCACAATCTTATTAAAACAAACTGCAAGTCACACTTTTTTCTTAGAGATGCCAGTACAGTGACATGTGCATAAGACTGACTAATACTTGAAAAACATATAATACATAACAATAGAAATATCTAAAGGCTAAAAATACTTTACAAAAAAACTATAGTTTAATGTCTTACGAATAAAAATATTATTGTAAAATTAAAAATGAAATTTAAATGAACAAAAACATATCCCAATCATACATTTTTGGTGAAAAAAACAGTTTTTAAAGTAACTATATAATAAGATAAACACAATTTCAATTGAGCATAAATATCTATTAGTGAAGGAAAAGTAGTGTACTTGGACATTTTTCTTATGTCTTTAATGCAATTTTTTTTCTTACCGAATTTGCATTTTTGAGATAGTGCGTTTTATAATTTGGAGTTATTCATAGTCTGGTACTTTCGGTCAGTGTTTCCCCCTTTTTTTGAATCAGGTTTTAGTTCAGACCAACCATTATAGATGTTAAAAAATCCTTGTCTTGACAAAATATAAGACAAACTTAGTTGAGAGGTTAAAGTTATTCTCATCCTTTGTAGCAGTGGTGGCTCAGGAATAAGGGCGGTTGAATAATTTTAGTAACAAATATTATTGTTATTTTGTAGTGTTTACACATACACGGTTCATACAATTGCTTGAGATCCTTGAAAATCTTTGAATTTTTCTCAACAAGTCTGCTTTAAAATGACGGCTACACTGCTCTCTGGTGGCTTCGCTTTGCCATTGCATTTTTTCTTCCCTCATGATTAACGGCAGCATTCATTTGTGTGGCGTTGTCCTATGAACTGTCTTTGCTCCCAAGGGGGCAGGTGAAGTCTGGACCTAAACTGGGCACTATGAAATGTTTATTAGCGCAATGATTTCATGTTTCACGAATCCCTTAGCTTTTAGGGTCGTAGGGGAAGCCCCTCTTGCGGTGGGTCTTGGACAAGTACAGCCTGGCGGCGCCCATGATTAGCAATTACGGAATCTTTATTATGGGCCATGCAAAAACACACGGTAGTGTTTCCCAGTTGTATATTGTAATGGTAAGAACTTCCCTCATTTGTACCCAACGTTTATTTGTGGATAGATTTGTCACAAAAAAAAATCATTTTACAATTTGCCCAAGACTTAAAAAGCTATATGTCTTGATAAATGCACATGCAAGATAAAAAATCAGATATTTAAATCACAGATATATTTGTGGCTCTACAAATCTTTTAATACCAGATTTATGCTTTTGATGATACTGGAAAAATTGTTCAAATTTTTGGCTGTGAAGGTTCTTAAAACGTGCTTCAATTTGGCCACAGATAAGCTGTATGAACCATGAACATGTATAGCGTATTTAGATGCGTTAATTCATAAAATGTTCTTTACTAAGAAAGCGTTAAAACAAGATTCTTGTATCTTTCTTTCTTTTACAATAAAATTTTGAATGTGTTCTTTAAAATGAATACCAAAATTGTTTACTTATCTCCTGAACAGCTTATGGCTGTATAAAGATTAGGCCATGCAATGTATTATCAACATCATACATTGTTAACCAGCCAACCTAAATTTGCTGCCACTTTCCTATAAAGACAAATCTATGTGTCCTTGACCATGGCACAGTTTTGGAATAATGGGATTTGCTGATATACATTAGATTCAATTGGACAATTTCCTTCTCCACACCAAAGAAGTTTTATTGTAACACATTCAACAGAGGGTGTGTACCCAAAACTAAAATCTGTGAGTGTGTTTCTCTCCCACGGAATTTCAAGTTGACATTGACAAATTTATTTTATTTACAGAATTTTACATAGACATAAAGTAGTTTGATCCCTGTCAATAATACTAATAAATGTGAAGCTCAGACAAAAGGAGCCTTGTATCACCTCCCAGACTGTTTATCCAGGACACACTTTCAATTTGTCTTCTTTCCACAGGACTCCCCCATCAACAAGTTGCTGTACGCCAGAGACATTCCGCGCTACAAACAGATGGTGGAGAGGTATGAAACGTCGGGCAGGCAGTCAGACCGTTGACTCGGGGCACTTTATAACGGTGGGGGGTGGGGTGGGGCTGGGTGGGGGGACCGGGGACAATCTGTCAGGGCCAGACAGTGCGTAGACTGTGCCTGCGAGGCTTCCTTGCTCGGATGCTCTCCAAGCAGACACGCCACACTCACTGCTGTCTGCTGCACATTACACTGATTGGGACTTTAAGGGTCATTAGATGTTTTTGAAGGTGTCCCCTGAAATATTTTTTTATTCAATTAGGCACCGAATCCAACCACCACAATTATGCAAATATGTTGCAAAGTTGACCCATCAGGCTTGTTTGCTGTAAAACTGTGACATCATTGAAGGGAACACAACACTTTCAAAATGTCAAATCCCATTAACTCATTTATTGCCATCATGTATAAATATCTTTTCAGAAGCATTGCTCCTAAGTGCCCAAACATAAAAATATGTCTTCTTATTTTAAAAAGTACTATGAAGGGTTTGGCATAGCTTGTCGGGAAGTGTCAGGTGTCTGGGAATAATTTCAGGACGATTATTCACCATTTGATGCCAGGAATGGCTTTGATCAGATCTTTGTCCACACATGCAAGAAACCCAACTCAGTGTTGCTTCCTGTATTAGGCCAATGAGTGCGTATGGGTCGCCCCTTAAGGCGAGTAGGCATAGTGAAGCAGTGTGGTTAGAGACGCGATATATGGACATATCGTAATAGGCAGGTAACGCTTCAAAAAGTTCTTGAAAGTTCATGCATCAGTTTAGTGTTCTTGCAATAAAATGTATTTGCCAGCAAAAAGCCTTTGTGTTTGTTTTTGTTTTCTAATTGCACTTTACGGTCCAGAAAATACGGCACTATTTTTCATCTCTACATGTCCATCTTTGTGTCCGTGCAGGTATTATGCAGACATCCGTCAGACCATCTCAGCAAGTGACCAGGAGATGAACTCGGCTCTGGCGGAGCTCTCCCGTGTACGTTACCTTCTTCCATGTCGTCCCATGTTAGAAAGTGTTGTCCATGCTTGAAGGCTGTGAATCATTCATAGCACTTTCCTTTTGAGATGAGTGTGGCGTGAAAATGAATTATGAATGGAAACCAATGCGGCTCTTTCACCCACTTGACGGTTTATCTCTGTTTTTGTCCGTCTAACGTAGAACTATGCTGGCGAGGTCAATTTCCTGGTGGCTTTGCATGAGCTGTACAAGTACATAAACAAGTACTACGATCAAGTGAGTATGTAAAAAAAAACGTCATCATAATAATCTCACTACATTCTTGCAAGCAACAGCATGCAGTTAAAAATATGATAGGGTTCGTAAGGGTGCTTGAAATCTTTGAAAATGCTCGAGTTTTAATGCGTTTTCAAAGATTAAAAAGTGCTTGAATTTTGGGTGAAGTTCTTGTCTGAAATTGTTGCCGTGTTTTTCAACTAGTTTGCTGAAAACTGAGCGGGGGCTGCAACCGCATTTTAGGCAGGCCTGCCTGGCGGCTGTTTATTTGCACTCGTGTCCACCAAAAAGTGAACATCACTGGTGCAGCTGCAATCTGTTATCCCCTTTCGCATATATCTGCAAGTCTGGACCCATAGAGAGCATTTTTCTTGAGTCCGGCGTTACTGTATTTCTGCCTTAAATGAAAATCATTCTTGCAGCTGCAATCCATTATCTCTAATCCCATATTGATGCGAGCAGGGACTGACATAATGCAATCTTGTTCGGAGGCGTGCCGTTCTTACCCGCACTTTTTTATTCAAGTTAAGGGCACTGCATGCCTACTTATACCCGTTCTTTCCGGCTTAAATAAACAGCACTTTTGAAGCCGCGACTTGTCATCCCCAATCCCATTTTGATGCAAGATGGAATTGGCGGAAGGCATTTTTGTCTGTACTTGTGACATTATTGCCTGCCTAATAGGAAATACATGGTTGTAGCATTAATCCCCGGTTGACCATTGCTGTGGTTTGGTGCCAGAGGAACACATTTTTTTGGCGGGGTTCAGATGGTGGAAGCTTGGCATTGTGGGTTGCTTTGAACCAACTGCACTGTTTGAACGCGATCCATTATCCATAATCGACTTTCTCTGAGAGCCGGGACAGGGAGATTGACCTAAGAACAGTATTTGAGGCGGAGTGTTTGAATTAAAATTCAGTGAAGTTTGCGCTGGCGGCAGTAGTTGCCTGTTGGAAGATACTGCAAAGGACAAATGAAACCAAATATCTGTGTGGTTTTTTTCTAGCCATTCAGGGCCATATGTGGCGGCTCTTTCTTTACCATTCCGCCTAAAATGAACAGCACCAATGTGGCCGTGATTTGTTATCCCTGTCGACTGTCAAGCGCAGGCAGTTAGAGCGCCTGTTAAAAATGGGGGAGCCCACTTTGCTGAGCTTTGCATATTGCAGGGGGTTCTATTCCCTATTTACTGCGGAAAACAATGGATTACAGTATTGTGTTATAACGTTCTGTTAGTAAATTTTACTGTATTTATTTGTGGAGAATGCACACCCCTGATTTTGGTTTAAAAAATTGCTATGACATTTGTTTTACCTTTTTAAACTTTTAATCGAAGCTCAAACTAATAATTGTGACAAGCGTTGTTGAATGCGTGCGGTCATAATTAATTTCATTTATTAACAACGTAAACTATGAACTCAATACCAGCATAAAATGAACAGTGCATTTCTGTAATGTCCTTCAATGTCCGATTCATCATTAGATACACAAAGGCTTTTTTCCCCTCATCTTTTTTCTTTTTTTTTTTTTTCTTTCTGCGTTTATACGTTTAGGCAAGACTTTCTGTTTTCTCCATTCTCTAACATTCGTCTCTGATACCGTGAACAAAAATAGTGAGATAACAAGATAAAATTGAATGATATCATCTATATCACAGGGGTTCCTGTGGTTAAGATTCAACGCTCTCACCACTGTGACCCAGGTTTGATTCCCATTTGAACTAATGTTAATGTTGTTAATGTTGTTGTTGGTCAGTGATATGTTTTGACTCATCAATCATTGCACAAATACGGTATATAACGGGCACCCTAACTTTGAGTTATTTTTAGGTACGAAAAATGCGCGTTTCACACAAATCAAGTTGATACATTTGACATTTGTACTTTCAATTTTAAATGTTCTATCCAATGCACAATCAGATCATCACAGCGCTGGAGGAGGACTGCACAGCCCAGAAAATGCAACTAGGATACAGGCTCCAACAGATAGCTGCCGCGGTGGAAAACAAAGTCACAGATTTATGATCCGACACCTTTGAACTAAGACCGGATGAAACTAACTCTTGGAGAACAGAACAATTTTATACACGGACAAAAAGGTGGCCTTGTGAAGACTTTAAGAAAGGGAAAGAATATGGAAATAAATCTGCTCTCCTTGTTGGATCTTGACAAAAAAATTACAACATTCCTAAAAATGCACAATGTAAACGTGTCAGCTCAAGGGAGACACAATGAAAAGAATGTCCAAGGGTTTTTGATTTGAAAGGTTTCCCCGAAGTGTACGTCTCGCAAAAAAAAAAAAAAAAGTTTTTTGATGAATTTGTGTCTGGCATTGTTCAATAGTTGATTCGAGTCTTATTCAATTCAATGCGGTCTCCTCTGTCAATTGAGACCTACTATATTAATTGTCACCATTTCCATGAGCGGTTCTGGAAACGGCAAATGTGAAAAGTTTTTGAAAGTTTACCCGAAGGTTTAAAAAAAAAAACTCCTGAAAACATATCCGTCCAACATGTAATATACTTAATTTGTTCTGCCCTCTCTTTTGTTCAATTTAGCAAAACCAAAAATTAATCAACATGATTCTAACTGTTTACAATTTGCAATTTGTCTTTTTGCTAAAGATGGTGTCTTGCTGAACCGCCCTACCCTGTTGTGACGTCCTTCCATAGGCTGATCTGACCGCAGTTTTGTTTTCTTTGTAACCAAGTAAAACCATCAACACTGAAACTCGGAATTATTGTAAACAGAACTTTTACCGGAGATGTAAAACGAGGGTTAGCATCAGAGGTAAGATCGGGCCTAAAGATTTCAGCCCGACTCAGGCCCGTGGGTATTGAAGCCTGACCCAGCCCGAGTACAACCAATCAACTTAATTTGAGGGGCTGAGCCCGAAGCAGACTCCAAATTTCATAGTTTATGCAAGGACTCGGGAGGAGGACAGGTGATTTTGGCCGGCATGCATACATACACTGCGTGATTACCATATTCAACAAACACCCTTCTAAAAAGCTACCATATAAGCACGCCAAGCTTAAAAGCTATGTCAGAAAGCTGTATTTTGAAGCAGTTCATTTTCGAATAAGATGAAAAGAAGACGAAAATTGTAAGTATTCATCCCTTTCAAAGGCTCATATGATAGGTAGGGAAAGAAACATGCACATTTCCCTTGAAATCGCTGCGCACTGGGCATTGGTAGGATATCTCGATTGGTAGGAAGGAATTTCAAACCAGCAGTCCGTTTTTTATACCTGGAAAAGAAGTTCAAGCAAACTTCAATGATTTTTTTGTCTTAAAGAAGATTTCTGGTTTGTTTTTAGTTTTTGAGTCTAGGTTGACACTTGGAGGATTGAGACCACTTTTGTGTTTTGCTATTGGTGCTCTTCATGCAAATGTGCTGGCTCACTTTGTCGTCATTAAGGCTTTTGTGATTAATTTGATGATTTGTTATCATTGCCCTACCGTAGGTATTGAAGCCCAACAGAGCCCAAGTTAACTTGATTTGAGCGACAGAGCCTGGAAAAAAAAAAGAATTTTCATATTTGTGAAGACCAGGCTGGGCTTCCCTCTTGCTGATTTTTATTTTCATTTTTATTATTCACCCAAAATTGTTTCATGTTTCTTTTTCTTTGTGTTGTGAATGATCTGCGTGATGGATTCAGTCCCCCTCTCGCGGTGTGTCGTGTACGCCGCAGAACGCATCGCAGAGTGTGCTGCCTAGAGCACTGCAGTGTGCGAGATGGAGACTAATTTCATCATGCGTTGCAGAGAATAAGAAACAATGAACAAAGATTGGTGCATGATTAAAAAAAACAGAGAAAGAGAAACCCGAACGTAATGAGTGATATTTTAGGACTCGATTCGACCCGAATTTTGGGTCAGAATCGGGCTTAAGATCTACTCCAAACTAAAGCATATTTATTAAATGTGCGTGAATCGTGTCCTCTTTAAAGCTGACATTTTATTTGGCTGATTTGTAACGTCTTACATACGGTTGATGAAAGTACCGTTGTTCCTTTATGAATTGTTTTGCTATGAATTGGTTTAATTTATTGTTTGTCTATTTATTAGTTGATGGCGATAAACGTTTGTGTTTTTTGTTGCTGAGAAATGCCTTTAAAGACTTTTATTTTCAACACAAAAGAAGAGCTACACTATGTTACACGTTTTATTTGAAGATGTAAGCTCTTGCTGTAACAAATAAAAAGGTCACTTTTCTTTTTTTTATGTGCTGCTGATTCATTTTGCAAGCCCTCATTGTACATACACGTTTTTGTTGCTTGTAGCTCGAGTGCAGATGCAACGTCACTCTTAATTGTGCCCTCTCCTTAGGTATTCCTGGTCTAACAATGGCTCAATGTGTCCAAATAAAGTGTTTCTGGTTCTAACAATGCTTTTGAGTTTTTTTTTTCCTCTACGTACCCCTCTGAGTACAAATTAAGTCAGTTTTATTTAGTTTTTTTCATACTATGCATTAAAATTAAGTCTACATAGATGGTCAAAGTGTATTCATTCCAACTAAACGAATAATGTGATGATTAAAATAATGTAATTGGGTAATAAGTAAAACAGTAATACTGTGGCGTATGATGTGATTATTGCTCATAATTTGATTAATTGTATTCCTGCCTATTAGGTGGTATCATTTGAGGTGTCCCTAAAACAGTTGAAAGTTAAATATTTTCTCTTTTAAGTATATAGTGTAATAGCAATGCCCAACTGAGTTTAAGGAGCCCTTATGCTTTATTTTCCACTGTGCCTATCTCCTTTTACTTTAGCAAAGCTGTTCGGGGTATTTCACATTAGTTAGGAGTAATGGGGGTTGGGAGTGTTGTGGAGCGACATGCTTGTCCCTGCAGGTTTTTTTCGGTTTATTTTTGTAAGTGTGGTATGAAAAGGATGAAAGTAAATTACCTGTCAACCTCAGCCAATTGTTCCCCTTATTAACGGTTGCAATGACCCTTATTAAGCAATAATAAACCTTACAAACACAACGTGGCACTTATTTACCCACAGCAAGACCGACTATCTAGAACTACAATGCTAGCACTCTTAGATTACATTGTCGTCTGCTATCAGTGACCAGGACGATCAGTATTATAGAAAGTTGTAAGCCGAGAAATTTGCATTTATTCTGTATAACATTAACCTCACTTAGAGACAGCTGAGATGATTGTTCCCCATCTTTCTGCTTAGGGTACCACAAAAAATGGTGCAGTTTGATCCCTTGGAGTCCGTAGTTTCTGTTCTTCCTTGCGCTTTGTAGCACTCGTTTTCAGTCGTTCAACACAATACAGCGACATCTAGTTGTCCCTTTATGTAATTGCTGCCCATGCACATTGTGGATTAGTTTATTACTGATTTATTTATTTTCATATTCATTCTTGATGGTTTTATTCTCATTTAGTGTAGCCTTTTTTAAGGTTTGTTCTAGAATGGTGGAATATTTTTACCGCACCATATGACTTAAAGGGACAGTGTCTATTATGTAGTGCCTAATAGTGGTACAAAAACTTTTTGCTGCCACATACTGATATGGTAAGATCAATTGCAGAGACCCCTCACTACTTCACGCTTAGGTTATCGCTGGTTCACTGCTTTGCGGATTTACAATTTAATGTAATTTGATTGGCTTTATTTATATTGAAATCAAAGTAATATACAGTGTATTTTGAGCAGACAGAGCAAATACTATCACCAGGGCAGGCGTTGTGTGGGCGTGACTGTTGGCTGGTGGTGGCTGTCAGTCAAGCAGCCAGGCTGGTGCACAAGTCAAAGTGTACACTCAAAGCAAACTGGGAAGCATGGCAACAGCTAGAAATTCATTCATGAAATTGGACAATGATGAAAATCAGGAAACCGCAAAAAATGGTGATCACCAGCTCCCTGTATTGTTATCGGGTCCGGGGAGAGACTGAGCAGCGTTGGTAGAGGCTGCAGGTACGGCCTACTGTTACGGCTAGAATAACTTTTGTATCCCCAAAAGCCTGTAGCTCAAGGGTTGGCTCTTCATGAATGCATATGGCTTGGAGATAAAATTCTGATTTTGCAAATTTTCTCTATTTTGTTCTTAAGTCTGGTAGGCGCAGCAATGATTTTGGTACATGATAAGACAAAGCTAAACTGGAACGGAAAATGGTTGGATCCGGTATATACAGGGTACAATCCCAACTACAGTTTACAGCCAAGGCCTCACACCAACAGGCCTCGCTTTGGCTGTGCGTTGCTAAGGAATCCTTTACAATATAATATAAAGTTCATATGGATCCTCTTTCTCTTCCTATAAAACTAGCCTAAAATTCCAATCTAAGACGTACCCAAAGTAAATTGAATGATTTTCTTAAATCATTCGGGGAATATGGCTGGTTTTGGTCTTTTTTGAAAGGGAAACTCTAGTATTGTCCCCAAATGAAATAATAACTGCAAGTTCTACTAATGTTAAGTACTCTTAGTTGAAACACACAGAACGGTTTTAATCTTTTTATCAAATGCCTGCAAAAGAGTGCAGGATGGACATCTTAGCTGGAAAACAGGTAAGACAATATGGTGAAGCCGTTGGGGACAAAATCGAATACCAGGAGAACTCTACCTGTTATTTCCGTGAAAAAAAAATATGGTAACTTCCGGAAGGAGAAGAGTTTAATGTGATATATTTGTTAATATGGGACACTGGCTCTGGTATTATTATTATTTCTTAAATTTGATCAAATCATCTAACATCACACAGTAAAATAAAATGCATAGAAGAATTACATTTTGTCTGGAGATCAGGTTTGGCGTCTCTTGAATTTTGTCTTAAAATATATAGCGTGGCTCTCTCCCCCACCAACCTAACCGCTGCCCCATCCAAAACAAATTATGCCTTCTTCTTCTATGTCTTCTCCCAAACTTCTACTGTAGTTCTTCAATGCTAGATCTGTTACCCATGTTACAGATGACCTGGAGTAACAACTCGTGGATGCCGCTACATTCAGGACAGTTGTATTTTAATCATCCTAATTAGAGGTTACCTGATGCTAGCGTGCAGCTAACCAGCCACTCTCTAAATTGCTTTCTTGCACTGAAATGAAAAGCCCTCCAATTTCGTTGTACTTTTGTATAACAGGCAATAAAGATAATTAATTCGACTGGAAAACTGTGTTCTGTGTTTCTATTAGTAGGTCTATTAGTTGTTCTGTTACAGTCGTATAATTTTGGTCGGTAAGGAAGTCATCTCGAGGTAAGTTGGACCCTTGGGGGTTTTTATGAAGATGCTACTTTGCTGATTGTCACTTTTCTCGAAGGGTTCTGGTCTCCATTAACTCCAATAATCGAGGGATTACTATATATCAAGGAGAAAATTGGGCAATTTGCTGCGGCACACTGGACAAGGTCTCACGGCACACTGGTCAAAAACTGTATTGGAAACTTTGACCTAATTTCCTTCAGTTGTCATGCAATATAAAGGGTAGGAATACAGCCTTCTTCTATAGGCGTTTATCTACAACGGTGCAACTCTGAAGTGAGACTGTTTGGCCTTGATGGAGAAATACGCTTATTACATTTGCTTTTGTTGTCTCTACCTACCTACCTACTTGTGTGCAAATGTTTGCGCGCATCACGAAAAAATCTGGGTTATATCATTGTGCCGAGTCCTACTGATGCCGGAAGCAGCTGAAGCTCAAGGAATCCGAAAACCCAAGAGAATGTGTTTATGGTAGGACAATGTCCCTATTACATCTCGCTGATTTGCACATGCTATTATAATATGATTCTTCCGAGTGAAGTTGTGTACTGTTGTTAAGATCATCACCATAACCCCCTCTTGCCCTTACATCACCCCTGTCCTTCAGCAACTCCTGGCTCCCAATCTACCATGGAATCAACAACAAAATCCTGCTCTACACCTACATGGCCAAATCAGAACCTTACCCCTCCCTACCTCTCCGACCTCCTTCACATTGCCATGCCATCCAGCAACCTAAGATCATCTTCCTCCCTCCATCTCACTGTACTTCCATGGGGAGCAGAGCTTTCAGCCTCTCTGCCCCCCAGTATGGAACTCATTGCCACCTGACTTCTGAAATTCTGCGACCCTGTCCACCTACAAATCCGGACTCTAAACTCACCTTTTCAGACTTGCCTATTCTTGAAGATATGCCCCACACACAGCCCCTTCTAACTACCGTAAATTCCGGACTATAGAGCGCACCTGTTTATAAACCGCACCCACCACATTTCGGGAGGAAAACCGATTTTGTACATACACAAGCTGCCCATGTATATTAGCCGCATGCGCCCACGTTGAAATAAGTATTTCAAACTTGAAATTAACCAATACCCGATCAAGTCCAAAAAACACAGCCGGAAAATTATACCGGTAGTTAGGATGTAATGCAGACCTGCAGAGTCCGGGTGCCCGTTGAAAGTAATCCAAGGAAAAAAGTGTATATTTCCAAAGGTAAGTGCACAAACACGTCTCAACTTTACTCCCCTTCCCGTCAGCCCGCGTTTGCCCCGCCCTTTCTTTCTCATTTGCTCGTACAAAACATATCAGAATAAGTTTCTAAAATAAATCTATTACAAAAATATACAGTTGCAAATACATTTTATACACGCTTATACATATTTACAAAGAAAGACGGTACACCGAGAGAGTTTTCAAAGCTTTGATAATAATATTATAACTTTCATCCCAAACTGTGCCTGTGAAGGGTAACAAAACGCTACTAGTAACACGCTCTCAACACAGTAAACATACAGTGCATCCGAAAAGTATTCACAGCGCTTCACTTTTTCCACATTTTGTTAGGTTACAGCCTCATTCCAAATTGTATTAATTTAATCTCTTATCTCAAAATTCTACACAAAATACTCCATTATGACAATGTGAAAAGTTTTTTTTTTAACTTTTTTTGAATTTATTAAAAATAGAAAAATAAGAAATCACATTTACATAAGTATTCACAGCCTTTGCCATGAAGCTCAAAATTGAGCTCATGTGCATCTTTTTTCCACTGATCATCCTTGAGATCTTTCTACGGCTTAATTGGAGTCCACCTGCAGTAAATTCAGTTGATTGGACATGATTTGGAAAGGCACACACCTGTCTATATAAGGTCCCATAGTTGAGTGTGCATGTCAGAGCACAAACACCAAGCATGAAGTCAAAAGAACTGTCTGTAGACCTGCGAGACAGGATTGTCTTGAGGCACAAATCTGGGGAAGGATACAGAAAAAATTCTGCTGCTTTGAAGGTCCCAATGAGCACAGTGGCCTCCATTATTCATAAATGGAAGACATTTGGAACCACCAGGACTCTTCCTAGAGCTGGCCGGCCTTCTAAACTGAGCGATCGGGGAAGAAGGGCCTTAGTCAGGGAGGTGACCAAGAACCCGATGGTCACTCTGTCAGAGCTCCAGCGTTCCTCTGTGGAGAGAGGAGAGCCTTCCAGAAGGACAACAATCTCTGCAGCAATCCGTCAATCAGGCCTGAATTGTAGAGTGGCCAGACGAAAGCCACTCCTTAGTAAAAGGAACATGGAAGCCCGTCTGGAATTTGCCAAAAAGCACCTGAATGACTCTCAGACCATGAGAAACAAAATTCTCTGGTCTGATGAGACAAAGATTGAACTCTTTTGTGTGAATGCCAGGCGCCATGTTTGGAGGAAACCAGGCACCGCTCATCACCAGGCCAATACCATCCCAACAGTGAAGCATGGTGGTGGCAGCGACCTTAGGTGTCCTGAAAGGCTCTTCGAAATACAATGTATTATTATTATTATTATTATTATAAATCTCAGGGAACTGTTTAACTCCAGCACTAGTTTTACCTGTCACAACCCAGCTCTGACGCCAACACGCTGAGGAACAAAACCAAAAACTTGTTGCATCCATATTGTTATTTTCTTCAAATCACTACGTTTTTATATGAAGTCATCACAATGAAAACACCCCAAGACAATTTCTATTTGTTCAATAATAGACAGAAGGAAATACACTTTGGTTGCTAATACAACAAGGGGAGCAAAAGCTTAGCTTCGATGTGACATACGGAAGCTTCTCTGCAGCTATCGCTTTAAGGCAGAATGAGGGACCAATAGGAATCGAACATGAACACACAAACAAAATCTAGTACTGATATTCACCGTCGTAAACATTTTGATTAAGAAAATTAAAAAAGTAAATGATCACAAATGGGTTTATGCCCTGCCTGGAAAAGTCAGAGTTAATATTTGTTAGATGTTCACCCGCGTTAATGTCATGCGACTGTTGAGGCAACTCAACCAAATTCTTTGTGAAGGCCCGGTAGACACGGGAGAGGATTTATGGACTCCCACATCACTTCGAAGAAAGACAAAAAAGCGGGGGAGAAAAAAAACTTCCTTCGAAAACATTTCTGAGACTTTGGCTGTGTCACTAAATATTACCATGCTAAATCGGAGCCTAGCGAATGTTGACCACTATTACAACATGTTCTGTATGGTCCACAGACACTTCAGACTAATTAAAGCTCTTGACTGGAAGAATGTGATATAATGGGACCACACTTGGGCTGTAACAAACTATTAGTTCCATAATCGATAAATCGGTCGATTCTTTTTTCAATTAATCGACGAAACGATCGTAAAAAATCTGTGTCACGGTAGCCATGGTGCCCAATTGGCCCAGCCCGTGGGGCACCAGCTGTGGCTCGTTGAGAGATTGAATTTCCGTCTATATTAAGCTGAGCGCTCTCTTGCTTTTTTTCAGCCCGTCAAACGAACTTCTGCCCCACAAGACGGGTTTTGACTTGGTCCTGTTTTCCTGTTGATATCTTCAGTCCAGTCTTGTTCCTGTTTATTTTTGTCATATTTAATTTCGGGCTCCATTTTTGTTTCAGTCTATTTTGGTCCTGTTTGTTATTTTCTCCAGTTTTCGCTCCCGTCTAGTTTCTCCTGTTATTATATCCTGATTTGTTGCCAATCCTGTCGGTCCCTTCCTGTCCGGTATCAACCCCATCTGTCCAATAACACTCGGGCAATTGGAATCAGTCTCGTCGGTCTTTGGCTTCCTGTGCTTCCACGCCAGACCGGCTTCCTAACGTGCATGACTCCCCATTTCCCGTAAAATAAAAGGCTTGTGTGAGAACGTCACTCGATTGGGTCCTGTATCTGATCTGGTTCTTACAGTTTTCCTCTAAAACCAGTCTTGAGGCACCCTTTGCCGGCTCAAAAGTACAAGTTTGTTGCTGGATTAAGAACATATCGCACAATAACATGCGGTATCGAGTCATCCTCTTCCGGATCAAAATGAAAGTACAAGCATGTCCTTTCAATGTCGGTAGGAAATTTAATGCACTCTTATTTGCATTGATTTGATGTGCTGAGTGGCACATAAATCGCGCCACGCAAGAAATCAAAAATGAAATCCTTTGCCAATGCTTTCAGTCATGGATTCTATCGATTTGTTGTTGCAGCCCCTTCCATACATACACTATTATAATGATGCAGTTCCCAAAGTAGATTTTAAGTCTTTGTTTATAAAGTTACTTGATTGGAAACAAAATTCTGCCATGTCTTTCTGTCTATTTATTAATTCATTTAGATATTTATACAGTTTTTCATACATATGAATCATTACTTATAAGGGTTTGACAGCTGTATAAAACCCACCCTTATATATAGAAAAGGATAATTCAAAAATAAATCAGCAATTAAATTTCGAACCATACTTGTTAATATCACCAGTGAAACATGAGGGAACAATGTATATTTAAACAAAAGCTTGTTTCAAAATAATGTTTGAATATTTTCAACGGTCATCAACAAAGCCCAGAAAATTATCAGCTGTTCTCTGCCCAGTTTAGAGGGCATTGCTGGCTTACGATACTGTAGCACAGCCAACAGGATTCTTTTTCCCCGGCCACCATCTCTGCCCTCTGGCTTCTTAAGACAGGGAACAACAAGTTCTTCCCCAGGGCGATTACCACCCTAAACAAGCCCGAACAAGGTTGTTAAAAAAAGAAAATCTTACCTGTGTATAAAGCACGGTATTCATATCTTATTTCTTGTCCCTTTTGGGAATTTTAACGTTTCTAAGTGTTATTGCAATACTTTTCATTGCACAATTGAGATAATGCACTATTTTTTTCAACTTTTCTTGAGGGACTACCTTTTTTGTCTTATTTTCCTCTTATCACGTGTTTATTCCTGTGTTCTAGACTGATTTCATTGTTAACAATGTCCTCTACATTGTCGATGACATTAAAGACAGTTCTGATTTTAGTTTTCTCATTCAATGGCTAATGATCACCCAAAGCAGAAAAACACAGGCACATTTTAGTTTGTCTTTAAAATTACGAAAACAGTTTTTTGTGCTTTGCCGTCTGTACTAAGGGCCTGGTCACACAGCCGTTTGCGTCTGTATCGCGGGTAAAATTTTGCGATTTTTTTTTTTTTGCCCGTGGTTGCCCGCGGTAGAAAATGCGCAAAATTGGCTAACCTGCTGTTTATCCGTGGTATGCCCGCAAAACAGACGCTGGCGACCGTTCCGCTTCCTCATCGTGTCAATTCCACGTCTTTTCCGCGTGTGGACCACGGATATAAAAGCTGCCGAGCCGGGCTGTAGAAATCATAACCGCTCGAGACACAGTCCCGTGAAGATCAAGATTTCAAGCTATGGCACCGAAGAAGAAGCCAATATGTTATTATTGTAATAGTTTTTAATTTTTATTTTATCATCTTGTTATGAAATGAAAAGAAATGTCAAGAAATAAAAATGGATTTAAGACAGGGTCACTACGGTGACGGGGATCCATGTTCACCCCTTGACGTCTCGAGCACAACTGACGTGTGCTCGGCAAATCGCGCTGTATATACGCGGAGAAAGGCGTTTGACCGTCACACGCGTTACACACGCTAATTCACGTGATTCAGCCGCGATACAGACGCAGAACAAACGTGCTATGACCGTGCTCCACCCCCGATTACCCGCTAAAATTGCGCGTCCTACCCGCGTGTAACCACGCCCTGGCCGCGGCCGTAGCACGTCGTTCCGCATCTGCACCGCGTCATTACCTCGTGTGTACCACGTGTGCCGCCCGTGGCTACCCGTGGTCCAAAGTTTTGAGCAGCGCGAAACTTTTTCGCGCGGCCAACCGCGTGTGAATTTCTTGCCGCGTATAAAGCACGGCTGTATCTCGTCTGTATCGCGATCTCAAAGCGTCCAACAGCGTCTGCTTCACGGGCAGAAATTTCTGGCCGTGATTCAGCCTCGATACGCTCGTGAAAGACTGTGTGACCGGGCCCTAAGAAAAGGCGAATGACGGCTGGTGCGGCAACCGACTCCTGCCAACGAAACGGCTTCGTGAGCCGACTCTAAGAAGTGTGAGCCGCCTACCCACTGATCGAGAGCTGGTTCCTTTCGAGACGCTATTTTTCTCTTGTGATCGGTCAAAATGCATTTTTTTCAGGGACTCTGTACTGTTGACTTGGAAATTGTTGAGCGTAAAAAAGGTCCAAATGGTTTTACAGATCCCTCCCATTGGACTTACGTAAAACGGTAGATATGAAAAAAAAAATTCGGTATGTCAAAAAATATCCGGACATTGCTTGTTAGTTAGATTTTGTATTGTGTGCACCTTTATCCGAGTAGAGGACTGTACTGTAGTGCTTGTTCCTGCCGCATGGCGCTGTGAGAGGTCACCCAAAATCCACACCGAAGAAGAAACCCTGCTTTTACTTCCTAGTTCGTGTGTAAACATTCTATAATGTATCTCCAGGGCGCTAAGAACTTTGACGTTTTCATTTTTTAATATATTGTGCATCCATTTCTTATGGTTGGTTTAAAGTGTAAGGAAAAGGCAAGCCATTTCTTTTGAAACAAAAGTGGTATAAGAAAGCTTGATGCGGTTGAGAAAATGGTCGGAACACTTTTTTTCGGCCACTCTTTATCACAAAGGAGGACCTCTTGACGCGCAAGTCCCAAAAGTAAGTAAAACCTCATTTTATTTATCTTTATAGAGCATATTATTTTATGAAATGATTATTTTTTTTAGTACAAAATATAGCACTAAAGCAACTTATGCACAAATTCAACTTACGAACGATTGTAGGTCTGGGAGCATATGTATGTTTGATCCTATTAGATTTATGAATATTTAAATTTATGTTTTCTATGTTTTTCAGAATCAACAAGTAAATGTTAATATTGCTTTATAACCCCTCTTTATGTTATGTTAGGCTGCGTCCTAAGCCCCTTGCTGTTCACCTTGATGACACACGACTGCGTCCCTAGGTCCGCCACAAACCACATCGTGAAGTATGCTGACGACACAACGGTGGTGGGCCTCATCAGGGATGACAACGACCTGGCCTACAGAGAGGAAGTGGAGCAGTTGGTGGGCTGGTGCAAGGACAACAGCCTGGTCCTGAATGTTGACAAGACTAAAGAGATCATTGTCGACTTTAGGAAAAACCAGCCCAACCATGCCCCACTTTGCATCAACAACAAGGCTGTGGAGGTTGTCAGCAGTATCAAGTTCCTAGGGGTGCACATCACAAACAAACTCACCTGGTCCGTGAACACTGCATCTCTGGTTAAGAGGGCACAGCAGCGCCTGTACTTCCTGCGGAGGATGAGGAGAGCCCACCTGCCCCCACCATCCCTCATCACTTTCTACAGGGGCACCATAGAGAGTATCCTGACCAGCTGTATCTCTGTGTGGTGTGGAGGCTGCAGCGCTACCGACTGGGGTAGTGTGAGGAGGGTAACGAGGACAGCGGAGAAAATAATCGGGACTACACTTCCCTCCATTCAGGACATTGGCCAGAAGCGCTGCTTATCCCATGCTAAGAACATTACCGGGGACCCCTCTCACCCCCATCATGGACTATTCACTCTGCTAGCCTCTGGGAAGAGGTACTGCAGTGTGCGGTGCAGGACCACCAGGCTCCGCAATAGTCTAGTCCCCCTGGCCATTAGACTGTTAAATGGTCAATCTAACATATAGTTAACTTAAATCTAAACGGCTGCTAATTTGACTTTTGCACTAGTGGCAGTTTTTTTTATAGCTTGCCACTCCTTGCACATTTGATCTCTGCACTATTGTTACTTACAGTGTTATTACTTACAGTGTTATTGTTTACAATATAATGGTACTGTGTACCTGACTTGTTAACCTGACTGCCCATCTTGCACATCTGGTTAGCGTCTCTTCTTGCACTATCGGCACTATGGTAAATAACACAATACAGCTTTATTTATATCTGTACACTGAAGGACACTGAGGGAAACTGTGGGAGTCAGATCCATCGACATTTCGTTCTGTATACACGTGTACTAGAATGACAATAAAGTAGATCTGAATCTGAATCTGAATCTGAATCTGAATAATACAGAATAAATGGTAATATATGTTTTAAGCATCAAAAACAACATGAAGAGACATTTGGGACGCGGAAGAGCGGGGCTCTTTTTATTGAGCCAAGCCGAAAAAGCCAGTTCTCTAACAGAAGTCAGAATATCCATCTCTTCAACTGACAATTAGAGTGAGATTTGATTTATCAAACACACTTTCATGGGTTCAGATCCAGCTGCCAGGCTTTCTGTGTGGAGTATGCATGTTCTCTCTGTGCTTGCGTGGGTTTTCTCCGGAATGCAAAGTAACATGCATTGGCCAGTTCAAATTGTCTCCTAGGTGGGAATGAGCGAGCGAATTGTCTGTCCGGCAACCAGACCTGTGTTTCATTAAGACTCTGTTTAAATGCACCTGCTATGCAATGTGCTCAGAGGTCGGTGAAAGGAGACACCGGAGATAAGACAGCAATATAAAGACCAAAGAACACACCAGGCATGTAAGGGATAAAGTTGTGAAAAAGTTATAAGCAGGAATGGTATACAAGATAAACTTCTCAACATTGACACTACCTTAAGACACCTAGGATGGGCTCCAGCACTCCCGCGACCCTACTGAGGAGAAACGGTTCAGATAATGGATGGAGGAAGGTGGCTAACATTGTGCAATCAAAATTAAGAGGTTTTACAGCAACTACCTGCCTTCTCCTCTATTCAACTGACTAAAACACTGCTCAAAAAATTTCAGGTTCTTTGACATACAACCTCTTTTTAAAGTAACGGAAATTGTTGATTTCCCAGGCAACTTGTTACTGTCAATCACTATTGAATTACCCTATAGTAACTCATAAGTTAGTAACGTGCCCAACACTTTGCACTAATGATGGTTCTAGAGACAACGTGAAGTACGGTGGTTGCAAGCCTCGGACTGCACAGAAGAACAAAGCTGATTAGCCAAGGCTCAACTTGGTAACATTTGTTCAACGGGTGGCGCTCTTGAGCCAATGCCGTCCTTTCAACTGGGCTCGTGTGCGAGTTGAGATTTATTTAGTGGTGTGACTCACCTCCAAAACTGGATGCTCTCCTTCTAATGTTAACACTAACAGTCTCTTGTCCGGATGAACCTCAATTTTCATGTCCGCGTTCCTTTCGTGAACCCTTTAGAGTTCATGACGCACACTGACGGCACACTTCATTAGATGTGCTTTTGTGCCATCAAAAACAGTTTTTTTCCCCAGTATCTTCTTTGAAAGGGTGCTTCTTGTGTTTAATCCGTGACGCAAAGTCAGGGGAGGCAGGCAAGGCTGTATAGGAAATATAAAATAAAACAAGATTTTAAACTGGGCCTTCACTTTAGTCTGAACGACACATTTTGTTCCCAGGGATTCCCTGTTGTTGAATTAAAAAAGCTTAACATGGTTTTGTATTTTATATTTTTTGCACATCTGAGAATACCTTAATTTATGTTTCATGTGTCTTTTGTAAAATATGTTTTACATAACGAATGTAAAGTTTATTCTTGTGTTACAAAGTGTATTTGTTGTTTACAACAAATAGTCAATATTTTCTATTTGTTGTATGTTTTACAGAGATTCCGAGTTGCTTAACTTTAAGATTGCTTAGTATTAAAATGTTAAAATGAATATCACAACACAGCGACATCTGGTGCTAGAGTGAAAAAAATGTTACTATAATTGAGTAAAAAGATACATTTAAATTATTAATTTATTTTGTGCGTAACATTCGATATTATTGTGAATACACCGAATAAAGGGATCCTCAAAAACCTGTCTTTGTTTTTTCTTTTTCTTCATTTCTTTTTTTGCTTTGCTTTCCCCCTTTTCGGGTTAGTTTATGAATAATGTCACACAGGACCAAAAAAGAGCATAGATCATTAACTAACAAGTATTGATTGACAAAATGTAACTAAGATCACATGGTGCAAATTTTTAGGCCAGCTGAGAAGGCCTTGCAGGGACTCACGGCCCACCATTAATTAATATAGTTTTACAGTTTCGAAGTGCGTTCTCTTTTAACGCCTAATTTTCACATTATATTATGTATATTTATTAATGCAATTAATATGTAACCTATTGCTGTGCTGAGTATAGATGCAGAGTGAGGCACACAATGCTCTTGCCTCATGGTTCTGATGTGGTGCACACCTCATCCCCAAACACTAAAATTAGTGATTGTATTAGCAAGCTAACAGTAAGTCAAGCCATCCAGGAATGTGTTTCTCATTACCAATGCATAATGATTTTGTTCAACAAGTAGCAAAGCATGGACTTCATCTGTAAGTTAAAGGGACAGTATGCAATATTTACTGCCTCCTAGTGGTACAAAAACACATTCATTGAGTCAAAAAAAGCATTGATTTGAATACTAGTCATGCCAATGTTTTTTTTTTAATATAGGTAGAGAAATTTGTATTTCTTTTACATAGTTGAATCCCTTTTTAAGGTTGCTGCCATGTTTGTCTGGCAGCTCTTTGGCTCGGGTTTCAGTTCGAATTCGTCAAATATTACACATTGGGGCTTCAAGGTAAAACAACACGTTTTTTATGCTACAGTTTTTATGCTGCTCTCTTGCTCTGCCCGTCAAATTATGAATAAGATGTAGGTTAGCTTATTTGTAAATCTGACAAAAAACGAAAACGTGTGAATCTGAAAATGTGTTTCATTAACATTGTTTCGCTACTTAACATTTTCGGTAGTTAATGGAGCTGTACTGAATTTGAAACTTTGTTACTCTCTGCTGCCACCTACTGGCTTAAAGTCAATTTTGCAACTCCAGTCATCTTATTGATGATGCACATGCAAACTCGAATAAAGTCTTCTTTTTCAACTTTTTGGGGGTTTGGGGTGACGTTTGAACCCTAGCCTTTACTTACTTTCACTATTTTCATGCCACATAGACTAATAGAATTTTTTTTTTTTAAATCTGTGGGGACGAGCACTTTCAGGACTTCCCTCAGCACCCATTCCTCGTAACTAATATGTTCCGCCTCGGACAGCTTAGATAAAATTAAGATAAGAAGCAGATGGGCGCATTGGAAAATAAAACATAAGGACTGGGGATTGTTACCACATACTTAAGAGGAAATATTTAACTTATAAGGACACCTGAAACCTCGCCTCCCATCTTTAAGAGGTAATGTTTACTTCAGAAAATACAATCATAGGATAATGCTTAGTTGGAAATACAATGCTGTGCTTAATTATTATGAAACCAACCATCCATCCATCCATCCATCCATCCATCCATTATCTGCATCGCTTATCCTCAGTAGGGTCGCAGCTATCTTCGGGCAGTGGGCAGGGGACACCCTGAACCGGTTGCCAGCCAGTCGCAGGGAACACAGAGACAGACAAGTCACCCGCTCATTCACACCTAGGGACAATTTGGACCAGCCAATTAACCTGACATGCATGTTTTTGGAATGTGGGAGGCCACCGGAGTGCCAGGCAAGCACAGGGAGAACATGAAAACTCCACACAGGAGGTTCGATCTCATGACCTCAGAACTGTGCCGCACATGTGCTAACCACTGTGCCGCCGTGCTAATTATGAAATCAATTTATTGAATTTTCATGTACTATTATATTCAAAAATGTTTATCAACAAGCCATCAATCAAAATGGCATACAAGAAAGATGCTGTTTTGAATGTAAATTTTTTTTTTTTTATTCCACCCTCTTGAAACGTGTTTAACAGAAATCGTCAATGAGTTGTATAACTATTCACACACAAGAATCAAACAGACAATATACCTTTAAAATCCAAATCAGCATCGTGTCAGCATAAAACCATAAAGCAACAAAAGTCATTTCAGATAGTAGCTGACGACAAAATGAAATTTATGAGCTCTTTTTTGTGATGAGAAAAAAATTAAAAATCTAACAAGAAGTCAATGAGTGAAGTTCATGATATGGCAGAATAGCCTTCATAGGAAAATACAGGAAATGAAAACTTCAACATAAACACAGTAAAGTTTCTGACGAATACACTCCACGGAATCCTTTTTTTTTTTCAACACAAAACAAAGCAAATTTCAGAAATAGCATAACAAAATATTTTTCTCCTTTCTTGTGTAACACGTCACATTTCGGCAACATTTAAAAAAAAAAAAACATCTACAAGAAAAAAAACATCACCAGAGGTTAATTAACCTGTAGCCCTAAAAAAAAAAAACAAAAAAAAAAATAAGGGAAATTATCCCCTCCCATCAGCCTAGAATAAAGTTTTTATACACAATATTGCATGACAATTCCATTCAATACCATTTACATGGACAGCAATGGGGAAATCAGAATAATACAGGGGGGATTCAAAATATTTGATATTCTTTGAATAGTAATAATCAATTATAATAATAAATATATGTATTTCCCTGAACTAGCTCATGCAGGTAATTTGTACACACAGTGCCCAGTAAAAGTATTTGCCACCCAAGATTTTTTGTCACATTGCCACATATCAGGCTTTGAACTTAAAGTAAACTGAAAATAATTTCTAAGAATTAACAGCACATGAGACTCAGTCAGGAAGTGGAAGCAAATTATTTCAACATTTTGTACTATATTTACAACGGAAAAACAGAAATGTTGCTGTTACAAAAATATCCCTGTTCTCTCATCAGAGCCAACAGACTATAGAAGTCCCCTGATGACTTCTGAGTGATCCAATGTCAACCTAAGCAACTTACAGTGAGAAACAGAATGTACCTGTGTGTTATTAAGACTCAGTTTAAATGCACCTGCTTTGCAATGGGTTTAGAGATCAGTGAAAAGAGACACTGGAGAAAAGACAGCAATATAAAGACCGAAGAACACACCTGGCATGTCCGGGATAAAGTTGTGAAAAAGTTATAAGCAGTAAAGGGATCCAAGGTAAGTTGCTCAACATTTACACATCTCTCGCATCACTGTGTGAGCAAAACCAACAAAAGCTATCAAGACCTGTGTGTCCATCTAAACCTTTGTCTCAAACCAGAGGAAAACTAATCAGAGAAGCAACCAAGAGACTCATGATCGCTTTGGATGACCAACTGGTACACAAAGCTGAGCTGGTACAATTTGTGCATAAAGAGCATTTGTGTAAAGATCTGAAAAATGATGTACACAAATGATCACCATCAAACCTAACTTGAACTCTTTTGTTTGGAAGAAGTGCCAAATATTTCTATTTGATCATGTGCCAAATTTAAAGAGACATACACCCAAAATGCTTGTGGTTCTGATCGCAGCAAAAGGAAGTTATACAATGTATGAACTCAAAGGGGGCCAATATTTATGCAATGCCTACTTTTCTGTTTTTTTTTGTTATTACAATATAAAATGTTCAATAAAACAGTTTTTTTTTCACGGTTGTGTCTCACATGCTGTTGATTTCTCAATAAGTTTAAAGCATGGAATATGGCAATATGTGAAAAAGTCATAGGGGGGCAATACTTTGGCAAGGCACTGTACTTTCCTTGATATTTACATCTCAAAGGATATCACATGTTTTGAAACACCCTGTCCTTTTTCTCCCCCGACACTTTTTTTTCCGTCTTCGAATGAAAGATAATGGAATTCAATTCAAAGTAGAGTGACAAAAACCACCAATCAGAATAAATCATCGAACAATCGTTAGCTCCGTTCGCGCGACTCCAAAACAAACTGCGCGATCCGCGCAATCTCACGTCGCTTCGGAGTCTTTTGGTAGAAAATATCTCTACAGTGTCACTACTTGTTTTGCTGGTTCTGCACCACATCAGGATCAAAAGTTCCTGGAGGCACCTGGAGAAATAGAAAGATGTGCTCATTGGTGTTAAAATAGCGTCAGTTCCTTGGGTCAGCTCCTCCGGGTTTGACAAAAAGGAACCCATGATCAGCAAAACTTCCAAATAGGACTACTTAAACAATTATTTTTTTAAATATTTGTTTTGTGACATCTCAGAGCCTTAAAAGCATTCCGAAATGAGAAGAAGGTAAGAAAACCCTCATACAGTGGTACATCTTCTTACAAGCTCAATTTTCCAAGATCGTGCTCGCGGCCATTGCTCGTGTAACGAGCAACTGTTCCCGATATGAAATAACTGTCTGTCCTCCCAAAAGCATTCACGTGAAACCCTATATAGATATAAAACACATCTTCCTGATCACTAAAACACATTTAAACAGTAACCAAACATAAAAAAATTGAGTAAAAAGATGAAAAAGATGATAATTCCATCTCCATTTTGATAATTTCATTTTGTGTACGCCCGATAACAATTTATAAATGGGATTTCATTTTTTGTCTTTTTTTACAAACAACCAATCTTGTCATGCCCTTTTCGGCTCTATTACAGATCGTCTCTGTCACCGGTAGTACACAACGACATCATTGTAGATTGCAAATATTGTTGTCTTTCTTGCTGTGATTAAATGGGTGACGTGCTGTATTTGTAAGGTTTATTATCGCTTAATAAGGAGGATTTGTAATCATCAAAAGGGGAGCAACTGGCTGAGGTATGAACTCGAGAAACTGTAACTTTAAATACTTGTACACTCAAAACATTTCTACAGCACAAACTTTGTCTTCTATTGTTCTACCTGTAGTAGTTTGCATCGCAAACGGAATGAGCTTATGCTGGCGGCTAGCTCTCACGAGCGGTCTCTAATGTTGGCCTCGGGGACTGCTCGTAACCTGGATTTTCCTTCCTACGGCTCGGTTGATTTTTGTTTAAAAACAACTTGTACACCGAAATTCTCGTGTCTAGAGGTGCTCGTATAAAGACGTACCGCTGTATATTCTCAATCAAGACATAACATCAGCTTCATTACGCTAAGAACGGAGAAGGAAAACCTTCGTGCATTGGTGTTATCACGTTACCATACTTCTCTACGAAGTGACAAGCGAGGAAAACCAGCGCATTTTCGACCTGGTCAAGCTGCCTTGATGTATTCCAACAATGGTTTACACACAGTTCATCGGTGGTTTTAAATCAAGGCAAAGTTTAATGAGGTGTGAGAGCATTAGGGCTAGTTTTCGTATTGCCTGCTTGACCCCGCATGGAAACTGAAAAACCGTCCGTCCAAAAGCCTCGAAAGGAGCCCAGAAAGGGCCAGATCAGAGCCTCTGCAGGACACATTTCGCATTTCCCTTAAGAGCTGTTAATACAGTGCTGCGTATACAGCTTCCTGAGAGTTAGCTAGCTAGCACCCAAAAAGTACAACACATCTAGGAGTAAATCTAGCTATCTGCTCATGACTGTACCTGGACTCTAGAACAGAAAGTTTAAGGATGGATAAAAGCTGCACCTGAAGAGTGGGCTACTGTGTGACTTGTTTAAAGTTGGCTTTGTGGTTTATGAACAGTAAACATGCATGACGGCCGTTTACGTGCCCACAACTGTTATGTTTGCAAAGCATCCACAATCAAGTACAGTGGACCTTCACAACTTGTTCAACTCTCCAGAACTGATCATCACCATTTGCATGATTATTTGTGTGGATTTCATTCTTAACAGTGTAGATGGTATGATTAGTAGTCAGCAAACAACAGGCCGTGGACCGGTCGCGAGACGTGTGTCGTTTGGTACCAGGCTAAACAGAAAGGAAAAAAAAATACGCCTCGTTTTTTGCTTATACCATATTTGTTCGTGCATACATACATGCATTTTTTTAACCCCAGAAGCTCTAAAAGTCTGGGTGCGCAACATACCAAGATTTTCTGGTGGTACATCAGCGCAATAGATTGATAATTGTGTAGGTGATAAATATCTCTGACAAAATTTGCTCAGCATTGGATGCAACGGGAATCAAAGCCAGATTGAGGCAGTGAATGCGCCACTAGGATTGTTTTTAGATTATTTTTTACTCACGGTGCCATGTCTTACAATGATGTCATGGAGAATTATTGGGCTATAGGTAGGACAAAACAACATTAGACTATGTGGTACCGTAAGTAAAAATAGCACGATGATGAGATAAAATGTAATGCCTTTTCCAATGTCATCTAGATCCTTAGTGGTCGATTGAATACCCAGGGGAATTTGGCTCATTACTATTATTATTATCATTATATTATTATTATTATTATTACTATTAATATTATCGGGCCGGGCCGATATAGTCAGCATTAAACTAGTCTGTGGGACAATAAAGGTTGCCAACCACTTAGTTAAATTGAAATGATTTAAAATAAAGTACTCTATCAATTATTTAAGCAGATTGCTTCTTGTGAATAAATAGATAGATAGATAGATAGATAGATAGATAGATAGATAGATACTTTGTTCATCCCCGAAGGGAAATTCACATTTAATACATACAATATAAAAAATCATCTTGTATGAACAGTAAAAATACAATTCTGTATTATTGTATCTTATCGTATCTGATATTACTTGTATTATTTCATCATTGGATTTCAGTTTTGTTTTTCACATTTCAGTGAAGATTGTTTTCTCTTTGATCCATCCTCGATTCTTAAAGGGACAGTGTGTACTTTTTGACTATTAGATTTTGCAAATGAGCGTTAAAAAACAGTAGGAAGAATACGAACTAACCAAGTAACCAAAACGCATCATTTTACTTCTTTTTGTTTGCCCACCCTTTTTAAGTTTTATGGGTACCCATAGATAACAATTATTTCAACTTTCTTTTGGTGAGGCTCATGTTATATGAAATAAAGGTAAATGTATTGACCTTAGAATGGTTGTAAAAATGCATGTTTCAATTAGAATTCATGTAATTTGCTTAACAATCTATCAATTTTTTGCTCCACTTACTCTCAGTAGGGCGTACTGGAGCCCATCCCATTCACACCTAGGGAAAATTTGTACTGGCAAATAAACCTTACGTACATGTTTTTGGAATGTGGGAAGAAACCGTAGTGCCCGGAGAAAACTCACGCAAGCACGGGGAGAACATGCAACCTCCTCATAGGAAGGCTGGTCACTGGACTGGAACCCACCTCCAAAACTGTGCCGCTGATGCGCTAACCCGTTAGCTGCTGTGTTGCCCTAATTAGCTTATCATTTTTATCATTTTTTTAAATGAAATTTTTACACTAGGATGCGGTAAATATACACTGCCCCTTTAAGATAGGAGTATATATTACTAAACACAGAGAAAACGAATAACAAAGGAAAACATTATGGAATCAACACATTTAGTCAGGTTTACACTTATGAGTGCTGGCCAAAGTTATATCACTAAAACTGATGACAAAAACAGATGATAAATGAACGAACTAATGAATCAATTAATGAATAAATAAATAAATGAATAAATAAATAAATAAATAAATAAATAAATAAATAAATAAATAAATCTTTGATGAACTACTAGGACTATGGCTGAAAATAATGAAAGGCCAAGCTTTTGTTAACATCGGACATAAAATGGGTTCGTACTATGAATATAACACATATCATTATTTATTCATTAATTATCTGATGAGGATTAGCTTTCAAATTCAATGTTGTATACAGGTTGATTTATTTTCCATTTTTTGCATATTTCTGTTGCTTTCATTGTGTATTGTCATTTTCTCTGATTGCCTTATTGTCTTTGTGTCCTTTGTGCAAGGATAAGCTAACCTAAGCAGTCAAAAAGCTGTAAATTGCTTGCTATTACCTAACAATTTCAATCAACTGAATTGTATGTAAATTTCAATGTAATGAACAATCCCCCATTCCCCCCTTCCCCTCGCATTGCAGCATTTGATCAAACTCGCCGCCTTGTTTCCTGCAAAATCACACAAACTAACACGCATGCCACAAGCTTGTTTCAAATGTCCTGTTGCATCCACAGCTAAAAAATTGAGCTACATGTTTACTTGGAGCAGCAGCAGCATCACAAAGCTTCTAACGTTTGTGTTTGTTATTGGAAATACGGTAATCCTTTCACCAAGGATCAAGAGTCTTTTTTTCTTTAGTAGATTCCAAGAAAGGTGCAAATTCAGGGTTTGTCCATTTGCGTGATGCATGAACCTTAATTACAAAAAATGTCTACAAGACACTGATATTTCTGCCTAACTCGGCAGCACTTTTTTGAGCATTTGGGACAAGAAATATAAGACAACTTGATGATTGAACACCGATTTAGAGGAGTCTTCGTGAAAAATGAAATTATTGCTTCATAGTATTTAGTTAAAAATTCCAATTTTGTTGTACTGACAATTCAGAGTTAATCAATTAAGCATGCACAAATAACATAGGTGACTAAATACATCCTGCTGAAACAAATAATGTGGTCATTTAGCTACAAAATAGTAAAAAAAAAAGACTGAAACATGATGACCATTAGCATATTGTTGGTCCTTAAAGTAAAACAAATTGGTTCTTTTTCTTCTAGTCGGGGGGGATTTTTTAAGGGTTGTTATTCTGTCTTCTTTATTCATTATCCATTATCGGTCAGTTCATAATACGCTGCAAAGCCTAGGAGCCGGTACTCTTACTCTCAGCCAAAAGTCCAAGCTAAGGTCCTAGCCTTAAAGCCTTGCTGCGATCATTGCGAATGCACCGTTCCCGGAGGTACTGCAATACCGGGCCATGCGTGGGGTGGACAGAGCAAGCTCTTATTCCATCTCCGGATTGCAAAAAAGAAGGCGAAAACCACCTTCAAGTCAATCGGATCTACGCCTAGGTCCACGACAATGGGGGGGGGTTTGGGGTTTTTAAGGGTTATTGTTCTATCTTCGTTATTCATTATCCATTATCCGTTATCGGTCAGTTCATAATACGCTACAAAGCCTAGGAGCCGGGACACTTACTCTCAGCCAAAAGGCTTAGCTAAGGTCCTAGCCCTAAAGCCTTGCTGCGATCATTGCGAATGCACCGTTCCCGGAGGTACTGCAATAACGGGCCGATGCAGCAACTTAATTTTTAATATACCAATCCAGAACGCTTTGTTTAAAGTACTAACTTTAACAACTTCACGGCGAGTTTTTGACACTAAGAATGAATCAACATGTCATAAATGAGCTCTTGTACTTTGAGGTTAAGGCAGGGGTAGAGACAGATTTTACTCAGGAATTTGTCAGTTTTTAGTTTTGTGCTAAATCAAATACCGTAGATTCTGGACTTTAAAGCACACTTGATTAAAAGACGGATCATTAAATTAAAGAACAGACCTCTGATTATTCTTTGTAAAAGCCGCCTTGGTTTTTAAGCTGCAGTCTTAAACAATCTATTTATTAAATTTCAAGCCGGGCGCACACCTGCAACAGATTCCAACACAGACGTGTTTTTGTGCTATTATCGTTGGTAATTGCCGTGGTAGAGGACAAAAATTGCATTTGCTTCTTATCGTGCTTAAGGATTAAAGGAAACTTCAGCCCCCTTACATTGATGACGAAGATACTGAAATAGAAGAGAAGAGAAATAGAGTTTTTGATGGATAACACCCACTGCTCTTCTATTCGGATGTATAAATGTATAAACTTGATTTGTGGGTGAAACTGTTCAAATATCATGAATACGTTGTAAATATTGAACAAAGTACTGTAAAGCGTCTTTTTATGTATCATATAAATAATGTTTGTAAAAACCGGGACCTATTTCTCTTGAAGGGCAGCATAGATTTCAAGATGGCGGCGCGTCTACTAGACGCTGCGGCTCGAGCTCCAGTTCGTCTTTTGCTTTTCAGTGTCCCCTGATCCCTCTTATTTTCCCTTCGACTCCCTTCGCACTTACAATAATATCCACTACATCCCGAGGGATATACAGAGACCACCGGATCTCCCTGGAAGATTTGCCGCCTGCCGACAATGACAACGACGGAGAAAAGGCTGAGCTAAGCTAAGAAGGCGACCACACAGACCAGCGCTCCCAAGCATGTTCAACCAACGCCAGATCCATCCGTCCACAATGAGTGATTTGAGCTGCGGATCGCCACCAACAACGTCCGGAATTGGAGGACTTTTTTTTGCCATCACGGAGTCTTGGCTTTCCCGACGCCGCATTACATCACCGGCTCGAACGAGACGAAGACTCCGGTAAAAACAGGGGTTGGAGACTACGCGCTACAATAATAGGGGAACCATTGATACACAATGCTCACTCGATATGGAGTTCTAGCTATGTACTGGGAGAGTTAACTGTGGTCTTTGCTGTATACTTTCCACCGCTAACAGTTTCGCCAGGTGCTAACGTTAGCAAGCGCTATATCTCCTGCCCGCTGCTGAACGTCAGCTTGCACTGCCCCAACGGAGCTTTATCGTCGACGGCGACTTTAATCGGGCATGTTTATTGACTGTACTCCCAAATCCCTTCAATTGTGGACTCCCAAATCTACTCCCAAATCTACTAATTGTGGACTGAGCGATTCGGAGGAACGCTGGACTGTGTAATGTAAGATCAAACATTCGGGAACTCTGTCTGACCCTCACAACACGGTTTCGTGCAAGTACTGTTGCTTGATTCGTGAGCATTTCAGCCCTCCTGTGGAATCAAAACAAATTGTAGCATTATAGAATTTTTAGCCTAAACTCATGTTTAGAATTGAGCTCAAAATAAACAAAAACCGACAGTTGACTGCCAGACAAACAAATAGCTTTGATTTGTGGTAAAACCCAATACCGTAAACTTCCAAAAACTGAAAATTGCATCGACGGTATTTACACCGGTTTGTATGTACAGCGGAGGAACTCCCAGAGGTGTTAAAAAGCTGTTAAGATTCTGCAGGGTACTCCTTATAATGTCATATTCCCCAAGGAACCACCTGCTTTTGATGTCTGAAGACGCCCATATTGCCTGGTGAAACCCGACTGCTGCACAGATATTCTCATTCATCTCTTATGAGGACGTACACAAAAACATACGGAATTGAAGGTACAAAATGATGCATACAAATAGAACACGGGCAAGATGTTTCTTCATTTTTGGGAGTTGTATGTAAATCAAGACTTTCAAAGCAGGACTTTAAACATCAACTCTTCGATCCATTGAACAGATGTTTACTTTTCTTTTTTTTCCAAAATAGAATTTATCCCAATAAAGTTGTTTTTGAATTCACATAATCCTGTACACTTTGTGTCTGTATTGACATTGGGTGGTATCCTGAAAATTGGAAAGAAGAGAAGCAGAGAAGAGGAAGAGAGAGAAATAGTCGAAAAGAAGTTTTCCAGCGCAATCTTCGTCCTCAGTGAAGACGTTGCACTCCGTACCTCGGCTCTCTTCTGTCCCGGACCTCGATCTGAAATTCAAATTGCAACAAAAAAAACACACGGCACAACATAGTTAAAGAGTGGATGATAAAACCCTGTCCTATCCTTCTTATAAAAACATCCTATTAATATTCTATGTAACACGTTATCAATAACTTGGTGTATTACTACATGTATTATAAAAGCACATCATTAATGACAGTGTCCTCAGATTGATAAGCACTCCTGCTTCACTTACATTGTCACATATGTCCCTCGATTCGCTAGGAACATTTCTCTGAAGGTTTTTTTATAATTTTTTGCAATGCTCGGAGAGAATAGAAATCTTCGAGTGGTACAAAGCCCAAAGAAAAAAATGATATGGAGTTTATAGAAGGGGTCTCAAACTCACAGCCCTAAAGATAATAGTTTGGGGCCCCCGACATAATATGATGTTGGAGCGGTCCGAGTTTGAAAACGATGATTTTGTTTGTGCTAACTATTTAGGCAACACACAAAATGTACTCACTACTGCAGTGTTTTTCAACCTTTTTGAGCAAAGGCACGATTCTGTCATTGAAAAAAAAATCCCAAGGCACACCACAAGTTGGTGCCGTTGCATCTTCAGTAAAAGCAAATCCAAATGATAGCTCACGCTAGACCGCACAGGCACACAAATTGGATTATTTCACAGTTTGACAATCAATTTCTAAAAACACTGCACTAATGTTTGAGATCAATGTACGTTTGTCCTGCAATATGATTGGCTAGCTACGTCGTGGTTAGGCACACAGTGCGTACACATTTCAGATTCAAAGTTCAAACAAATTATCTGATTCAAAAAATCTTTATTTGTTTTCTTTTTTGAAAAATGATCGCAAAATATTTTACTCGAATTGAAATGCAGAACGAGGGGGCCGCCGGAGTGTGGAAGGAGACAGCCAATGCCATTGAACTGAAGCTTAAATAACATTGGATGCAATTAACATGTATCTTTTGGTAGGTTTCAGCACGATGTGGCCCAACTTTATGCAGACCCTAGTTTTAGCGGTCTGACAAAATTGAGTTTAAGACCCCTTGTTCAAGGCTCTCAAAAATGCAATTTCCAAGATTTATAAATTGTACAGTGCTACCACGGGTTGGTGTAGACATTTCATTCAATTTATTTTAATATGTAGCTATTTTAAAGCAGTTTTAAGCGATTCGCATCTATGCAAGCACACAAGGTAATTTGTAACTAGTTACTTTCACAGTAACATGCTACTTTTGAATGCCATTAAGTAACTGTAGCTCATTTTTGTTTCGTTTTAGTAACGCGCCCAACACCGATAGGGTATTCTGTCGGACCTCAGTGGATTTTCAAGGTTAACAAACTACCGTGACCTGGCACAGCTTGTAATTGAATCTCAGAAGTAGAATACATGTTTGATTCACAAAAAAAAAAAACAAGCCTATATTGTGAGATAATTGATGTAGAGTACGTTTGGTGGATTAGATTCAAGCACAGGCAGAAGTCTTTGATGCTCCGTAAGTCGTTTTTTTTCAACATGGCATTCTTAGAGATCGTTTTATTTAACAAAGAATTAGCTTAAAAACATTTTAATAATGACCATCTTGCCTAATCTCCTGAAACAGCTCTCTGTATCTCGTTCGCATGGTAGATTTGGACACCCTAGGAAATTCAACTTCATGTGTGTCATGTTTTTTATGCCTTATCCCTTCACAGGCTCCTCTTGGGACCGCCAAGTGAGCCTTTCCTGTGAACAGCTACCAAAGAAAAATTCACAATTTTCCGTAGCCTTTTTTGTTGCTTAATTTGGCATGAAATCCAACCCGTCGCCATTAGACATTTCATGATTTTGTCGCCAGGAAAGAATACCTCTATTAAAGCCACTTCAATTAAATGCCCACCCACTTACAAACACATGCATGTAATGCGAAAGAGGGAAATGACAAATTACTATATCAAAACGACACCTGTTCTCACGAAAAAGTATTTTTAGATTATCTTTTGCAGTTTTACTTTTATCACTCTTATTACTACGAAGACTAAATTATCCAGAATTGTTTTTTTTTTTGTTCCTTCTAATTTTAATTGAATATGTTTATTTTTTTTGACCGCATTGTATATACAACAAAACACACCCTGCTAGACGATTATAAATTGACTGTGGTCTCCTATTTATTACAGGGTTGTCGGTACTTTTACTTTACATAAGACAATCTAATTTTGTTTTATGGCCCATTTCAGTGTTTTTTAACTATTGTGCCGGGACACACTTTGCAAAAAAGCTGGACTATCCATACTATACTTGCTTTCTTTCACTGATCTGCCAAGTCACCAACAGTTATCCATATCAGTAGGTGGCAGCAGAAGAAAGTTTAGGGTGACACAATGAAAAAGTCACACTTTTTTGTTAATTGATCAAATGCAGAATAAATGAAGTACAGAGACATTGACAATATTAGAAATTATTTTTATTTGAAAAAAAAAAACATGTTATCCCTCTAACTTTGCTTTCGACAAAGAACTTTCTAACCTACCCCAAACTTTTAAACAGTAGTGGATGCAGTGATATACATTAGAAAACATATATGTGTGTAAACGATAAACTTTAAGTTTGATAGAAGCTGTTCAAGATTATTTAAAATAAATAAAATGTGGTAAAAATCGAACCTCATTTTGCAGACTTCAGATATTTTCCTTTTTATACGAAACCAATAAAACAAAATATAAATGGAAAAAAATAGAACATGGTAAAACGTTTTTTAGTTTTGCTAGTGGATCATTTTTGCTTATTTTAATCATTACTTTTGTTATTTTTCTAAAAAAAAAAAAGACGAAAAAATAGTTTTAGAAATTTGAAACAATAAACCTCCTGTTGTGTTAATATGTCTTAGTTGTTAGTTGTCGAATCTTGTGCAAAGACATAGGTTGTAACTTTTTCCTTATCCTCATGTAGGTTTTAGATCAGGGGATGGTATAATAGTTGTATGTAGTCTGTACAGCCCTTTGAGACACCTTGTGATTAAGGGCTATACAAATGAACATGACTTTAAACTATTAAAAACGCCTGACACATTTTAGAAGAACGAAAATAAATAACCTATAGTACCTTTACAGACACAGTTACCACAAATAATAAATGTATAAAATTTTGATTAAGAACAAGATACTTTAACCTTTAAATAAAACTCTAGCTGTCTGCTTCATCTCATTTAGTTGATTCTAAGTATTATTTTAGTTTTTACTGAAATATATTAAAAAAAATTAAACCGGAATAGCTCGAACTTGGTAAACTAGTTTTGCTGACAGACCATTTTTGCAATACCAAATCTGGTTGACGCTCTCTAGTGGAAGGTGGTGACAAGATTCTGACATAACCTTTATTTACTCCACGGCCACAGTGACCACAAAAGGAAGAGAAACTATATAATGTTGATTCAGACCAGTATTTCTCAACTGGTGGGTCGGGATTCATAGGTGGGTCACAACCTGGTTTTTAGTGGGTTGCGGATCTTTGCTTTGGCAAAGTAATGCTAAGTAAAAGAACAAAACAGACGGTCGATTAAACTCCTTAACAGTAGATTGCAATAATGCCCTACTCTTCTTCCTATTCGGTCAATTGGCACATTTGAAAAGGACCACATCTCATTTATTTGTGATTTTGTTATTGGGTCCTAAGAAAGTTATTATCAAGGGGAAGGAGAAGTGGAAAACGGTGACAACAACAATTGAGTCGAAGACGAAATTATTGCGAAATACGAAAATGGCGTATGAGTCTCTGCCAATGAGACATTGCTGGAATGTACAGTAAATCGTTTAAAATGTTACATCTTAAGCTTTTAAACAGTTGATTGATCTCTATTAACTACACAATGAAATGAGTATCGATGTTTAGGTACACGTTCTAGTAACATTTTGAATTTATTTTATTATATGGCTATTTTAAAGCATTTTTAGGGGGTTGCCTGTCTGCGAGTATATTCTCTACTTGCAGTCGTTTTAGTGTTCCTTGGCTCAAAAAGGGTTGCATTGCCCTATTTAGTGTGGCTATGCGTGATTGTGCGAATAAAATGCACATGAAACTGACAAAACAAAATTCTTTACTTACCCTGGACACAGCAAAATCTGAAAAGACACAAATGGGACAAGAGCGTTAGCATTCAGGCAGTACAGAAAGTGGGAGAAGTGCATTTCTGTGCAAAACATGAATATGTTTATGGAAGTAGGAATCAAGCATCAGAGTCGGTTTAGAGCTCAATGAGGAGGTTTGTTGGCTGAAAGTGTCGGCTTATTCCTCTTCAAGTGTTTCCCTTTTCCATTTTCTTCTATTAATATGAATGTGGTTACATGTTCTCTTTTATTGACTTCTGCCAAGCAAGAGAGCTTTTTCAACTTCTATGAATGTAAACATGGGAAGGAGGCCTGATGCATAGCTGATGAAGCAATAAGTCCATTCTGTGTATATGAATAATAGAAAACAGGGAGTGGAGTTAATCAAAAAAAAAAAAAAAGAAAGAAAGCAAGAAAGGAAGGCCCGTGCTCTGGAATCTCTCCAGTTACCATGGAAACCATCACCCATCAAAAAAGTGAGAAATCTTTGGTCACAATTTATCCAACTAAATCTCATCCTCGTCAATCTCACCTATTGCCGTGACTCACACTGTTGCTATGATGTCATGAGCAGTGATGTTACCTTACGGAGTTATTCTTTTATTAATTGGGTAATCATTTTATTATTTTTTCAGCCGTTAACTCGCCGTTACCGTTACTGTCAAGAGCGGTACCTTACATACGTTTTAATGCGTGTTTATGTACCTTTATGTGTGTTTTCCGTACGTTATTGTGCATGGGTTTATGAAAGTATTTGTTTGTATTTACAGAGGTCTCATGTGTTTACGTACATTTTGTGTGTTAACGTATAATTTTGTGAAAATTTACCTATGTTTTTGTGTGTGATTACATACGTTTTTGTGCGTCGTTTTCGTATGTCATGTTAAGTGTTTATTTTGGTTTCACTTCAAGTGTGGGATAAATGTTTTGCTGGTGAGGTGCAACAAATACTGAAAGGTTCTATAACACAACTACCTGTCTGTTCTTCTCTTTTGAACTCCAATTCTGCTCAGATAATATGCGCATTTTTGGTTGCGTGTCACCAGTAGCGAGTGATAGTTGTAACATGGGGAGTAGGCGAGGCTTATGCCGGACTACAGAAACAAAAAAGTCAATGGGGCAAACGTAAGCACAGAATTCAAGGTAGAAGAGTGCTGTTTTTTTTTTTTTTGTCAACTTCTTTTTGCAAAAGACCATTCCTGAAAAGAAAGAAAAATAATTTGGCATTACACAGCAACAGAAGAGTAAATCGTTGAGTGCTTTGAAGCCCAGAGACAAAATGGATATGGAGAGTCTCGGCTAAGTGTTTCTTTGTAAACTCTCAAGATTACACAAGACAAGAAACATGAAGGGTTCACCGCTTCCACAGATTGGTGCGCACGTTTCTTTCTATTTTTTTATTATGTGTCAGTTTTAAGCAGTTGTTGGGGGTCGGTTTCAATGGTTTTAAATATTGTAATCTGTAACTATTTACTTTCAGAATAACACGCTTCTCATGAAAGGATCAGAGCTCCATGATGCAACTTTGTGCAAACTATTGGAGCGGCACCAAGGGAACAGCCCATGCTTTTGAAGGGCTGCTATTAAACAAAAATGGAAAAATGAGTCATATTCTTGTCTTTGTTTGCAATTTGGAAGGCTTTGGGAAATGTTAGCATAGCCTGTAATTATTTCATACGCACTACATTGATTATAATTAAAATTCTAAATCATACCATTTTGAAGATGTAAACTTTTTCCATTACACCACACGTGTCAAACTCATGGCCGCGGGCCAAATGCGGTCTTCCACATAATTTAATGGACCTGTGTTAGCACACTGAGGTAAGAACAAAAGAAAATGGATCAAACAATGATTTGCAGTTTTAAATATGTCCACTGGATGTGGCCAAAGTGAGCGTCCACTCACAAAGCACCCACTGTAACTGCATTTCCTGACTAGCATTAATCAACTAGAGAACATTGTTGGAACTCATTATTATCTTATTTCCCTTTTTTTTCCAAGTCACGGATGGGCTGTTTAAGGCAATATGAAAAATAAAACATTTGGAAAAAAAATATAGCTTTAGCTCCTTTCTATAATGGATATCAAATCTTCACTTTTTAGTCTTCATGAGTTTCCCCGAGTTAAATAAATTGTAGTGAAAATGAATTTTCCTGTTGTTATGCTGATTTTGTTTACCAATGCACAGTTAATAAACACTACAAGAGATTAAATCTTAGTCAAGGAAAAGAAAAACTTATCGTTTTGTAATCAAAACTTCTACCCTGATTCATTGTTTAATTGTTAGCCTCTGAAATGACCCCCAGCCTTCCAGCTTGGGCCCATTTTTACCAGTGATTTACTAGTGTGGCCTCCGTGAGTTTGACATCCCTGCACTAACATGTAATATCCCCGTAATCCGGTAAAATTCCAGTCTTTTAGATTAAAACACAGGGTATTGCTTTGAAAAAAAAATAATGTTTACGAACTCTGAACAAACTGGAACTAACCCCTACTTCCGTGAAGCAAAGTTGGCCAAAGCTTAATCTCTTGTAATGTCTTTGAATGGATAATTCAACTTAATTTTTTTAGTGAGCATCAAATATTTACATTTACACCTTGTACATTGCATTTTTGTTGCCAGGGATTTTATTTTGTTAAAAGGTCTCTTTTTAGAGATGACTTTTTTAAACACATTTGAGCCTCATTTCATGGCTCGGCGCCTGGGTGGTGAGCACTCTGCCCCACGGTGCAAAGGTCTAAAGTTCAATTCCAGCTACCTCTCTGTGTGGAGTTTGCATGTTCTCCCTGTGGTTGGGTGGGTTTCCTTCCTGCATTCCGGTTTCCTACCACATTCCAAAAACTTGCAAGTTAGGTTAATTGGCCGGTACAAATTTTCCCTAAGTGTGAATAAGCATTTGAGTTGTCTGTCATTTTGTCTAGCACCCACGCGACCCTAGTGAGGATATGTGGCACCGAAAATCGATGGACAGAAATTTAATACAAGTCAAGAGTCACAGAGACCACAGTATATTTAAATGCAGATAATTACTACCTTTTTACATTGGAATATTGGCCATACTCTAGTTTGCTTTTAAATTCTAAAGTATTGCAGTGCGTTTTTTTTCTTTACATTAAAGATATATTTCACATTTTTAATATTTTGATTTGTTTCTGTATTAAATCGGAAAACGTTCTCTATCCATCCATCTATCCATCTATCTATCCATTTATCTATCTATCTCTGAATACAGTGTGTTTTAGGTAAAATTAGAAAAAATTGACTTATGACATTTTTTTTAATCCACTGGAATAATATATATATATATATATATATATATATATATATATATATATATATATATATATATATATATATATATATATATATATAAATATATGCAGTGACGATAAGTATTTGAACACCCTGCTATTTTGCTATTTCTCCCACTTAGAAATAAGGAGGGGTCTGAAATTTGCATCGTAAGTGCATGTTCACTGTGAGAGAGATATCACAATGCATAATTTTCTAACAATTTCTTTGTGTGATACATCTGCAACCAAGTATTTGAACACCTTTGTATCATCTAGAATTCTGACCCAGAAAGACCTGTAAGTCTGCCCATTAGAAGTCCACCTGCACTCCATGTATCATCCTGAATCAGTTTGAGGTTGTTAGCTGCATAAATATACCTGTCCACTCCGTACAATCAGTAAGACTTGAACTTGTAACATGGCAAAGACCAAAGAGCTGGCCAAAGACACCACAGACAAAATTGTACACCTCCACGAGGCTGGAAAAGGCTACGGAGCAATTGCCAAGCAGCTTGGTGAAAAAAGGTCCACTGTTGGAGCAATCATTTAAAAGTGGAAGAAGCTAAACATGACGTGACGGTCAATCTCAATAGGAATAGAGCCCCATGCAAGATATCACCTCGTGGGGTCTCAATGATTCGAAGAAAGGTGAGGAATCAGCCCAGAACTACACGACAGGAGTTGGTCAATGACCTGAAAAGTGCTGGGACCACCATTTCCAAGGTTACTGTATGAAAAACACTAAGACGTCATGATTTGAAATCATGCATGACAAGAAAGGTTCCCCTGCTTAAACCAGTACTTGTCAAGGCCCGTCTCAAGTTTGCATATGACCATTTGGAATATACAGAGGAGTCATGGGAGAAAGTTTTGTGGTCAGATGAGACCAAAACAGAACTTTTTTGTCATAATTCCACTAAGCGTGTTTGGAAAAGGAAAAATTAAGAAAACACCATTTCGACTGTGAAGCATGTGGCGGTAGCTACATGATTCGGGGGTGTTTTTCTGCATATGTGGCAGGGCGAGCGCACTGAATTAAAGAGAGGATGACTGGGGCCTTGTACTGTGAAATTTTGGGGAACAATCTCTTTCCCTTGTAAAGCACTTTGGGAAGTCTTCATTGCCTTGAAAAGCGCCATATAAATGCAGATCATTTCATTTCATTCCCTCAGGCAGAGCAGAGGTAGATGGGTCGTGGCTGACAACGACTCGAAACACGCAGCCAAGAACACCAAGGAGTGGCTCGTAAGAAGCATATCAAGGTTCTAGCATGACCCAGCCAGTGACCTGAACCGAATCAAAACTTTTCAGAGAGAGCTCAAACTCTGTTTTTCAGCGACATCCCAGGAACCTCACTGATCTAGCGAAGATCTGTGTGGAAGATTCCTCCTGCAGTTCGTGCAAACCTTGTAAAAATCTACAGGAAACGTTTTACCTCTGTAATAGCAAAAGAAAAAGGCTACTGTACCAAATATTACCATTCCTTTTTCTCAGGCGTTCAAATACTTATTTGCAGCTATATTACACAAATAAATCTTTAAAAAAAATCATGCATTGTGACTTCTGGATTTTTTTTTTAGTTTATCTCCCTCACAGTGGACATGCGCCTATAATAAAGATTTCAGACCCCTCCATTTAAATACTCTAGATCAACACGTTAAATTGGGTATTTCTGTATTCTATTTCTTTTATTTTATTATTTTATTTTTCAACACAAGGACACTGCTGGAAGTGTGAATTTTCCTGCGGTGATGAATAAAGTATCTATCTATCTATCTATCTATCTATCTATCTATCTATCTATCTATCTATCTATCTATCTATCTATCTATCTATCTATCTATCTATCTATCTATCTATCTATCTATCTATCTATCTATCTATCTATCTATCTATCTATCTATCTATCTATCTATCTATCTATAATTTATAAGTAGAAGATATAGCAAAATGGCAGGGTGTTGAAATACCTATTTTTTTCATTGTATATCTGTATACATATTCATTTTTGTTTTTCAGTGTGTATGGTTCATGCACATATACACAGAAAACAGGATATAGTGTATTCAATTACCTATTTTTAAAAACAAATTTGTCCACACAAAAGCATTCCAAATTTGATAATACCAGAAGATTGAATTTTCCTGTGTGATCCGCTTATTCCATTTTTATTATAGGACTCCTGCAAAAGAAGTTTGATAGGGTGCCAATTGGTTACTTTGACTGTTATCGTGCACGGTGATTTTGACTATAACATTATTTTCACTATCAGCCAATTATGTCGCTGTTCTTTTGAAAAGAAAACTGACCTATAGTATTCGAGATTGTTCTACTGATGTGCCCCAAATTGTAATATGTTCTTCTCCAGGTCATGTGAAATCCTATCTTAAATTTTCATCAAAAAACTCAGGGGTGTCCAATGCAGTTTTGCTCGGGGGTCACATGTTAGAAAATCCATTCACACAGGGCATGGCATTAGAAGTGTGCCTTAACTGGAGGTCTGGGGTCTTTTTCGAGGCTCACAATAAAATTATAATTCATTGATATAAGACATTATCACAAAGCGATTGAGGTTTTTTTTTCCCGATTGTTTTTTTCCTCCAGTTAAATTTGATCTCTTGTGGTGTTCATCATCTGTACATTTGTAAAGAAACTATACAAAACAACATTTTAATTAGTTTCAACTACAGTTGATTTAACTCGGGGAAACTCATGTAGACTTGTAGGTGACAAAAATATCATATGAACACTAATTCAAATGATTGCTGTAAAGATTTAAGTCTTTCTGCTATTTATTTTATTGTTGTCCTATGAAAATGCTGTTAGATTTAATATCTATTACAGAAAGGAGTTAAAGCATCTTTAAACTTCTGCAAAGACGCCCAAGTGCTTTTATTTTTTCAAATTTATATTTTTCGCATTGCCTGAAATCTGTGACTTGTATCTTGAGTAAAAAACCCAACGGAAGGGGTTCCCTCAATAATCGCTGGTTGATAAATGGTAGGCAGCAAATGCAGCGATAATGGGTGCTTTGCGAGTGGTGACAACCAGTGGATATATTTAAAACTGCAAGTCATGTTTGATGCAGCTATTTTTTCTCGTGTGCGTCTCTCATCATTGTCTCTAGGGCCGCACAAAATGATGTGGCGAGCTACAATCGGCTCACGTGCCATGTGTTTGACAAGAGTGACCAATGGGATAATCCTAAAAAAGTAGAAATGGAAGTAACTTTGTCCTTTTGTGAAAGTGGATGTCATAAAAAATACAAAAGGGAATAGACTCATCAGAGGTGATTCAAACAACACTCGTCTTAACCTTTGTTGTCATTCTGCAGGTCGTCCAAGTAGAAATCGTTCTGCCGATTGCCCAGGACGAAAGCCATGAGCGACAGGACCAGGGCGTTGAGGATGCCCATGATGGCCAGCATGTAGGCCCAGCGTACTGAGCAGTCCCCAAGGGAGTACTTTGTCGTATGCTCCCCGCACATATCCCGGATGACCTCAGCATCCCATCCGTCAGGGAAAATCACACAGCCAAGGACCAGGCATACTCCTGGAGGAAGAGAAATAATTAGATGAGGACAAATATAAAAGAAGACTTTTGATGGCTTGGACTGAAATTGTTTTCTTTGTATGGAAAGTACATACTGTTGGTAGTGTAAGATACAGTGGTGCCCCTTTATAGGACACTTCTACACATGAGAATCTTGATACAAGAGTTTTCTTTTCAACAAAAACCTGGCTCGCTTTACGAAGAAAAGTCCAGTTCACGAGCAGTGCCAGAGGCGACTACTAGTGACAGCTTGAGACTCTCACTGCTAGTGACTATCTACCGCCATCAGCTCAGTCCAATTTACACATGCGGCACCCACCATCAGGCACTGATTCCGTGCCCTTGGTTAAAGCTGTAGAGTACCTTTAATCCACAGCAAGTTTATTTTAATCGCAACTCTGTCGCCCCATTTTAAAGAATCTCCTATTTGTGACGTTTGCGACATTAGCAATGAGTTCGGAAAGGGATACAGTAAGAGAATGATGACATTTTACATGAAGTAGTAACTTTTAGAAAAACATGGGCAAAGTGTTTTCGTGTGAGTGACCAAGCCAGGAAGTACAATCAGAAACCAGTGAGTGCCGACCACAAAGGCGTGGAATAATTTATGCAGCGCTTTGCTGCAATAATTTGGGAGGTTACATTCCTGATAGAGGGCAGCACGGCGGCGCAGTGGTTAGCGCTTGTGCGGCACAGTTCATGTCATGGTAACCTGTCGTGGGTTCAAATCCAGCTTCCGACTTTCTGTGCGGAGTTTGTATGTTCTCCCCGTGCTTGCATGGGTTTCCTCCGGGCACTCCGGTTTCCTCCCACATTCCAAAGACATGCATTTCAGGTGAATTGGCCGGTCCAAATTGTCCCTAGGTGTGAATGAGCGAATGAGTTGTCTGTCCCTGTGTGCCCTGTGATTGGCTGGCAACCAGTTCAGGGTGTCCCCTGCCCACTGCCCGATGATTGCTGGGATGGGCTCCAGCCCCCCGCGACCCTACTGAGGATAAGCGGTACGGCTAATGAGATGAGATGAGATGAGACATTCCTGATGCAAAAAAACAGCAAAGATAATGGATGAACCACAGAAGCTGGAATCTACAAAGGAAATAAGAGAGGTGCTGGCTAAGTGAGAAGAAGTTACTGCTTTAGTCACGTCTCCTTAATCACAATTATCTTCCGCATTTCTGGAACGTTTTGATGGGTAGGTATAGACAAATATTCTTGGATAAGTTTTTTTGTTTTTGTTTTTTAAAACACTTGTAGAAAGGGATAGGGTTGCGAGTTAAAGAATGTTGTGTCTTCACGTTCATATAACATTGCAGTAGTTTTTTTTTAAAGTGTAGAGTAAGTCCATATTTTCAAAAGTCATGTACCCCCCATCCCCTGTATTACTGCACCTCTGCATCACCCCCACACCTACATTATGGCAATTCGAGTCCCTCCATGGTAGTTGCTCATAATAAACTCGCATTTTAATTCATAATAACTGCTCATTAATCTTGCTGCTGTATTTTTTTATCTTTAATTACTATTTGAATATGTGTTTAGTGATGATTAAGATGTGTTTTATATCCATTTATGTTTCATTTTGATCCTTATGGGAGTCCGAAACTGGCCAATTGTTTTTTATTCTTTCATATCCGGAAAATGTGCTCATTACTCAAGCAATTCGATCACTTAAGCTTGTATGGAGAGGTACCACTGGACAAAGGATTTTAGATTCCAAATGGAAGCTCTCATTCACTTTTACACTGGTTGCACTGGTTCTGTCAAGAACCAGAATAGGATCAGGACCCAAACGCGTGACGTGACCTTTTATTTTACGGGAAATGGGGAGTCATGCACGTTAGGCACCAGTCTGGCATGAAATGACAGGAAGCCAGGGGCTGACGAGATCGATACCAATTGCCCAGGTAGATATCGGACAGATGGGGTCGATACCGGACAGGACGGGACAGAAAGGATTGAAAATGAAACAGGATATCGAAAATAAACAGGACAAATTAGACGGGAACGAAAACTGGAGAGAATAATGAACAGGACAAAAATAGTCGGGAACGAAACTGGAAACCGATGTTAAACAGGACAAAAATAAAGAAGAACAATAGAGTAAATACCAACAGGAAACAGGACTGAGTCAAAACCCACTTCTTGCGGGGCAGTGGTTCGTTGACGGACTGACAAAGGAAGAATGAGAGCACTGAGCTTAAATAGACGGAAAGCCAATATGTCAATGAGCCGCAATTTGCATATAAATTTGCTGTAGTGCGAAGCCCTGCCAAATCATTTAAAAACTAATCATTAAAATGTATTCTTCCAAAAGTAAAACTATATACTAGTAAACCACCAGTGATGTGTAGACTTTATGCCCACATCTGAAAGTTGCGGAGCTGACGTGACCCCCAGCAGCATAAGGGGTATGGAATATGGATGAGTGCATGTTCTCACAGGAAGAACATGAAAATCTATCTAAGTCGCCATGGTACCCAAGAACTTTAGCTGTCGTGCTTTCATTCGACACTGCTCGGCAAGAACATTCTGTAATGCATGCAACTTCTCTCTGTTAGTAAGCATAAATATTGCAGAGAAGCAATATTCTTTCATTGGACGTGCTTATGGATGTCAGGCAAAATACAACAATAACGCTGTCAGCTTTCTTTTCTTGAGCTCGCTGTAACTATGGTGATGCCCTATACTACAGAATATGGAACAAAATAGTTAGTCACACTACAGACTCCAATAACGAACACAGCAGCCCCTTGTACACTCATTGAATACAAAGTTACAACTTGCTCCAGACTGTAACTACTATCTTGTAAACATTTTATTGTCACTGGTGATTTCAATTATGCGTGTCCAAAGTATGTACTCCCTAAGTTCATTCGATACAGTACATGGACTGTTAAACCAGAGGAAATAAATTACTGGACATTGTGTATACCAGGGCAGCACGGCGACGCAGTGGTTAGCACGTGTGCGGTACAGTTCTAAGGTCTTGGGAACCTCCTGCGTGGGTTCAAATCCAGCTACCGGACTGACTGTGCGGAGTTTGTATGTTCTCCCCGTGCTTGCGTGGGTTTCCTCTGGGCACTCCGGTTTCTTCCCACATTCCAAAGACATGCATTTCAGGTGAATTGGCCGGTTCAAATTGTCCCTAGGTGTGAATGACCGAGCGACAATTTGTCACTATTTAATGATCCCGGAGGTGCAGAGCTGGTGCACTTTCCAGACAAAGAAAACAATTTCAGTACATGGTAACCAGTACTATCTGTTTTCCTTTGGAAGAATACATTTTAATGATTAGTTTTTAAATGATTTGTCAGGGCTTCGCACTACAGCAAATTTATATGCAAATTGCGGCTCATTGACATTTTGGCTTTCCGTCTATTTAAGCTCAGTGCTCTCATTCTTCCTTTGTCAGTCCGTCAACGAACCACTGCCCCGCAAGAAGTGGGTTTTGACTCAGTCCTGTTTCCTGTTGGTATTTACGGTATTGTTCTCGTTTATTTATGTCCTGTTTAACATCGGTTTCAGATTTACCTCGGCTGGCAACCAATTCAGGGTGTCCCCTGCCCACTGCCCGATGATTGCTGGGATGGGCTCCAGCACCCCTGCGACCCTACTGAGGATAAGCGGTGCAGCTAATGAGATGAGATGAGATGAGATATTGTATACCAACATCAAAATGCATACAAAGTTGCCACCCCTTCCCCATTTGGATGAAACCACCTCTGGCTTTCTTTGACCCCCAAATATAAACCCCTGAAGAGGAAGACAAATCGCGTGACAAGAAAAACTATGACATGGCCTGAGGCCGCTCTTTCTCAGGTGCAGGACTGCTTTAGACGGAGTTCCTGGGAGGTGTACACCAACATGGTAAAAACCTGTATGGACAATGTCACTGCGAATAAAAGTATCAGGGTCTTTACAAACAAAAACCCCTGGATGACTGGCAAAGTTTGTACTCTCCTTGAACACCAAACAGTGCCTTCAGGTCAGTGGAAAAAGGCTATTTACTTTGTGGCCAGGGCTGACCTGAAAGTGAGGCATTAAGGTTGCCAAGGCAGCCAATGCGAGGAGGATTGAGAACCAATTAAATCTCTATGTTTGTCTATATCTATCTATGTGTCTAACTTTCTCAATATCTATCTATCGATCTCTACACACACACACACACACATACATATATATATATATATATATATATATATATATATATATATATATATATATATATATATGAATCTTTATTGATCTCCATGTCGATCTATATCTATATCTCAATCCTTACCTTCCTACCTACTAACCTGTCTATTAGTCTGTTCATTCATCCACCCGTCCGTCTATTCATCTAGCTACCTATCTATCCATTGAAAGACCGTCAGTCACACAACTAGTCCCAATCGGTCTCATAGTGCAAAAAATGAAAAATATCTGCTGGAATCAGCTTACAAAAAAAAAAACACAGAGAAAGGTGTGTGCAGACAATTATAAAAGCATATACTGTGGTGCCCTGAACTCCATACGTGCAATTTAAACAAAAAAGGAATGTATACATTGCGTCTACGCCCCTTCATCAAAGTGAGCATCACCAAGGGGAGCCAATTGGTCCACATCCCACGCTCACCAGCTCTGCTTAAACAGCGTTCAGCCAGAAATTGCCTCAGGCCTTATAAGTAAAGCAATGGGATCCAGTGGGAGACGCTGAACATACATGGCAGCTGTCACACTCAATCTGCATTCAGGCCACGCCACGTCTTTTTCACAGCTAACGTCACCGGTGCCACTCTTAGAAAAGCAGATCAGATTTACCTCGGCTGTTGTTGAATCAATGCCAAGAAATGTCCGGTAAACTTGTCCACAGGACGTATTTGATGCAGGTTTTAAATTGTTTAGAGCTTAGCGGAAGAAACTGCCACTCCTGCGGACAAAGCTTGACTGACGAACCATGGTGGTGTGGTAGAAGATTGTTTTTAAGGGTTGTGATTTAAAATAGCACCCAATTATAGTTCATCCTCAGAAAATTTGTTTGGTGTAGTAGGTTTTTACAACCTGAGCCACAAAAAACCATTACAAGAGAGTGTCAATATAGCAACCTCCTCGGGTGGATGAAATCTGGTAGATTTATTGCTTAATACGCATTCCATTAACAAAACTTTATCAAAACTAAGTGTCTAGAGCAGTGGCATTGAAAGTTATGGAATAAATTACTTGAGGCCCTATTCACGAGGTTGCTCTGATGTCGGAAAGAAATCCTGAAAGACACTTTACCCATTCCCTCATCCCTGGCCAAATACTGCCTCCCTTCTTTTCTTCCTCTCATCTCTGCCATTATCCATTCTTTCCTTTTTCTGGTAATGTCCCCCGCAGCCTTCAAAATTGCTGCTGTTACACCTGTTCTAAAACATTAACTAGCTTCGTCCCATCTCCAACTTGCATTTCGGCTCCATAATTCCTTCAAAAAGTATTCTCCCCCCAACTCCATGCACATCTCATTTCGATTAGGTTGTTTCAGCCCTTCCAATCTGCACAGAAACTGCACTCAAAATACCAGTAATCTTCTCTCTGCAGCAGACTGGTTCACTTTTCATCCACATCCTTCTTGATCTGAGTGCTGCCTTTGATACCAACCCATCCTCCTTAGTAGACTCTCCTCAATTGGCATCAACCACAACCACCTCCAATGGTTCCATCCCTGTCTCACCAACCGTATTCAGTTCATACAACTCAAGTCCTTCTCCTCTGACCCCTGTTCAGTTATCACTGGTGTGCCTCAGCACTCTGTCCTGAGGCCCCTCCTCTTCACGACCTACCTCCTTTACTTGTTGTATGTTCTTATTTTTTTCTCTTATTGATATCACTGTTATATTCTGTGTAAAGCGACCTTGGGTGGAAATCAAATTTATATTGGTATTATTGTTATTGCTATTGTTATCATTATCATTATTATTGTTATTATTATTATTAACTTTATGGAAATCCTAAATTAAAACAGAATTGAACCTAAATTATTACCCAATAATAATAATAATAATAATAATAATACCCATAATGGTAATGTGTTGATAGAATGCAGGTTAATATTAGGTTTATACTATATGAACTTAAAACATCCACCTGTTTTTTATCCATGGAAATGATATGAGTGTTTTAGTTTTGAAGAGAATTTAATTCACTGTCCACAGATGTGTTGGTTGTTACCTGAGACTTGGGAAAGGGGTTCTTTATAAATGGCCACCCTTTCAGATGGATAAAAAGAGTGCATTTGCTGTTTAATTCATATACCACTACTGCAAATAGTAACCAGTTTATTAATGTGAAGATAAGGTGTTTTGTTGACTTATCTAACAAATTTCAGAATGTGTTACATACACAGGACTTGAGCTGCCCACACACATGCAACATTTAAAGGAACTAATATAGTTATTTAGGAATCTTTGCGTGTTTTGCAACTTTCGCTGCTTCTTGGTGGTGGAATTTATTTTCTCAGTGTCAGGTCATGTAGTTTGTTCACAAGCGATTACACGTTTTCTATACCCTTTCCCTAATAACTTATTCAGCTTGTCCCACATACCCTGTGTCAACAAATTGGCAAAAACAGGGCTGCAGGGCATGCCATCTGTATGTTGTAGTACAACAGCAAACAGCAAAGTGAAGTAACAAGACTTCATTTCAAAACTATAATGTAAATATAAACATGGAAGTGTGTTTCTGTTCACCTTTTGAATTCAAAGCTTGGTTAGTCTTCGACCGGAGATTTTTTTGATCCCAGTTCTTAGTATCAGAAACAAATCCTTATATCGAGCACCCCTGCCTCAGTTCTGGGTTCTGCCCCATATGGGTTGACTTGTTAAGTAAGGTGATGTACCCATGTGGGGAAGCAGGAACCAACGGCAGGGGTGCTCAAAAAGAAGACTTGTATTTTACAAAAGATCGTACAAAGTGACAAACATGGTAGAGGGAATGCAAATGAAGTGACGATGTATGCTGTTAAATATGTCCTTATAAAGGGATAGTGATAATTAGGGACAGGTGTGTGGATATTGGAAACACCTGTGCCAAGTTACAAACACATTTGGCACCCCCTGGTGGAAGGAGGTGCCTCAGATCCTAACACCGTCCACAAAACCTAGCAACAGTGTCACGAAAAAAAAAGAAATTCATTAGGTTTGCGGTGGAATTGGGTGACATTTACGATTCCCTGTGAAGACCCTCACTTCACCTTTACCATCAATCACAAGTCAATGGTGGGCGGTGCACTCGTGGCCACAGATGAGGGAGAATACTAGATTAGTCAGCAGCACATTCGAGCAAGGATGCCCTCAAAGTGCGACTGCTCTCCACTCCAAATCATTTCAGACGTAATGAGGGAATGCATTGAGAAGGGATATAATGACGGTATTACAGTAAGTAATGAGAGAAAAGAGGACCAACACAAGTCGTCATCCTGGGAAATCAGTGTGTTATTAGCTTCTCTTTATGGCCTCTGAACTAGATCGAAACATAGACGTGCAATGAGAAAAATCCTTTACAGAGTAATGAGCATCAGGTAGCATGTTTTATGGGATTTTGATGATCGTGCGCTACATGAAAGTCCTCCTGAGTCCCTTGGAGTTTTTTGGAGAAGGCAAGGAAGTTGCCAAGCATCCGGAAGGAGCGGACATATCCGCCTCAGGGCAGCTCATTTACCAAGTGCTTTTCTTTGTTTATTTCCTGTTTCTGTTCCAAAACAACCACTTTTGTACATCAACTGTTAAATCCACGCAAACATTTTTACACTTAACACAAAAAGGTTTGTCTTTTCACTCAAAGGTTAATTACTGCGTTCTTTTAGGGAACTCCAAATTAAAACTCGTATTTTTACTTTTAGGATGGATTTCACCATTGATTTGGTTATTTTAGTCTAAAACAGTTCTGTAATTATAAACACACACAGGAGATAATTAAATTACCTCGGGCATTCTTTAAGCGTTTCTTCTATCCCAACCAAGCATATACAGTTTTTTTTCCTACTGTTTTTTTTCCAATGGCATAGTTTCCAGTGTCTATCCCAGCTGGAGGAATAGGGCATACCTAAAAATACATTTTTAGTTTATTTCTATTTAAAATAAATGAAGGATAATGTTGCACGTTTATCACGGTGACCCCATACAGTACCTTGCCTGAGTAGAAAAAAAGGAAAAGAAGAGTTATTATAATTATTTTATTATAATCAAGTTTATTGCCTACTTTTTCCGAAGCAATACTAACTCTTGAGTAATAAACAAAAAACAAGTAAAGATGGAACTAGTACTGTACATACTCCGAATATCCCTCATGGCAAACAATTCTAAGAAGAGGTCTATTACCCCTCATGAGTGCATTGTCAGGGAACCACTCTGGAAGGTGTGGGAGCACAGTGCAGAAACACAGAATAGCATAGTAATGAAGGTTTTTTATTTGGACAGGGTTTGGTACACGGAAATTCAGAAAGTGATGCAACAATGATAGCCGAAGACGCAGGGGAAGGGTTGCTGTTCCAGTAAACCCAATAAGCAAATCAAACAGTCCAATAGTTCATCAGGCAGTACTCGTGATGTGTATTAATTTTTGGGGGTATTTATTGGATGTCCCTTGACATGATACCTGGCTAAAGATACTCACAAAGACCTAAAGGGAGACTGTGTATATTTTTACGGAAATCGGTTAAGCTAAATAAATCACAAGCAAATACACACACACACGAAATAGGTTTATAAAGTAGTTTAGATTAGTTGGATTCTTTAGAGATGTACGGCCAAAACGAATATGTTATTATTACACCATGAGTGAAAACTGGGGTTGAAACTATGCTCTATATATTCTGGGCCGGACAGACTATATTTGTACATGACTTCAGCTTCTCATGCATAAAAACTGGAAAGTCCAAGAGAAGATCCATATAGCCCTTCATTTATCTTTGAGTTAGATGTGCTCATTTCTGGTTCATTCCCAATCCCTCCTCTTGGGACTCAAACATTGCACTGCCGAAGTGCCAAAGAGCAAGACATCAATTAATAGATCTGACAGAGAGCGCTAAGCCACGCCTATCATAGTTATGATTTCCATGTATCGCACACGGAGCAAACAGGGCGGCCTAAACAATAGCGAGGGACCCTTCAGTCGCTATTCCTGTTGGCATAGCCATATCATTTATTCTTTATGATGCAAACTTATCTAAAAAGACAGTAGAAAAGGGTCTCAATTATTATACACAGAGTTATAATCATGGCATCAAGGTGTCTAAAGACGCTAAAAACCTTTTAAAGGTGGATGTAAAATGTTGGCGATCGATGAGGAAGTCAGAAGCCCCGTTCCAACTAAGCATAGAAATAAATTCAGATTGCGAGAGATAATGGATATAGAATGAGTGACCCGTTACATCATATTGACAAAACGAGTGGTGCCATCTCTACCCGTTCTGAGTCTCCGGTGAGAAACATATGGAAACTACATCACGAGCCTCACAAACCGGATATACCAGATAACGAACTGCACATCCTATCCATCCCATAATTTACAAGTTTTACTTTAATTACGAAATGCCACCTTAGGTTGTATTTGTTACTGTCATATGCTAGCAAGGTATGCTAATGAGGGAGTAGTGATACACTCAAAAAGAGTGGAAGTGAAGCGGCTGCAGTAACTTAGAAGGTTATCTCCTGGACAACTCACTGACCCAACAGCAGCGTAAAGGAAAAAAACACCTCCTGTAGAACAAATAACTTTGGGTTCCCATTGATCTCACGCACATTGAGTTGATCGAGAAGCCGCTAGCATGCCATGCTTGACTTTGATGCAAGAGGGGCTGGGCTGTCGTCTGCCTCGCGTTCTGATTGGCTAAAACCAAGCACAGTCTATTTATTACAGACGTTGCCCTACTTACGAACGAAAAAGGTTCCGGACAATCATTCTTAAGATGAATTTGTTCGTGAGTTGCATCAGTGTTATATTTTGTATGTTTGAGGTTTATATAAGTATGTTTAAGGCTTCTAAACATAACCTGTATTATTTTGTACTGACAAATAAGCATTTCATAAAATAATATGCTCTATAAAGATTAATAAAGTGACATTTACCTTACCTTTGGAAGATGAGCTTATAGAGTTAGGTGACTTCCTCCTCCGTGGTAAAAAGTGGCCGAAAATATGTGTTCCGACAGTTTCTCAACCGCATCAACCTTTCTTATTCCGCTTTCATTTCAAAAGAAACGGCTCGCCTCTTCTTTACACTTTACACCAACTATATTGAGTGGATGTACGAGATATTAAACAAAAACGTCAAAGTTCTACAGTACACACAGGTATGTTTACACACGAACCAGCAAGTAGAAGCCGGATTTCTTCTTTGGAGTGGATGCTGGGTGACCTCTCACAGCGGCGCAAAGAAGCACTACAGTAACGTCCTGCACTTGGATAAAGGTGCACACATTACAAAATCTAACTTACAGCAATGTCCGGATATTTTTCGACATCCCGAAAAAAATGTTCGTATCTACAGTTTTACATCAGTCGAATGATCGTACGTAGGGAAGCATCTGTACCAGCAGCCCATGCATGCATATTCGCCATTTCATCTAAGGATTTGGACAAAATAGTAAGTGTGACATGAAATCTATGTCCTCTAGTTCCAATTCAAGTGTCTAAAGTGGGCACCAGCGAGCTAAGAATAAAATGAGAGAAAAGCCCTTTGAAGTGTGAGGGGGTTTCCCAGCTTCCTCCCCTTGCAATCTCTGAAGACGCTGCTTTCTGAACATCAAAGTTGTCAAGCGAGAGGATCGAAACAGCACGCGGTAGGAAAAACGGGACGAGCCGGACGCCATATGCTCTCATGTCTTTTTTCATCTCGCCTCATCGCCCCCGATCTTCTCACAAGCTATCAGCTGTTTGCGACAGGGCTTCAAAGACCAGCACACTTATGAGAGCATTTGGAAAAAAAAACGTGATTGAGAATAAGTTGTGATCCAACTAGTTCAATATTCTGCCTACCAATCTATTTATAGCACATCAAGGATATTTCTAGCACTGTTATGTAACAATTTTGACAGACTTTCTTTTCCTCAGACGTTCTAATTCTGGTTACACAGCCCAAAGTTGTTATATAAGACTTCTAAAATTATTTCTTGCATTCTAAATTTAAGTATGCGTGCACAATATTTCTGAAGCAAGAAACTGTGAATGGTAGAATGTGAGAATGGCAGCATGCCGTGTGAAGAAAAACATGTTTTTTAGATTAGATTAGATTAGCTAAGTTTAAGATTTAGATTTAGATTAGATTTAGATTTGATTTGGATTAATATGAGATCTATTAGATTTACATAGGATAGATTTAGATAGATTACATTAAGATTGGATGGATTAGTTAATGTACCCCATTTGTTCACAGAAATCCTATTAAAACAATAGTTAAAGAAAACATTGAAAATAACAGTGAAAAAACACAGTTACAGTTACAGTGGAGCCTAAGTTGCACTTTTTGCATCATACGTAACAGCCACGTTTTATAAAAACATTACTTTAATCCTTAAATTTAGTAGAAACTCAAAATAGGGAGAGAAGACAACCCTGTATTTTGAACTTGCAAGTAGGACAGTGAGAGAAGCCTTGAGATAAGAGAGTCCAAACTTTTCAAAATTCTAAACTTTCCATTTTAAAGAAATATGTGTAAGGTGGCTTCTTTCTATCAAACCAGTTATACAAATAGAACAATTGTTTACCCAAATTAAAGTCAGAAAGTCCAGCTTGATGGTTTTATTAAAATAAATAAAGAAGGATACAAATGCTTTTAGTTTTTGGCACGTGCATGACTAGAACAAATCCTGCAGTTGGAATGGATGTTTTTGGGGACAAAATGGCGTTGAGGCATGGGTGAGGGTACAACTGAAGAAATGGGATCCATTAAAAATTGAAGAATTTCTTGATTTTTTTGATTACACTTGTTGTCATTTGTCAAACGCCGGAATGGCGCGCTATTTTTGTTTTTTTGGTTAAATGATTATTGACTTTTGGACGAAAAACAAAAACCAGAAGGAATTTTTACTTATCAATGGTAAAAGAGTCAAGCAGGTGGAACATTTCAAACTTCTCGGGACTTTTATTTCAGAAGATCTAAGCTGGGCACTGAACTCGGAGAAAATTCTAAAGAAGGCACGCCAAAGAACTTTCTTCCTAAGGAAGTTGAACTCCTACGATGTTCATCAGGAAATCCTAGTTAATTTTTATCGTGCGATTATTGAAAGTGTTTTAGCAAATTCTATTATTGTTTGGTTTGGTCGAATCACAAAGAAAGATCTGTCAAAGTTCAATTCTGTAATCCGCACAGCGGCAAAGATTGTGGGCACCGGTTTGCCATCCCTGGAATCTATATATAATGCTAGAGTTTTGAAACGTACCTCAAATATTCTTAAGGATGAGAGTCATCCTGGTAATGATCATTTTCATCTATTAAGGAGCGGTAGACGCTTGAAGTCATTCAGGGGTACTAAAAGGTTTACAAACATTTTTTACCCAAGTGCTGTCCGAATCTTTAATAATTGTAAATTGTAATTTCTGTTTTTCGTTTTATATTCTGAATGTTGAATGTTGTTAAATTTTTAAATTCTTACTTGAGCCGAGACAACGAGACGATTTCCGATGATTTTTATGTGAAGATTATTGGTTGAATAAACTAAACTGACAAATGTATTTGCTAACAACTATTTTGAAAGGTCTATTTGTAGCTCCATTGCTTCCACAGTTTGGTGTGGACGTTTTCTTCTATTTATTTTGTTAAGTGTCTCTTTAGGATAGTTTTTGGGGGTGAGCTCCAAGGTGGGTTGGTGCGTCGATTTGTGGCTGGATGATGGCTCCCGTAATGGCGCGCTATTTTTGGTTGTCGGTAAAGCACGAACGAGTTATTCAGGATGTAGTATCAGTATTGTGACACAAATGCCGCCACCCGTCAATGCCAAAGTCTAGCTTTTGACGCTTTACACCGAAAAACAACAGCGACCAGGTGATAACGGTGCTTTATCTAAGTTAGATCGTGGGGTCTCTTCCTGTTACTCCTAACCTCAAAAACCAGTACTATCTGTTTAATGCAGGGAAGCAAACACAAACCCAAATAAGTGTCCTGGAGAGGGATGAGTGCCGCCAGGCCTTACTTGCTCAAGACAAACCATAGGAAGTGGCGACCCCACAGACTATGATGTTAAGGGATCCGTGAACCGTAAAATATAGTGTGTGAGGAAACCAGAAGGTTGAAGGTCTAGAGATACTGTAAATCAACAACAACAAAGTAGTCAGCATTTTTCAGGTATTGGTCCTCCTTCAGACCATAAATGTCTCAAATTCCCACTAACTTGTGTGCATATGAACATGGAGACATAACAATTTCCTGGTAGTGATTAAATAAATGTGTCTAAACTCTGGCCTCTCTTTGCTACTGTTGTCTAGACCTTGGCTTGCTGTCCTCCATCCGTCTAATGGATGGCACAATTTTTATCAGAGTTAGGATCAGGCTTGGCATTTTTGTGTATAGTGTGTATCCGTGTGTTCACTGTCTGTGAGAATGCACTATGCTAGATATGTTAAACATACGGCCCGCGGCCCAGACACGTTGAAAGTTTTACTCCAGCCTGCCGTAAATGTCAAAAAAGGAAGCGAGTCTCTAGGTCAGGCTTGTCCAAAGTCTGGCCTGGGGGGCAGTTACGGCGTGTGGTCAGAATTTAACTGGCTCATGGCCTCTGTTATAAAATGAATAGTGTTTGACCGGCCAGTAATGTTTATTGCAGTATAAAAAAAAAATCTATCAAAAGTTACTATTTTTAAAATTAAAGCAAACCAACTGATTTATCTGGCCCCTAGAGGGCAGTAAAGGATAAGTAAGCCTTGCCCAGTCGCTTGATCTGTTGTAGTCTAATGTTTAGGGTGCACTGCTAAAACGTGTATTATGTGTTTCTTTTGTCATTTATACTCTAATTATATATATTATCATATATTCTTTCATAGGTCCCACTTGAGTTTGTATAGTGTGGTGAGTTGGTTCATGTCTAAAACTGCAATCACTGTGTTACAACCAGTAACCGTATTCAATGCCAAATATGAAAATAGTTTTTTTCCTGTTGTTTGTGAAATATAATGCTTGGCATCTATGATATTATGTAGGATAGGCTACTAAGGCATACAACTAAAAACTTTTCTCAGTAACGATTACTCTATTGCTTTAATAATACAATTTTGTACCTCAAATGTCTTTACAACATGATGCTTTACTTCGCTACTTATTGAAAGCAGATCATAAATTACACAAAGTCCCTTCAAGGATTATTTTTTTGAATTTCACAATACGTTTAAAAAAATGATGGAATAATATTTGTATTTTTTTAATTGTTTCGGATCAAAATGAGAAAAGTTATCGTTCAAATAAGGTAACATTTTGTGGGAATAGGGTAAAAAAAGTTATTTTGTCTCGTTCGATGTGTTTATTTTTGTAAAGTTGTAAATTCTAATCATTATTTTTTTTCAAGGTGAGTGATGTCTGCACCATAGGCACTATAGGTAACATTGATACCTTATTTTCTTCAGAAATGGATGTAGTGGGGTAAATGAGTTGTTCCATGATTTAAAGGTAATCAAAGTATCATGGTGTAAACATCCCTGAGCTGGTTTGTAGCTCTTTATTTGGGCACAGCACCAAAAGAACAATATTATCCACTAATTAACTAAAGGATATAACAAAGTATTTGTACAAAAAAACAATACAATAATATAATACTTAAACATGTGGCTGAAGGGAGTAGGCTGAAGCCAAAGTTTTTAAGTGTCTAGCCCTATTTCCATTTTCCATTGTAGGGAAGACATTCAAAATAAAAATAAAAAAACAGGAAAACAGAACGTTAATCCTCAAAAGAGAAATTAAAGAAATATATTTACATTTCGAACTCAAAATAATATCCCTAGTGGCTCCTATAATATAGAATACCCATAGGAATTCTCTGTAAATTAATCTTCTTCAGCATAGTTATTTAAAATAAGTATAGTATATAATTTTTAGAATTTATATAAACAAGGACATTTTTAAAGTCATCATCTAAATCGAGTACCTTTTCAAGTCGCACAATGGCATTTCAATTTTGTAAGAGAATATTAAACCTTGGAGTTCAGGATTCCCCTGAGATGATGAATATCTGCTCTGTAAATAAAAAAAATTCAGATTTTTTTTAAAGTAATATACTCTCCTTTCATTCGATAAATCTGAGAATGGTATTTTTTTTCTTTTTGGCTCAAAACTTGTCCTGAGGGTGGAATAGTGGGTCCTGAGGTCAGATCAGTTGCGAACAGAATTTAGGCAGAATTACTCACCATCTTGTTGCTACGGGTCCCACCAAAAACCTTGTGAGAGATTGGGTAAAATAAAGAGAACAAAAATGGTGTAGTTTGGTAACCTTGAGTTTTCGTAGTTTTTATCTTGTTTGTGCTCCTCGTAGCGCCCTTTTTCATTTGCACAGCATCAACAACATATAGTGGTCAAATAATACACACTGTCCCTTTACCCCTCTAATGTGCTACTGCCACAAACTGCTCATATTTTATAAAAGTGGTTAGGGTGAATATTATCTGTTATGTTCATGCTCATAGTAAATTTACATACATTATATTTCTCATATTGCTGATAACACGCACACAAATGCACAGGGGACAGACAATGCAAAGAAGGGTCAAAGAAATGTATTATTTATGTGCTGAGTTATTTTTAGAATCACCCCATTGACTTGAGAATTATTTATTAAGCAGCTGATTATTAAAACATGTACGTTTGGTTGAGAAAAGCCATCCGGAAATCTCAGAGATGAGGGGAAAGAAAAGGTGTGAGGTGTGTGTGTTTGAGGAGGTGCATGGTGTTCCCCACAGGAATCGCTTCCCCTCTCTCTTTGTAATTCTATATTTAACTCAACCACTGCAGAATGTATTGAACTGTGAGCACATTTGTTTACATACATGTGCTAGGCCTGCACACTTGCATTCAGGCATGGACACAAACACATACTGTATACCACACACGTTGGAGTAAAAGGCCCGCGGGCCACATCAAGCCCCTGAAAAGGTTTTCTACGGCCCCGGTTATGTTTTTGATTCCTTTTCCTATCATACACAAGGAATCCTGTATTTTTATTTAACTGTACAGTAATCCCTTGTTTTTCACGGGGGTTACATTGCAAAAAAACGTCTATGATTTATTTATTTATTTACTAAATAATCTACTACTTTTATACATTGAAACCAAATGGAGGTAAACCAAGAAAACAAGGTTTCAACGGCCACAATTTGTAAATAGCCAAGACCCCATCGAATGCAAACCAAAGCTTGGGACAGTGGTTGACCTGAAAAAGACCTAGAATGCCCCAATAAGTTGAAAAGTTTCTATAAAAACGGTCATATCATGAATATTAGATTTTTGTTGTTTTTTTTTCTAGTTGAGAAATTAACAAAGTTTATACTAATCTTGTAAAAAGGTTGGCAAAAACAGCTGATGGACTAATGGCCCTGTGAACCGATCACTATATATAACCGATCACTAGGGCCTGCAACGCCTTCACTGCTGGCTTAAGAAATATCTGAATCAAGTGATGTTACTAGCGTTTGGTCCATCAATGTCAAGATTTGCCCATTGCCCTCACATGTGCCCACTTGTTTTGGTCCAGCTCCTGCTCGTTTCCTGATTAGTTCCCCTCCTGTTTAAACTCAGTACGCTCATTCACTCCTGGTCAGTCCGTCAGCAAACCTCCGCACATGCAAAGAAAGCACTTTTTGACACTGGCTCCCGTCTGTCCCGTTCTATCCTGTTTTTTTCTCATCTGCCTCTGGCTTCCCAAATGTCTCCGGCTACCTGACTTGATTCCTTCCTCCGAGCACGCTCTGATCTCCCATCCCGGCTGCCCGACTTGTTGTTGTCCACCGACCACGCTACGATCTTCCGTCCCGGCTGCTCGACTCATTTCCGCCCTCCCACCACGCTCCGAGCTCACGAGAGCTTCCTGCTTCTCCTGCCCAGCGATCACCGAATCGCTGGCATTGGTTTTCCTGTACCTGACTTCTCCACTTCCGCAATAAAGCTTGGTGTGAAACGTAACGCGTTTGGGTCTACCGTCTGTTCTGGTTCTGACAATCAATGCTTATTTGAAAATTCCAAATTGTATGTCTTATCATTGTTTCTCCCTGGTTGTGCTGCTTCCACTCTGTTATTCCATATTCAAGCATTTCACCAATCACATTTCAGCCATTAGTTGTTGTTAGGCTAAGAAATCTAGTCAGAGGCCTTTCATAGTAAATCCTGAAAGCCGTGTTCCGTGGTTGCAGATTTACTGTCAAATCATTCTCAAGACGAACTTTTCAAGAAAGGCTAGAAATCATTAAGAAAAGGTCAGACACTCTGAAGTGAGCTAGCGGGAAAAGGTTTTGTCTGCCACTTTCAGGCCTAGAGGTAAGATCTTAAGCCGGAGCCTGACCAAAACTGAAATTCACCTCAAACTGCCGGACACGTCACTAATTCAGACTGAAGCTGAGGCCTAGGTGTGAAATGCATAGCCCGCCACTGCTATATAAGTGATCACATACAGTTACCCTTCACAATCGGAACAAAATAGCACAAACTCAATTTCCAGAACCTTTAAACGGATGCTGCGGAAAATTAAAACAAAATCCTCAGATATCCATTAGAAGCTAAGGATTAGCTAGGATCAAGCGTTTTTGACGTCAAATCGAATGACACCCAACTAAATAACAAGCAGTAAAGTGTATTTATCCTAAAGTAATGTATTTAATTTCAGATTTTATTTAATCTGGTTTATTTCTAATGAAAATGGTAACCATGTAAGGTTTTTTTCCATGAAGGAAAATTGTAGAAGAGGATCCAGAGAACAGGGTGTCAGCTTATAATTGAATAGATGGATATGAATAATAATAATGGAAATATATTATAAAGAACTCTCCAAAGAAGTCTACCACTTCTCTCCGCAGGCTGCAAAATGTACGTGTATGTATACGATAAAGACAGGAAATTAAAAAAATTGATTGTAAATTGTTGGTATAGTTTATGTTGTGCCAGGTGATTAAGATAGCACTAAAAGGCTCACTGGAATTTTTAGACTGATTCCAAAGATGATATACCACAACCAAGGTGACATAAAAAAAGAGATGGTTGCTCATATATCATACAAATCCCAGTCACAAATTTGCATGTACTTAACCATAAAACATAATCCAAAACAATTTGCACTGGTCAGACAGACCCAAATGCAAGACAAAGGAGTTTAAACACAATGATGCAAACAAACCCAAACAGGTGGCGTTTAAAAGCAACATGAGAATCACTGCTGACAAGGAATAGCGGGACTGGGATTGAGAGAGAAACCTAAGCAAGTTGTCTTGGATGGGAAGAGAGAAAGATGTGATGAATATCTTGGGGTAAAAGCCTGGAGAACAACGTCTTGGAACGAAGAGCTTGTCGTCTTGGAGAGGCAAGCTATACAAATAAAAATGACTTGACTTGACTTGAGTGCAATGTCGACATGGAGTGGGAGACTGTAGTATTTATAGTGGACGGTGACTAATTATGATTGGGAGCAGCTGGAACGAGGGGTGGAGAGGGAGACTGGAAAATGGAGCAATGCTGCCATCTGTTGGAGAAGGGGAGGGTCTGCAGGCACCAAACCATGACACATATTATTGATCATTTAAAAAAGACAAAGTGAATGGAAATATGCCCAGCCCCCATCCTCTACTAATTTGTAAAGGATATTAGTATCAGTGATGTCCAGTTAGGGAGGCTAAGTGAGGCAGTACCCCACTGACACCATGGAAATGTAAATTTAAAAATACAACGAATAATTATATGTCTTCATTGTTAAAGTTCTTTATCATTTACCCTCACATTTTGGGGGATTTTATTTTTCAAAATCGCTGAATACAAACATTACATTATTAAAGTTCTAAAACAATTAGTATGTAACGTAGTACAGTTCTAGGAGGCTGCAGATGCAAAGCAAGGCACAAAGCTTCTGATTTGACACACACCTCAGCCCCAAATAATTTAATTCATAATAATATTAGCAAGTCGGCACAATTCTGAGGTCATGGGATCGAATCTTCCTGTGCACTTTGCATGTTCCCCCTGTGCTTTCCCCCCACATTCCAAAAACATGCGTGTCAGGGTTATTGACCAGTCCAAATTGTCCCTAGGTGTGAATCAGCGAGTGAGTTGTCTGTCTCTGTGTGCCCTGCGACTGGCTGGAAACCAGCTCAGGGTGTTCCCTGCCCACTGCCCGAAGATAGCTGGGATGGGCTTCAGCACCCCTGCGACCCTACTGAGGATAAGTGGTGGAGAGAATGGATAGATGGATTAGAAAGCTAACAGCAAGTCAAGCCATCCAGTACTTTTTTTCTCATTATGTGCAGCTTTTTTTCACAATGGTGGATTGCCTTTTTATTTATGCATTTACTTCAAAGGAACAGCACATACACTTATTTCATGTACTCTCAATGTTTTCTATTTTATGGTTTATATGTTGATTTTTTTTTATCCGTCAATTGAAATTCAAACGAGATGTAAATTAATTTGTTTGTAAATCTAAATGTGCCATGCTGGACAAAAACCCCATTGCACGTCACTGCTTGGTAAACAACGAGCAGCAGTGGATTCCTGAAATTTTAGTTCAGAGGCCCCAAAAAGTCAGCATGGGGTTGAAATATGCCAAAATATAAAAGCATACATTATGCCCATAAAGTCAGTTGAACCAAAACTAATATCAAAGTAGATGTAACATCCTCATCTGCTTCTTGTAAACTCACAATTGAGTTTGCATCTGTATTCCAATAGTCCAAAACCTCGATCGCTATTATGTTCGTATTAGTTACTATTAGTTTGTTTGTCTGTTAAAGCGAGAGACATTACAAGATGTTAGACCTTCACGGTGTTTTAAAAATGTAGGCGTTATTTTACTCTGAGGTAGTTTTTATGTAATATATCAAAAAAATCTAACTAAAATTGGGTTTCATCATCTGAATAATATAGCCAGAGTCTGCCCATTTCTCTGTCAGACAGACATGAAGTTGGATTATTGTAATGCCCTGCTCTCCAGTCTTCCCAAAAAGAACGTTGCGAGCTTGCAGCTACTACAAAATTCTCATTACACTTGTTTTAAAATTGCTGCATTGGATCCCCCGTGCATTTCAGGATAGTTTTTAAAGTGCTATTTTTTAAACAGGTCTTAACTGTCTTTCCTCTTTGTGGAACAATCTGCCAGTGGATATCAGTTCTGCAAGGACACTTGATATTTATAAGAGGAAGCTCGATAGCCCGTTTATACCTACCTACCTACCTACCTACCTACCTACCTACCTACCTACCTACCCCTACCAACCAACCTACCTACCTATCCCTACCAACCAACCTACCTACCTATCTACCTACCTACCTACCTACCTACCTACTTACCTACCTACCTACCTACCTACCTACCTACCTACCTACCTACCTTCCTACCTACCTACCTACCTACCCTGGTCATATCCCTCGTGAAGGGTAACCGACAGCAAGACAAACACATACAAAAAGAGAATATAGAAAAGGGAAAAAGTAGCAAAAAACACACACAAAATGTTGTGGACCATGCATGGCCAACCCAAATGCCCAAACACCAAAACAAGTTTAGCACCTCGGCACCCAAGTTGGTGATGCTTTCGTCCCTCCAGATGATACGGGACACAAGAAAGCGGCCGTGTCACTCGGGTCAGGGTGACACAACACACTCTTCTGTTCAACAGCAGGGCCCGACAGCTTTCACTGGTTTACCCCTGCCGCATCATACAGTTGTCCTGCCCATCCCTTAGAACACGTCTAAACATCCCACTATCCTTTTACAACACCTCTCCACTCATTCCTATCACCAACAAGAGCTCTTGCTTCCACTATGTTTAGACCTCTTTCCTGCAGTGAACTCATAACACCATTCATCCACGTCAATCGTGGCCTTCCTCTTGTTTGACCTACTAACATTTTACTGCATTGTTTTATTATTTCAGTGTTTCCTCATATGGTGGAACCCACAGTGGTTGGGTGTGTTTCAATGGTTTAAAATTCTGAGGCCATAAGCTGCCAAACCTGTGTGGATAAGCTTCCCTCTGGTCCCTTTTCTTTGGTGGGACTGGGGGCAGTTGTAATGTGTGGACGGTTGTAACAGTTTGACCAATTGAAAGAGTTTCATCAATGCCAATGGTCAACGATACTGCTCCTTCCATTTAGACCTCACACAAGACGTCCAAAGACTCTGAGTGACATAGTCCTAATTTTATGGTCAAAACACACATTTTCAGGGAAGATTTCAAACTTTTCCTTTCTTGTCAAGTATGCTTAAGATTAAAAAAACTTGGCTCGGGCTGTAATGTCCACATTCTTGGCTTCAATTCTATGTTTTTTATGTGAGCTAACAATCACATGGATAAAATGTTAGCTTAATCATGGCTGATTGGTACGCGGACAGTTGTAACACATCCAAAAATGACAACTTCTGTATCATCTGTATGGACGAATGTGAGGGCAAAAAAAGGAAGGAGGAAAAGAAAAGTGCATATGTTTTTTGATTGCAAGTAATTTTCCCACGAAGGCTACACACCAGGCACTGACTTATACTGTACATTTGCCACAACTGCTTGTTGGACTGTGATTAGGAATGCTGTCCATACAAAAGGATAGATATGACACAAGCACATTCTTAAATTACATAAAGAATTCTTCAAATATTCGATTATTTGAAGCTTATTTGAAATAATGAATCCAACTTTCACAATCTTTCACTAGTAGCGTTACAACCATACCTGGTACTGGGTACAGTTTAGCATCTCTCTGTTTGAGTGACTGTCACAGATCTTTGGAGCTACTTAGCACTCAACCATTGACGTTTACTTGTAAAGGATAAATCAAGGTACCAAGTATTAAAGTTTGAAAGGAGTAGAACAAAAGATCATAAAATGGGCAGGGAGAAAGCAAAATGTGTTACAACTGTTCCCGGTCTCCCCTACATGGTTAGTCTGTGCCTTGCAACAATTGTATTTTATTTATATTATTATTTATTGTGTTTTTTTTTTTTATTTGAACCGTTGTGTGTCTCTGTATTATGTGTTTTGGATTGTTGGGGGGGAAGAAAACAAGGGGATTTTATTGTTTTATTGTACACTGTATGTTTTATACAGCGTGTTGAGTGGCAATTCATTAGCTGAAATGTGCTTTACAAATGAAATTAATAATGTATTTCTTTAAAATAACACAAAATCATATTCCACTCGTGCATGCACATACCCGCAGTTCATTTGTAAGGCCAAAGCTCGTCCCCTGTGCCACCGCCAGTGTCCTGCTTAGTTGTGTTTAATATTGCAACGTACGAGGTCAGACGCAACGAGGAAATCGATGGATGAGCTGATGGAGAAAAGGGCTGCTACGACTAATGGTCTGCTGAATTTCCTGTGTTAATTTTCACCTGGAAGGAATTAAAATTGAAAAAGAAAAAAGGGGATAGGAATAATTGAGTGGGACATGTGGGACAAAATCGTGTGCCGAAGAGGAAAACTATATAGTGGACATAAAAATTTGAGATAGCCTTCAGGTTATGTATGGGTGCTTTAAATCCTTAAAAATACTTGAATTTTAATGTTGTATTCTCAGTGATTAAAATGTGTTTATTGGGGCCTATTGGGTTTGGAATTCAGACTGTTGTGTCCAACCACCACAACTGTCCCTAATTATCCAAAACCTTTATAAGGACACTTTGGACAGCACCCATTGTTGGGTCCTCAACATTATCCTGGTTTGTGAGGTTGTTTTTTTGTTTTGTTTTATGGCTTAGACAGTTTTATCGTTGTTTTTTTAACACTTATTAAGGAATGTGTGGTTAAATACCATAATTTTGAAGACATATCCATGACTCCTGTTTCCTGTTTGGGTCCACTGCGAATCCCTGACACTTCACTTGTGATTAAGGGCTGCTGTCATTAGTTTTTATGGCATTTTCCTATTAAGTTTCACCTAAACAGGGAACTATTAAATGTGTATTAGCACAAATAATATGTATCAATCATTGACATTTACTATGGGCCATGCAAAAAATGAAACCAGTGTTTCTTAATGGCAAATTGAAATGGGAATAACTCTCTGCAACTGAAAACGTAAGCTACATATTACTGCCATGTTACCAAACACAAATACGGGAAGAGATTTGTCTCAAAAAGAAATATATTCATGATTCACTCAAGATCTAACAATCATATGTCTTTATAAATGCTTTAAAAATCACAATTGTAAATCACAGATACATTTGTTGATCTGAAAAAGACACGATTCGCAATCGATTACTTCTTTTAATCGTACTGGAGAAGTTTGAGAATAGGCTTTGAAGGTCCTTAAAAAGTGCTTGGATTTGACTATGAAAAGTTATACCAACCCGAAGCCTTGTTTGTTTCAAGGAATGTTTCTGTTAAAAATAAAGTGATAGTAAGAGAGGTTAATAACAACCTGAAAGTCACTTCACCAACAGAGGATTTGCTGAAGGAATAAAAAAAAAAAATCATGTCAAAGCGCAAGAGGCAAATGTCTTTACAGACTTTGAGGTCTTTTGGGAATTTGTTGCCCTACACCTGTTCTTTTCTTCTGAGATAGCATCCGGCTTAGTCTAGATTCTTGAATTTAACTCGTGTCCATTATTCATGTTCTGTGAAAGTACGGAATAACTTGGGAAGTCCACAACTTGAACTCGATTGCACTGTATTCTAACTTTTTGAAAATGACAACTGCATTATGGGTGAATGTATGATGTGATTCCCGACATTTAGGACCAAAATAGTTTTTCCCCTGTGATTAAGGATCTATAATAATATTGTCACACACTGCCGCCCATCAATGCCGAGGTGCAGCTCATTGTGTAAGAGCCCGAAGACGCTTTACACAGAAAAGCGATGGGGAACAGATGATAAAGGTGCTGGATCTGAGATAAAGGTATTAGGAAAGAGGAAAACTCAGGCTATTTTTTTAAATTCTGGTATCATTTTATTTGCTGTAATGAGATGTGTATTGTCACAACAAGATAGCATGTGGCTAACAAGAGTGAGGGTTCCTCTCTCAGGTTGACTTGTGAGCTTCCGTCTTGCGATAAGCAGTTTGTATTTGTATTTTTCCAATTATTTTTTATTTTCAATCATGTTGCAACATACAACATTACACCAAATGAACAAATCACCTGAAAAGAAAAAGGGAAGACAGGTTGAGGTCAAAGGGTTATAAGAGCCCAGAATAATACTGATCGATAATTCCTTGCTCGCCACGTAAACATCACACTGCACACAGCAACACTTTCCAGTATCTTGTCTCACAAAGCTGTGCTGGCAGGCTGTTCAAACAGGGTTGGGTAGGGTTACTTTAAATTGATTACTTTCAATTACTTTTGGATTACTCCAATACCAAATATGCTAATAAAAGACAAAAGAAACTAAATATGAATAAAATTATTACATTTTGTGCAGGCTTGAGGAGTAACAGAATACATGGAACGGCAAAAATGATGTTGGCAAGCTGTTTGGATTTATTTTCATTTCGTTTCTGTCGCATTTTATGTTAGTTTTGCCGGAGATTCTATTGTCTTTTATTAGCATACTCTGTATTGGGGTAATCCAAAAGTAATTGAAAGTAATCAAGTTAAAGTAACCCTACCCAACCCTGCTGTCCAATTATCAATGTGAATTGTGGTCTACACACAACATGTTGCGACTAATTTTGAAGATTCATTTTTCATTTTTCTTACTTTTACAATTTTCATGCTGCGTCTGGCAGTGGCTTTTGATATTATATTATTTCTCAACCGCCTCTCCTGGCAAATTAGGCAAACACAGATGTTTTGCATTTCAGGGAAAAAGGGCTACTGCCATCAACTGGTGAAAATGGTGAATTCGTTTTTTTTCGTACACATTTATTCTATACTACGTTCAACATTGCTGGCGGGCCACATATTATTATTTTATGAAAGTTGCCGCGGGCTGGTAAAAATGTGATCATGGGCCATAACTGCCCCCCAGGGCGGTCTTAGGAGGGTCAACAAATGAAATCGAAATCTCACATCGAAAAATTATTCTATCTTCAAATATTTAAAGACACCTCAAATGACGCACACGCCTTTAATATTGTTTACTGTCTGTTTAAAAGTGTGTAAAATTGACACCAATACTAGAAAAATCTAGATAAGCCAATTGATTTTGTTTCAGTTCTTTCAAGGATGCTGGGTGGTAAGTTATTTGTCATCTCCAAGTACATTAACCTTGTTTAAATTATCTGAGTTCAGCAAAGCAAGGAGGTCTTGCTGGCCCACTTTCAAATCAGAGATGCCAAGACACATTGTCAGTTTGCTCGGCCAAGACGCCTGCCTGCAAGCCAGCGATCAGGCCTTGCTCCCATGTTTCATCATCGTTTTCAGCTTAACCTTATCCGAACTCCTCTGAGCTCGCTACATCAATTACAAAGGTACCTATTTATACGAGGACCTGTAATCTTGAGAATTTTGGTATACAAGTTATATTTTGTGAGAAAAATCATGCTCGATATATGAAGGAGAATGCAGTTCATGAGCATTACCAGAAGCTACACTACTTGACTTGACGGAAGGTGTTGGAAAAGGTAGTGACCACTGTGGGAAAGATTGAGAAAATAGTTTCAATAAAAGAAAAAAATGCATTGAATAAGTTGACCAAATGATTCAAGATTTTAAAATAAAACAGCATTAGTGGCAGAGTTGAGTTGTCTAATAGACTTGGAATTCAGCCTAATGCTGTTCACCACCTTGAATATGATCATTTAATCCTCCCCTTAGGCCTGCTGGCTGTAGCAGCTTGTCCCCTGGCACAACCCAATGACCAGCCATGCCACCGCAAATACATTGATGGCCAATTTGAACTGACAGTGGCCCCAATTTAGGCCAAATGGACCAAACGCGTCAATTCCGGAGCAACTAGGGTGCATATTCGAACGGCGCAGAGCATGCAATTCCATCTCAGAGGGCAAAAGGCTATTCATACAATAAAAACGCCATCAACTTATCCAAAAATGACATCAATAATGGGGTTTATTTATTGCATTTCTCAAATTTTTATCAAAATAATTACACTGTATCTGATCCATTTATATAGTAACGAAGTTAAACACAAGGTGGTATCACACAACAGAGTTGTCAAGTCATTCTCCACAGGATGTGCTGCATCCAACTTAGTATCCGGGGAGATTAACTTTTGCTGGGCATCTCTTCCTTCTTTACAGCAATGAAGAGTTCACATGAGTAAGACAGTCTTTCAAATGCGTTGTCCAATAAGAAATCAATTTTACTTTTTTGAATGTGTATTGCACAATGTGATACTAAAGATTTCAGAACAAAATTGTTTTTCCCCAGTGATTAAAGATCTAGCATCAGTATTGACTCACGTCCAGCTCATTTTTGAAGAGCTGGATGACGCTTTACAAAAACACTGGCGAGCAGATGATGAATGTCCTGTATCTGAGTCAGATCAGGAGGCTTCTCCTGCTACTGGTAACCATGAAAACCAGTACTTTCTGTGCCCATTGGGGGAGCAAACCCCCTACCAATAAACAGCCTGGAGAAAGATGGGCCTGCCAGGCGGTACTCCTCCGCAAAGCGTTAAACAAAAAATTAGCCGCTTGTAATGCAGAATTTAAGGTAGATTTTCAAATGATGCAACAATACCACCATTTTTGGAGTTGATGATTTATAAGGAATAGCACATAAATTGCAATAGGACTTTAAAATTGCAATAACGATTAAGTGTTAAGTGCTGTCAAACATTAATCGACACTTACCAATATGTAGATTGCTGCAGAAACAATCAAAATGGTAATCCAGTCACAAACTTTGCAAAAATGATAAACATTCGCAAAATAAAACATTGTGGAATTGTGTTTATCGTTTACTGAAGTGATAGCAGGAAGGAAGATCTATTGGAATGTCTGTTTTTGTGTTCAGCATTTCATCGCACCTACTGTATCTTGTTATCGTTTCGTATGACTCTGACAGTGTTTCCCCAATCCATTGTTGATGACCTCGCCATTCCCTTAAGATGACCATTTATCCTCTTGTAATTATAACATATTTATTAAGGGTAGTCTGTGTTTAGTAAGATAATAACTCAGTGAATGTTTTATAATTTAATGATGAATGCATTACAAAAATATTATAAAAAATACCACAACTTTGCCTATTTAAGTATGGCACGTTATGAAGTCCCGGTACCCTACTGAGGATAAGCGGCGCAGACAATGGATGATGAATGGATGGACGTTATGGAGCAATGTTAAAAGAGGATGCGCTTAAACTCTTTTTGAACTATAAATACCTCACCAAAATTATTCAAATATTTTTTATTGTTTCAAAAAGTGCAGCTATGATAAAAATAACAAACAACATTTAGTCGTTTAACAGAGAAAAGCAAGTTGGGGGAAAAAAAATTTCACTTTTTTGTTTCTGCAATGCAGAGATGGACATAGGCACATTCCAGCAGGATTTGCGATTAATTTTAGAATCTTCACCCGATTGATGCGCACTAGTGGAGTCATCATATTTCCACTGGTTTTATGGCACTAGGCAATACCGCTGATAATAGATGCATCCTCTTCCTGTTCCTCGGGACAATCAATTGGAGCAGTTTTCAAGCTTAAGTGTGGGCAATTTTACTAATGCCTTGTGCTTAATTGATATCTCCTCCAACTTTCCCCATCTGCTCCATCAACTGAAGGCCACTAAAGAGAAAACCTGCTCAACTAAGCTCATTAATCATGTCATGTTAAAAGTGTGAGCTCAAAAAAGACAATGAAAAAAAGAAATTGTGCTATTTTAAATGCAAAAATGAGTAAGGTCCCCTAAATAACATCAAATCAATGGAGGCTGTCATCATGGAAATATCCAAATCAAATATATTAAATGGTTTTATGTATTCAGTGTCAAAGTTATTTTGCATTTAACGGTTCGGTTTTTGCAATTCGACCCAAGTGGTGGAAGCAGTAACAAAGGCGGGGTGCTCAAAAAGAGAGATGATTTTAAATAACAAAAGAAAGGTACTAAGTGACAAACAACGGTTCACCAAACAACAAAGTGTCCAAACAACAAAACTTGATGAAGTCCAAACTACAAAGAAGAAGAAGAAGAGAAAATGCAAGGTACAAAGTCACAAATTTACAAGCGGGCAATGAACTACTAACAAAATGTCCAAACAAGAAACCAGAAAAAAAACTTGGTGTGGCAGTTGAAATGAAAATGACGAGACCACGAAAGGAGGCTTCCATATCCCGTCCAGGCGGCAACTTTTGTTTCCTGTCTCCGATTATAACAATATATTTGCAGGGTAATTAGTAGATTACCTTCCTTGCTCTTGCACGGACAATCCCGTGTTCAGGCAGACATTAACACCGGACGCTCACTCAGTTCAGTGAGAGAACGTAATCCAAACACGACGACAAGAAGGAAAAAAACCTAACCTGCGTCGAGAACAGTAATCCCATCGACCTGGAATCGTCCCTCAAAATAGCAGTACGAATCATAAAAAAATAAATAAAAAATCCTCAGTCACAGGACGTGAAATCCCAAACTGTTTTTCCCGTCACACTGCATCAGGCAGTTCAGGCAGTGATGGGATGGATGGCGCTGATTTGCATTTCATCAGGATAACACCGTAATGGGGCTGCATTCTTGACACGCTCAAATATCAACATGAGAGCTCTGGTTATGCTTTATTTGTTGGCGTGAATAATCACAGGAATCTATTCCCACACTGCGTCAATTCTGTAAAATCAAATATGAGTAGTTCAAATCACAAATTACTGCTACAAGAAGCCTGGGATTATGCAAAATATATTTCCACACTTGCCCTTGGAGCAGATGCGTCTATACTTTTTCCTCTGGCAGCCAATTAAAGAAAAAGGAAATGATGATATAGTTGAGTAAAAAAACAAAACAATTAATACTAGAATATACCAAGAACACCAAATACATGTTTTTGTTTAATTAATCACTTTTGATAAGGTTAGTTTGTAATTTCACAAAATGAGCAGCCTAAAGGGACAGTGTGTAATATCTAGTTATTAGTGGTACAAAAAACCATTATCCAGTAAAAAATAAAAAAAATAAAAAAAAAATAAACCAACAACAACATTGACTTGAATAATAGGCAAAAAAATACACAAATCATCATACCAATGCTAATGTTTAGAAAAATTCATAGGTGGAGAAATTTGTATTTCTTTTACACAGCAGAATCCATAGCCAGTAGTCGCCCCACACTTGTCTTGCTGCTACGCTGTGCTCATTTGGCATTGGGTTTTGTTTGCATTAGACAATACAGTGCCAAATAGTGGTCAAATATTACACAATGTATCTTTAAAATATATATTATAAAACGTTAATTTTGAATATATATTGTACAATAAATACATGGTGTAGCGTTTTGGGGAAATAAGGTATGAGTTCATAAATCGATCTCAATTATTTATTTGTTCATTATGTAAATCGTCCCTCAATGATACATTAAAGACTTATTGTAAAACTATTCCCTCAAAGTTAAATGTTTTGTTGCATTCATGAGGAAAACAAACCCTCCAAAACTAATTTTTGGGGATTAGGAAATGAACTCCTTTTTTAATGATTACTGGTGTGAATCACCTGTGTCCACTCTTTTGGCGCCAACTGCCTCAGACTCTGATTGGCTCCCTGTCCCTATTCAAACCCACTCCTGTCCGTCGCCTGTTGTCAGTCTATCTGCGAACCCCAGTGAATACTATGAGGATTGTAAAAAAGCAGTTGTTTCTCCAGAAACGGTTAAGGAAAACTACCTCAACTCGAAATAATTAACTCAATTAAACACACCAGTTCATACATCAAGTTGCCCTTGGGGGACCATTCACAACGGACACTGTAATACTATATTAAAACAATTACAAGAAAAAAAACTTTGCAGAGATATGCCCCACCCTTACTGCACAGTCAATCAAATTGCTCTGGGTGCTTGGCTGGATTTTGGGGTATTTACGGTTTGTTCTGTGGGTTTTCATCACAAAGTGTCTCAACAGTGAACATACATTGTTTAATGAGTTTACATATACAGAATTCCATAAAGACGTACACCGAAAACGGGGTATTGCTTTGCAACACCGTGACTGTAAACGTGACCTTAATATTTTGGACTATGTCACTTTGGCTTCACCTACACTAAAATTAGAAGGACGCAAATAGTTTTATGACGGCCCTTTTATTAAAAGTATTCCCAAATTCTAAATGATGCAAAATGTGAGAAAAATACTACATCTATTTAGATTTCATCAGTATATTCCAATTCTTTTCCAAGAAAATGTATTTTTGTGATGTCATGTGAGGAACACCTGCATGCTGGCAAGCGACTAACCATATTAGTCTCTACACGTTATTTGGTCAAAGAGGTTACATGTGTTTTAAGCAAGGTTTTTGTGGAGAATGGTTAGGTATTGTGTCACAGGTGGATGCACTAATGGCATCATTAAGGGCTAGCAGCATATTAGGGGCTAACTGGCAAAAACAAACAAACAGAGAGCCACAAATGGGAGGGTAAATGGGACCGATCAACAAAAGACAAAATCATTTTCCTCTAAAACTCCCACCTATCTCCGTTTTTCAACAAACAAATAAAATCCACGACTAATGCAATGCATATTGTACAATTTAATAATCAAAACTTCCAAATAAAATAGCTTTTCTCCATTAATTTAAGATCTAATATTAGTATTGTCAAACCCAGATGCCTGTCAATGTCGAGGCCTGGCTCATTTCTGAAGAGCTGGATGACGCTTTGCACCAAACGACAACGGCGACCAGATGATAAAAGTGCTGTATCAAAGGTCCTGAGTCAGGTCAAGAGGCTTTTCCTACTAGTGGTAACCCTGGAAACCAGTACTTGTATTTGTTCCGTGTGGGGAAACCCTACTCAAAAAAAAAAACAGCCTGGAGAAGGATGGACGCTGCCAGGCTGTACTTTCCCAAGACACCCCACAGGAAGTGGTGCCCCGTCGAGGGATACGCGAACTTTAATATTCGACCCAGATGTAATCATGAAAAGAGCCATACATTCCTGACCGCTGTAAAAATAGGAGACCATCTCTTGTATTTGTTAGCCTTGAAATCTGACACATTATAATGTAGAAAGGCAGGGAATGGAGCTTGTCCGTGTTCCTAAATCCTGCACATCCCTTACTTGGAGGGGATCCCTCAACAAAATATACTTTTGCATCATCCCGTGGGATTCAGAAAAAAACGAGTGACCCCCACCACTGTGCAAACCTAAACGGAACAAACAAAAGATGGAGTTTCCCGCGTGTGCGTGTGCGTGGGCGCTTACATGGGGCGCGTGCGTACTCGCTTACCGCACAACAGCTGCATCCAGGCGCAGGTTTTGTACACCGTGGAAGTGTTGCAGAAGAAGAAAAGCGCCATGCAGGCGATGCAGCCGATGATCAGGACCATGGAGAGCAGCACAAAAACCGAAGCCGCCTTGAAAGCTCCTGAAGGGATGGAGCTAAAGTCGGAGAAGCTGCCCACGCAGGTGAGCTCCCGGCTGGGCGAGGGCCCAGTGCCCACGCAATAGTGGAAGAGGCCAAAATAGCCAACCTGCTGCGTGTTGACGCTATCGCCGATCCAGTAGGGCTGGATGAAGACCACCACGTTGACGATGGCGAAGCAGATGGTGAAGATGGCCCACAGCACACCGACGGCCCGGGGGTTGTAGTTGTAGTTGTAATTGCCATGATAGATCTTGGAGGCGTCCTGGGAAGGCAACATGTTTGTTCTTCTTCTTTAAAAAAGAAAAAAGAAAGAAAGAAATAAAATCTCTCCCTTTCTCCACGCCCCCGTTTTTTGTTCTTCCAGAGCAGCAATCGAATGCACCGAAAACACTCTGTTCACCTAAATGCAAGCCATGTGTTCTTTTGTTTGTTTTAATATAGGCTTTCCATGAAGAGAGACAAAAATGCTACGTGGTGAAAATACTAAAAAACCATTGCCTACCTATAGTAACCTAATGAATAATTCACCACGACAAGTGATTCAACATTGCTCGTTTTCCTTGGGGCTACACCATGAATGCTTAAAAAAACACAAAAAAGAGGGGGTTTTCTTTTTGTCAAAGTCCCAGGCTTGATGTTTTCTTTTTAAGCTGCTTTTCGTGCTCTTTCCTATCCAAAAGATTACGCTATCAGCGTCCAAGAAAGGTGGATGAATTGAAAGATGGAAATGGGCACTTATTCCACCCGTTTCGCCCCACTCTTTTACCTTCCCATGCATCCGTGGTGCTACCCCCTTCTGATCTCGCCTAAATGGCCACGAAATCAAAGGGGTTAAATATAAAAGAGAAGAAGAAAGGAGAGCAGATGCGGGAGATTGAGACGAGGCGTAATCTGGAGAGGTGGGGGGTAAAAAAGCCCCTTTTGTCAAATTTGAGCAGTCCTTTCTTGTAAATCCACAATCGTCCACCCCCTTGACTCCATAACCGTCATTATCAGCATCCTCCTATTTCGCGTCTTGCAGCCTTCATCCACAACGGGTAGCTGCGCTCGCTTGTCTCGGCGTTCTCTCTCTCTCTCTCTCTCTCTCTCTCTCTCTTTCTCTCTCTCTCTCTCTCTCTCTCTCTCTCTCTCTCTCTCTCTCTCTCTCTCTCTCTCTCTCTCTCTCTCTCACTCTCTCTCTCTCTCTCCCTCTCTCTCTCTCTCTCTCTCTCTCTCTCTCTCTGTCTCTGTCTGTCTCTCTCTCTCTCTCTGTCTCATTCTTCTCACTGATGACAGCAAGGTGTTGCATCCACGTCTGCACCCCCCAGAGTGCTCGAGTTGGTTGGGGGGTTTGGAGGATCTTGGTAGGCTTGGTTGTGAATTCAAATTAAAGGTATCCCCAAGTTCTTAAACATGCAAATTCTTAAACATGCAAATTGAGAGAAAAGTACCTGTTTTTTTGTGTAAAATCTTTCTCTCTCTCTCTCTCTCTCTCTCTCTCTCTCTCTGTCTCTCTCATATATATATATATATATATATATATATATATATATATATATATATATATATATATATATATATATATATATATATATATATATATATATATATATATATATATATATATATATATATATATATATATATATATATATATATCTCATCTCATCTCATTAGCTGCACCGCTTATCCTCAGTAGGGTCGCGGGGGTGCTGGAGCCCATCCCAGCAATCATCGGGCAGTGGGCAGGGGACACCCTGAACTGGTTGCCAGCCAATCGCAGGGCATATATATATATATATATATATATATATATATATATATATATATATATATATATATATATATATATATATATATATATATATATATATATATATATATATATATATATATATATATAAAATGACGTCATTGGAGGAACACCAAGTCAAGTCAAGTCACATTTATTTATATAGCCCTTAATCACAAAAATGTCTCAAAGGACTGCACAGGATTACAATTACAAAATTACACAATTACCTGATCTTAAACAAGCATGCGGGCAAGGAACAGCTCAAAAACCTCAGTGTGAGGAGAAAAGAGAAACCTTGAGCAAGGACCTCACATGTGGTAATCCCCCTTCCAGGATTGACCAGGGGTGAATTACAATTAACATTACTGTACACATAATAGTAAACATTAGGTAAGATGTTGAAAATGTCCGGAAAGTGCATGACATCAACGACGCCCCCAGCCTGCAAACCAGTCCAGAAAGTCTATGACGGCCACAACGCTGCCTCCCATCTCTGCCAGCTGGTAAATGCAGGGGTTGACATGCTGCAGGTCAGACGCTGGTCCGCTGACCCATCCCAAATCATTCTTCTCCTTTGTATCGCCAGGCAGGCGTCGGAAAAAGACAGGACAAAACAGAATATGATGTGGGCATCAATCATACGCTTTGGAATAGAAGTGTGTCTTAACACCAGAACCCTAGCAAAATTGTTCTAATCTAGATTTTGGTAGTTTTTGTGAGAATGCCTAGGTGTTGTGCCACAGGTGGATGCAGTGTTGGTACAGCAAAGGGCTAGCAGCCAAAAAGGGGCTAACAAACAAAAATAACACAAGAAGAGATGTCAAAAGGGGGCTAAAAGGGAGGAGTCATGAAAGGTGTTCACACTCTCGGCGGAAGAACACTAGGCTGGCGGACCAAAAAACATGCAGTGAGCACCCAGGCGAGTAGGTTGGCAGCCAACAAGCCCAACTGAGAACAAAAAAAGGAGAGCACTCAGCATCCCGACGGCAATGTGGAGCTAGCCAGACAAAATTCTACCAATCGCGACACACGCTGGGAAATAGACAAATGAAAAGCCTGAAGGAGGCAAAGGCAAGCAAAGTACGCATGCTTAATCCTAGCAGCTTTTTGAGGTTGAAACACGCAACTGCAACAAAACTGTCACAGAGACAGGGTAAGCAAATTTCCAATTGCTCAAAGCAGCAATAAGCGGTACGCAATCGCCGTTCACTCAAAACGCCTAAGGTTTCGGAGCTGCCTCACATACTGTGTTAATGGGATTTGACATTTTGAAAGTTTTGTTTCCCTTAAGTGACATCACAGCTCTATAGGAAACAGGCCAGAACGGTTAACTTTGAGACTAAATTTCTCCTGTCCACTAGCATGTGGAATATTGTGTACCATATTTGCATAAATGTGGGGAGTAACACTACCCGTTCTGTGCCTAATTGAAAAAAATAATCCTTTTTGGGAATACCCATAAGGGTTTTCAACAGTGTTGGGTGAAAAACTGGAAAAAAGTAGTCCGTTACTCTAAAATTAACTACTTTAGTCAAAAAGCATTTAAAAAAAAAGCCACATATTGAGGCATTGATCCTCATAATAGAAATACAAACTTGCCGAAATGAAAAACAGTCCCTGTTAATGTTCTTATCAGGACACAATACTTTGAGGTTCCACGTTAAAGCAGCGTCCATCCTTCTCCAGTTCCCAAAGTGGGGGTGGTGGAAAGATCTGGGGGGTGGGTGAGGATGAAGGGCGCGGTAGGGGGGGCAGTAAGGGGGCAGTAGGGGGGGCAGTAGGGGGGGCAGTAGGGGGGGCAGTAGGGGGGGGCGGTAGGGGGGCGGCAGTCCAAAGTCGAAGTCAGAATTTTGAACGTAGTGCAGTTGTGAAACCGCAAAGCACTGCGTTTTTTTCTAGGTTTTTTAGTGAGTGATGGAGTTTTGGGCAATCACAATTGTTACTGTTCAAATTTTAAAAGTACCAACTAATCAAAGGCAAGTTTTAGTAATAGCACAAGCCAATAAACGCAATTCAAAGTTTGCAAGCACCACACTATGCCACACCCACCGTGTGAGCTCATTGAGTGTCATGGCTGACTCGTAAACATAGTCCCAGAGACAACAAACGAGAAGGAAATGAAGCTTGCACCAAAGAAGGGCGGTACATCAATTGTGTGGACCTATCTTGGTTTTGACGAAGTGGAACAGAAGAAGACGCCCGTTGCCGAATTTGCTTTCACGTAGTCGCTAGGTCCAGAGGAAACACAAGTCATTTGAACCAGGACCTTAAAAAAAAAAAACGGCATGTAAAAAAGATTCCAAATAAAAGATAAAGAAGAAAAGAACGGTGAGGTAAAAAAAAAAAACTAGGAATACACTGGGGAGCCAAAAGGGCACCACACTGCAAAAGTTTGGGAACCATTGCTTTAAAGGCTACCATCATTTTTTTACCAATAAATTAATAGTTTGGGTTTAACCTACAACCTTCTGCGCGAGTGTGAGGTTGTAATTTTTGCTTTCAATCTACAACATGCGAAACCCATACTTTGCCCTGCAAATCGCAACCCGAACCAACTTACTGTGTGCTTCTGAGACTTGTTTTCTTAAAGACCAGATGATACGTTAAGTATTAAAGCTTTTGTTCTTTGATCATTAAAAGTGGATGTTTGGGACAGATGCAGCCGCCTTCCGGCTATTACTAATTTATGATTTTGAGAACAAAATCGTGCAACAGTGGCTGAACATTTAATGGTAATTGAGAATAGTTAAATGAGCGAAAAGTGCAGAAATAGTACATTGTTTTTGCATAAAATCTTGATACATTTCATTGGTATTTTCCAAATATTTTCAAAGTTAATGCATTTTTGTCTTTATCATCCTGAGCAACAGTTCATAATCTGAGGAAGACCCACACCGTAGCAAGCCATGTTGTTTAAGGTGTTAATTGATCGATAAGGTTACTCATTTTTTTTAAGCTATGTTTTGGTAGTTTTTGTGGAGAATGCCCAGGTTTTGTGTTCCTGGTGGAAGCGAAATTTTGTAACAAAGGGCAAGGTGCAAAAAAGAGTGAACTGGCAAAAAGATAAATGGAGAGCTGAGGGGCTAACTGGAACCGATTAACAATGGCGGCAGCTTTGACGGGAAAATTCAAGGCTGGTAGACCAAAGATCATACAGCAAGCAGCCAGGCTTACTGGGAACCAAGAACAAAAAGCAGCAACGGCGATAAAGGTGAAACCAGACAGGAACTATCCAAAGGACACGGCAAAACAGGTGCTACAAAGTGGGCAGCCAACGCGGACCGATCCAAGAGCCAACAAAAAAAGGAAAGCCTTCGGCAGCTCCAACGCTAACGGGGCAATAGTCAGACAAAATTATACCAACAGTGACACACGTGGCGAAAAACACAAATGGAAAGCCACTTTTGCCAATCCCCAGGCAGAAATTAGCAGTATGCAATTGCTGGTCACTACAATTGTTGTCTTTCGCATGTCGTGCAAACTTGCCATTTGGAAAGTGTTGTGTCACTTGAATGATGTCAGAGCTCTAGAGCAAACAAGTTCGAATTGATAAGGCTGTTGTAAAGAAAATTGCTTTAAAGTATATTTATTTGGTTAAATTCGGTGGTAACAAATTAGGCCATCAGGTACTGCTCACGGTTTCCTGCCCATATTCATTCGAATTAGCATCATATTGTCAGGCATTTATCATGAAGGAAGAAATACTCTAAACATTTTTCTGTTCATTGATATGGATAATTTTCATAGCACGTTGGCAAGTGAGAAACTGGCTCCACATGCAAAAAAAACCCAAAAAGTGGTACCTGGGTAAAATGCTTACCACTTTATAAATTACGCAGCCCAATACAATTACAGTGCCCTATCAGTGTCACTATAGCAACAAACTGAGTAATGTCGAGAAAAGGGGGAAACTGGTGAGTCCGAACCCTCCCCCGCCATCCTCTTAATTTTGTTGTTGTTTTGTGGTTTTGACCTATTTTCCCCGCATAATTGGCATGTACACAACGAATGTAATTTAATCGTTAATTCTCATCTTGTTAAACGTTGTGGAAAAATCCTCCACTGCTACCATTTAGTTACACAACTAAGAATTTTGTGGGTTCTTTTGTGGTTGTTAATCTGCACAGCGCCGCAATCGAATATAAATTGTTGGCCATAAATAAAATTAACTCCATGGTTGAAACGTAAAAATAGTAATCCCTCGGTTATCGCGGTTAATGGGGACCAAAACCACCCGTGAAAAGTAAAAATCCGCGAAGTAGCGACGCCCCGTCAAAAATGCTTAAAAAAAATATATATATATATATATATATATACAGAGCATCCGGAAAGTATTCACAGCGCTTCACTTTTTCCACATTTTGTTATGTTACAGCCTCATTCTCTTATCTCAAAATTCTACACAAAATACTCCATTATGACAATGTGAAAAAGTTTTTTTTTTACTTTTTTTGAATTTATTAAAAATAGAAAACTAAGAAATCACATTTACATAAGTATTCACAGCTATTGCCATGAAGCTCAAAATTGAGCCCAGGTGCATCTTTTTTCCACTGATCATCCTTGAGATCTTTCTACAGCTTAATTGGAGTCCACCTGCAGTAAATTCAGTTGATTGGACATGATTTGGAAAGGCACACACCTGTCTATATAAGGTCCCACAGTTGAGTGTGCATGTCAGAGCACAAACACCAAGCATGAAGTCAAAAGAACTGTCTGTAGACAGGATTGTCTTGAGGCACAAATCTAGGGAAGGATACAGAAAAATGTCTGCTGCTTTGAAGGTCCCAATGAGCACAGTGGCCTCCATTATTCGTAAATGGAAGATATTTGGAACCACCAGGTCTCTTCCTAGAGCTGGCCGGCCTTCTAAACTATATATATATATATATATATATATATATATATATATATATATATATATATATATATATATATATATATATATATATATATATATATATATATATATATGTAATTCATTTATTTATTTTTAAATTATTTTATTTTATTTATTTATTTTTTTTAGACCCGCGAAGCTCTGTACCCGCGAACGTGGAACCGCGAAGTAGCGAGGTCCCACTGTAAACGTTGAAGCATAAAAAAGAAATGTGCTCAGGTGAACAAACTGGTGTGCTGCACGGAACTCAAAAGCTTCAAAAGTTATTTCATGAAAAGGAAAATGCTGTATGTTAGTACCAAATTAGTAGCCTGAATGAGTGCTGAATCAGAGAACTCGAATCCCCTACAACTATTTAGTGTTGTTAAAGAGATTCCCAAATTATAAAACAAAATAGTAGGTGTTTTTGCATAATACCTATATATATATATATATATATATATATATATATATATATATATATATATATATATATATATATATATATATATATATATATATATATATATATATATATATATATATGTCATTGGTATATTCAAGCTATTTTACAAGATAATGCATTTTGAAGACAACTGTTCTCATCTTTGACCTCCTGCGCTCTGATGCATCTGAAGCACACCAGCACCCTACCAAGCCAGTCACCCAATTGGTGTAGATGTTAAGAGGTCAAAAAGGTTTTTAGACAAGTTTTGGTAGTTTTTGTGGAGAATCCCTAGGCCTTGTGACACAGATGGGTGCAGCAATGGTACAAAAAACGGCGAGCAGCCAAAATGGGGTAGCTCCGAATCTACAACCGCTGCCCGTTTCGTAGCTCGCCTCACATGTTGTGTTAATGGGATTCGCCGTATTGAAAGTGTTGCCTTTCTTTGATGACGTCACAGCTCTACAGCAAATAAGCCAGATGGGTCAACTTTGACTCAAAATCTCTAGAGTCCCCCCTCGGGTGAAATATTTTTCAACATATTTACATAATTGTTTGGAATACACATTCTATACTTAATCAAAAACTATATTTATAATTTCTGTTTCGGACTATCTTTCAAGAAAAAGGAATGTTGAACACTCTATTGAGTTTGTGCCGCATCTCCTGGTTGCACAACAAGGCGCATCTGGACTGCGTCTAAACAAACATGCACGTCTGACCTCATCTCCCACAACGCTCGGAATGGCTTTCTTTATCTGGAGGCCTCGCTTCATACACGGGCTGCGTTAGGGGATTCGACAGGCTGTGTGTTGATGTGTTTGCTTTGCTACGTACGCATGCGGTATGCCGTGTGCCGTGTGCACGAGTGCAAGAATTTTTATGTGCACCAGTGTACCGTTGTTGATGCGTGTGCGAAAACAGGTAGAGCAAAAAGTGCGATGGAGCTGCTCGAGTGAGGACATGCCATGATAGAGGAAATAGAATGTTCAAGTCGGGAATGCCGCTTGAGGACTCAGGTGTGATGGTAGAAGAGATGCGGGGGGTCTGTTTGTTTGTGCAAGCATGTGTGTGCAAGCATTTATGTGTGCGTGTGTGTAGATACAGACAAATAGGGATGGGGGATGCAGGAGAAAATGTCAGCTGTGGCAAATGATCAGAGAACAGAAAAATGTCAGCCTCGTAAATATAAAACTGTTTGCCTCCATTCCCCCTACCTTTTGCCTTCACAATGTGGATTACTATCAAATAACATTTCACATTGCATTGCGCCCTGTATTGTCATGCAGTTATATATATATTGTCCCTAGGTGTGAATGAGCAAGTGAGTTGTCCGTCTCTGTGTGCCCTGCGACCGGCTGGCAACCAGTTCAGGGTGTCCCCTGCCCACTGCCCGCAGATAGCTGGGATGGACTCCAGCACCCCCAGAACCCTACTGAGGATAAGTGGGTGCAGATGTTGAAAGTAAACCAATGCAAGATATATATATATATATATATATATATATATATATCCCCCTCGGATGGGTCTGGCCTTGATGCGGCGAGGGGGCTTGCGTGTTCCAGTGACCCTGGAGAGCGATACCGTCGGGAGCTTGCTCCTGGTAGGGTCACCCATGGCGGGCCGGTCTCCGGGGTAGGTTCCAGACAAACAAAGACCCCAGCGTGTCGGTACGCTGTGAGGTGGCAGCCCCACCAACCGACTATCCTGCGGAGGGCTAACAACTCACCCAGGAGAAACACACTTTGTTACGAAACTGACCAGAGAAAGAAGCCGGACTGACCAACACGGTAACGGACCCCAGCCTGCCCCCGACCAACGAGTACGGATCGATCTTCGTCATAAGACCCGTGTCGCCACCTGGAATGTCCAGACACTCCTTCGCCCCGGAGCTGCCACCCTGCTGTCCCGAGAGCTCTGTCGCTATAACATCACCATGGCAGGGCTCTGTGAAGTACGATGGCAAGGCAATGGTGAAACAACAGCTGGCAACCATTGCTACATCTGGAGTGGCCCCGAGAGTCGGACCGGCCTTTACGGTGTGGCTCTTGCCATTCCAAAAGCCCTCCGGAGGTCCCTCATCAGCTGGACACCAATAAGTGACAGACTACTGTCTGCTCGATTCCTCCACCATCACGGCAAGATGACAGTGATCGTCGCCTACGCCCCCACCGATGTCGCTGATGAGGATGCGAAGGACGCGTTCTTTGACCAACTCCACCAGGCTGTCAACCAAGCCCCACCACACGACGTCACCATCATCCTCACTGATGCCAACGCCACTCTATCCAGCATTGATCGGTCCCCCGGCTCACCTGTCGGCACCACCTTCGTTGACAGCACAACAAACGACAATGGCAACCGCCTCCTCCTCCTCTGCCACCAAAACAACCTTTGTGTTGCTGACACCTGGTTTCCCCGGAAATGCATCCATCACTGGACGTGGTACAGCCCAGATGGCAGAACCAGGAAGGGATTGGACCACATCCTGATATCACGACGCTGGAAGTCGTTTGTAACCAACTGCCGGGTGTTCAGAGGAGCACAGCTTGGCAACACAGACCATCGTCTGCTGGTGGCCCAGCTCAAGCTAAAGCTCCGAGCCAACCAGCACAAGACTCTGCCTCGCCCCGACTCCTCCCGACTCAGCGACCCCAACATCGCCAGAGACTTCAGTTGCTCCATCCGCCGCTCTCTTGATACCCTGGCTCCTGACAAGCTGACAGACTGGGCGGCCTTCAAGGAAAGTGTCCTCCAGTCTGCTCACAATGTCCTCGGACGCCCGCGATCCTCCCCGAGAAAGCCCTGGATATCAGAGAGGACACTAAACATCATAGACCAGCGGCGTGAGGCCCGACTCCGAGGCGACCTCACAGAGTATCGGAGACTGAATCGCCTGCGCAATGTGGCCATTGCTGAAGATAGGGAGAGGTTTTGGCAGGCAGAAGCCCAACAGCTTGAGTCCGCGGCCAACAACAACAACATGAGCCGCGTATTCAGTCTACTACGCCAAGCCCGTAGCGGCCCACACATAAAGACAGCCCTGGTAAAGGACTCAGACGGCAACCTCATCATGACAGAAGCCAACTGCCTCGAGCGCTGGAAGGAGCACTTTAGCCTCCTCTTGCAGCACAGCACCATCCCGGCTGATCCCACCCTCCTACGGGCTGCGAGCACAGCACCTCCTAACGACACCTGCTGCACAGACCCCGTAACACCCGAGGAAGTGAGAGCTGCTCTGAAGAAGCTGCCCACCGACTGGACCAGAGGAGTCATCTTGCCCTTCTGGAAATGCAAGGGCGACAGGCTTGTCTGTGGAAACCACAGAGGCATAACCTTACTCTCCATCCCGGGCAAGGTCTTTACCAGGATCTTGCTCAGCCGTGCCCTTCCAGCAATCAGAAGCTGCCGCCGTCCCCAGCAGGCTGGCTTTATGCCCAACCGCTCCACAACGGACCACATCTCTGCCGTCCGTTTGCTGATAGAAAAGACCCGTGAATTCCGTAAAGATCGCCATCTATATATCGGATTCATTGATCTGAAGGCCGCCTTTGACACCGTCTGCCACTCTTCACTGTGGAACATCCTCCAAGCTCTCAGAGCACCACCCAAGATCATAGCCCTGTTCAAGCTGCTCTACAGCAACACAGAGAGCTGTGTCCGTATCAACGGCATTGACTCCGACTGGTTTGCTATCTCCAGCGGCGTTCGCCAAGGCTGTGTGGCTGCTCCCGACCTTTTTAATTGCATCATCGACCATCTGATGTTCAGGGTTAGTGAGCGCATCCCCGGAGTGTCTTTCGGCAACTACCACCTGACTGACCTGGAGTATGCTGACGACACCATCATTCTCAGCACTTCCTACAGCCAGCTGAGAGACGCTCTGGGCATTTACAGCGAAGAGGCAGCGCGGCTTGGCCTGCAAGTGAGTTGGACGAAAACCAAGTTCATGTATGTCGGTGATGGACCAGATCCACCTCCCATCCAAATTGGTAGCGACATCGTAGAGCCTGTCAAGAGCTTTGTATATCTGGGGTCCATGGTGACAGACAATGGGGACCTAAAACCAGAGATTCTCCGCAGAAGAGCCCTGGCAGCATCTGCTCTGCAGTCTCTCTGGAAACCACTCTGGCGGCACCAGACCATCGCACGCAAGACGAAGCTCCGCATTTACAACCTCGCCGTACTCCCTATCCTGCTTTATCGCACGTGCCAGCCCCAAGCATCTTCCTTGGTCGCACAACGCCGCACCCGCTGGTTTGGCCATGTCCTTCGTCTACCACCAGACCATCCGACACGAGCCATTCTCCAGTTTGACCCAAAGGCCGCAGGCTGGAGACGACCACGAGGGAAACCCCGCACTCGATGGCTCGACGTCGTTGCGGGCGACCTCCAACAACACGGAGTTGCCGTAGAGGATGCAGAACAGCTGGCACAAGACCGCCAGCATTGGAAAAACCTGGTTCATCTGGTCGGCTCAACGCACAGGGACGGGACCCCCCGACCTTCGCTGGAGCAATAAGTAAGTAAGTAAGTAATATATATATATATATATATATATATATATATATATATATATTTTTTTTTTTTTTTTTTTTAATATTTTTTTTTATTTTTTTTTTATTGGAGTATTGTGGCTGGTGATCAGGTATGTTGAGTGTAATTGAATGTGAGTGACTGTGTGTGTTTTTGACATTTATTGTTTTGGGTAAAACGCCATTGATTAAAAATAAAAACAATTATTACCTTTTTGTTACCAGATGCATATAAGGCGCTATAAATCCTTAAAACCAACAATCTCCAGGACAGATTTTTCCCTGGGGCCATCACCATCCTAAACTAGTGAACAAAAATTGAGAAAATATGTATCTTGCGACATTATCTATGAATTTATGCATTGATGCTTGTATTTGTTTATTTGCTGCTGTTAAATGTTGTTTGAAAAATCTTAATTTGGGGACTTTTGTTGCTGCTAAATGTTATTGCACTTCTCTTCAATGCATCATTGTTGCAATGCACTACTCTACTATTATTATAACTTGAGACAATCTCTAAGCATGTGGTAAAACATTTTGTCCTATTCATCCTTACAGTCGTTTAATCTTTTTTCTCTTTAAAGTCTTCATCACATGTCCTAATCTCGTTCCATACAATATTTGCTCAACGTTGATACCAATGACAATACAATTCAATTCAATTTATTATTGTTGGTCAAAATACACTCAGGGCAGCACGGCGGCGCAGTGGTTAGCGCGTGTGCGGCACAGTTCTAAGGTCTTGGGAACTTCCTGTGTGGGTTCAAATCCAGCTACCGGACTTACTGTGCGGAGTTTGCATGTTCTCCCCGTGCTTGCATGGGTTTCCTCCGGGGACTCCGGTTTCCTACCACATTCCAATGACATGCATTTCAGGTGGATTGGCCGGTCCAAATTGTCCCTAGGTGTGAATAAGCGAGCGAGTTGTCTGTCCCAGTGTGCCCTGCGATTGCTTGGCAACCAGTTCAGGGTGTCCCCTTCCCACTGCCCGATGATTGCTGGGATGGGCTCCAGCATCCCCGCGACCCTACTGAGGATAAGCGGTGCAGCTAATGAGATGAGATGAGAAAATACACTCAGTGGTAAATCATCACCTTGTATATTACATTTTTTACAATTTATTTTGTCAAATGGAAGGGTGAAAGTTGTGACATTATCAAGGGAGATTTATTGTAGGTCTAGTTCTGAAATGTCAGTTGCAACTGGGCAACTCGTCATGAAATCTATCTATCCATCTCTCTATCTATCAATCTCTCTATCTATATATCTATCTATCCATCTATCTACCTTGGTCATATCCCTCAAGAGGGGTGACTGACAGAAAGACAAACACATACAATAACAAAGAAAATAACAAAGGGAAAAAAATAGCAAAGAAACACACAAACAAACATTTTTGGACCATGCCCAACTCTAATGCCTAAACATCCAAACAAGTTAGGCACCTTGGCACCTAAGTTGGTCATGCTTTAGTCCCTCCAGATCGATCCAAGTACAATTTCATTATTGATATTAATAATTGAATTTTCTTGAGATCCTGCAGTTAGTGGTTCTTAAACATTGACGCGCCTTTCGTCTGACACGGGAGAAACAAATCAAAAACGATCTTGCATTGGTTTATTCTAACCACTAGAGTGCAGCATTTATTTATAATAAAACTCCTATTACTGCAGAGAGGATCAGAATTGTAAATTATATTTTAATTGTGAATTCACCCTGCTCATCCTTTTCGAAAATATAATTCTAATATTTCCAATGATTGATTTTCAAATAAAACATTTGGTAAATTTTGATGTAATGAGCTACTTTGGTGCCGCACTGATGAAAAAAAACAAAAAAAACATGTGTTTTTGCAAAGTATAAAGGATTTTAGGAAAAAGTTTAGAAATATTGTCATGTGTTGGTATTATTAAGAGCGTTCTAGTGTTATGAAATATCTAATTTAAATTCCGAATCCAAACACATTTGTAAATCACTCTTCACGCAATGAACTCAAGTCACAAAATGTTTGAGATTCAAGACAGGGCTCACAATTTGAGGGGAATTTGAAATACCTAGAATTAAAACAACGCGTCTGGAACGGTCTGAGTTTACAACTGAAACAATTAAAAAATATTCACAGGTTTAAACTCGTCGACAAAAAGTTAGTTTGGTCACAGTATGCACTGCAAGGCTCTCATTGTAATGTACAGTATGCCTGTTCTCTTAACACTGTTGTTTTTTTGTGTCCTTACTGTTGTTGGTATTTTGCCTTGACCCTTTTTGGTACTTGTTCATACCATTGTTGGAATAATATTGTGTTGAAATTGTAAATTTGAAATGTCATTTTTTTGTTTTTAAATTTTGCTTTGTGGTGCATAGTGCTGTGTTATGGTTTTGACTTTGAATATGTCTTCCCCGCAAGGAAAACAAGGAATAGCGTTCATTTTAGTTTGTTTTTTTACTCAACTGCTTGCACAATAAAATGTATGCTTAAATGTCAGAAATTGTAGTAAATGTAAATTGTATTGGCTTTCAGTGCCTTCTTTTGGTTAACATGTTAAATTCTGCTAAAATAATTGCAATTGCATGAAGACTACTGTTCTAGTATAGTATTTAATATAATGCTGACATTTATTGCCTGAAAACATTTATCAGAGGATGATGTAAAACGATCGTTCATATACTACATGAATATCTGGCGAGTTTAGATGCAACACCATGCTATTTAAAACATACTGAAACAAAGTGCACGATGCATTTTTAAGGTATTGGAATGGAGTTATTATAGAGCATATCAAGATTGTTTTACAAGGTATTACAACGCAACACCACTTCTGCCCAAAACGCGGAAGCACCCTGCGAGAACCAAGACAGGCCTCCCATGTGCGATCCCTTCTCAAGGTTCCTCCATTTTGCTCATGTTGAGGTTGTTGAGTTTTTTTCTTGCCCTCAAGTAGGTTTTAGATCAGGGCATGGTGTAGTAATAGTCTGTAGTTTGCAATAATCTGTGGTCTGTGCAGCCCTTCAAGACTCCTTGTAATTAAGGGCTATACAAATAAACATGACTTGACTTGACTTCACTAAACATGTTCATCCAGTGATGCTTATCAATTTTTGCTCTTTTTATATTTTTTGTCTTATGTGATCCACTCCTGCAAAATCAAGTCCACATCAACTATTAAATAGACGAAATACAATAGCTTCATTGGCCTATACATAAATAAAGTGTTGAAACCTAGTTGGTCAGAGAAGGGCACTCCGAAATTGTCATAAAATGAGCACTGTGGTCCTTCAAATCCATTTTCCTCATGTAAACCAGCCATCCATTTCTGCACCGCTTATCCTCACTAAGGTCGTGGGGGTGCTGGATCCCATCTCAGCTATCTTCGAGCAGTGGGCAGGAAACACCCAGAACTGCTTGCCAGCCAGTCGCAGGGCTACAGCTCAACTCACTCCCTCAATCACACTTAGGGACAATTTGGACCAGCCAATTAACCTGATACGCGTGTTTTTGGAATGTGGGAGAAAACTGAAGTTCCCTGAGGAAACCCACGCAAGCACAGGAAGAACATGCAAACTCCACACATGAAAGTTTGATCCCATGACCTCAGAAATGACGCGCTAACCACTCAGCCGCTGTGCCTCATGTCAACTTTTTTTTTTAATCCCGCTGTATTAAGTGCATTCCTTGGCATCTCAAGAAAGAACGTCTACTTTTATTTCTAAACGCGGAAAGATTGTGATTGTGAAGGAACATTTGCCAACCCAATTTTGGCTCCACGTCCACCTTCACATTCTTTTAAGCGCCAAAATTCTTGGAAAAGATAAACGGAAGAAGCTCTGCATATATAGCCAAATTGAATATTTTACATTATTGTGTCAGTCCAGTGACTCTTCGTGTATGTTTAAGTTTTAATCTAAGACAAAATCACTCTCCTGGTGAATTGTTAGTGTCACTCCTCAACGTATATAAAGCCTATTTTTTGATGAAAATAACCTCATGTTCAACCTCTGCCTTCAACTGTGGGGCTCATTACAAAGAGTTCCTTTCATTTCCATGACAAACAGGGGCAGAGAAAGGGAGTGCTAAATTCATAAATTGTTTTTTACTTTCAGTCAATTGTGAGAGCGTTTAAACAGATACAGCAGGGGTGGTTTCCATTATTATAAAAGTTAGGTTTAATTCATGTCACAAATCAATGTCTTTGGTGCATGAAGCAAACCAAATTCAAATACCTTTTGACACCACAATGACCTCTGGCTAATAGAGGATAAATCCTGCCGTAGGCAGATTTTGTTGAGTATATTGTCGTTTATTTTGTCACCCAAAAATATTATTCAAATGAGGGTGTGTGTGTCCACCTAAGAAAAGGGGGAAAGGGTTTAGATATGACCACCATCTTTCACGGGCAGTCAGGTATGTTACCCTAGATGTGAACAATGCCAGGATAAAAGCTTGATCAGTACTTTTGCTTTTGTTGACTCAGCATTTTTTCAGCAAGAAAGAGAAAGACAATGACTGAACAGTTGCTTTTGGAGCTCCTGTCTCCAGATTTATTTTGTTTTTTTCCTTGGGTTCTTTGCATCTTCAGGTTAATCTTGAATGGGCAATTACATAAGGTATGTTAAGAAAGTGGGTACATTCCTCACTTTCTTGCAGAGATTTCATCATAATGTTTGATAGAACATCGCTTTGACACAATGAGAAAAAGTTTGTAAACAAAAGCTGTGGCTTAATGGAAAGATATCCTCTTTTCTAAAGAGAAAAAGATAAATGTATTTGGCTCAGATGGTGTGAAGCATGTGATGGCAACCAGGTGAGGAGTACAAAGATCCTTGCATCGTGCCCAGAATGGCGTTTAAAGTGGTGTTGGAATTGTCATGGCTAGGAGCTGAATGAGTGCAACTGGAGTTAGGGAGTTGCATTGCATTGAAGAAAACATTAACTCAAGCATATACTGTGAAATGCTGGAGCTGGTATGATCCCTTCCCTCCAGAAACTGGGTCGCACGGAAATGTTACATCCTGAAAAGGCTCACGAATACACCTCTAAAATGACAAAGGCTTTTTGAAAGGGGTTAAGGGTAAATGGGTTGGACTGGCCAGGCATGTCTCCAAAACTAAACCCAATAGAAGATCTATGGGCATCTGTAAGAGTAAAGTGGGGAGGTACAAATCCATCGCCAGAAGGATTAAGTTGGTTCTGCAAAATAATGGTGGCTACACAAAATATTAAACTTGAGGAACTTTTTTTTAGGGTGCTCTCACTTTTGTTACCATGGGGCTTAGCTAAAAATGGCTATAGTTTGAGTTTTTGGAGGGGAAAAAATAATTTACATTGATAAATAAGCTTTGCACAGGTTACCGTTCATTGTGGCAAAGCGATATTTCGTTGTACTCACTTTTGTGACATACTGTATTTGGGATGTTCGGAACCCCTTTTCAGGGTTTTCCATTCTCATGTGCCAGTGACCCTGCTAAAAAGATAAACGCTGCCCAAGAATGGTGTAGTGTCTCAACCTGTCTGATTCTCAAGTCACTATAGGTTTTGATATGTCTATTTTTTACATGGCATATCTTTCAAGGTGTTTATGTATGTATTTATACATTTATTTCTACAGTACATATGGCAGAATTGGTCCCCCATACTGGCTGAATGGTGATGAGCTGACATTTGTTCAGACTATATTCTGAATCATCGATACAATTTTCTTTTTTAAATGCAGCAAAATTAAAGTATTTTTCAGAAAAATGTTTTATTTCATAATCAAGCAGCTAACACTGTGTTGTATCCCATTTTTCTCTGAAAATAACTGAGGGCCTTATCTTACACGATTCCAATGGATTTTCAAAAACTATCACTGTCAACAAATCTAAAAAGATAATTATTCCAAAGGCAGGTAGATCAAACTGGTATCCGTTCATAATGGACAATGGGACCTAAAACAAGTGTGATGTTTTTCTTTGCCAGTCAAATGGAAACCAAACAGGATTTCTCCTTAATGGATAATTAGCTGAAAATCCACAAGCGCTCGAAGCTTTGCTCTGCTCCCTGCCATACAATCACATAATACAAGAAATAGTACATGGTTTTTGCAAAAAAAAAAACATATTAATTTCATTTGTATATTACAATTGTTTTCCCAAATAATGCATTTTGAAGATAACATGTCTTGTCGCTTCATCCTGAGCTGTGACGTAATCGGAGGAACTCAAGCACCCCAGTAAGACAGTCGCCATATTGTTTTATGTTTTAATTAGTGAAAGAAGTTACAAGTGTTTTGAGCAAAGTTTTGGTAGTTTTTTTGGAGAATGCCTAGGCGTTTTGTCGCGTATGGATGCAGTAACGGTACAACAAAAGGTGAGCAGCCATAAAGGCTCTAAATGGCAAAAAAACACATGGAGAGGGGCTAAATGGGACTAATCTGCGAAAAAGCGCAAAACTAGGAAGCTGGCCGACCAAAAAGCAGTGAGCAGCCAGGCTAAGTGGAACCAACACTGAAAAGTGGCCACGGTTATGGCAACAATGTGAATCGGGCCGGGAATAAACCAAGAGACACGGGTAAACCAGCGCTAATACCAGGCTAGCTGACCAAACCACACATGGAAGGCAGTTAGTTAGTGCCAAACGGGAGCAAACAAAACTGGTAAGTGATTGGCAATCCCGTCGCCAATGGGGAGCTAGCCGGACAAAATTATACCATTGCGAAAAAAAAACAAAAAATACCATAATTGCCTACCTCCAAGCAGAAATGAACAGTATGTTGTTCACGACAATCACTGTCTCTTTTGGGGCTGGCCACAAATGTTGCATTGATGGGATTCACCATTTTGAAAGTGTTTTGTTCCTTCAATGATTTCGCAGCTCTATAGGAAACCAGCCAGATGGGTCAACTTTGAGACTAAATTTCTGGAGTCTCCTGGTGAATGGAACATTTTGCATCATATTTGCAGAATCGTCGGGAGGAACACTACGTTTATTGTGCCTAAGTGAAAATAAAATCTGTTTGGGAATCTCTTTAAGATCAACAGAAACTGAGAGAGAAAAACCCCAAGGAAGTGTATTACTAGGTAGAGACAGTTTGGGCCCATCATTGCGCAGACCTATTTTCATCCTAATTTCCATACAAAAGATATGAAAAAAATAAATATCTGATGATTCCAAAAGGTGCATGACCCATCAGCTTCATTATTCATTAGAGCCTTTAATTGTTTTTATTCAACACTTCAAACTGATGAGAAACTCACTCGCAAGTAAGGTGACAAATGAGACAAGTTTTTTCTCCTATTCTAAGTTATAAATGATCCTGCTCGAAAGAAAGGTTTGATGAGGTGCTCCGCTGAGAACATGACATACTTTCAGATTCATGTCAAAATCTGGAGGTGCTAGGAAAAACAATCCCCAACTAAAGAGGCAGGCAATCGTTTTCCCGTGATTCCTGCTTCTTGTCACTTTGGTATGACCACATTAAACTTTCAGGCGTTGCCGGGGAGACATGCTGTTCGGTCTCTCATGAAATTCCAGTTTGCCCTTGACTTAATGGACACAAGTGCACATCCAAACGTTTATAGCATTTTGAACAGTTTTTTTTTTGGTGGTGTACGGTGCTTATACAACCACATCTAACCATTTTATTACAGGGTATGTTTTTTGTCTTAAGTCATATATGTTCTGATGCACTGACATTTAAGGACAAGTACCTTTTGGTTGTATGCCCTTCACATGAAAATGTAGGCATCAATACAATTATGTCTTACCTACAACACAGAGGTTATGTCTTTCTTATAAAACAGGGGTATCAAACTTGCATGCCTTGGAATGATGGTTCAAGGTATCTGCCTCAAGAAGATATTTTAAAGTGAGTGCAGCCCATTTATTTCACCTGTTTTTGAGGGATTAGCGGGGGCAAATAATGTAAAGAATGAAAGAAAGATTGATCGAGTGACAGGTGATAGTAGCAAAACAGAATGTTGACATTTAAAATATCCAAAAGCTCCAAAGACTTTTTCCAGAAATTTTTTCAGCTTTATTCTCCTTTAATTCTGTTTATCGTATTTTCTGAATAATAAAGTGCACCAAAAAAATAAAAATAAATCGTCCAGAAAGTGCGCCTTATCTGTCAGTAAATACGGTGGATAACATTGTATATGCAGTTATATTTAAACTGTGCTGCATAATGTAATTGTTCTCTTTTGAGAAACATATTGACTTTCAGTGCCTTCTTTTGGTTAACATGTTAAATTCTGCTAAAAGAGAAGCGTAGAACTTTGATGGCTGCTCCGACACCAACCTTTTTTTTGTCGTTGCTTCGGGCAAAAATTGTCCGTAAGTATGAAACGTACTGTGATTACTTGAATGAAAATGTTGGGTTTTGGTTATGTTTTGTACAAAATGATTGACTCTTGTTGGAATTTTTGTTCAATACTACTGCATACAGAAACTTTTCTGTTTTTGCAAAACAAATCGGGAGGTTTTCAGGTGCTCATGTTCATTGTTTGTAGCTAAAAGAAATTTTAGTGGTGAAACCAGATGTCATAATGTTAATTTATATTCTATGAAATACATATTTCAATCTAAATGCATTCATTTATATTTTTGGAAACCCCAGTTCTTTAATTACATGCGCCAGATAGTCCTGTGTGCCTTATATATGACAAATATATTCCATATGACTATTTTAAGGGGGTGTCCCATTGTGCGGAAAATATGGTATTTACTCTTTAGCAATATTTTTTAGCACTTGAGTAGGATTACTGATGTCGAAAAATGTTGCAATTTGGTAACAACCAACAGATATGATATTTTTACGAGAAATGTATTGTTTTAGTGGATGTCATGTTCTTTCAAACAACGTGATATTGACTTAGGGAATTTAAGCGGCACTCATGTAGACCTTCATTTGACACAACTTCCCAAAGAAACATTACTTCAACAACACCCTCCTTTGAAGGTATCGAAAGAACATGTACTCTGTGCTCCACTAACAATATCAAATAAAATGCTTCTATCTTTATAAGCAATGAAGTAAACATTTAAACATTCCTCTTTTATTCAAATGAGTGATTTCATGTTTGTCCCCCACGTTTTTGTTAGTGTAGCTTGAGAATGGTAAAGTAGGAAAAGGCCACAACAAACGCTAACCCAAACCCTCAAAGAGATGGGGAAAAAAAAACGAGTGCATGTAAGAAATGCACATACTCGCAAAAAAAGGAGCGTGACGGAGGCTTCTATGATAACTTAAGCCAGAAGAGGGACCCACCAAGTTAAACATTTCCAAATTCCGGACAGCAGCTTTAAACATCGAAGAAATGGTACAGTAAACAGCCCAATGGCTTGCTGGGAGTGACAATGAACCCTGGGAATTACAACCAAAATGGAATACATTCTGCCCAAGTGAACCTATTTGGGTTGATAAAATATGGATATGCAAGGACGCTGGGTTGTTTGAGGTGCAGTGTGTTATGCTTCTTAAGTGCACCACTTTCAGTGTGATTACATAAAAGCTACAAGCTAGAATGGGGAGGCATGAAGTAGCTCATTAAAGTTGGAAGCCGACATGTTTAACTTTTAAAAATACCACAGTGATAATGTTGGAATCTAGTGATCTCAGGAGACAAACTTTTAACAGCTTTAAGGAAGCTGTTGGTAAAACTGCTGGTTTATAAAGATCTGGGAGGACACACCATCAAAGGGCACATTCTACCCTAGGAAGAACTGTTGTCAACTGATTGATGATGGAAACTTCAGTGGTGTGGTCACGTCACAAGATAATCTTTAGGGCACAGTCCATGGGAGTAGGAGGAGAACTGATAACTGGGACGACAAAAAGACATGGACTGGAGTCAACTTTGCCACAACCCGAAAACGGACCAGGAACCGTCAACAGTGGAGAAAGCTGTTCAAGAGTTGCGTCCTCATTGGTGCCCTGACGACCTAGGCGGTTAAGGGATCTGTGAGCCGTGAAAATAAAATCACATTTGTTTGTGCTTTCAACAAGAAAATAATTGTACCCCTTGTTGATTATTATCTTTAATTATTTATTTTGCAAGATAGTGGTAGAATAAAAGACAGCTTATAAAACACAGTAAGAAAAGAACAAATGAGTAAAATGTGTTCCTGCCAGGGTGTTTATTGTTATTCCTGTGATCATTGAGTTTGAGAATAACGTAATGTTTTCATTTTATTATGGCGTTGCATTTTACCTTCATCGTGGTGCAGTATGAGAGAAGCACAAAATTCTATTCAGAATATATTAAAAACTACACCCTAACAAGAGGTTGCCTGAATTTCACTCATCAATAAATACTAATGTGATTACACCCTAAAATATGCAATATCAAATGGAACTAACTGGGTGGAACAAATGGGCAGCAGCAGGGGTTTGTGCCTGCCAAACAGGATGAAATATCTCAGAACAGTTATTTTGAAAAATGGGGCAATCCGTGGTGATTAAAAAAGAGAACAGAATTGATTTTTGTTGTTGTTGTGAAAAGACACAAAAAAGTGTATAAATCATAATCTCATTTTGTTATAAAATACAACTTATAGGAAGTATGATTACTTTGTTGAAATAACTGATTGGATTTATTTTTAGGTATATTTTTTGTTTGTTAGCGTGTCTGTACTTCCTATTGGTTTGCCATGAAAATGAAAAAATAAGCATAATAAATACAAAGAAGGGATATTGAAGCGGTGTCTCTTTAGCCCAAGAGATATTATTTGGAAATAGCATAAGCTTGCTTTTTGATTCATTGAACTATTAGATGTTGAATTAAGTTTATAGTGAAAAGTTTTTAGGACTTTGAAGTAAAAGTTGTTTTAACACTTAAACTGTCTATTGAGTAATTGAAAATGTTTTTAAAAGTAGAGAGTCATTTAGCACACTGCCCTAGGCTCAAAATACACAATGCTGACATGTCATCCACATTCACCTTGGTCATGAATGATCAAAATGTGCGATACGTATTTTTATTTCATTGTTTGTTTGTGGTGCAGCATGGCGGCACAGTGGTTAGCGCGTGTGCGGCACAGTTCTGAGGTCGTGGGAACCTCCTGCGTGGGTTCAAATCCAGCTTCCGGCCTTACTGTGCGGAGTTTGCATGTTCTCCCCGTGCTTGCGTGGGTTTCCTCCGGGCACTCTGGTTTCCTCCCACATTCCAAAAACATGCATTTCAGGTGAATTGGCCGGTCCAAATTGTCCCTAGGTGTGAATGAGCGAGCGAGATGTCTGTCCCTGTGTGCCCTGCAATTGGCTGGCAACCAGTTGAGGGTGTCCCCTGTCCCCTGCCCACTGCCCAAAGATAGCTGGGATGGGCTCCAGCACCCCCGCGACCCTACTGAGGATAAGCGGTGCAGCTACTGGATGGATGGATGGATGGATTGTTTGTTTGTGTGGGGGAGGCACAGAGGATGAGTGGTTAATGCCTTTGCGGTAAAGTTTTGAGGTCATGGGATAAAATCCAGCAACCAGCCTTCCTGTGCAGAGTATGCATGTTCTCCCTGTGCCTGCGTGGGTTTCCTCCAGGCACCCCGGTTTCCTCCCACATTTCCAAAACAGCCATGTCATGTTCAGTGGCCAGTACAAATTGTCCCTAGGTGTGACTGAGTGAATGAGTTGTCTGTCTCTGTGTGCCCTGCAACTTGCTGGCAATAGGTTCAGGGTTTCCCCTGCCCACTGCCAGAAAACAGCTGGGAGGGGGAGCAGCACTCCCGCGACCCTACTGAAGATAAGAGGTGTAGATGGATGGATGGACGGATGTTTGTGTGAGTGTGATTTAGTTTTTAAATATTCATCGTCCAAGGAGTGACAATAGGAAAAAGGTTGTGGCAGTTTTCAAAACAGCACATTACAACCCTTCAAGTACCAGTCAGCATTTAATAGTTACATTGGGCGTTTGTTCCAAAGTCAGTACCAATGCTATGGACGGGCGTATACTGATCAAATTAATGTAGATGATGATACCAGCATTTTTTAATGTATCAGAACTTGCAACAGTTGCCAATTCCAGTGTTTGCTGTCATCTAGTAGCATTGAACAATCACAATTATCAAAATAAATGAATATTACATTCCAATAAATTAAATGCAATATCAAGAGAAAATAATATGTTTGGACTTAAAGGTTTTTGTTTTTTAAAATCAGTCTTTTTGGGGAAGAGGGAAGGAAATGTTATATAAAAGTGGTGACTGTAACAACCAAAGGGATGAATATTAGTATTTGTCTAAAAAAGGGGTGCGGTATTGAATATTACTAGAATGGAGCTGCAGATTGAACAACAAATACTTAAGCTTCTTCTCAATTAGGTGTTTGTCTGTGTTTGATTGTTTCCTGGACAAAGCACAAAACAACACCAACCAATAATCAATCAAAGGAAAACACAAAAATGCTTGCACACAAACAGTTGTGCAATAGAATAGAATAGAATATACCGTTATCGTCATTGTTACAAAATGAGTTAACATAGGGTGACAACGAAATTGGGCATGACACTCCAGTTTCACACATTCTCAGTGAGGTAAAAAAAACAAGAAGATAAAGGAACAGAGAAGATAATGTTATAAAACAAGGAGGATAAGGTTACGGTTATTAGTTCTTAATCATGCGATCTGCATCCGAGCAACATAAGTAGTAGCGGCCATGCTGGATACATACATGAAAACACATGTGTGTTTACATCAGGGGTCTCAAAATCAATTTACCTGGGGCAGCTGGGACTAGGGTTTTGCCAGGAAAAATAATTGTCTGACCTAACAGGTGTCATAACCTGATTACCCAAAAGACAGTCAACAAGAAATACGACTAAGTTTCCCTATCATTCATTCTAAAATGACTTGGTGTTCCTGATCACCTTCTGTTTGTTCCGAACAGGCTCAGATACAGATACGATTTGGGTGCTAGGTCTGCTCTACTAAGCCTTGATAACCATGTTTGTCGCCTCCCTGTCGACCTGTTCATACTTCTCTTGCCCTGAGAGGTAATTTTAGCAGGGAGACAGAAAACAACGCCCTACACCTTCCATTTCTATTTGAACAGTCAATTAATAGTTTCCAATCAAATGGACAACATCTGGGCATCCTAAGTAATGGCAGCCGTTCTGGGTGGGTGTAAGATAAGTCTACCTCATTATAATTGTGACTGACATTTTATAAGTGGTGGTCAAAGCTTTGGTTTGTCCTCAAAGGTTCCGGGCTAAGTTTGACAACAAATGTACTCATACGCGCTAAAGAAAACAATGTGGTTTAGGAATTAGGGTTCAAATAAGGCGGTGTCTAGATTTTGTTTCGGCTGCACTATTATAGGTAAGGCCATCCCCAGGAGTCTCATTGTGTTAATTCGTTATTTCGAGTTTGTCACTGTCATCCACTCAATAGATAAGGGTGCATTCTTTTCGGAGACACCTGGGCATTCTTTGAAGCTCATTTCGTCCATGAAACACCGCAATATTTTTCCCTAGGGTTTATGGTGCGCGACTATCTCCGAAGGGCTCATTGCAAGTGAGGTTCTCACTCTGGCCTCCACTCACCAGGTAACAGTACTTAGAATTAAACAGGAGAGTCACAAAAACGCCTTACACATTCTTATTTCATTTGAACACCCTACAAAATTAGTTTCGACCCGTGACAATATTAAATCCCACCTGGTGGACCCATCCAAAATGGCCGACTGTTTACATTTGGGGATATGCGTGACGCCATGTGAAAATAAACTGTAATAATACATAGTAATTTATCGAAAAAGAGTGGAATGCAAATAAGGAGGTAAAAATCAAGACCATTTTATCTTTTAGTTATGAGTAAAATAATTGTACTTACAATAATGTTTCGGTAATTAAAAAGCATGAAATCAGTCAGGGCTTAAAAAAGGTCAAGAAGGGTGTGGAGGAAATACTGCAGTTGTGTATAACCCAAACCCCCAATGATTGTTTAAAAATTGATATAAAATGTTGTTTGACATTTCTCAGCTCAAGCCATGCATTGAAAGTGAAAAGTGTTGTTGAATACATGCGGCCGTGACTCAAATGGTTAATAGACAACTATGAACACAATACGAACATACAATTAACAATATATTTATTTCATGTCCTTTAAAGTTTGATTCATTATCACTAGTGATCTAGGGCTTAGGTTTCAGATGTGCTGATGCCAAGTCCTTAGCTTGGCCTTGATGCTAGGTCCTTAGCTTGGCCTTGCTTGGCCTTTTGATGCTAGGTCCTTAGCTTGGCCTCTTTGATTTTTGCATTTCGGAGATGGAATATGAGCTTGCTCTGTCCACTCCACGCATCGGCCCGGTATTGCAGTACCTCCGGGAACGGTGCATTCGCAATGATCGCAGCAAGGCTTTAGGGCTAGGACCTTAGCTTGGCCTTTTGGCTGAGAGTAAGTGTCCCGGCTCCTAGGCTTTGTAGCGTATTATGAACTGACCGATAACGGATAATGGATAATGAATAACGAAGATAGATCAATAACCCTTAAAAACCCCAAAACCCCATCAGATATTGTACACCAAAGAGCTGTTTCCTTTTCAGTGTTTTTTTTGTGTTCATTGACAACTTTCTGTTTTCTCCATTCTCTAGCATTCGTCTCTTGTAATAGTATGATACTGAAATTGATTTAATGCGCGTTACACACCTCGATACATGCAGGGAAATTTGACAGTACCCTGCTTCCCACCTCAAAACATTCTCTCCACATATCTATGCGATTTACTTCGGTCACCTGTTTTGACTTCAAAATGGTTCATTTGTTATGGTTTATAAGGGTGATGGACCAATGACGGGGAAGCAGGAACTGGATACAGACATGCTAAAATAACAAATAAGTGGCCACCAAGCCACTAACAAAATGCCCAAACAAGAAACCAGGAAAAAAAACTATTAAGTTATGACAGAGGGAATGAAAAAAAAACAGCAATGTGTGCCATCCAAAATGTTTTCATGAAGGTTTAGGATCATTAGGGACATGTGTGTGGTGATTGGACACACCTGTACAAACATGTTAGGCCCCCTCTGGTGGAAGGAGGCGCACCAGACCCCAATATGATTTATCCTAAAGGGGATTTTTTTGCCTAAATTTAACCTTTGCGGCATGCATTATTTTGGTTGACACAATATATGTCAGTGTACATTTATTAATATTTTTTGATCTTCAAGCACTCAAATTGTTCGGTGGCATCAGACCTATTTATGCATATGTAGATTTTAAGATATGAATGTATTTATCGCCTAAACTTGGAGACGATCATCTTTGAAGCAAACATTGGACGACCCAGTTTCTTTGCCCAGGCTCTTTGTAGACTCTTATGATTTGTACATTCCAGCTAAATTGAGAAATCCTAAATATGCACGGAGTTGCTGTGCGTTGATCATGGTCCAGCGCATAATCATTCTCACACCTTGTCAGTTGGTCATTGCAACTATATGGTAAATCATTTACTCAGTAAAAAAAAATTTTGTGATGCGAGCGATGGCATACAAAGTTAAAACGGCAGTATCAGAGGCACAAAGTGGCCAGCCACTTTGTATGATGGAGACCACATGATTTTTTTCATTTTTGTCCGCTCACGTCTTCTTACACATTCTTGCCACTCATCCTCCTTCTCCTCCATTCCTTCTTTTCCCACATCGTCACCCGGTTCATCGTCTTCAAAAACCTCTCATGTTTTTCCCCTTTCTGCCGAGCAATCTGGTTCAAAAACCTCATCAGAATAGTCCGAACTGCCAAAGGAAAAGAAAGTCCTCTGGTTCAGATTTTCCCTTCATGACCAAATGCAGTGGTTCATCAGCTTAGTATTTCCTTTCCATCCTGTCGATAGTTAATGGTCGCTGGGTTGAGTTGGCCCCCTATATACATTTTGCCAAAGAAGTGACAAATTCCTCAGATTCAAACAGCTGAGAAATCAAAGTTGAGAGTTGAACACATGTTTATATGAATCATTTACCTTAAAAACAGGATGTTTCTTTCCTAACAATCAATAAGTTCTTTATCTCGGAAGCAGCGCAGGGTGGATGTGGCCACAAGTGCTTTGGCTGTACCAAGTGGCACACACGCAATTCAAGTTCACAACATTTGATTTTGCAACAACAAGGTAGAAAGTGCAACAATTATTTCTGCAAAGCAATGCAAAACAACTTTCGCGCGTGTGATGCACCACGGTGTGCAATAACGTCGTCATGGGGGCTGAAGTCAGTGGTATGCAGGCAAAATCATCCATCCATTATCCATCCATTATCTGCACCGCTTATTCTCAGTAGGGTCGTGGGGGTGCTGGAGCCCATCCCAGCTATATTCAGGCATAGGACAGGGGGACACCCTGAACCGGTTGCCAGCCAGTCGCAGGGCACACAGAGACGGACAACTCACTCGCTCATTCACACCTAGGGATAATTTGGACTGGCCAATTAACCTGACAGGCATGTTTTTGCAATGTGGGAGGAAACCAGAGCGCCCAGAGGAAACCCACGCAAGCAGCACAGGGAGAACATGCAAACTCCACACAGGAGGTTCGAACTCATGAACACAGAACTGTGCCGCACAGGCAAAATCATTATCATTATTATTATTATGTATGGACTTTGGCGCCACTAAACATTTTTTTTTACTTTGCATTCAATTGACTCCAGTAAAATACCAAAATCACAGAAAATAAATAGAAATACACCAGGTTTATTATAAGTCAAATATAATGAATTTTAAGGGATGTCTGTACATCCAAATAATGTGGATACCACGCTTACTGTATTGTATGTGGATGCAATAACATACAAATCACAGCACAATGCCAATATGAATACTCACATTATCTCACATCATGTGGGACATCTGAGCTCCCAAGTGTTTACTTTTCAATGCTCTCTCTTTGATTAAAAATACAAAAAGCATGAAAATGTACATAATATGCATCTGCATGCCACGAGGGTACCAAATACAAAATGTATTTGTGAAAGTTAGTCAGGGTAGGTTTATTATACAAAACTGACGCGTCTCCCTGAAATTTACATCAAGAAGCTCCCCCCGCCCTCTCTCTCCCTCTCTCTCTCTCTCTCGTTACTGCGCGCGAACCTTTCTCGGCTCATCCACAGGCTCTCATGAAAAGACGAGGACGGAGGTTCTCCAAAATGGACTTACGGTGGCAGTCAATGGCAACTTGAAATTTACGTCTTTATACTCGGATGCTCTTAATCTTCGCTTCTCCACCAGTGTCTGCATCATGGCAACCATAGGAGAATTCGACCCACTCAACACGAGAGTCCCCGCAACTAAAATCGAAGTTACCGTCTCGTGCCGGTAAGGTCAAATACTTAAACATAAAATTCTCTTCACTATTAGCCTTAAGAGTGGGCTTGTGCAAGTTTATAATTTTTGACTATGGGATAAAGTTTTGGCTTTAATTTCGCTACCAAATTATCTGATTTATCTTAGCATCTATTGATATTTTTATTTATGTATAAATCCATGTATGAATTTGTGTATCTTCTATTTATTTATATCTTTTTACACCTTTCTTTCAGTCCATCTATCTATCTATCTATCTATCTATCTATCTATCTGTCTGTCTGTCTGTCTGTCTGTCTGTCTGTCTGTCTGTCTGTCTGTCTGCCTGCCTGCCTGCCTGCCTGCCTGCCTGCCTGCCTGCCTGCCTGCCTGCCTGTCTGTCTGTCTGTCTGTTCGTCCGTCTGTAAATCTTGGTCTCAGTCTATATAAGTGGTCTCCAACCTTTTCAAGCTGAGAGCTACTTTTGGTTACTAATAAGCACGCAGGGCACCCAGTTTGATCAGCATTATTAAAATAACAAGTTAACATGTTATTACTATGTTGTCACTATGTTACTACCAGGTTAATTATTTGAATAGGGGATGCACAAACTCAGTCAATTACTAAATAAATAATTATACTAAAAAATTACAATGAGCACTGGTAAGCTGATTTTAGAACAGTTCCACACAGAACAGTGTCCTTAGGGGGCAACCTAGTGCCCGCGGCAACCATGCTGGAGACCCCTTGTCTATATCTTTCTATTTGTCTATCTATATGTCTATCTATTTCTCTCTCTCGCTTTATCTGTCTTTTTTATATCTAGTACTGATTGAAATATAATATATAGTACAGTGCCTCTTTTTATCATCAACCCATCTCACAAATCTATCGGTATCCAAAGTTTGCGTAGGACTAAAATCTTCCTTGTTCTATGATGAGTTTTCCAATATCCGGAGTCATTGACGCAACCAGTGAGGTTGGCACAGGTACGCCAGGTGGTTTTTCAGCTAGGTGAGACCCTTGCAACGCCCCTGCATTAAATTGTGTAATGGTTTAGTCTGTTAAGCCACCAGGGCTCAGTTCCTTTTCGCCATTGCAAATTGTTTATATTTCCAGCTATGGGTCCTGCGAAAATTGGAAAGAAATAGAGAGCCAGGGCTCTACTTACGGTTCTAAAGAAGCAAAACATCATTGCAAAGTATGTAAGTGGGAAAGCAATAAAAGAAAATATGGAAAAGCTTTAAATACGATAAAACAAGTTCACGAGGGACACAATGACGTTATCAACGGCAGAAATTAAGGAAGGGTTTGCTTATGTGGAAAAACTGAAGGCTTTTATCACATAAAGACACTCCAAAAAAGTCAAACGTGGACTTGTTCGATGAAGACTTTCATAAACATTTTAAAAACATCTGAGATCTAGACAAAAAAACAACACGCTATTTTATAGGTCCGGCGAGTGGGAAAGCATTTTTATTCCCTTGTTGTTGTTGTTATTAACTGTTCTTGGCTAATAAAGATTTGTACTCTAACTTTTGTTTTTCTTAGCCTTAATTCTTGTTTTATTTATCTTAAATGGGATATTCGTGAACATTGGCTGAACATTACGGTACCTACAGGGCATTTGCAGTGGACTTAATGGGGGTTTGGTTGCATTTGATGACCTTGGAATGGATTAATCTCGTTTTAAGTAATTTCAATTGGAAAATGTGTTTCCGTTTACAATACAACGTCACTGCCTTAACCAATTCCATTTGTAAGTAGATGTAACACTGTACTTATTGAATTATTATATCAAATACTCATGCTGAGGTACATGTATAATATTTAGTACTCATCGAAATAGTACTCGTCGAATATGATATGTAATACTTGTTGAAATATAATGTTGCGAAAACAAGAGCTCGCTTCCAAGCCTCAATCAAACCCCCCCAATGTGTATTTTTTTCTTCGCATTCTCCCCAAATCAGTAACTTTTTGATGACCAGGCCTTCAGGGAAAATTGTTGATCTGAGCAGCAGGTGCCTGCAGCAGAGGGGCTTTTAAAGACATTCATTATAGTCTGGACTGCTCCTACATGATATCCAGCCTTGACTCTGAAAAATGATATTCATGCAGTTATTCATGATGCACAAATTAATTTCTTTTCAGGTGCCTTTTTTATTTCGAGATTAATTTTAAGACAGGAAGGAAGGTATTTTTCTAGGGATTTTTCCCCCCCTTAACCCGCTGTCCTGTGTTATATGAGCTCATCTGAATGAGCGGCAGAGCCCCTTAATAGGTTGACTAAATTGAGCTTAAAAAAACGGTCAGCCTAGATGGGCCTGTCAGTTTAGCAGTGTGCTAAATGTCTCTCCAGTCCAGTCCTGAATAATGAATAATGAATGACGGGTGCCCCCTGTGTATTTCCTCGTTTGATCAGCCCCGCTTGAGGTAGTGACACATCTCAGTGGACATTGCCTTTGAATTTGGGTTCCGTCGCTAGGGACTTAAAGGAACAGTGTGCAATATTTGACCACTAGATGTCTTTGTATGGTTTTGTGCTACAAAGAATTAGTGCTAGAAAGCACAGAGAAGACTCAAGTCAAGTCATGTTTATTTGTATAGCCCTTAATCACAAGGAGTCCAAAGGGCTGCGCAGACCACAGATTATTGCAAACTACAAACTATTATTACACCATCCCCTAAACTAAAACATACACGAAGGCAAGGAAAAGCTCAAAAACCTCACAAAAGAAATGATCAACAATTCCCAAGATATCACAACTAACAAGTCGCATTTATTTGTATAGCCCTTAATCGCAGATTTCTCAAAGGACCGTTCAGGCCACAATTAAAACATCACCTAATCTTAAAGCTACAAGTGGGCAAGGCAAAACTCAAGAACCTTATCATGAGGAAAATAAGAAACTTTGAAAAAGGGGAACAATAGGTGAAAGGCTTGGGTAACAATTCGCAAAACGTAGACAATATCAACAATAAACATAGGTAATAACTCAAAATGTTCAAGACAGATGATGATGCAGCTTCCCATCTCAGCCTGCTGGTCAATGCAGATGATGGCATGCCTAATGTCCAGGTGCTAAAATTGTGTTATTCGAACATAACAACAGGCGGTATACTGTACACAGCATTCAAGGAGAAACACAGTAAAATTTGGTGCTTGTGCTTGTTGTGTTGTGGAGCTGTGTGGCCAATGAAGATACTAGAAATCTTGTCAATGTTTAAGGTTGATTCCAGTCTGTATCACTAGATACTTACCAACAATTTTCAAGAATCAGTAGCAAAGTTGAAGTTGCGCCAGGGATAGATACCTTAACAAGATGACAACCCTAAACACTGCTAAAAATCTACTTAAGAGAAAAAGTACACGCAACAGCATTATTTCCCCTCAATTTTCTGCTTAGCCTTTCCCCATATAAAAAAAGTAAAATATAAAGAGAGAGAAAAGAAGAGAAAAGGGAAAGGAGAAAACATGTGAAATAGATAAAAGGAAATAAAAGAAAAATAGAAAGGAAAAAGTGAAAAAGAAAGAAAATATGAAAAAATCAATAGGAAAGGAGACAAAAATAGCAAATAAAGGGAAGAGTGCAATGAAAGAAAGAACAATAAGTGAGAAAGACAAAAAGGGGGGAAAAAATCATTAAAATGATGTGCAAAAAAAAGAAGACAAGTTCTTGTGGGTAGCCTGGGCCAATCATATCCGCTTCCTCTAGGTGAAGCTCATCTTATGTCTGTAACAAAAATACTTAACGATTCTCAATAGTTCGAAATCGAGCAGTTTTAACCACTGATGTTTGTCGTTTTTTACTGGAGTTTGTTCTTTGCACTGCATGCATTTCATTACAAATGTTTGTCATGCACAGTTTGGGGTAACGCTCAAGCTCTCTTTTATGGAAAAAATAATCGCACAAAATGTAAAATGCATGTAAATGTCATCAAAACCGTACTGGCTTGAATATTACTGGAATCCTACCGTGGCGAGTTGATTCCGTTTCGCTCAACTCTTGGACATGCCTTCAAATGTTTGTGCGTCACCAAACTACTGCCATGATATGCAAGATCTTCTTGGAAAACTTTGCAAGTTTTTTTTTTAATTTTGACGCCGCCCTTTCTGGATGTGTATGTCACCACTCGAGACAGAGACTCTATAGCACACAAATGACTCTCAGCAGATTATATTATTTTAAATGTGCTTCTCTCTGTTGGAAAAGCATATCTTGCTACAATAATCTGCTTCCTCTTGCATTGTTTTTATTGTAGTTTAGCGAATGATAGGAAATGTCTCTTATTTCATTTCTATGAAGTGATTTTAGCTCACTTTTGCTAAAATATCGATATTATGGGTATTTTTACATCAAGGAAATATGTCTTTCGTGCCTTGAAAATTAAAGATTAGCTACAGAGCCATTGGTCAAATCAAGTCATGTTTATTTGTGACACCCTTAATCACAAGAAGTCTCGAAGAGCGGCACAGACAGAATATATCGCTTATCTGATCATATAGAAACATAATATAAGTTTCTGTAGGTTCAATTAGGTCCACTGGTGGCGCCCATCCCTCTCCAGGCCAGTGTAATTTTTAAGGTTAAAAATTTGACACAATTTGAACAGTCATTTCTTCAGCTTCTAACTTTTTTTTTTCATATGTTGCCCTCCGTATATGTTTCACTTTGACACCTTTGGTCTAGCTTGATTTTGGTAAATTTGTGGTTTAATTACATTCATACCGCCATGCATAGAAGCTTCTGAGGCATTATATAAATGAGGCAGTTGAATGCAGTAGATATACTGTTTGTATTACACCATTTTTTTTCTTTTTTCTCTCGCTGGGATGTTAGAGGCTCAATGCTCAGGCATGGTCATTCATATGAAAGGCTGACTCCAAGTGGTCACTCTAAAGGACAGATTCTAAATTTTCCTTTTCCTTCAACTTTACATTAAATGCCCACTAGGTCTGATTGTAGTTCTTTGTGAATGTATTTTGACCTCAATCATAGACTGAGAAAATTAGTTTTATTGTACCGTCTTTTCAAGGATGGTGCCTCTTTAATGTATTGTAATTAGATGGGCTGAGAAACAGTTTTGACTGGTTACATATATGCCAACACCGGAGAAGTGGTAGGAAAGACCCGATAGCTCTATTTCCTGAGTGTCCAGTAAAAACACCCTGAAACAGAAGCTGTCGATGTCCTTACAGGGCACTCGGTGGACAGCATTCTGGCATGGTTTGCTAGGCTAGAAGGACGGAAAAACCCAACTGAGCGTCATCCCAGAACATCATTGGCTGCTCTTTTCCCAATATGGAACACATTTCTGGCTCTCGATACTGCAGCAGAGCGACAACATTATAAAGGACTCCTCTCAGCCTGGCCACCACCTTCTTGACCTGCTGTCCTCAGCCAGATGCTACAGGTCCTCTAAAACAGACAGTTTATTATATATATTTATGCAGAGCTATCCCCGCCCTAAACAAGCAAACAAAACGGTGTAAAAAAATATCTTGCCTATATGTGTAGAAAAATGATATCGGTATTTACTTATTTTCATGTTTGTGTATTGTTTCTGCTGTTGTCATTACATTTCTTCTTGGAACTTTTTAATGATGTTCTTACAAATTAGGCCAGTCTATAAGCACTGTCTTCTAAATATTGCGTATCTATTTTAAGATTATTGAAGTCTTTCATAACATGTTTATCCATGGTGTGCAAAATCTAATCTCGTTGAAGGAAATGACAATTAAGACAGTTCTATTGATTATATCAAGTCTGTTTTGTTTAAAACCACAGAAGCACAAAACACGCACGCTAAAAGGAGTACATCTGTAAGGAATATTTAATAAAGCAAGCTATCAATCACCACTTCAATCGTTTTTTTTCTTTTTTTTTCAATATACCGTTATACAGACCATGTGAGTTGTACTTTACAGACTTACAGTGTGCTACTCCAAAACCATTCAAGGCGTATGCTTAACAAAATGAGTTTTCTCTGGCATCTCAAAGAACTGCACCTTTGTAGAAAGTATAAGTTACTTTATACGGATTATGCTACCTACTCGAGGTTAGAGTTTCTCAAGCAGTATGCTCTGGCCCACTAGTATGCCACAAGATATTATTTATTATGCTGCAAGTGATTGTTGAAAAATAAGAAAATTAATACTTGCTCTATAATGTTGCAAAATTGCCTGTTCAGAGGGTAGGCTACTTCAGAGAAATAATTTTGGTACCCAATTTTGTTTGTAAGTTGACTTTAAGCTTTTGCTGCAAAATTAAAAGCGCCACGGCTAAATACAATTATTAATTTAGAAAATTCGTTTTTTTCACTTTTATTTTAGGTAAAAATAGATTAGAATAGAATAGAATATACCTTTATTATCATTGTTACAAAATGGGTTGAACATATTGTGACAACGAAAGTGGACGTGGCACTCCAGTTCACATTTACATTGGGTGTTTACATACAGTTTTGGGATCGTAGTAGTAGTGCAAAATAGGTAACATTGTGCAAAGTAAGCATAGGCATGAATACAATTTTACATCTGTGTGAGGTAGTGTGTTTGCAAGAGTTTCAGTTTTTTGTGCAGTGAGTGTTAAGGGTGGTGATGGCCCTGGGGAAGAAACTATCTCGGAGTCTGTTTGTTTTGGTTTTGTGTGACCTGTAGCGTCAGCCGTAGGGCAGCAGGTCAAGCAGATGGTGGCCGGGGTGGGAAGAGTCCTCGATGATGTTTCCTGCTCTGCTGAGGTAGCGAGAGAAGGCAATGTCCTCCAGACTGGGCAGAGAGCAACCAACGATTCTCTGGGCTGTGTTGATGACCCTCTGAAGTGTTTTTCTGTCCGCTGCCGTGCACCCAGCATGCCACACCGTGATGCAGTATGTCAGAATGCTTTCCACTGTCGCTCTGTAGAAGGACAGCAGCAGCTGCTGTCTCAGATGATTTTTCCTGAGCACTCTAAGGAAATGGAGTCGCTGCTGGGCCTTGCCTACCACAGCTCTGGTGTTTGCAGACCAGGAGAGGTCATCGGAGATCTGCACACCCAGGAATTTGAAAGAGTGGACTCTCTCTACACAGTCTCCGTTTATGATGATTGGTGCTGGGTTCCTGCCTTTCCTCCTGAAGTCCAGTATGAGTTCTTTTGTTTTTGTGGTGTTCAGTATGAGGTGGTTTTTCGAACACCACGTTGTCAGTGACTCCACCTCATCTCTCTATGCCACCTCGTCCGCTTCAGAGATGAGGCCGACCATGGTAGTATCGTCGGTGTACTTAACAATTGTGTTTGTGAGGTGGGTCGGTGAGCAGTCGGAGGTGTAGAGGGTGAAAAGCAGGGGGCTCAGTACACATCCTTGGGGGGAGCCAGTGCTCAGTGTTAGGGTCGGAGAGACGTGGTTGCAGAATTTCACGGACTGTGGGCGGTTTGAGAGGAAGTCCATTATCCAGTGGCAGATGGAGGAAGAGAGTCCTAAGTGAGAGAGTTTCTCCACCAGGATCTCTGGGATAATGGTACTGAAGGCTGAGCTGCTGTCCAGAAAGAGCATTCTGACGTGGTAAAATTGTAAAAATGTAGTGATTATTTTATTTTTAAGTTTTAATTTATATTGTAGATTCCTCTTAAAGTACATTGCTTGTCTTGATGATAACATGATGTATGAACCAGTTAAGAGTTTTAAAATATTTTGTTATCAATTTAACATGTGATAAATTTAAATAAAAACAGATTTGAAGCATTTCCTATGTGGAAAAATGTGCCATGGGATGGTTGAGAATAACTGGTTTAGGTTTCATTTATTTTTTTTATTTTTTTCACGCAGGAATCTTCTGGATGTGGATACATTCTCCAAGTCTGATCCTGGTATGTATTATTTATTCCAGAATTGGAACACTGTCACATCCAAGCCAAAGTGAACCATATGTAAATTGCTGTTTTTAACGTTTTACTAATAAATAAAACAGCAATGCCTGTAACAATTGTGGCTCACTACAACACAAATAGTGGATACGATTAATCTTTACAGCAGAATTATGTTAAAGCAAGGTCAAGTTACTGGTAGTGTGGAGCATAACAAAAGTGACACGTGAGGAAAAAAAAGAGGGCAGATGAATGTCATTGTTGGATAATATTACAAAGAGTAAAAAGCTTTAGTGTGAAAGTCCATGTTCTCGGGATACTCTCATCAAGAATTCCATTGCAACCTGTGGCCCCTCTTTCTCTAATTAGCACACCAGGGAGCAGCAAGAATTTTCGGTGTTTCGGCTGCAATATAGATGCCATGCATTGAGCCTTTACCCCCTTTATCATTACTATGGATAGGTTCACACTGTAGGGAAATCGGAAATTTTGGCACGGACATGACCTGTACACGATCTGTTAAGTCCTTCTGAAAGACACATCGTTTTTTTTTCACACCAGAGCCAGCCCGCATTCATATGTGGTCAGGGTTTCCGCGGATCCTTGAAAAGTCTTGAAAGGCATTTAATTTGTTATTCTAAAAATAAGGCCTTAATTGGCATTAAAACGTCTTAAATCCAATTTTAAAAAGTCTTAAAAATGTCAACACATTACGAAGATTTATTTTTGTTTGAACCAAAAAGATTTAGTAAGATTGATCAATCTTCTTTTTAATTATTTTCACCCATTTACTTTGGTGGCAACGTCACGTGACAGCAATAACCAAAGTGTAAAAACGGTCATGTGGTTTCCATTGGGTCTTTCAGAGTAGATGGATGTCTTAGGTCTAATCTCAATACAGTACACATAGCAACTTTGGGCCCAGAGTTTACTTAGAACCATGCCCGGAAAGTCTACATCCAATTAGAAGTGGCTGTCCGACAAACGTTTTTCACCATCGATAAAAGCTGTTAAAATAGTTTTTCACGGCACTGTATTATTAGTCACAAAGTTTATATTTTTGCTCACCAATAGGATTTTAGGATTAACCTCAGTTTGTTTTTGTGTCACACAGTAATTAACTTAAAATTTCACTGTCAATTCAAATGAATGACAAGAACGTTTATCAAAGAAAACACAAATACGATGTATTCCAATTCATGGGTTTCATTTATCCACGGGTGTTGCTGTTTTCTCATAGTTCAGGAGTCTACAGTCAAAGGAATAATCCAATTCCTACCGTGACTTTGATGTGAAGGGGATGTGAGGAATTTTCCTTGGAGGGAAAAAACCAGGCCAAAACTCGCTAAGATCGTATTTTTTGTCCATTGTGGGTCACACCATCCCCAGGTCGAGTCAAAACCAATTCTAAGCAATTTCTGGTTAACGTTTGCTATTTAAAACACAGGTCCTGTATTTTATCTACTCTGGCATGTGTGTTCCTTCCACTACGAGCAATGACGAAAGACATCCTATTGGTTAATGCTATGATGTTTTTGTTTCATTGTTTAAAAAAAAAAAAACTTTATTCAAACAGTGAATAAAAAGATCTTTGTTTACTAAATAAAATAATTGATTACATTTAACAATTTAGTTATATGATCAAATATTTACTACAATGTGTTCCAATCAATTTTTGATACTTTATTTCAATGTTTAGTTATCCTTTATATATGTATTTCTGACTCGCTTTTTAATGGGGGTTACATAATATGAGTCAGCGGAATACTGGACGTGTTTACACAAGAACATCGGAAGCTCAAGAATGGGAAGATACTCAAAATGACTGTTTCTGAAACACTGCCACATGAGTCAATCAGCCCAATGGTTGAGAAAAACTAGCACAGATGAATTCTAAGAGAAAGCATAAACTACTAAAGAAAATCGTTCATATGAGATTCGCATAATTTAGTATTACAATTTGCTGTCTTCTCTAAAAAGACATCAAGGTTATGAAATCAACCATAGGTAATAGCAAGAGATTCATTGTGCATGTGTCGAAAGATAAATATTCAGAGCATCAAAGGTCATTGTGGCAGGTCTTGATAAGACCTGCGGGCACTTAATTTGCGTGACCTCCTTAGCCCTGTATGCTGGAGGGAAAAAAAAAAGAATGCTGAACAGAAATATTTAAAACATGACCTCATTGTTCTCAAAGAACCAAGTATGTCAATCTTAATGTACCTACAGAGGCTAGAAACAGAAATATTATAAATGGTCCATTGACAAATATTGCACCAAAATGATTTTGTAATACTAGTATGAATAAAGCAAGCATGTAACAGCTCCCCTAACGTGTTTATGGAGATGCCGTGAGACCCACTAGTTGCAGTTTTATCCAGTGCTGGCCACGTTACTGAAAAAAATAAAATAAATTACAGTTACTAGTTAGTTCATTTAAAAAGTAAATGTGTACCCACCAATGTTACTTACACCTAAAAGTAGTGAGTTACTCTGAAAGTGATCTATAGGGTGGTCCTTAATGGGGGTCGAAATTTTTTGGGGGGAAATATTGGGCTCTGACCCCCCGCATATGTTCTTATATCGATAAAAACACACTGTGTGCAATTTTGAACAATTTGGATAATATTTAGAGGTAGCTCAACGACTTTGAAATTTCCCAAAATGGTAAAATTTTGGCAATTTTCGAGAAAAAACGGAAATCTTAACCCTATGTGTACAGCATTTTAGAACATCCAATTTCAGTCCATTGCTTATAATTGTAACACAAGAAAAGTTACAAGTAAATATAACAATATTGTATTTATTTTTACCTCAACAGCCACCACCCTTTCGAGGTTTCATTCACTGTGCGTGATCGGCATTTCCAAATAACATCCAAATTTGGGCGTCAATAAAATGAACTAAATTTGCAACTTCACCAACACAGTTCATGTGCATTATGCAAAACAGTGTGAAAACAATTCTTACAGTTTGATGTGCATACAGTACAAAAACAATATGATAAGTGAAAATAGAACCAAGCCAACACCAAACAGTCTACCGAGTAATAGTCGAATAATAATTTCCAAATCACCAGTTCAGAGTTCACATAAAACAGGCCGATTGTCTTTGGAAAAACAATGCGTTTGCTCTCAGTTCAGCAATTACCTCAACGAATCATTAAGTTTATCATTGTAACATAGCCTATCATCAAATGTTGTGTATGTTCACAAAGTGTTCATTTCTGTTTCACGATGGTCTGTTTTTGAGTATTCGGGAACCTTTTGCGATGTTCTGCAACCACCAGTAACAGGTACTGTAATTGTTCTTCATTGTGGGTGAGACGACCATTGAAGTTTTGAATCAGTGCGACGCCTCGCTCTGCGTGGTCATTGATGACAGACAATGCTTTCACCTTGTCACATGCCTCTCTATAATCAATGCGGCCATTCCATGTGGTCGGTTCTGCATCCAAGAATCTGGTGGAGATCTCGAGAAGCTGCAGCAGCTTGATGGTATTAGTGGTTGCAAAATCTGCGAGTTTCTTGTCATTGACGCACTTCAGATCCACCTGGCCTTTAACTTCTGGTTCTTCCGCTCCTGGGGTTGACTTCATGGCACTCGAGATGTCAGTTTTCGTTTCATGCGATACGTCGGGATCAAAAAGGGACAAGCCAACAAGGACTTCAGAAAGATACCAGAGATGAGTTGCAAACTTTTTGCTTGTCGCTTGAGAGATGGCTTTGTTGATGTTCCCATAGTTCACCAGGTCCATTAGAAAAGCGAGATCATGGCGAGGAGCACTGGCTGCCACAGGACACAGGAACCAAGCCTTAACATATATCCTAGCAGAGAAAAGACACACGTCACGAAGACCTTTTTCCTCACGGGCAGTCAGTCGGAACTGGTGTCGAAACATCCACACCTTGAATGAATATATCACCTTGGCCATCCATCTCGCCTGATGTATCGCCCCTGGTGCCATAAACTTCACTTCTCGCTCAGGTATGCCTCCGAGATAGACAAGGACAAGCTCGAGCAACTCCCAGTAGTCGTCTCTTGGTTGGTTCGCTTGAAGGGTTTCAGAAATGAAACCGTTGAGGCTGTCTCTAACATCTGCGATGTTCTGTCTGGTGTACTCATCACTGTTTGCATTCTGAAAGTCACTGGAGTCGATGAAGCTCCATTGCGTTTTAAATCGCTTGAAGATTTGGATTTCTGGACTAGAAGACGATCCCATGCACGTCCAAAATGCACAACCTGCAATAAGCTCCATGACATGGTGACGGCATCCCAAGTGCATCAGGTCACGGCCAAGCATCTGCTCCAAAAGCACGCAAGCTCCGGATTGGCGACCGGTGTTGGAACTGGTTGTGTCGAAGCAGATACCTTTCACCTGATCAGATATACCCCACTGATTTAAGGTGGGGAAATTTTAAGGTAAGAAGTTTACCATCCCAGTGAACAACCAGTTGAGCTTTTGGATCAAAGGCATGCTTAATAGCTGTGGCCTGTGTTTTTCTGTGTTCATGCCGCTGTCGCCGAATTGAGCTTCGATTTAAAGAGAATTCTGAGAGATCATGTCCCAAACTCTTTGCTGTCTCACTGACAAGAAGCATTGCTTTCCTATCGGAAATACCGGTTCGATCCAGACTAGACGACAGCTCTGGGGAGATGATTTGCTTTCTGCCTCTTTTAGATTGGTTGGTATCGGAAGTTGAGCTACTGCAGGCAACGCTGTCTGGAGAAAAGTTGCCAGACTCCTCCTCATCCGAAGTTTCACTGCTGCCCTCCAATGTCACTGATTGACTCATCGCCTCAATTTCTTGATCGGATCTACGCTTTCTGGTTTCCTCTTTATATTGTCTCTTCTGTGTGGCTTTTTCTTTTTTCTCAAGGACCTTGTCTACCGATGTCATCGAGCCACGTCGTCCATCTTCTCTCTGTGCCAAAAGAAACTCGCGGTCTTCTTCCATCTTAATTAGAGTCAAGACTTCAGCATGTGCCACATCAAACAGGTTGTTGAAGTTGGCTTTGAACGCATTCTCCTTTTTTCTCTGTGTCTCTGTTTCACGAGTTGAATTCTTTTTCAGTCCCTGCCACTCAGCAAATAGTTTCTCAACTTTTTTCACCATGTCTTGTGTGTGACGTACAGGAATCCGTGCTCTGAGCCAGAAAGATGTCAATTTCTCTACAGTGGCTGTTGCTGCAACTCTGATAGTCTCTTTGCATTCGATGTGTCGATACAAAAAATAACCCAAAACTTGTTGAATCGAAGGTAGTTTACACCATGTTATATCCTCTTCATGAGGCAGAAGATATTTTTTTGATCTCTTCGATGAAGCCATCTTGATTTTTGTGACACGTTTGACAATCAGAACTCAGTGTGGTGAATATCTGAAACCACTAAGGCACTGTGATACTAATCGATAATAGAAAGCCAGTCAAAACGAATGCCACAATAATCCCAATCCATTTTGTGACAATTGTTCTCCTTGAAATCCGAAAGACAGTCAAAATTATTTACTGGTGTGGTCAGATAAGTATTTCAATGTCATGTATTTATGCAGTTTTATTATTGAACAATTATTTATTGTGCCAGTAACTTTGTACACTAGGTCTGATATAATGTGCGAAAAATCCTTATTTTTCATACCAAAATTTCAGAGGCCTTGAGCGACCTCTAAATATCCTTTGATTTTGATGAAACTTTGCCTAATCACGTTTTGTATATATTGGAACATATTCAAGGGGTCAGAGCATGAAATTTTAAAAGTCGAAAAATAAGGACCACCCTAGTGATCTAGTTACAAACGACTGTATATACCGGTACTCACACTGAAGCCTGCCCCTAAAACATTACAAATAGCTACATTAAACAAAAGGAAGAAATGTGTACACCAACCTGTACAAGTGAATCCTTTACATTTCTTGGCTTGTGCAATTTTGAGAGCTTGCAAACTAACAGTTGAGACAGTTTGTCTTCAAACCACTTGAATGTTTCCTCCTGGATCATGTCTAAGATGTTTCCTTTTTTTCTCCAGGGCTTTGTGTTTGGCAAAACACTTTCTTTTCTAAATAAAAAGTGCAGAATTCTTTCAGAAGTCTTTTACCAAAAATTCTGCGACGATGTTTTCCCTCATTGATATTGTTCCTATATCAAAAGAGAAGGCGGTGTGGTAGCATCTCTAAATCTTTATTATGCCATAGCAAAGCCAGAAGTTTAGTTTTATGCTACCTATTCCCATCAACTACTCAGAATGTTTCTTGACACTTGAAATGTAAGACCAAAGAAGAACAATAGTCAATCGATATGACCCAAATAATTAAATGAATAAAATACAGAGTTTATCCTGTTTGCCCTGATGTGACAAGCAAAGAAGTAGCAGTATTGGTTATCTCAGGATGTAGCCAAGAATAAAGATCCCTTAAGTAGGTTAACCATGGTTACCATGGCAATCATACAATTTAATATTCCCTTTATAAGATTGTGTGCCATCGTAAGTGACGTAGCTTGCAATTCCATACAACAAGTATGCGTTGTTGCTCATACATACTTTACATGAATAGATATATAGCTGTTTATTGTTTATGGATCCCCCCCCAAAAATCTTCTATTGGCTGTACCGGTTTGGAACTCAATCCACCTTTTTTCATCCACATCTGGAAGCTGGGTTTTGAAGTTATACTAACGGTATACGTGAATAACTGACTTGCGTGTGTGGATACTTGTCTGTACTGTATGTGGTGAATGATTGTCCAATAATTTGTACAGGTTAGTTGTCTAAAACAAGATGAAAAGTGCCCAAGCTCATCTGTCATCCTGATTTGCCCAAACTTTTGTGTCACTTCATCAACATGGAGGATTTTGTTTTTTTCCAACACCATTTTCAAAACCCCCCTGTGTCAGATATCAATGGCACCCATCTTATGGTCAGCTACAAAAACAAAAAAGATTGATTTTGGGCTTAGCTTGGACTCCGCTATCATTAAAGGGTGAAGCCATACTTTTTTGGGGGGGGGAGTTTTTGGGACAAATCTTGGTCACGGTCATATTCAGCATATTAGAACCAAAAATTCCGTGCTAACATGGGACTGGAATCTTCTGCGAGTGGAACAGTGAATCCCTTTTATTGCCGGTTTGCATTTTTTTTTTCCGACTACTATACAATTACCCTTCGGATCAGAAGACTTCTCCTCCTGATACCAGCTCGGTAGCCTAGATGGTAGGGCGCCCGCTCCGAGACTGAGAGGTCGCCGGTTCAATCCTCGGCCGAGTCATACCTAAAACTTACAACATTGGTACTCATTGCCTCCCTGCTTGGCGCTCGGCATTAAGGGTTGGAATTGGGGGGTTTGGTCACCTAATGACTAAAATGGCTGCGCCCTGTTTGGCTGCGGCTGCATCGGCTCGCTACAGTTTAACTGTTTGGGTCAGGTGTATCGACATTTCGTTCTGTGGCAATGGTTACAAAGAATGACAATAAAAGTAAATTATGCTTAATTCTTCTATTGGTCACCATGAAAACAAGTGTGGGAGCAATCCCATAGACAAAAAACAGCCCGTAGAAGCATGGACATCGCCAGGCTGTGCTTGCCCAAGACACACTACAGGAAGTAGAGCCGAGACAATCCAGGTGGTTAAGGGATCTGTGAACCGTCATACAATTAATACTCTTATACACTGAAAATCAAAGAACAAACACTTTTACCGGCCCCAAAACATCTGTAAAATAAATGAACGTATTGTATACTGTACATGTAACCATTTGTCTATTTTTACTTTTTTTCCCAATACCTACTTTCTTACTTTCTACTGTTTAGCCAATCAAAATGCAGGACACAATACATGATAAAAATCCGTGAAGTACCCGAGGTCATGAAAGGTGAACCCCATCATAGTAAGGAATAAGCTGTATATGGTGTTTTCTTTAATGATATTCCCGTTGCTAGGACTACTAGATAATTACCGGTAGTTTACATTTTGGTCTTATGATATATGATTAGGGGATTTATAAATAGTGGGACTGACACCCACTGTTAACAGTGATATCACGCACGCTCTTTTGTTTGTTCATGTTTTACAAGGACAGCACAAGTATTTCATGAGTGTCAGAGGAATTGTAATTCTGAAAGTGCGGAGGTTTCATACTGGCCAAAACAAAATCATTTTTCTCCTGGTCAGCAATTTACTCTGGAGTCATTGTGAAGTCCTCAAGCTATTGCTGCATAGGCCCTACATGCTTTACTTTACAAACTCATCACCGCCCACTTTGGGTTTCATCTGGCAAGTAGATATCAAAAGGTAAGCTTATGAAAGCAGTAAAAAACAGCTTTATATCTTTCACATTTTGGAATGAAGAGAAAATGTCAAGTGAAACAAAGCCCAGGGTTTGTCTATTTTTTGTAAATACTCCCAATGGACACATTATAGACTGAAAATAAGACAATTTTTTTGTTATCTTAAATGAGATAATTGGCTAATTGAAGGATCAATGTGACTACTAAAGCTCAGTTTTGTGTCATCAACTTAGTGTCGGTAAATAAAATGGTTTGATCTTAACAAGCTATTTCAGGATCTAGGTGCATTCATTCTCTCTAAGGACTACCAAATCGTTTTGAAAAGAAGGTTTTATGGAAGCGTGTCATGACATCTAGAATTTTCTTATAATTTATGAGTACTTTGCCAAAGACAAGCATATTGTCAGGAGTCAGGTCAGAGCTTTCCTGAATACTACTCTACACGTAAAGCTCACCCCAAACTCTTAACATGCAAAAAATGTGAGAACACAGTATGTTTTTTTGCATAAAATCTATATCTAGTGTATTTTAATTATCTTACGGCGACAAACAAGAAAGTCAGCCAGGAATAAACAAACCAAGGAACATGGGAAAACTGACGCTAACGCCAGGGTAGCTAATCAAAATACACACCTGGCTAACAAAGAACTGACAACCAAAAGCGGCAACAGTTGGTGATAAACGCAAAGCTGGCCGGGGAAAAAAAACAGGGGACTTGGCAAAACCGGCAGTAATGCCAAGCTAGCCAGCCAAACAACATACGTAGCTCTAATGCTAATGGGGAGCTATCGAGACAAAATAATACCAACAGCGACACACGTGGCGAAAAACACAAACGGAAAGTCACAATCGCCTACCTACAAGCAGAAACGAGTGGTATGCAATCGCTGTTCACTATAATTGGTGTCTGAATCGTAGATGGCCTCACATTTTGTTTTAATGGGATTCACCATTTTGAACTTGTGACATCACAGCTCTACAACAAACAAGCCAGATGGTTCAATTTTGAGCCATTTCTCGAGTCCCCCGTCACGTGGAATATTTTGCAATATATATATATATATATATATATATATATATATATATATATATATATATATATATATATATATGTATATGTATATATATAAATAAAACCTTTTTTCTTTATCACACAAAGGAGTTGATGACTCCATGTTATTGTCTGCATGGCTGTTTTTCCCTTTTTGTGCATTGAGTGTTTACCAGCATGTGATCCATTCCAATCAAAGCTGGCTGGTCTGAAAATGTTTTTCAAAATCATAAAATGGTCATATTGAATAATCAATGCTGCAGCACGTCGGATGTGAGCTGAGGATGATTGAATGATCTAATTACATCTAGATAATTTGTGTCAGAGTGTGTATCATTAGAAAAAAAAAACCTTCTGATTTGATAATGTGAATTAGAAAAAATAGCTTATCTTTAGAGAGAGTCGTGCGTTCTTGTTTCTGAGTCAGCACAAGCAAACTTGATTTGACAGCCAGCAAGTAAAAACACTATGCAACTATGCATTTGTTGCTCAGAAGACAGAATGCAGAAACTATATGAGTTTTCTCAGTACACTATTACCTCAGTTATGGTGGTAATGGGGGGCAGAATCCCCTATGAAACTTAAAAATCCGCTAAGTAGCAACGCCCCTTCATAAAAGCCTCCGAGGGTCAAACTTACCTCGAGATAATGTCCTTACTGACTGAAAGTACACGACTGTAACAGAAAAAGGAACTATTGATCGACAAATAAACACACAGAACACAGAAGTGCAGGTAAATGAATGATCTTTATTGACATATACAAAAGTACAATCCAATTGAAGGGCTTCTCCTTTCGATGTAAGGGCCCGGTCACACAGCCGTTTGCGTCTGTATCGCGGGTAAAATTTTGCGTTTTTTTTTTGCCCGTGGTTGCCCGCGATGGAAAATGCGCAAAATTGGCCAACCCGCTGTTCATCGGTGGTATGCCCGCAAAACAGACGCCGGCGACTTTTCCGCTTCATCCATCGCGTCATTTCAGCGTCATTTTCTCGTGTGGACCACGGGTATAAAAGCTGCCGAGCCGGCGTTATGCCGAGAAATGCATCCTTGCCGAGATTTGCATCCCCTCGCTACTACAACCACTTTTACCTCGTTTTATCTCACTTTTATATCACTTTTAGGGAATTTAATGGCGAACATATAACCAAAACCACTTCGTCTTGCATTTGTTCGGAATGTAATACAACTTAAACCATTCCGTCTTTGTATTTGTTGTGAATGCAATCGAACGGTAATGCACGCCGTATACAAATCACTTTTGAGCACGTAACATGTTTATTTTGCCTTTTTCTATTCAAATCGCTCGTATTGAAACTGTTATGCACTCTACCGCAAAGCTTATTTCTGCATAATAAGCTTTACGGTAGAGTGCATAACAGTTCTCAAAAGTGATTTATATACGGTGTGCATTACCGTTCGATTACGTTCACAACAAAAACAAAGACGGAATGGTTTATGTTGTATTACATTCCCAACAACTGCAAGACGAAGTGGATTTGGTTATATGTTCGCCATTACATTCCCTAAAAGTGAGATAAAACGAGGTAAAAGCGGTTGTAGTAGCGAGGGGATGCAAATCTCGGCATAACACCGGGCTGTAGAAATCATAACCGCTCAAGACACAGTCCTGTGAAGATCAAGATTTCAAGCTATGGCACCGAAGAAGCCAATATGTTATTATTGTAATAGTTTTTCATTTTGATTTAATTATCTTGCTATGAAATTAAAAGAAATGTCAAGAAATAAAAATGGATTAAGACGAGGTCACTACGGTGACGGGGATCCATGTCCACCCCTTGACGTCTCGAGCACAACTGACGTGTCCTCGGCAAATCGCGCTGTATATATGCGGAGAACGGCGTTTGACCGTCACACGCGTAACACACTAATTTCACGTATTAACACCGCGATACAGGCGCAGAACATGCTATGATTATGCTCCACCCACGATTACCCGCTGAAATTTCCCATCCTACCCATGTGTAACCACGCCCTGGCCGCGGCCAGAGCACGTCGTTCAGCGTCATTTCCGCGTCATTACCTCGTGTGCCGCCCGCGGTTAACACGTGCTCAAAGTTTTGAGCAGCTCAAAATGTTTTTGCGCGGCCAACCGCGTGTGAATTTCCGACCGCGAGTAAAGCACTGCTGTATCTCGTCTATATGGCGGTCTCAAAGCGTCCAACAGCGCCCAACATGGCCGTGATTCAGCCTCGATACGCCCGTGAAAGGCTGTGTACCCGTGCTCTAAAGTATTGAGAAGCGCAAAACTTTTTCGCGCTGCCAACCGCGCGTGAATTTCCGACCGCGTGTTAAACACTGCTGTATCTCGTCTGTATGGCGATCTCAAAGCGTCCAATAGCGTCCGGCTCACAGGCAGAAATTTCTGGCCGTGATTCAGCCGCAAACGGCTGTGTGACCGGGCCCTAAGAAAGCAATTTAGAGAGCGGCTGGCTAGCTGCAAGTTAGCATCTCCAAGTCGAGACAGGTTTCATTGATTATGGCTGTCATGGTTAGGGAATTTCTGGAGGCAATTATTTGTTACACGTGTAATCATGATTGCCAATCATAAAAATTCACAGTTTCTCTTAGAAACTAAAAAAAAAATGCACAACTAAAGCTCTGTAAACATGACATCAGCTTTAATATGAACTTAAAATTGTTTTCCCTGGTAAAGGCCCGGTCACACAGCCTTTCACGGGCGTATCGCAGCTGAATCACGGCCAGAAGTTTCTGCCCTTGAAGCAGACGCGGTGGAAAATGTGCAAAATTGGCTAAACCCGCTGTTTACCCGTGGTATGCCCGCGAAACAGATGCCGGCGACTGTTCCGCGTCCTTATCACGGGTAACCGCGGCTGCATCGCGTTTGACCGTGCTTACACGCGGTACACACGCTAATGCACGTGATAACACCGCGATACAGGCGCAGAACAAACGTGCTATGACCATTCTCCACCCGCGATTACCCGCTAAAATTTCGCGTCCTACCCGCGTGTAACCACGTCTTGGCCGCGGCCGTAGCACGTCCTAGCACGTTTGTACCGCGTCTTTACCTCGTGTGTACCACGTGTGCCGCGCGCGGTTACCCGTGGTCTAAAGTTTTGACCAGCGCAAAACTTTTTCGCACGGCCAACTGCGTGTGAATTTCTTACCGCGTGTAAAGCACGGCTGTATCTCGTCTGTATCACGATCTCAAAGCGTCCAACAGCTTTTGCTTCACGGGCAGAAATTTCTGGCCGTGATTCAGCCTCGATTCGCCCGTGAAAGGCTGTGTGACCGGGCCTTAAGTCGTACAGCTTATCAAAATTGTACAGCATGTCTCTGAACGCCGGTTTGTCAACAGTTGAATGGCAGCATTCAGTAGCAATGTTCTGTGTAATACAATATGTTATCGTGGGTTCTTGTTTTATGTTGTAACTCTTGTGCAAACCCTATGTATATCCAATTGACAAGCTGCAACCTCTGGTTTGTTTGAGATTCATTTTTGCCGACTCGCTCGGTGAATTGTACCGGGTGATTGGACTCATGCTTCTTGAGATTAGTTGTGTTTGCTCCTTTCAGTGGCCCCTTCTTGAAATAAAGTTTGAGACCTCCTTTTTGGTATTTTGTGGCTTTTACCGCTGTTGCTTGGTATAAACCCAAAATGTGTCAAAAATAATGAAGTAGTCTGTGGTTTCGAAGCAAAAAAATATGCCCCGCCACGATGACCACGTAACAGATAGCCGCTTCTGCGTGTCGTCGCTATGCGTTCGCGTTCACGTCAATTCGACATTTCAGGGTGATAACAAAGGGGGCTGAACCTGCAGCGCTCCTATAGCAGACTCTCCGGACGCTGCCTCTGTCTCTTCCCGGTCTGATAGCAATCCACGGAGCCCCCGCTGGTGATCACCATTTCTTCGCACTCTTCTGACTTTTCTCAGAGTCTGCTTCAATCGATAAATTTCTTTTCAATGTAACAAGGTGCTAAAATACTCTCTGTAGCTGTAGCCATGCTTCGCATTTTTATTTGGTTGGACACATCGACTTCACAGCATACACAAGACCATCACAGTTGCACATACAGTCACGCCTACTCGACACACAAAGCCCTCCCCTTTTTGTGATAAAATTTCCTGTGTGCTGTATGTTGCAGATCACAATGCAATTTTGTCGGTATCAATGACAATAAAGACAATTCTATGCAAAATCCGCAAAACAGTGAACCGGTGTTAACCAAAGAGCAAAGAAGCACGATGTCTCTGTACATGCTCATTAGATAACATCTCAGATAGTTTTTGCATTGCCAATGATTCTATTTACATTTTCCAGTGCACTTTCAATCTGCCTCATCTGGTAGTTATTGGCACGGATTTTGCATAGGAGTAAAATGCCAAGCGGCTAATGTGACCGCAATTTAGGCAACAGGATAGACATAATTAACAGCGAGGCCGCCGTTCAGGAGAGAGGAGATTGAAGGGATGTAAATGCTCTAATTAAATTGCACAGCCATAATCAGGGATACAAGTAATCCCCATGGACTGCTGATTGTGTAAAATGCTAAAAATAAGACTAGGTTTTTCTGCTCATTCATATCATTCAGTACTAATCAACGTCAATTAGCAAAATGGGTCAGTGAGATACTTAGTCTGAAACTAGCACTTTATCGTCTGACTCATAACCCGGACCACATTGAAATCCATCACTGCATTTTGAACACGGTACCAATGCTTTAATGAAGGTATCGGTAGTTCACTTAAAGTTAATTGACATACTGCGGATATAGACGCTGTCGATGTAAATAGATAGATAGCTAGATAGATAGATACTTTATTCATCCCCGAAGGGAAATTCACATTTCCAGCAGCATCCCTGAGCTGAGAACAATACAATTAATAAAGCAAAAAGAATACAATATACAAATACCCAGTGTGACGTGCAAATGCCCACTGTAGCGTGTTATATAAAATATCTAAATAGTGCTACACAGAATACATATTGCAATAAAATTCGGTAATATGCAATGTAGGGTGTGGTTTAATGTGGGCTTTAACTCTGCCGGGTAGCGTTAAAGAGCCTCATGGCATGAGGAAGAAAAGATCTCTTCTGTCTGTCCGTAGTACAACACAGTGACCGCAGTCTGTCGCTGAAACTGCTCTTCTGTCTGGAGATAATGCTGTGTAGTGGATGCGATGGATTGTCCATGATTGACCGCAGCTTTCCCAGTGCCCGTCTCTCAGCTACTGTTGTCAGGCTGTCCAGCTCTGTGCCCACAACAGAGCTCGCTTTCCTAGTCAGTTTATTGAGACGAGAGGCATCCTTCTTGACGCTGCCTCCCCAACACGCTGCCGCATAGAAGAGGGCGCTTGCCACTACTGTCTCATAGAAATGCTCCTCATAGAAATAGAGAATTGCTTCAGAAACAACCAAGGTGAATGACATAAAAATCTCCTGAGACAATGTCACATTAATTTCATTAGATGGAATGCTGAAATGGTGCATACATTTCACATTGAATTTACAATTGGGTGTTTTTAAGTATCTCTAACTGTAAACTGCATATTATTTAGGAATTTCTGAATCGGTGGTAAACGTATCAGTTAATTTGTGGTTCTACTTTTCTTTTCTCTTTTGTATTGTCGTGACTAAATTGACATTCAACGCTTCCCTACATTTTCAAACAACACACTCATAAGACCCAAGACTAGATATTGTCTACATTTTGTCCCAATCCTGATCACCATGATAAAATATTACATTTTTGGTCATGGGAACAGCTATTGGCAAACAATTTTGCCATAGAAGATTTTTTTCTCACAAAACTTTTTCACATTAAACTTTAAGTTTGAAACTGTTGAAAACTGAGAACTCCCTACGTACCAGCGTCTTCTGTTACTTCTTCTTAATAAGCATCACCGAATGAACATGTTTAGGCAAGTCAATTCATGTGTATTTGTATAGCCCTCAATCACAAGGAGTCTCAAAGGGCTGCACAGATCAAAGACTATTGCAAACTATTATTACAGACTATTTTGACACCATCCCTTGATATTGTCAACATAAAATATAGGTTATTCATATGCTATGGAATAGAAGTGTGTTTTAAGCTTAGATTTAAACATTTCCACTGAGGTTGCAGATCGAATCTCAGTGGGAAGAGCATTCCACCGAACCGGAGCCCGAATGGAGAACGCTCTCAAACCTGCGGATCTCTTCTTGGCTCTTGGGATCACTAGTAGACCAGCATTTTCAGAGCGAAGGCTCCGGACCAAAACATGGGGTGAAATTAAATCTGAAAGATATGAGGGAGGAAGTCCATGCATGATTTTGTATACAACCAACAGAACCTTAAAATCACATCTTAAGCTAACAGGGAGCCAATGCAGGTTCCCTAAAATCAGGGTACCTAAATTCAAACTTTCGTGTCTTAGTTAAAAGCCTCGCTGCAGGATTTTGTACTAGCTGAAGGCTCTTGATTTTGGACTTCGGGAGACCGGAGAGTAGTGCATTACAGTAATCGAGACGGGAGGTAACAAACGCATGAATTATAATCTCCGCATCCAGCTGAGACGGAATAGGGCAAATTTTAGCAATGTTGCGAAGATGGAAAAAAGCTGTTCTAGTAATATTGTTCACGTGTGTTTGAAAGGACAGAATGGGGTCAAATATGACACCTAAATTTTTGACTGAGTCACTCTGGGTAATATTACATTTGTCAATATTCAGAGAGGGGCAGCACGGCGGCGCGGTGGTTAGCGCGTGTGCGGCGCAGTTCTGAGGTCATGGGTTCAAATCCAGCTACCAACCCTCCTGTGCGGAGTTTGCATGTTCTCCCCATGCTTGCATGGGTTTCCTCCGGGCACTCCGGTTTCCTCCCACATTCCAAAAACATGCATGTCAGGTTAATTGGCCGGTCAAAATTGTCCCTAGGTGCGAATGAGCGAGTGAGTTGTCCTGTGACTGGCTGGCAACCAGTTCAGGGTGTCCCCTGCCCACTGCCCGGAGATGGGCTCCAGCACCCCCGCGACCCTACTGAGGATAAGCGGTGCAGATAATGGATGGATGGATGGAATATTCAGAGCAGTTTTGAGTACAAGTCATGGCATTTGGATGGACCAATAACTAACATTTCGATATTTTCAGAGTTAAGGCGCGAGAAGTTAAGTGACATCCATTCTTTTATCTCAGTGAGGCAGGCCTCCAAATTTCCACAATTTAGTGGGGCAGATTCCTCCATCGTAAGATGTACTTGAGTGTCATCTGCGTAGCAATGGAAACTGATATTACACTTGCGAATAATATCACCAAATGGAAGCATGTAAATGCTGAAAAGAAGGGGGGTAAGTACTGAAACCTGCGGAACACCACAGGTAACGCTAAAGGGCTCAGATGTCATTTCACCATATTTAACACACTGCGTCCTATCTGAGAGGTAGGATCTGAACCATAAGAGGACGGTTCCAGAGAGACCAATCCATTTTTTCCAACCATTCTAGTAAGATATTATGGTCCACAGTGTCAAAGGCAGCAGCAGCAAAAGTGATGAAGCGCCAGAGTCCATTGCCAGTAGAAGATCATTGGTTACCTTAATCAGGGCTGTCTCAGTAGTGGTTAGCCCTGACTCCTGATTGCATGGATTCGAAGAGCTTGTTCTCTGATATAAAATCATTCAGCTGCTGTGCCACAAATTTTTCAAGTACTTTAGATAGATAGATACTTTATTCATCCCCGTAGGGAAATTCACACTTCCAGCAGTCTCCCTTGTTGTTTATTAACAGATTAACATGATTCCCTCGGGGTGCTTGTTGTAGTTTAGTGAAGTGTATGACGTCACACGCTAGTCCAAAAGTTCGACGTCCCTGCGGCAGATGGATATCTTTGTGCCCAGGGATACACCACCTCGTGTTAGCGAGTCCTCCTCTCGGCTTCATTATATATATTATATATATATATATTACATATATATACAGTGAAGACATTTTCTTTAAATTATATTTATTTAATTCCAAATCTAATTCGGTCGTGCTCGCAGTTTCCCACACGGATAAATTCGAAATAGCCTCATATGGTGTCTAGCATTTATCATGAAGGAAGCAATACTCTAAACATGTGTGTGAAAGCACATGGTCTCATAGGTGCTGAAGAGGGCCAGGTCCCTTTTTGCAGTCGATCTGGAGGCTCTACTCATCCAGGCAACAGGAACAGGGAGAACCACAAGCTCTCAAAGCGTCATTGCTATGGGTCATGGCCCGGTCCTTAGCCGGGAGGTTTTGGTCAGTCATCTTTATACAGGCCCATGCTTGCGTTCCCCAGTCCTTAGGGGAAGTTCTGTGGGTGGAGTCGGCTGGGGTCATCAACCCTACAACTTTTTCAGGCTTTAAAGGAGGGATGTCAAACTCACTTTGCCACTGACTTTCTGTTCTGAGGTGGGCTGGATCAGTATTAGAATTTTAAGTCCAAATTTTTAGCTTTGCTTTGCAGAATCATACTTTACCATTCAGTCTACCTTCGTAACCTACCATACATATTATAATCACAGACGACAAGGGATATTTTCTAAACATTTATGTTGATTCACAAACAATAGGGGAATTATTTTCATGTTTGTAATTTGATGTGTTAACTGGATAATTCTACAATTGAGTGATTGTAGTTTTATACCTGAACCAACTCGCCATGATATATAAACTTAACACTGCTCCCTAGTGACTAGAGAAAGCATTGGGGTTGCATTTATTAAAAAAAAAAGTATAACCCTTGTTAGATTTGACCTAAAGACTTGCATCTTTTTTAAACATACTCAGAAATTGATTTTTGGCCTGATTATGTCATCCAATGATGATTTATCCAATTATGATTTAATGATGACGATCCATGCGTGACACGACTGCTTTAAAGTGAATGATGTGGCAGCTACTAACCAAGAAAGTGATAATTACACAATTCACCGTACCACACCATACTTCAAGGGGGTTGACACTCACTCACCTGCACACAAGAGCGATTGAACCACAGAGCCCTGATTCAAATGCATTTAGATGGCTCTCTGTAAGGAATGATACTTTATTATACAGAACCTTAAACCCATCCACCCAAAACCCGCTCACAATGTGCTACATTAATGAATCTAACTTTTTTTGTCCCCTCCCAAGATAGTCAGACACTAGTGAGGTAGATGGACTCGTGGAAATATATGCTCCAATCTCACAAAGCCATCTTGCCAAGCCTCAAGCCGGCGACTATTGTGGTGTTTACAGAATAGAAAGGTCCAGATTGTTTCGATGTCATAAAAGTGACGGCAAAGAAGTTTTACCAAGATTGGAAAACATGGCTCACTAATGAGAATGTAACTCTTATCCAGTCGCCTTCAACACATGATGAAATGTCTCCAAGCCAAACTAACACCCACCTCTGACCCTTTTTAGATTTGTTTTGAATAATGAATGAGTAAAGGAAGGTATAGATCAATAGACCATTGAAAAAAATGAAGTCAAGTCAAGTCATTTTTATTTGTATAGCCCTTAATCACAAAGAGTCTGAAAGGGCTGCACAGATTATTGCACAGACTATTATTACACCATCCCCTGATCTGAAACCAACATGAGGGCAAGGAAAAACTCAAAAACCTCAACATGAGCAGAATGAAGAAATTATTAAAGGACTGAAATTTACAGATGCACGACAGGGTGGCTGCCTTGGGAAAATGGCCGGTTTTAGTGAACTGTCACTTGATGATCTCAAACAGGTGGTAAATGCGGCCAAACCGACAACTTGCCAGTTCGACCCGCTCCCAGGTTCACTTATTAAAAGTCTTTTTGGCGTCCTTGGACCTTCAGTTCTAAATATTATAAACATATCACTCTCCTCAGGTGTAGTTCCAGCAGCTTTTAAGTCCGCCGTTATTAAACCCACACTGAAACGACCCAACCTTGATCCAGAAATATTAAGTAATTATAGACCTGTGTCAAACCTACCTTTCCTCTCTAAAGTACTCGAAAAAGTAGTGGCACAGCAGCTGAATGCTTTCATATCCGAGAATAACCTTTTTGAATCCATGCAATCAGGATTCAGGGCTAACCACTCTACTGAGACAGTTCTGATCAAGGTAACAAATGATCTCCTAATGTCAATGGATTCTGGCGCTTCATCACTTTTGCTGCTGCTGGATCTTAGTGCTGCTTTTGACACAGTGCACCACAATATCCTACTAGAACGGTTGGAAAAATGGATTGGTCTCTCAGGAACCGTCCTCTCGTGGTTCAGATCCTACCTCTCAGATAGGACGCACTGTGTTAAATATGGTGAAATGACATCTGAGCCCTTTAATGTTACCTGCGGTGTTCCGCAGGGTTCAGTGCTTGGCCCCCTTCTTTTCAACATTTACATGCTTCCATTAGGTGACATTATTCGCAAGTACAATATCAGCTTCCACTGCTACGCAGACGACACTCAACTCTATCTTCCGTTGGAGGAATCTTCCACACTAAACTGTGGAAATTTGGAGGCCTGCCTCACTGAGATAAAAGAGTGGATGTCACTCAATTTCTTGCGTCTTAACTCTGAAAAGACCGAAATGCTAGTCATTGGTCCATCTAAATGCCGTGACTTATTCTCAAAAACTGCTGTGAACATTGACAAATGTCACATCACACAGAGTGACTCAGTTAAAAATTTAGGTGTCATATTTGACCCTGATCTAACCTTTGAGATGCATGTAAAGAAAATTACTAGAACCGCTTTCTTCCATCTTCGTAACATTGCCAAAATCCGTTCAATACTGTCTCAGTCTGATGCGGAAACTATAATTCAAGCTTTTGTTACCTCCCGTCTCGATTACTGTAATGCACTACTCTCCGGTCTCCCGAAGTCCAGAATCAAGTCTCTTCAGCTAGTACAAAATGCCGCAGCGAGGCTTTTAACTAGGACAAAAAAGTACGATCACATAACACCGATTTTGGCTAACTTGCACTGGCTCCCAGTGAGCCAAAGATGTGACTTCAAGGTTCTCTTAGTATTGTACAAAATCATACATGGACTTGCTCCCTCTTATCTTTCAGATCTGATCTGCCCCTATGTCCCGGTCCGAAGCCTACGATCTGAGAGTGCCGGTCTTCTGGTGATCCCGAGAGCAAAGAAGTGTTCTGCTGGATCGAGAGCGTTCTCCATCCGGGCACCGGTGCTGTGGAATGCTCTTCCCCCTGAGATCCGATCTGCAACCTCAGTGGAAATGTTTAAATCTAAACTTAAAACTCACTTCTACTCCATTGCATATGAATAATAACCTACTCTTCTTGTCGGCTGAAAAATAGTCTGTGTAACATAGTGTACTAATCTGTGAAGCCCTTAGAGACTTATTGTGATTAAGGGCTATACAAATAAAAATGACTTGACTTGACTTGACTTGAGAAGGGACCGCACATGTGGTAATCCCCCTTTCAGGATGACCAGGCTTCAGTGGATGTTGCAATTACAAATAGTACAGAGATATTGTCAACAAAAAATATAGGTTATTCATATGCTATAGAGTAGAAACGTGTTTTAAGCTTAGATTTAAACATTTCCACTGAGGTTGCAGATCGGATCTCATGGGGAAGAGCATTCCACAGCACCGGTGCCCGGATGGAGTACGCTCTCGAACATGCGGAACACTTCTTGGCTCTTGGGATCACCAGTAGACCAGCGCTTTCAGAACGAAGGCTTCGTACCAGTACATAGGGGGAAATCAAATCTGAAAGATATGAGGGAGCAAGTCCATGTATGATTTTGTATACTACCAAGAGAACCTTGAAATCACATCTTAGACTAACAGGTAGCCATTGCAGGTTAGCCAAAATCGGCGTAATGTGATCGGACTTTCTTGTCCTAGTTAAAAGCCTCGCTGCAGCATTTTGTACCAGCTGAAGACTCTTGATTCTGGACTTCGGGAGACCGGAGAGTAGTGCATTACAGTAATGGAGACGGGAGGTAACAAACGTGTGATTTATAATCCGCGCATCCGACTGAGACAGCATTGGACAAATTTTAGCAATGTTGCGGAGATGGAAGAAAGCGGTTCTAGTAATTTTCTTCACGTGTGTTTGAAAGGACAGATCGGGGTCAAATATGACACCTAAATTTTTAACTGAGTCACTCTGTGTGATGTGACATTTGTCAATGTTCACAGCAGTTTTTGAGAATAAGTCACGGCATTTAGACGGACCAATAACTAACATTTCGGTCTTTTCAGAGTTAAGACGCAAGAATTTGAGTGACATCCACTCTTTTATCTCATCTGCGTAGCAGTGGATTTTCACTGCTCACTTTCAAGTCTATAGAGCTGAATAGAATCAAGAGACAGTATTTCCTAACCTCCACTGAAAAGTAGTAAACCATGTTTGATGCCTTTGTGAAGGGAATGTTCTGCCAGGTCTTTGAATAAAAACAATTGTGAGCCTTAAAAACAATCATCGACATCTCCCACTGGTTGTCAAACAATGGTCTAAAGCAGTGCTTCTGAATTGATTTCTGTTATGCTCACCCTATCATGAAACCAGAACAGACCAGTGGACCCCAGAGCATTCGTTTTAGTTATTTTATTAAGGAAGCGTTCAGGGCTTGCTGGAGACGTGATGGCCGTCAGACGTCAGCAGCGGCGCCGGGGAGATAACTTCGAAACGAGTCCAGAATCGTAGTGCGGAAGTCAGGCAGGTCCTGTTTACCGGGGCTGAAGAGGAGATCAAAGCATGGGACGGAAACAGGTCGGATCGGAGGCAGGCAGAAACGGGTAAGCAGAGTTCTTAAATGAAGGGGATATCAGGAGAAACACAGACTTACAAAATATACACTCGGACACTGTTTTCTGGACGCAGCGCACTTAAGAGAGAAGTGCCAGCCAATCAGAAGGCACCCACCCAGGCGCCACATGATTGCTCCAGGTGATCTGAGTTAGTAATCATGACACACCCATAGGAAGAAGAAAACCTCTTGCGCCACACCTAAGTACCCACACACCAACCCCCACAGGACTAAAAATAGTATCATTTATAAACAAAACACTGTTTCCATATTAATTTATGAGAAATTAAACCCCCCAAAAAAGAAATATGGAACAATTTTCAACAAAGAATAGCTTAATCAAGTGCATCCAAACTCTTACATAAAATACAAATCTTTAAAGTATAAACATTTTTGACTGTATTAAACCATGAGCGTTTCCGTAGTGCAGTGTTTAGCATAATTGCCTAACACGTGAAAGGTCTCCGGTACACGACCGTGTGGCCTGGAGGGGTGGGCACCACCAGACTTGCCCAAGACACACCACAGGAAATGGTGCCCCTATAACCCTTGTGGTTAAGGGTTCCAACCAAAAACTATATGATACTGAATTAAGTTTTTCAAAATCAATCAAGAAAAGCTTTAAACTAAGTTACCCCATTTAGGGAGTTTTTTTTTAAAAGTGAATATTTTTTTCAGCAAGGTGTCAACAATAAGAAGGAAAAAATGAAAACATGTAATGCGACACAATTGATTAAATTGTAAATTATCGATTCAATCTCAGTTTAATTTTGTACGTATTTATATTAAGAGTGTGTAAAACACTGAAAAAGATTCCTTTTGTCGAAATAAAGTGATGGTCGAAACCTAAATACATGCGCAAAGTAATTTTTGATGTTATTTTGAGCAACATTGCGTAGGAGAACAAAATGTCAACATGTCAAAGGAAGTCTGTGAAGTACACCTCTCTTTATCTAATTTATTGATGACTTAAGAGTTTGTCCTTGGAGATGTTGTAGCGCGTTGCCTGGTCATTGTGTAAATTAAATTAGACTCGGTGCTTCTCCGCCACCAAATTACTCGATGCCCGCGTGTGTTTGCCCACACGTGGAGGAGTAACTGTGATCAATTTTTTTTCCTTCATTTGTAATCAAGATCAAGGAAACTTGACAGTGGAGAAAGATCACTTTTTTTCTCGGATGACTCTAGTCTAGACAGTAAAGCATATATCAATAAATGGAAGCAGAGGATGTTGGAGGAAGCAATCACTTTCTCAATTTCAGGCCCTGGTGAGTTTTTATAAATTTACCCCTCGCTACTTCTCTTCTGGTCTCTTTTCAAACTATCAACTATCCAAAGTTTCATGTAAATGAATGAATGAATGAATGAAAACTTTTATTTCGAACATTAAAATAAAAACAGGACAAAAACAAAGCGTCAACAACAAAATAATGTCACATAACATGTTTGAATAGGGGTAGTCAGAAGCAGATGCTTATTTTTCCTACCCATTTATCTTCCCTATTAAATCTCTCCTTTCCTCTTATGTCTAATATAACAAAATCTCATGGATTTACTTATTACATAGGTCAGATATCAATAATTATAATAATTACAATAATCACAGATTTTATACACTAATCTTCGCAATACCCATCCCTCAACGTCATAATGCGCCAAGTTACCAAATGTCACTGCGGCACCAATGATAATAACAACAATAAAATTAAACATAATATCTATAATAACAGTTCTGATATAATAATAGCAACAATAACATCAAGTTAACCATAGTTTTAACGCAGTATTTCCAATCTCCCTCATATCCCATTTTCTTCATCCCTGTATTTCGCCAGTAATGCTTTTTTGTATTTAAATTTGAACACATGGATAGTTGGACATTGTTTGATCTCATCTTGTAAATGATTCCAAAGTTTGACTCCACACACAGACACACACATACTTTTCCTGGTTGTTCTCACCTTTGGGATTTTGAATTTACTGCAGCCCCTCAAGTTATAATTTCCCTCTCTCCGAGTGAATAATTTTTGTATGTTTTCTGGCACTATGTTTTTGTTGACCTTAAACAACAGTTGTGAAGTGAAAATTTTTATTAAATCGTCCAAATGGATGCACATTATTAGTATGCTTCCCATACATTATTAATAGCTTCCCTTGAAGTGCAAAACACAAGCAAATAAAATGTGTTGATAGGATATGGTAGAGTTATCGGAAAACCATATTCCATATGTGAGTTTGTAAGTTTGTGAGTGTTTGTTTACAATTCAAAACAAAACAACATGTTTTTTTAGTCTAGGAATTTAGTCTGGCTATTTTAGTACGTATAAGTTAATTTCTCAAGGTCAATTAGTTTTCCCACATTATCTGTGTGTGTGTGTTCTGTGCAAATGTTTATGTATTTGATACAATATAACTATTGTCTGTTAATTGATGGGAGATTTTGGTACTAATGATTAAAACCTCAAAAGTTTATGTCATTTTATTTACTTTTCATTAATTCATTTTTAGGGCCGCTTATCCTCACTAGGGTCGCAGGGTGCTGGAGCCCATCCCTCTCTTTGTGATGGTCTGGCTGAAGGGGTTAAGGCCTATGCAGAACAGTAGTGGTGATACCGCATCTGCTGAGTATATACCGAACTTAAAGTTAACTTGGGCATTTGGCCTTTAATTGGCCCCTAGGGTTGCCATCCACATTTCCATCGAGTTCTGGATGAAGGCTCTTAAGTTCCCATTAATCATATACAGTTCCAAACATTCCATTAAGATCCCTTAACCACTAGGATCGTAGGGGCACCATTTCTTGTGGCGTTTCTTGGGCAAGTACAGCCTGGGCATTTAGTCGTTGTGTTTAATTTTCCATGAAAAGTCACGCTTATTTTATTCATCAAATGAGTTGCAAGATCAATACAAAATATAATCAATACATTGAGAAGGTTAGAAATATATATATATTTTTAATTTTAATATATCTAGAAAGATGGATCGGTAGGTAGGTAGGTAGGTAGGTAAGGAGGGAGGTAGCTAGGTAGGTAGGTGGGTGGCGAGGAAGATATCCTTCAAACCTTTTTTTTTAAACAACTAAAACATACAATGGAAATAAAGAAACTAGCAACTTACATTAACGGAGATCTACCGAAAAGGTTCTAGGCTTCATGAAATTCATTCAGTGATAATATCAAATTTCAAAGATGGTTCATGTCATGCATAAATAAAAGTATTACTACAGCATAAGTTCAGATAAATTATGCAGACGTGCTGTATATGTTGGTTCAAGCCACCAGGGACTGAACTGCAGAAACTTTAGTCTTTGCTTTTTTTGTAGAGAGTATACTACAATAGAGAGCCATTCGAATATATTTATTATTGAAAAAAATCATTGTTACTGTACAACAATAGGTTATTAGTCCTCTTCACTTTTGTGTTTACATCAGATGCGTCTTAAGGTATTTACATAAGCACCATTACATTTTTTTCAAGTAGACGCAATTGGCGTCCAGCTGTTAAAATTGGTAAAGACCAAAAACATGCATATTACATAGTAAACTGGGAAAAAAGTTGTTAGTTACTGTTTTCAATGTTGTATCTAAACATGAAAATCTATTTCTTGCAAAAAAGTGAGAACATGTCATCTGACTTCTCATTTACCTTCAGTCAAATAACACAATAGACAGATTACTCTTTGAAAAGTCTTATTACGTTCTAGGCTCAGTTATGCAGAATAATTAAAACATCTGAATAACACAAATAAGAAAAGCAAGAGCAAAACGAGTTATTGTTCAAAAAAACACACGTGCACTTTGGAACTTTTTTTGAAACGGATTTTTGATTTATAAGGCATTTTGCATTGAAAGCTGTCAATCTGTTTGAAAATTACTTCTTAACTACTGTTCTTGCCAGAATGAATGACCATTGTTGAATTTTGTAAACTGTTCATATTCAAATCTGATATTGTTAAAGTGTTTACTTACTCCAGGCATGTATGACCTGAAATAGTTTGTCACCTCTCTTGAGTCGCACAAGGACATTGTTGTGAAGTTATTCTGGTTTCAACGACAGTACCTCGATGAGAAGATTATAACTAAAAAGAAATGGCAAATGTGAGCTATTTCTTTCATAGACAAAGCTAGATAAGATGCTCTTTGAAACCTGATGAGATATTCTACTCTCAACTCGACAGAGCTCGACATAAGTGAGTGTGCTACCTATGGACGTCCTTATGTTTTTGTTCAGTGAACATGAGATCTATTTTTGTCATTTGTGTAGTCTCACCAGTTGTTGAGGTTATCAAAAATCATTGTTGCTTTCTTTTCGTCAAAAAACAGTGTTCTCTTTGAAATATTTAATGATACAAAAGACACATTCACAAAAACTAATTTAGAAACATTTCATTATTTATAACTATGTATAGAAGAATGTATACAGCAGCACAGGTAGAAAAAACATTTTCCACTAACGGCAACACAGGTAAAAGTTGAATGATACAGGGTCCAAATTGATTAATTTTACTTACCAAGCACATTAAAATCCTCATAGTTTTATATATCAATAAATAAAAGAAGCAAACAATGGCATGTTATTGTATTTTTTTTTTTTGAAAAGGGTTAAAGTAAATTGTAAAAACTGATACAATTATTGGAAAAGGACCAATTCAGATTTGATACCCAACAGGATTATTTGTCTTTACCCTATTTATCTCTCATTTTCTTATTTTTCTAAGTTGACTTTATGCAGTCTGATTTAAAAAGTACCAAAAATTACAAATTTTACGAATATTAATTGTAAAATTATTATACCTAACTTATTTTGGAAATTTAAAAGAAACTCCAAAGTTTAAGAAAATAAAAAAAAAAACGTTTTAGCTGGAGCAAATATATTTTTTTCTATAATGTTGCAGGCCGTTGAAAAATAGTCAATGGGCAATCGATTAATAAAGGAGTAGCATGGTTTGGGTCGTGGCAAAGCTTGCACCAGTCCATTCCTTGATGGTGTCTGCCTAGTTCTTTTTCGGTCTTCCTCTCCTCCTGCCCCCTTGAAATGTGCCCTGGAGAATAATCGTGGCCAGTCCTGATGACAGTCCAGAGTTGCGTCCTCATTGGTGCCCCGACGACCCATGCAGTTAAGGGATCCGTGAACCGAGAGTTTGGATACCTCTGTTTTGTATCATGCATGTGAAATTAAATTTAAAATATATTTTATAAATGCAGTTTCATTACTTTGAGGACTCTCCTTATTTTGAATTGAATAAAATGGCCATGACTTACTATATGGAGCAACCCAAGGGTTAGTTGTTGGACATTTCAGAGTTAAAGTTCGCAGAATGTTGACTGTCAAAGCTGATAAGCACATTACTACTACTCAACTACCTAACATCCAGTAAGTCATGCGTTGTAATGCAATTGTAAGGAAGATAATGTAAATTGATGGAAGCGCACTGATGTGTGCAAGTGCCATATACTAGCTGTCTGAAACACACTTCTAATTTTCGTGGAAAGAAACCTACATATCGGCTATTACAATGATACTTCTTTATACAAGCTTAATTCGTTCCAGGAGCGTGCTCGTAGCTTAAATTGCTTATGTAATGATCAAATTTTACTGATATGAAATATTCAAAAAGAAATAGGTCCGCTCCCATCCTCCCAAAAGTATCTAAGTGAACGCTAAATAGCTGTAAAGCACATCTTCCTGATCACTTAAAACACATTCAAATAGTAATTTAACAGAAAAAAATACACTATTAAGATAAAAAAGATATCCATAAAATTAAATGTGACTTTATTATGGGTGCTGTAACAAATGTGTGCACATGGTGCGAAAGAAGGGGGGATTGTTAGAGGAATCGCTGAGATCCCATACTGTATACTTTTTCCCATATTTTAAATGGTTTTTGATCATTTCAAATTGGGTATGCCGTATAACAATTTTTATATGGGAACCTTTAAAAATATATACTGATCTCTTTTTGCCCATTTCAGGCTCTAATCCGGATCGTCACTGGTAGCAGACAACAACGTCATCAAAGATTGCTAATATTGTCGCTGTATTCTACATAGTCTGTCTTGCTGTGAGTAAATAGGTGCCGCGTGGTTTTGTAAGGTTTATAATTGCTTTATGAGGATTTGCAATCATTAATAAAGAGTAATTCTCAGAGGTTGACAGGTATGAGATCAAAAATTGATGATAAGCACTTACTGTATACTTAAAATTCAAGTTACTGTAATGTTAAATAAACATTCACACAAAAATATTTTACAGCACTTATTTTCTTCTTTTTTGCCTGTAGTAATTTGCATTTTCAATCTGGATGAGCTTATGCCACGAGCAGTGAGCCGTCTCAAGCAATTTAGGGGTAGCCCCTGGTACTGCTCGAGAACTGTATTTTCCTTTGTATAACAAGCACGAATTTTGTTTAAAAAAACTGGTATTCTCATTTTAAGAGGTGCTTGTCTAAAAATAACCATTGTAAAATAAAAATATCTTGCAAGGTAATGCAAATACATCTCAATCCTTCTCAGGAGAAAATCTAGGCCAAAATATTAAAAATACAGAATAAAATATTAAGAAGAAACACATAAATGCATTCATACTTTCAAGTAAGTTTAATTTGAAATTCTGGGAAATTACTTCTGAGCCAAGGGTAATATTAAATGTGATCACGCCTGATTTCCTCTTGCTGTGCCACTGCTGGGCTCAGTTATGCTTCATATACACAGATCCGTAATGCTATCTGCCCTTTCATCCGACTTCAGTCTTTTTACTAAGTCGCCTGGACCCCGTCCAGAAGACTGTTGTTAAGAGTTGCATTTAGAAGGGCTTGTGTTGGCAATGAACAGCCTCGTGATTTGGACGCTCTGAGGCTAGCCAGATGGGCGCTTTCCTCTTCTCGGTCACTTTCCATAAAAGAGGTAATCAGTCAGGTTCTTTGGCTGACACTCCATTGGATTAGTGTGATGTCGCTCCCTTGCTTTGGTGCTGTTACTCTACAACCTTGGGGAGATACCAAGGTCCCTTGACTTTGATTACAGGCAAAATGCTTCTAGTTGCTTGGCGGTTATTACTTTACAGGTTAGAAAAATGAATGGAATCCTAGTGCGATTTAAGGTTTGAATCTGCCAAGAATGCTCATTGCTTCCAATTTATTTTTGCTCATGGCCCCAATCATTCTTTTATGATATGTAGATTTGATTAGAAAGTGTTAGATTTTCAAACCCCTGCCTCTCGTTCCTGCCTCCCCCACATGAGTCAATCACCAGAACATAACGAAAGCTGCAGCACAAATACAGAGAGCAAATTCACAGAATGAAATAAGTAAAGTAAAATTATATGCATATATATATATATATATATATATATATATATATATATATATATATTAACACTCTATCGTTGCATTGTTCCAAAGGTTTTCTTTATGCCTTCTGCTCTTTATGTTATCTTCTCACATTTGATTCCTCATTAGGAGAGAAGATGTGGTCTAAATCGTCCACCGGTTTACATCTGTCTGAAGTTCATTCCGTCCAATTAATTTCAGAGAAACCTGCACTGGATGATTGTTCCCATCGTAACAAAAAGCAACACTTGACCGATTATTAAAACATCCAATTAGAGCCTCGAGCGGGTGTTAGTATGCTTAGGGAAGCACATTTGTGTTCTGTGTTTAATGTTGTCATGACAAAGTGATGAATTTGTAGGTTTATAATTTGCATGCTGCTGAATTGTTGCTTATTTATGTGTGAGTTAAATGCAGCACCCAAAAATGAGCCCTGGCAGGTTAAAAAAAATATAGAGGGTAGGCATGCTTACATTAAATGTTAGGTTCAGATTTCTTTGTGTCTGCTCATATTTCTTTCTGTGAAAACGAACAAAAACTCTAAGATTAAAAACTAATTAATTAATGGAAAAAAAATGAAATACTTGGTTAACTGCTTCTGTGTTTGTTGATTTGTTGTCAGCCTGTGGACTGGTTTTCACTTTAACTCATGCACAGTACAACAATAATGTATTTATTTGATACACTCACAAATTTACAGTGTAATCAAATATGGTAGATATAAACTGAATTTCCCACAAAGCTGGTGGGGATAAGCGGTGCAGAAAATGGAATTATGGATGAACTAAATGTGGATTTTGAAAATTATAGTATTTCCAAAATTGTGTCAGAAATCTACCATGAACTGTTTGATTGTAAAAAGATTTAAGATCAAGGTTTATATATTTGTTAAGTTTAGTCCAACACTTAGTTGATGTTCTTTCTAGAAAAAGAATGTTTGTGTTAAAGTTGATTTTTGTCTGTCTTTTTCATTTTCAGTGGTGGTTCTGTATTTGCAGGCTATAGGAACCAAAGAGTGGAGAGAGGTATGAAATACATTTCTTCTTATCACAAGCCAGCACCATATGTTTTTATTGCCATAATCACACATCAGACACTTTTGTGAAACATCATTGTGAGTCTTTTATAATGTAAAAAATACATTTAAAGAATAAAGTAACTCTCCTCACTTGAGAAAGATTGTAACCTAAATGAAAAATCCTGAAGAAAAACTGAAGATTTAATTTGATTAAAACAAAAGACAGGAAAACTGAATTTTAAAATGCAGTCATTACTATGGAGGACACAAAGAAGCACATGAGAGATTAATCGTTTGTCTCATTAAAAATGCACTTCATTGCTCCTCCTGGCATCTTCCAATATTCCTCTGTCTTTACTATTTATGGCAGGAACATGACCTTTCATTCATTGCCGTCACCTCTTTTCGAAATGAATCCTGGCTATGATTTATACTTTCACGAGTCAGCAAATCTTGTCTCAAAATTCTCAGCCAAAATGAAACTAGAAATACAACTTTTCTGATAGTAATTTGTTTACATAAGTCGAATAGTCGTCTGGATACAAGATACTAAAATTGCTGTCTGAGGAGATATTCGAGAGAGAACATTAGATGCTTGGTCATTTAAGAGAAACTCGAGAAATTGCCTCGCCAAGTTCTGCCATCTCCCTGGCTTGGGCATTTTGTTATGTTTTGGACAAACATATACTTTCTGAAGCAAATACTTACCTATGCCACTATTGTAAATCGGGATTTAATGTTTTACTGTATTGCTTCAAGAACATCTTTAATACACATTGTGCTACTTAATTCTTTAAAATGTTTGACTAATGGATTTCCCCATGGTCCACAAAAAAAAAATAACAAAAAAAATCCAATTAACAATGTTAGCATGATAGATCTGCCGTGCAGAGACTTTGACTAGGTATTTTTATTACAGTCGTGAAATCTATTGCAATTTACAGGGTAAACATACAGACTAAGGGTGCATCTCACCACCATTTTATATAGTTGACTAATCACAGACTGTTCAAAAGATTAGTTGAATAATCTGATATTCATTAATTTTCTTAAATTAAGCATTTAATTGAATTTAATTATGTGGCAAACGATAATAAAAAAGAAAAATGGGTACAATGAAAAATGCCTCTTTTATTAAACATGTTGTTAGGCATCCCTGTGACTGGCTGGCAACCAGTTGAGGGTGTCCCCTGCCCACTACCAGAAGATTGCTGGGAGAGTCTCCAGCACCCCTGCGACCCTATCTAGGATAAGCTGAGCAGATAATAGATGGATGGATATTATTAAACATACTCCGGATCTATACAAAAATAAATTAAAAACGCAAACTAATTAAACACAGTGCTCAGGTAGTAAAGACTTAAATACAGACGATGCCGTATTTACGGACGATTTTGTGTAAGTTTCATTTGTTTGTAAGTTGCTTCAGTGCTATATTTTGTATGTTTAAACATAAGTATGTTTAAGGTTTGTATGAGTCACCTGTATTGTTTTGTACTAAAGAATAAACATTTCATAAGATAATATGCTCTATAAAGATAGATAAAGTTGAGTTTAACTTACTTTTGGGATATGCGCTTCAAGAGGTCCTCCTCCGTAGTAAAAAGTGGCTGAAAAAAAGCGTCCCGACCAGGGTTTTTTCAACTGCATGAAGCCTTCTTAATCCACTTTCATTTCAAAAGAACTACTTGCCTTTTCTTTACACTTTACATCAACTGTATTGAACAGATGCAAGAGATATTAAACAAGAGTCAAGTCAAGTCATGTTTATTTGCATAGCCCTTAGTATAAAAATGTCAAAGTTCTTAGCGCGCTGGAGATAGTATAGACATAGTATAGACAGTATAGAATGTTTACACACAAACTAGGAAGAGGAAGCAGATTTTTTTCTTCTGCGTGGATGCTGGGTGACCTCTCACAGCTCCACACGCCGGTAGCGGCGGAAAGAAGCTCTACAGTACTGCCATGTACTCGGAAAAAGGTGCACACAACTTACAGCAAAGTCCGGATATTTTTCGACATCCCGATAAAAATGTTCATATGATACGTTTTGCGTAAGTTGTCGTAAGTCGGGGAGGGTCTGTACACCTAGGTCCATTTTATCAGGACAGGCAAAAAAATGACTAATTAAAATCAAGTAAAAATATATATTTCTGTAAACCTAATTCTCAATTATGTTCTGTCATTTTCTGCCCCCCGAGGAACCCTTTCTGCCCTGCTTTAATCGTTCGATTATTTTTTAAAGTAATCACATAATATTGGTGGGGACGAAATGATTGCTCGATTTTGGTGATGACATATCACCTGCGTCCATGCTGAATCGACGCATTAGTTCGGCACATTAAAAAACAACATTTTTACGTGGCTCAGTGTGATGGGGTGTAATCTCTTTTAAGTGACGGCTTGAATCTTTTGGCTCCGAGCTCGCTGCCGCCAACATTATTAGACACAGTAAGATACCAATCTTTTCCTCGTCCGTAGTCACGCTTCTTCGTATTTCTTTGTCTTTGCTTTCGGCAGGAAACTTTCATTTGTCTCTTTATCTCCGTTTCTCTCCACTTATCGACTCATCCCTGTTAAATATTGTTTTCATAGTTAAACTTGAGAGTCTGCTACACTTGGTGTCAACACTTCACACTCTGTGTCGAGCGCTAATGCTCAATGTAAACAAAACTACTTCACCATGAACGCTCACTCTGCCAAACCAGAGTGCACTTTATTCTTGGACGCTTAAAAAAAATCCAAGGTCGCACGCACCCTATGAGAGAGCCTTGCGCCTCCTGGAACAAGTACTGCTGTAGACCAAGAACAGGCTCTTTAGCAGCACTAACAGGGTGAATTAAACAAATATGATGTAAATTTTGTAAGGTACATTCAGTCAACTGCAAAGTCCCCAACAAAAGTACTTAAACAGTCTGAAAAGTTTGAAGTCAAACGGTATTAACAACTGACCTTTATTGTTTTTAACATTATTACAACTGATATTTGTTCTTTAGACATCATGCATTTGATTTGGAATATGTTTGTCAGGCATAACACTCAAGGTTTCTCTTATAGCGAAATGTATGCGTATAAATTGTACAATGCATGTCTTCAAAAACGTATGAGCTTGAACGTTATTTGAATCTTACCAAGGTAAGTCAGACTCCGTTTTGTTAAATGTTTGGACTCTGTTTTTAAACGTGTTTGCGTCACCTAACTGCTGCCATGAAACACAAGGTCTGTTTTACACACTTTGCAAGTAGTCTTTATTCGGCGTATCCTGGATAAAATGCTCCCAAACCTTAGAAGTTTGCGTACTTGATGAAGACACTTCTTTGTCTTTATGTCTATGTTACCTCTCAGGACAGTGACGCTATTGGCTATTGCGCAAGACCTTTAGAACTGATAATATTGATGTAGACATTTTGGAAAAAACATGTAAAGACATGCATCGTTGACTTTTCCTTGTCAATGTCAACTATCGTTGATACAGTCATGCCATATTGTGCGCAAAAGTGCAGTTGACCCCACGGGAATCAAAACCAACCAAATCTTGTTTGCTTTGAAAATGACATTTCAATCGAGAAACAAACTTTACAAAAAATAAATGACCCACCTTCTTTTCCCAAACACAGAAATAAGTACATTATTTTCACAACAGGGATTTTCAATCCGGAGATTGGATGGATTTAACGTTGCTGGATATACGCAAGTAAAGTGATTTTTCATAGTGCCACGTTGACAGCTGACATCAGAGGAAGAGAAAACACACTTTCAAACTTGACAAGAACAAAATGGATTGTCTGAAAGCTTAATATGTCAGAGCTTTGTGGGGGAAAAAGGCAGTAAGCCACCACAGCGCTAAGATCTGACCATGACACAGTTGTGTCATACAGATGCTGCGATGAAGTGTGTCTGAGTATTTTTTAAGATGGAAAACAAAAATTAGTACAGTCCTGCCCAAGAAGTTAACACAAAATATTTTAATAGAGGGATATCTTTGTTTTCACAGATAGTAATGAAAGAAAACACATAAAACATAAACCAGTTCATACTGGTACCTCATTGTTTTTTTCCAGTTCTTCATATTTATTTCAATATTTTAATTATTTTTCCAATCCTTCATATTTAACTTATTTTTAAAAACAGCCAACAATGCAAACCTTTAAGGTTTTACCTCATAATTATTGCATACATTGATGCTTCTTACATAAACCTTTTGTCAGTATTCATTTTTATTAACATCTTTTGTTAAAACTGATACGAGTAGAGGTACCGTTTTTGAATTTTTGTGATATCAAATGCAAAATTACTACTTTGACATTTGCTACCCTACTACCCTCCACAAAAGGAGATAATTTTAAAAATATATGACATTTATCCTTAAACAAGCATGCAATTAACTAATTCAGGGCCATAACTGATGAATCAAATTTTCAAAAGAATTGTCCTTGAGTGCCAAACCTAAAAATATGTTAAAAGTGAAGCAGTGTGGTGAGAAAAGCGAATATATGGATAAGAACAGACAGATGAGGTTTTTTTTTTCTAAAAAAGAAGAGAAAGCCCCTTCGTCATTTTCAGGGCAAAGAGGGATGACGGTGACAAAAATCGTGTGCACACCTCTCCGGAAAATGAATCCATCCTTCAGTTATAAGTTTAGTGTTCTTGCAATAAAAGTGCCCTCTTGATTTTAGAAGATATTGTTTGGATATTGGAACTATCACAAATGCAAAAACAAACCACAGAAGTGAAAGTTCTGCTTGAAATGCATCCTTTTCACGAATATGTGTTTCTCAGAAGTTTTCTTGGAAACAAGGATTTTCAATAAAGTTCAACTTAATAAACTTCAACTGTTGTTTACTAAACAGTAGGAAAAGCTAGACACATATTTTTTTCTCATGAAAGATGAGGGTTAAGCTTTCTTCTGATATGTCCTATGCCTACATAGTGACAGAACTACATTTTCTGTATGCCTTCAAAAATGAGTCAAAATGGCAAAAATTGGCTATCACCGTCTCTTTTCATTTCAGAGAAACGTATGACATTGAATGAGTTAATTGCAACTGCGAGCCAAAGTTTCGCTTAGTGACTGTTGATTCTATTAGAAATAGTTTAAAAAATGTCAACTATTCCTATTTATTTATCAAGTTATCAACAAAAATAAAAATCCCATATCACTTTACCCACAAGAGGGAAAAAACTCCCATCCGATTGGAATTTGATTGATTTGCTATTGGGTCAACGCGACAGGTCGGCTCTTGGTCCTAGGCTCCTCCACTCAAGTCCTTGGTAATGAATAGGGTGAGGACACAGTTGATAGCACTGCCTATGTGTCCGGGGCACTAAAGACATGAGTCAAGGTATTGTAGCTATGGCGAGGCAGTAGCGAAATCAATAGCTCATTACATAGTGCTTTCGGGGCGAGCTCCTCGTCCACTGGGGGAATTACCCGCGGTGTGATTGTAAGGTAGATGAAAAGATGGCCTGGCAAAGAAAAAAAAGTTGGAGGTTGGGTCCTTGACTGCTGCAGGATAGGGATTCGCTTATAAATTGCCCTCTGATTACTCATGGGACATTTAGAGCAAAGCCTGACCCGCTTGTTGTGAACATTTTTTCAAAATTCGCTTCTGAGTGTTCTCTGTAAAAAATGTTGTAGCAGTAAAAATGATCACAAGATCATAAGACTGCGACTTTGTAAGGTTGTATGTAGCACCTAGGCTGATAGGCCGAGGGAAGTAAAGCTTCAGGAGTAGTTCTCGGTTTGATGAGTGGGAAAATACATAGAGACAACACCTTAGTTAAAATTGCTTGGAACAAAAGCAGACACTTTTTTGAACAATGGACAAGATAATATACTGCATTTATCATTTTACATGGTAAAAGAACACTCTTGGTGTAAGACAGGGCTGGCGAACAAGTTTGACACAAAGAGCCGAAATTTTTAAGTGTGAGAGTCAAAGAGCCACACCACGCACTGACCTGCCATGACAGACAGACACACACAAACAATTAAAAACATTATTTCCCAGAACACACTCCTCTCCTTACAATACAACAAGTATTGTTCTTGTGGTGATTTCAAGGAAAGCGTCCACCCTCAATACACACAAAAAAAAACGAAACATGAAACAAGGCAAAGAGCCCCAGTACCGTAAATTCCGGACTATAAGCCGCTACTTTTTACCAAAATGTTCAGCCCTGCGGCTTATTCAGTGAAGCGGCTTATTTAAGTAATTTTTCTAACAACACCAGCGCCACTCGAATATAAAAGGTAAAATTTAGACCGGTGGAATTGTGCGCCGAGTTTAGCCGAGGTAAACTGCATCCTCTTGGATTATTAACGAGTTGTCCGTATGACAGAGTATAGAAGTTCGTTTCAAATGTGAGGAAGACGCCCTTGAAGACATCAATACTGACGAGAAAGACGAGGACGGCTTACCGTGAATTTCATAATTGCGGCGCAGCTTTTTTTAACAGCTACGCATTAGCTCTGCAAGCGTGTTAGGAGTAGCGTGGTGGTACCTTTCACAGGCACGGTTTGGGATGAAAGTTATATTATTAAAGCTTTGAAAACTCTCTCGGTGTACCGTCTTTCTTTGTAAATATGTGTTACAATGTATAATATGTATTTGCAACTGTATATTTTTGTCATGTATTTAATTTGGACACTTGTTCTGATAAGTCTTGCACTGACCAATTAAAAAGAAGGGGCGTAACAGACGCAGGGGATTTTGGGAAGTAAAAACCAGTAAAGGTGAGTGCTTGTGGACACCGCAGACAAAAGTGCATATATATTTTTCCCACCCTTACCTTTGGAAATATACACTTTTTTTTCCTTGGATTACTTTCAACGGGCACCTGGACTTTGCAGGTCTGCATCAAATGATAACCACCAGTATCATTTACCGTTCTATCAGCTGACCGTGAGATTCTGATAGCGTCGGCATGTGTGGCTGACTGAGGTCTTTAGCGTATTATGACCTGACCGATAATGGATAATTAATAAAGAAAATAGAACAATAACCTTCAACCTAATGGCTATAGGTATAATAGGATATGTCTGATAATTGGAATTTAACAGAGAAACAACATACCTATGCAGGTTCTCCCCATTAAAATTGTTCAGTTAAAAAGGACTTCGTTTCTCAATGTGGATGCGTGTGGCTAATGTACCGGTGCGGCTTGTGTATGTAATAAATCCGTTTTCCTCCCGAAACGTGGGGGGTGCGGCTTATAATCAGGTGCGCCTTATAGTCCGGAATTTACGGTGTATAGAAAATATGATGAAGCAAAGAGCCGCATTCTTATTGCCTAAGAACTGCATGCGGCTCTCGAGCCGAGTGTTCGCCATTCCTGGTGTAAGATGTTTGTTGAATGCTAAGTTCCAAGTTTGGTTAATCTCAGTTTATTAACCCTGCTTTATTTCTATTTCAATTTAATGACCGGTCATATACTGTAATTTCAGTTGGTAAATCTATTATTAGTCACAAAATGTATCTTGGTGCGCACAGACAGTTATCGTGTCAGAATTTCAAGTCACACAATAATATACTTCAAATTTTATTCTAAATGAATGACAAAAAGGTTCATCAAATAAGGAAGGTAAATACAATTTTGATGTTTTACAATTCAGGGAATCCCATATCCATTGCTATCGCTGTTTTCTCAATGTTCGGGAGTCTACAGTCAAAAGTGAAACTCTTTGATGAAATCAGATTCTTGTTGGAATCCCGGGGACAAAAATACTGAGATTTCCCACCGTCCAAAGAATCAAGAAATCTTCTCAGAGAGAAGAAAAAGCTGTGTTGCTAAAAATTGCTATTGATATTCTCAGGTATTCTGTGCTGGTGCGCGTGTTTTGCCTGGAGCTAGCGATGAAAAAGGCATGCTATCGATCCTTGCTATGATGTTTATAATGTAATTTCTAAAAAACTTTATTAAGACAGGGAATAAAATATCATTGTTCGCTTATTTATATAATAATTGAATTATGTGAATAAATATTTACTACGATGTGTTTCCTATCAAATTTCAATATTTTACCTAAATGTTAAGTTACCATTTCATTTATTTCTAACTCACTTTTTAAACAGGGGATAAAAATCATTTATTTTTTTACTGTTTGGGAGAGTTTATTCTCATGTATTGACTTCCCCCTTTTTGCAGTCTGGCAGGACAGAGGTGATCGATAACACCAGGAATCCTGACTTTGTCAGAAAGTTTGTCTTGGATTTCTTCTTTGAGGAAAAACAAAATCTACGGTTTGATGTGTAAGTAACCTGAAATCTTATTCAAACTCTGCAAATGATTGAATCTGCTTCATCAAAAACTCAATTTGGTTTAAGGAAAACTATTCATTTTGTGATGTCAATCAACTGCCAATTAATTCTGAACTTCATCCAATCGTTATTGTGTCTTAATGGCCTCATTTATTTACATAATTTTATTTTGTGGCTTTTTTCCACAATTTTATCTTTGATCACGGTATAGCGTAGTGAACCTGAAAACGAGGGCTACAAAGCGCAAGGAAGAATGGAAACTGTGGAGACTCAGAGTGACCAAACTTAGCCTTTTACAAGGTTTTTGTTTTTGTATACAATAACAGCAAAATTCCGAGCAATTATATTAACTCCCTCTAGGTGAGGCTCATGTATATAAATATCTGGACCTTCGAATAGTTTAAAAAAATATACACGATAGTTTATGTGTTTTTGCTCATAATTTAAATCAATGTATTTTTTAATTAATTACATTTTTGTCCACTAGAAGGTGCTAAATAATAAACAATGCCCCATTTAGTCTCATTCAAACCAAAGTAAATGCAATCAAGAAAATATACAAAATGGCAATTGTTTTTTATGTGGCCTTTTCCATACGTTACATCAGAGATGGTAAAATCAATTGGTCTTTGGCCCTCGTTGAATGTAGATTTTTTTTTTAATTTCACAACCTATGAGTATTTCTAAATATGTACATTTGTCTGATAGTTATAGTTATCTTAACCAATATTATTTTTTACCACTAGGGGGAACTACATAATACACACTGTCCTTTTAAGCTTTATCTGTGGGGTAATAACTATTTGCTTTGACTAACCTGAAGATTATAATGTGAGAAAAATTGTGGGCCAAAAAGGTTTTTCTAAATACCATATTCTTTGTAAAACAACTTAAATCGATCTATCGTAAAATCTGTGCAACAACGAGGAATTTGCTTCGATTATTGTTAGTCATCCTGGTTGTTTATCTTTTTTATTGAATGAAGGCAGGTTTTCTTTTCTGGCAGAAAAAAAAAATCACAAACTGTCCGAGCTCATTAAATCATCAAGCGTGTAACAACCATCGTGAGTAACTGCACTAAAGTATTTGTAATCTGCAGCCATTTATGCACAGATGGGAGGGAGCAAGGGGAATAATTGTGAAATCAAAGCACAATAGGACCACTCTAAAGGCACTGCATGGTTGAAATAGAAAGCAGAGTTATGTTGATTTTTAAACTATTTAAATCTACTTTTGGAGATAATCAGTCAAGATTTGGAGCTGCTTTCATGCCGCTCACATTCAGCAGGTAGCCACCATGGACCAAATGAATAACCCTGGAGATGTTTCTAAAAATAGTTTGGCATTTTGTCTCTAAAAACAACAAACTCACCTCGTGTGATACTGTTTTTGTTACGATGTTTTTGAATATGTTCTGTTTTATTGTGTGAATTTGGAAATAGCCACACCTAAAAGAAATGATTAGTTAAGTTTAAACGTCATTCATTTTATTAATTATAGAGATGGCACGGAGAAACCCATCCATCCATCTATTATCTGCACCGCTTATCATCAGTAGGGTCGCGGGGTTGCTGGAGCCCACACCAGCCATCCTCGGGTACTGGGCAGGGGACACCCTGAACTGGTTGCCAGTCAGTCGCAGGATACACAGGGACAGACAATTCACACCTAGGGACAATTTTTGACCGGCCAATTAACCTAACATGCATGTTTTTTGGAATGTGGGAGGAAACAGGTGTTCCCAGAAGAAACCCACGCAAGCACGGGGAGAACATGCTAACTCCACACAGGAGGTTCAATCTCATGACCTCAGAACTGTGCCGCACACGCGATAACCACTGCTCCGCCGTGCTGCCCTGCATGGAGAAACCATTTGAGAAAAATATATCTAGAGCAGGACTCCAACCTTTTTTAAGCTGAGAGCAACTTTTTCTTATTAATTAGCGCAAAAGGCAACCAGTTTGACATGCATTTCAAAAACGGCAACCTATCCCTGCTTGGCGCTCGGCATTAGGGATTGGAATTGGGGGGTTTGGTCACCTAAAGACTCCCAACGAGATGTTGCAACACATCAGTTGGGTTGAGCGAGGGGGCTGGGAATCCCCTCCTCAGTATCAATCTCCCAGAAAGAGTCGTGAATATATTCTTGACTCTAGCCACTTCCCACTAGGGGGGATATGGCTCTGGTATATACATATATATATATATATATATATATATATATATATATATATATATATATATATATATATATATATATATATATATATATATATATATATCATCAAGATATATAGATTAAAAAATGTAGCGCACTTGAGTGTGATTGGCCACAACAACAAACGAACATCATTTCATGAATGACAAAAATAGCAAGCTATACTACATTTGCCAAGACAAATCACTCGAAACAAGAAAGTTATGTTTGCAATGACAGAAGGCTTGACAAGCACACGGTATAGGTTTTAACCACATCAGACCAAATAACAATAATGCCAGCATAAATATTCCAAGGAAGCAGCAGAAAATGGATTTCATCAGTCCCTTACCAGTGGCCTCTTGGCATTTGTGTAGATGTAACACGCCATTAGCCGTACTTTTTCCGTTTTTTTTGGCTGTCCGGATGTACTGACAGCGCATGCCATCAAGTCCCATCCACTTCGAAGAGCGCACCCTCCCACTTCATTGGCATCACCCGCGGTTTTTGACATTACCCATCATCATTTTGCAGTGCGAGTGTGCAAAGCAGATAGATTAAGTGAAACGTGGACAACTATTTATAATCTTACTGATGTGTCAAAATAACTCTTTGTGACTCTTTACTACAGAGTGTTTATTGAACAAGATTGACCCTTTCTTATCTAGTAAAAATTATGACTGTTGACCCATGATTATTGACGGATGAAATACCATGAAACGGTTATTAAAATTGTTTTAAAGGTAGACGGAAGACTTTGACGCTACTTTTTAAAAGGCTATTTTAACATATATGCCTGAGTGTATATATATATATATATATATATATATATATATATATATATATATATATATATATATATATATGTATATATATATATATATATATATATATATGTATATATTTATATATATATATATATATATATATATATATATATATACACAACTAATCATAATTTAGGAATGCACGTCCATTCGTATACTGGACTGTCTCAGAAAATTAGAATATTGTGATAAAGTTCTTTATTTTCTGTAATGCAATTAAAAAAACAAAAATGTCATACATTCTGGATTCATTACACATCAACTGAACTATTTCAAGCCTTTTATTATTTGAATATTGCTGATTTTGGCTTACAGCTTAAGAAAACTCAAAAATCCTATCTCAAAATATTAGAATACTTCCTCAGACCAAGTAAAAAAATAATTTTATAACAGCAAAACTAAATCAAACATTTGAAAATGTCCATTAATGCACTCAGTACTTGGTTGGGAATCCTTTTGCACGGATTACTGCATCAATCCGGCGTGGCATGGAGGCAATCAGCCTGTGGCATTGCTGAGGTGTTATTGATGCCCAGGATGCTTCGATAGCGGCCTTCAGCTCATTTGCATTTGTAGGTCTGGTGTCTTTCATCTTCTTCTTAACTATACCCCACAAATTCTCGATGGGGTTCAGGTCAGGGGAATTAGCAGGCCAATCAAGGACAGTGATGCCATGGTCAGTGCACCAGTTACTGGTGGTTTTGGCACTGTGGGCAGGTGCCAGATCATGCTGGAAGATGAAATCCTCATCTCCATAGAGCTTTTCAGCATATGGAAGCATGTAGTGCTCTAAAATCTCTTGGTACACAGTTGCATTTACTCTGGACTTGATGAAACACAGTGGACCAACACCAGCAGCTGACATGGCTCCCCAAACCATTGCTGACTGTGGGAACTTCACACTGGATTTCAAGCAACTTTTTGCTCCTCTCCAGCCTTTCTCCAGACTCTGGCGCCTTGACTTCCAAATGAAATGCAAAACTTGCTTTCGTCTGAAAAGAGGACTTTGGACCACTCTGCAACTGTCCTGTGCTTCTTCTCCATAGCCCAAGTCAGACGCTTCTTCCGTTGTCTTGAGTTCAGAAGTGGCTTGACCATGGGAATACGGCTATTGTAGCCCATTTACCGGACACGTCTGTGAACTGTGGCTTTTGATACCTGGACTCCAGCTTCAGCCCACTGTCTTTAAAGCTCCCCCAAATTCTGGAAGTGGCTCTTCTTCACAATTTTGTTAAGGCTGCGGTCATCTCTCTTGGTTGTGCAGCGTTTCCGGCCACATTTTTCCCTTCCAACAGACTTTTTGTGGATATGCTTTGAAACTGCACTCTGTGAACAGCCTGCTCTTTGAGAAATTTCTTTTTGTGTCTTACCCTCCTGATGGAGGGTATCAATGATGGTCCTCTGGACAGCAGTCTTCCCCATACTTGTGATTTAGTTTACTGAACCAAGCTGAGTGTTTTTAAGGCTCAGGAAACCCTCGCAAGGTGTTTCGAGTTATTTAGATGATTCAGGTGATTAGTTGAATAGCCTACTTGTATACTTTTTCATGATATTCTAATATTTTGAGATAGGATTTTTGAGTTTTCTTAAGCTGTAAGCCAAATTCAGCAATATTAAAATAATAAAAGGCTTGAAATAGTTCAGTTGATGTGTAATGAATCCAGAATGTATGACATTTTTGTTTTTTTAATTGCATTACAGAAAATAAAGAACTTTATCACAATATTCTAATTTTCTGAGACAGTCCAGTATTTTACTTGTATCAAAATACTTCTGTGTATTTTTCACTACAAAGTGTTTAATGAATAAAGTTGGCCCTTTTTTTAATCTGGTAGAAATAAAACTGTTGGCCGTGTGGATCCTTCCTATGACCTAACTGTGAGACTAGTGTTTTAAGTGACTTTGTACGGATATGATTACAACAACTAGCCTTTGTTTAGGAATGTACATGTCAAAATACTTCTTTCTGCATTTCTACTATTTAGGGTTCAGTCGTTTTATGGCGCAACAGAAGGCATAGGGCGAAAATAATATTTCAATACTGAATTGTATAAAACTTACACAAGTGTACTAAGATTTTACTGAAAAGTATAAAGAGGAGTCCAACATATAATAAATGGAATTGAAGTAACTCACAGAGAAAAATAAAATAAGTGTAACCAATATGCTGATTATCATCGTTATTCAAAGCTGGAGCGTGATTACACTCACCAAGTTCTGCTAGCAAAAAGCATGTATTGATGATAGCACCCGGCTTTTTGGGGCACAGTCCCTCCTAAAATCTGTTTCAGATCTCAACTTGTCTACAGCCATGAGTTATCATAACTTTGAAATAGGGAAACTCTAGGGTATAGTGGGAGATGTCGGTGATACCAAAACAATTGTCGCAATTAGTAGTTTTTAGTTGATAAGACTACTATTGCGTGTTAGACTTAATTTTTTGTTATAAATAGACAGCCACATTCTATGTATGAAATACATGTTGTTATAAAAGTAAACCCCCAAATAGATCTCTTTAACAGAAAAGAACTAAGATTTTCATCAGCATTGCAGATTTTTTTATACAACTACCAGTAAAATGAATACTAAACAAATACATTAATATGTTTTAGCATAATTGGCCAGGATATAAGATTGTTAAAATATAAGTATGTAGGTCTTTTAGCTAACATTATCAAATTGTCATGGTCGCCGTGGCGACCGGTCTGCCCCGCCCCCTGGGCACTGAAACAGATCAGCTAATTGCGTGGCTGCTATTTAAGGTTGGGTTGTGGGTATTGCGGGTGTTGGCTCATTACATCTTTTCTGTTCTGTTATGCCTTGTCCTGTTTAGTTTGAGTCGGAGGAAACCTGTACCTGATCATTCTGAGTGTAAGAATGTTTTTGTTCTGTTTTGTCTCGGAGTTTTTTGGACAACTTTTATTTTGGTAAATAAAAGCTTTGATCGTACGCAATTGAGTTCTCCCTTCCTGCCTCCTGCCTCCGTTCTGGTCCGGTCCCACCTCGTGACACAAATAGATTTAATGTTTAAGAATATTGACTTAAAGGTATGTTGTATAATATTTGACCACTAGATTGCACTGTATTGTCTGAGGTGAAAAAAATTCTGCGCCAAATAAATACATCTTAGCAGTAAGATGCCAGACAAACATGTCACATTTATTTTGTATAGTCACGAAATGTCTCAAAGGACTGAACAGGTTACAATTACAGCATTCCCTGATCTTAAACCAACATGCGGGCAAGGAAAAACTAAAAACTTCTGCATTGCAATGGAAAACCAAGTATGAATCCCGCTATGTAAGAGAAGTACATAATTTCTTGACCTATGAATATTTATAAATATTAGCAATGGTTCATGTGGTGTGGCTCTTTGACTCTCACAGTTCATGTTTTTTTTTTGCCTGTTATTCAAATTTTGTTTTTCTTTACTGAATGAAGGTTTTTTGTACAAGTTGGAGGCATGAAATATAACACACTGGTCCTTTCAAGCTGTCATATTAATTAATGTTAAAAAATAAATAAGGTAATTACCATGTAAGTCATGAGAGGCGGGACTTGTGGGCGGGATAATTTTATGCGGGCTTACCTTATTTGGCCACAACCGGAAGTGTGCGGGAACTAGGAAGTGGGTGGGGGGGGATTTTTAAGGGTTATTGTTCTATCTTCGTTATTCATTATCCATTATCGGTTATCGGTCAGTTCATACTACGCTACAAAGCCTAGGAGCCGGGACACTTACTCTCAGCCAATAGGCCAAGCTAAGGTCCTAGCCCTAAAGCCTTGCTGCGATCATTGCGAATGCACCGTTCCCGGAGGTACTGCAATACCGGGCCGATGCGTGGAGTGGACAGAGCAAGCTCTTATTCCATCTCCGGACCTTTTTTGGGCATGACATGAAGGAAAAGGGGAAAAGTACCCTACATAATTCCTATTGATTTGTACCACCTTTTAAACGTTCCTATTGGCGGTTACGACCAAAAGTGGGCGTGGCTACGTGACATGCTCAAATATGGTTGGCTGAGACATTTTTTGACAGGTGGTTTGATGAGAGTGGCCTTTTCTTTCTCTCTCTCAAGGACACACAGGCGCAGAGAAATCTTCTTCCCCAAGGCCGTCACGTCACAACTAAAAATACATATCTTGTAACTTATTTGTGATTTCTTTATTACTGCTAAACATTTTTGTTGCATTCAAATGTTATTGCATTACTTTTCATTACACATTGCACTTTTATTCAAACTTAGGCCAGTCTCTGAGCACTACTTTGTAAATAGTGTTGCCCATTTATCCCAACATTTATCTGTCTTATTTTTCTCTTTAAAGTCTTTATTACATTTTTTACCCTGGAGTGCATTGTCTAATCTTCTTTCATACAAAGTTTCACAACGTTGATGTCAATAACAATAAAGACAATTGATTAATAACAGTCGTAAAAGTGATGAGCATGTGGTTTTTCTTTTTCAGAACTGTGAGTTTTGTCTTCAAAGTGCTAAATACCTAACAAGCTGTTGTTGTGTGAAAAGACAAATGTTACGTTCACCCTGATTTAGTATACTAAAATGTCTCCAAAAACAACTCCACTGACAACTGCTTACAAATGAGTACATGGGTTGCATCCTTTTCACAGTGGTGTGTTTATCAAAAGTAACTTAAATATAATTGGCCAGCAAGAAATTTTGCAGTTAATCAAAATAAAACGGAAGCATACAACTGCCCACCTTAGGAGTAAACAACAAATTGCTGGTTCAAATAGCTATAATTTATTCTTGCAAATGTCAATCCTAACAGGCTTTGATAGCATCTTCCTACGTCTTTGTTTCCGCCAGGTATAATGTAGACTCCAGAAGCTGTAACATTTCCAAACACGTAAGTAAAGTATGTGATTGTCAACAGGCACTTTTGACTCAGTGCTGATAGCTCTCATTTGCAGCAAATACTCATTTGAAGTGCTAGAGTGCAAAATAGCCATGTTGTGACTCAGTTAGAATCAAGTGTCAGTCAGGGCACAATGCAGAATGAGCCTTCTTGTTAACAAATGTCTCTCCTTTTTCTCTCTTTTTTTAACATACGATCAATCTTACCGGCGTGCAGAAGGTGAGTGATTTATATGATTAAAGTACTTTTGATTTTTTTCACTCTTTCTGCTTCACTCATTCCATGATTTATGTTTAAAAATAGTCAATTTCATCGGTTTTTTTACCCATCCTTTCATCTCATCAGGATAAACAGGTCCAAGCCGGAAAAGGTTTGCCCCCTGTTAGTTTTCGTCTTTGAGTCAGCAGCTGAACTAAAGATGTACAATGTTGTTGTTTGAAGCTACGCAATAAAGTTTAAGGAGATATGCAGGTGCTAACCTCATATTGTTTACACAAAAACGCTGCACTTAAAAATATAGGATTACATCTTCACCATGTCTTATTTTAAGAATTATTTCTAGGATGTAGTTCTGTAGACTTTTAAATATAAAGTGGCAATTCAATGAGACCAAGTATCAAAATTGGGTTTCTTTGCCACCCTACTGAGCTAATGGTATTATAGTTGACATCAAGCATGGGACCCATTCCCACTAGAGGTAAGCTCCCTGGACCCAATTTTGGGCCGGGCTTGGTATCTCTTTCCTCGTTCTTTTCTTTTCTTTTGTTTTTTTGTAATCTGCCATTTCATTTAGTTTAATTTTGCTGCACTTAGCCGAAATCCCCACATTGATGCTGAATCGTTAAATTTGACACCGAACCATTCATTTTGGCGCTGTTTATTGAAGTGCACACTTTATTTGAGGGACTCGGGTCATAATGAACCTGAAGCTACGTACTTAAGCCGAAACTCACTTCAGCAATGAAGTATGTACGGCGGCAAAGTAAAGCTTTGGGTTTACTTCTGGCTGGTTTTATCAAATCAAGGTAATCCATTGGGTTTGGGCAGGTTTGGGTTTTCATACTTGCGACTCAGGTCGGGCTGGACTTTAAAGGCTTGATCTTGCCTCTAAATTCCACCAATTGTACTCCCAGAAAGATGTGTTTTAAATGACTGTCCATCAAACCACCATCTGCCTGTGATGATTTAGGTCTTTTACTCTCAACATTCAGTAAAATGTTCTATGAAGATATCTACAATGCTCATACTCTAGCATAGTGCGCTGCCTTTATTGAAAGCAGTTGATAGAAGTTTTGTGTGACATTACATTAGCTACATCATCTAATAAGAAATGCAAAGTGAAATGCAGACAGGCACACACTTGCATATTTGTTAGAGTGTTGGCAACAATTGTATGAACAAAAAGATAAATAGCGACCTCAAAACAAATGTTTGAATGCACCATAAAAGAAAGCACTTTGATCGTTCTACTGATAATCCAGCCTTGTGGGTAGCTAGTATGCCAAACATCAGTTACCCGCTGAAAATTTGCCGCATTTACAGCACAAAGTCTCCAGAAATTAACCCGCAATCTACAGTTGTTTTTTTTAACTTAAAACAAAAGCTAGTTTTAATAATGTGGAAGCAATGTGTCCGACTATGTGGTAAAATACATAAACATCAGATATATACGCTTCCATATATTAAAATGAACTCTTAAAGTCACCTTTAGTGGCATAGCCATCAATCAACAGCCACAATTCCAACATCCTCCGATCTGAAACCTGCTTGTTGGAAAGGAAAAACTGAAACCTTGAGGATGGGCCACACAAGAGGTAAACCCCCTACCAGGATCCAATGAATGTTGCTTGGGCACCAATACACAATACATAATCAACATCAACAACAAACATCTAAAATTGTCCAAAAAGTCCAAGACAGCAATGCTTTAGCATCCCATCTCAGATAGCTCAATGCAGCTGAGCTTGGCATGTGTCAGTTCAAGATACTGGTCCGTTTACTCATCCTGGTTCATCCTTCTACCTGACCCTGCCACCAGCCTTACTTACTTGTACTTCATACGGAAATCACCACAGAACGGTTGATCTGGCTCCACCCGTTGAGTTAGCTGCATCCCAAATTGAGGCCAACCACGCCTGGCATGCCTGCGCTAAGAGAACAGAATGTGCTTGCTGCACGATGATGACTTTAACCACTTGCGGAAAGAAACAGCTCTAGCAAGGGACGATCAAAATGCCTACTGGTGTGGAATTGCAACGGATTTGGAAAAAGCCACATTTGTGGCAACACAAGAAAAGTGTACAACGTCAATAGGTCCAGCACTAGACCTTTTGGGGGAACCAGAAAAACTATCATCAACCAGCAAGGCCAACCTATCACCAACCTAGCTGATCGCCTTCAATACTGGAGTGAGCACTTTGCTACCTTTCTTAATCACATATCCCAGGCGCCTCATTTCGCCCAAATAAAGCGCAATCCCCATGATGTCTATGACAGTAACACACCTGTTCCTACTTTGGAAGAAGTTATGGACATAGACAAAAAGCTGAAGAACAACCAAGTGGCTACAGAGAACTGTCTCCCTGCTGAAATTTTCAAAGCCAGTCCTGAATCAATCACCTCTACCTTACATAGAATCATCAGCTGGTGTGGGATTCCAAAACACTTCCTCAAGACTGGAGCAATGTCATCTCAGTCCTCTTCTTCAAGAAATGCGGAATACGATGCTGCAGCAACTACCAAGGACTAAGCCTTTTTGACATTGCCTCAAAAGTTTTCAGTATTGTCCTGCTGAAGTGGTTTAAACATCAACGAGACATGCACACAAGACCAAATCAATGTGGCTTCTGGCCTGGTCGTGGGTGCACTGACCATATCTTCACTCTCCGCCAGGTACTCGACAACCGTTGATCCTATCAGCAAAAGAGCATTGACTGTGTTATCGACTTTTAAGCGGCCTTTGGTTCCGTTGACTGTGGAATACTTTGGCAGATCATGCATGCAGATAGCGTCCAACTGAAACTGCCGATTACACTAAGGTTAGCTCCTATGGTCAGAAATCTCCCTCTCACCAACGCTGTTCAAATATGCCTTTATCGGGACACCTTCAACAGCAATTTCCTGCCATCACTGCGGGCACCCATTTACAACTAACAGACCTTAACTATGCCAAAGACATTGTCATTCTTGGCGACAACTTGGATAAAATCCAATGGGCTGTGAAACGCGATGCAATTCTGCTCAAATTCATATGAACATTAGTACTCAGAAAACAAAGCTCCTGACCGCAGCAATCCTTCCAGATGAAAACCCTCAACTTAAAAATGTTGACTGGTTCAAATACCTTGGCTCCATATACACCACAAACAGCCAAAGCACAGAAGATAGTCTCAATCGCATTTTTGACGCTCATTTTGCTTTTAACTGCCTTCATACTCGCCACTTGCCCTGCCATTAAATCATTTTGAGAACGGGGATCAGAATCTATCAAGCTCTCGTCCTCCATCAGCCACTAGCAAGGCAGCCAAAGGGACAGGAAAACAAAAGTATGAAGTTTTGTTTTAAAAACGTTCAATGAGGTTGCAGATCTTACCTCAGGGGGCAGGACATTCCTTAGCACTGGGGTAGGAATGAAGAACACCAAAAGATTTCTCCTTGGCTCTTGGAGTTACAAGTAGACTAGCATTTTTGGAGCGGAGGCTCTGAGCAGGAAAATAGGGCATGACTAAATAAGAAAGATAAAAGACCATGCCCATTTTCGAATGTTAGTAACAGAACGTTAAAATCACAGCTTAATTGGACAGGGAACGAGTGCAAGTAAGCTATAATTTAAGTGACATGATCAAACTTTCTAGTCCAAGTCAAAAGTCTCCCCGTCACATTTTGAACCAGCTGCAAACGTTTAATGCTAGGCATTGAAAGACCAGAGAGCAATACATGACAGAAATCAAGACGCAAAGTAAGAAACGCATGAATTCTAGAAATATAATTCACATGTAACTGAAACGACGGATTAGAATCAAATATCACTTAGATTTTTGACCATGTCACTCTGGGTGATATTAAGTTTGTCAAGGCTCAAAGCAGTGTTTTAGAACAAGTAGTAACAATGAGCTTGAAAACAATAAACATCCAGATTTTTTTTCCGAGTTAAGGCACAAATTAAGTGACATCCATTGTTTTCTATAGGTAAGGCAGGCCTCCAAATTTCCACAAGAGAAGTTGGCTCCAATGGCAGATACAGTTGCATGTCATCTGCATTGCAATGGAAAATTATAAACTTGCGGATAATATAACTGAGCAGAAGCATATAAATACTAAAATGGAGGGGGTCAAGTTCAGAGCCATGTGGAATGCCACACGTGACACCAAAAGGTTCGGAGGCCATCTTGCAATAATTAACACTTTGTGACCTCTCTCAGAGGTAGGTCCTAAACAATGAAAGTACTTTTGATATCAATCAATTGTTCAAGACAATCAAGCAATATGTTGGGTCCCTATGTCGAAAGCAGCGCTGAGATCCAGTAGCTTGTTTACACAAGTGTAATATAACAAATGAAAGGCATAGTTTGGGGATAACAACCACAACCACAAATTCAAAGGGAATTATTTGCCTCAATTGATTGATATTGCACAGGGCCCATCAGCTTCCAATGGCCTAGTGTGTTTGGTTATTTTTGCACATAAGCCATTTCCATTTTCACTTCATATTCATTGTTTTTTTTTTTAATTTAGCATGTTGATATTAAGTAACAAGATGCTAAGAATGAAAATAAATGAGTAATACCATGTATAAGTTAAAAAATAATTTCCTGGAATCCGTCAGTCTACCCTAGGGCTGTTCTGGTCACAAAATATTGCCTATTGCTACAAAAGTATGCATATGTGAATGAATGAATAATGCATTCACTGTCAAGCATCTTTCAGTGTCCAATTAAGCACCATATAAAATGCATCATTAATTCTGTATTGCTATTTAATGTAGTTCTTTGGATTTTTGAATAATCTGATTCTATTGCACAAATGAATGTTAGCAAGTGGTAAACATTTTATATGAATGTATAACAAGTTTAAACTAAAAGAATAAAAATGTTACTTCCTTAGGACATGGCAGAGCAGTTAGCAAATTGTACTTATGTTTCCTAGATTATAGTTTGAATTTGGAGCCGACCCTCACTCCGGAGCTTTCACTCTTAAAATTGTTTTTGGATTGAGATGGTTCCTTATCTGCCCTTGACCCAAAGTCAGTCTATCAGTATATAGCACAAAAAAATAGTGCTAAAAAAAAGTTTTACTTTTAATCATGGTAGACTTGTGTCCCAGAATATAATCGAGTGCAGCTCTACCACCTCATTTTTTTTTTTTTTAAGTCGCACCCATTGTCTTTTCTGTTTTCAGGATTTTTTGGGCCAGACTTTTTGCACCCTTGGAGAAATCATCGGTTCTACTGCAGGACGGCTGGAGAAAACGCTCTCGTAAGTCGCGCTACATAATCTAATTTATACTAATATAATCACTCAATACAAATTAGTTCACAATTACTGCTATTGTGCTCAATGATAATAGAATGAATGCTCATGAATATTGATTGTGAGACCCTGATGAAATCTAAGATGCATTACCCATCTCGGTGATGAAGTGTGTATCGCCACAACAATTAGATTGCAATGTCAGAGACAAGTTCATCCCTAAACTGAAAGATCATTATATGTACAAAGAAACACTGTGGGAGTGAGAAACGTTAAGGTCACATGAGAGAATGTTGAATAACAATAGAAAAGTCAAAGTCCCGTCATCTCCCTCTTGTCATAACCTACCCCAAAAAATCAATTTTCGTACTTTCCAGATCATGTCGCAAACAAAACCCGAGGCCACTTAATTATTAATTTGACATTTTGACATATGTGTTGCCATAATAGATGACAAGTGATTCTGATTCTATTAGTGCTTGCCACGGATTAAATGTTTTAATCAAGATTGTTATCACGCCAATTCTGGCGTTATTCTAGATTTATTTTGTTAATGCATACATGTACACATCCCTAAAAAATTGTTAGCAAAATATTACATTTGTGTTTTTACGACATGATAATCTAAAATGATAAATGGCTGTCCTGTTGGTTTAAATAGATAAAGGTAGTTAAGAATGTACTGTCGTAGAGAATTAACAATACCAATCAAATGATGGTTTGAGACCATGTTTAACTACTTTGACTTGAATTAACTCACTTATATTTGCAGTACTGGTACGTAAAACTGAGTGTTTTCTCAGGCTGGCATAATTAAGATGTCAGGGTTCGTATCAGCGCTTGTTGAAACTTAAGTAATTTGAAACACAAGGTCTAGTTAGTTAACACCAGAAAACGTTAAAAAGCTGATGTGTCTCATTTAGTGGTAAAAGAAAGATAAAGTAAGTACTCCAGGGTGTCATTTTCTCAACCCGTGATTTTATTGGTATTGTTCATTTGGATTTTGAAATACATTCTATCGAAACTTTAGCAGGTACTTAAACTACAAAGCTACTCAGTTGTTTAACATTATTATGTTGTCTAGACTAAATACAAATGTATTGTTGTGATAATACAAACATTTATGAATGTGTAACTTAACAAAACAAGACTCACATTATAATATAGACTTTATATACACTTTTATTATTTATTTCAGTGTTTCTTAACCAGTGTGCTGTTAGACCTTGTCTAATGTGCTGCAGGAAATTGCCCAATTTTACGTTTGCCAAAAAGTATACTATTGTTCTGTAGCTTTCTTCCAGCTATCGGCCGAGTCACTGTAACAGTTACCCCCATCTGTTATCCAACAACGCCCTCCCTCCCCGATCCAAATTTAAGAAAAGATTGCGCTCAATTTTTGTTTGCTCCACCCAAATTCTTCAATCTCAATACAATCACAAGACACTCAAATCACCCATTACACGTGACTCTTTTAAGATTTTGGCCCTAAGGCTCATTTATAGTGTCTTGAAAATAGTAGTAGCTAGAACCCTTGAGCTGTGTTTGCTTTCCTAGATGCATTAATTAACTGTTACAGCAGCTGACCCAGTTTGTCTCAAACATCCATGAAAGGGGAAGCTTCATTATACAGGCAAGCTACTCCAAAGATAATCCTAAATTCTTAAACATGCGAAATTTGGGAAAATAGTAAAAAAAAATTGCAAAGAAAAATCTGTGCAAATATCATTGGTGTACAGTAATCCCTTGGTTATCGCAGTTAATGGGGACCAAAACCACCCGCGAAAAGTGAAAATCTGCGAAGTAGCAACGCCCCCCTTCAAAAATGCTTAAAAAAATATATATCGTATTTTCCGCACTATAAGGCGCACCTAAAAGCCTTTTTTTTTTTTTTTTTTCAAAAACTGACCATGCGCCTTATAATACAGTGCGCCTTATATATGGATCAATATTAAGTCGCAAAGTCTTGCAACTAAGGCAAGCAGCCGCCGACTACATTTTCCCCCGAAGGCGAAGTTGTCCGCGGTGTATGTAAAGGAAAAGCCAAATTCGCCTACCCCTCAGCCGAAATGAGCAGTATGCATTAATTGTTCACTACAATTTACCATTTACAATCAGTCTGCTGTGTTAATGGGATTCGGCATTTTTAAAGTGTTGTGTTCCTTCAATAATTCCACAGCTCAGCAGCTAACAAGCCAGATGGCTCAACTTTGAGACTACATTCCTCAAGTCCCCTGACGCATGGAATATTTGTATAACATATTTGTATAATTTGTAGTGGGAACCCTACATGTTCTGTGTCTACTACAAAAAAAAAATCAGTTTCGGAACGCCTTTAATTAATTCTGCTTGCCTTTCCCATTTTACGCTAGACGAGATTTTAAATAAGATTAGAATTGATTTCTCGTACGACAAGAGCCTCGGAAAAACACAGCCTGTTTACGCCGGTGACGACCCAGCTCTAGACTATACAAACCGTTTCTTATTTAATACCTAGTCCGTGTGGATTTAAATTCAATGCATAGACACTTAAATCCCCAGCACTCAATCCCTGTTTAAAAATTCAGCACACGAAGATAAACTTTTCCTCGAAATATAAACAATTTTGATGTGGGCAGTCAGCTTCACTTCATCCGCTCTTCATATTCTTTGCGTCCGCCAAATGTGGTAAAAGTGCTCCTTGTGAAACATTTATGAGTGTTTTCCTTGTAAACTGTGGGAACTTGCTGTGTGCTTGATAGCCGCCTCAATGGTGTTTTAGCTTGCACTCGTTTACTTTTAAGAAACACCCCAGGACAAGTGATACAGCCTGGAAGATCTAGCAAATAACAGTGCTTCTCAAACTTTTTGCCACAAGTACTATAGAACTTTAGAACTAGAACTTTTATCTTCTGTCCCTCAAATTGCGATATCAATCTGGATAGTCCTGAAGCATCATTTAAATAGTAATAATAATTATAATGAGAATAATAATAATAATAACAAGAAGAAATACCACCTTCACATGCTGTTGATAATTTTGAGTAGTTATTCTTTTTTTACTGTAACTTTTCTTGCATTTTTATTTTACTACAAAATAAATGATAAACAAATACTTATCAGTAATAAGCAAAATTGTCTGTCGTCTGCCATATTAACATATTTTTATTGCATTTTCATTTGTTTTTTTAAATGAATAAGACGAATAATTGTTTATAATCAACACAATTATTCCTTATTGGAATAAGACTTTTTAAGGTACTAAGAGAAACGGTAGTGCTGAATATAATTTCATCACTGGAAAACAAAACAAGTTATCACATGATGCACTTTTTCTAGTTGGTTAAACATGTATTCAATGCCTAAAATAGTGTTACTCCTTCTAAACAATTTGATAACAATGTCAGAGGAAAGATCATGCCATTTCAAATGTGAATATTTTATGCACGTTTTTATTGCACAGAAGTTGGTTCTCGTTTCAATCTGTTTAACTGAAAGAAGTTTATCGAGTGATTATTTAATCATAGTTTGTGTCTATTGTGAGTTGTTTGGCGAGCACTAATATTGTCTATGATTAAATCATTTTCATTTAAGTTCCTTAGCAGGCTGAACCCATGATAGCTAACTGTAATAATAGCTATATTTTGTATCATTGTCAACAGTGTCTTAAGGATTCTAAGCCCAAAGGTCCCATTGTGTAAGTTTGTTTGAGCTCTTACTTTTGGATATTTTGGTTCAGTAATGTATAGTTTTACTGCTTGCGTATAAGTGTCATTTTACTTTCAAACTATGAATGATATAATTGACTAAAATAGTTGAGCCTTTGGTGAAAATTAATTAGTTCCTTCAGATATACTCCCAGATTTTTACCGTTCCTGGCCATGTGTCCATAATAATTCAATGGCCTTGTCTAATGCTTTTTAAGAAGGTTTATGACTCCTTACCCTCAGTGAAGATGCTGGAATGTCTTCAGCGTGTGGACAGATGGTAAATAAATGAGTAAACTGCGGTACATAATCGTTCAGGACGGACTTTTGAGAAGAAATATTAACAAAACTTGACCACACTTTAGGTGATGTTCAGTTTTAGGGACACTTCATCACATTTCTAGTAAACCGAAAGAGAGTATGTCAGGTTCGGCTCAGGGAATGTGAGGGAAGGGAGGCTAGTGGGCAAAAACAGTTTTGTTTATTGAACTAAAGTAGGTTACAAAAAATAAATAATGGAATTAGTCCCCAAAACAAAAACAACCTACTATCGAAGCAAGAAACGGACGTGGTGTAAATAAGAACAGGTGAGGACTCAACAAAATTCTTGAGAACATTACCTCATGGACGCAGACAAGATTTGACAAAACAATGATCAAAAGACAAAATAAATAAATGAAGTACGCACTGCCTAACGGGAGAAAACCAACACCACACAAGTTTGAGGGAGCTAATAGGCCAATAAGATATGAGGGCAAGAGAGAAACAGGTTAAAACTGTTCAAATTGATTAAACAAATATATGTACACACAATAACTAAAACATTTTATCTATGTTAATAACCTAAAACAAAACATAAAACAAGTGAAGTCATGGTTATTTAGATTGCCCTTCTCACACAAAGTCTTAAAGGGCTGCGCGGACCACCTTTACAACATTTCCTTATCTAAAACCTACATAAGGGCAAAAAAAACCCCACAATTCTCATTTAGAGCAAAATGAAGAAATCTTAGGAGGGCCGCACATGAGGTAATCCCCCTTCCAGGATGACTATGCTTCAATTGATGATGCAAGGGGAGCAACAAACAACACACAGTCATCATTAACATTAAATATAGGTAATAATAGCATGTCCAGTTGGCAGCTTCCTGCCCCTAAATCTTGACCGACGAAGCAAGATCTTAACGATGGCATGTATAAGGTCTAAGTGCTCTCAGGATGGCTTGAAATGCATGAACTGTGCAACATCTGGGCTTGTCCTTCTCCCTTAAGAGTATGACGTCAACATAAGATGTAGAATATAGGTGTGTTTCTTATATTCTACAAGCAAGCCCCCAAAGTAAATGGGTCCACCCTAAACAAACAGCGACAGCTAGCTTTTAGTGGTAGTAATTTTCAGTTTAATCGATGTACTAACTATCAAACAAATCAAGGAAAACAAAATGTGACTGATGTAGCCCCTCAATCTCACAGGGATTCCTTTTTTTGTTTGTGTTTGTGTGTTCTGCTGCTCATACACACACAGGCACAAACATTCTGAGAATTTCAAAGTGTAATATTTCCCCCCTGATCCCACAACACACCTTATTTTTCCGGCTTTGATATTTAATTTCCCTTTCCACCACAGTGAGCATCGGGTAGAGCACATGAAAGGATGCAAACCGAGCAGCCTGAGGGAACTGACTTTGTGCTCAGCTTTTTGGAGGCCAAACGATCACAATTACTATTCTTTCCATACAATACCTGTCTCTGATGGTGACACACAGGAGGACAGACAGCTGTCAGGAGACTCGCTCTTAGACCAGACACGGTAATGCCCCAGAGAAAACACAAGGTAGGCATGAAGAGAGGTATAAAAGGGAAAGCGTGTGAAAGATGACAGTCCGATAGAGCAATGAGAGGGGGAGGATATCGATGCTCAAATACAAGCAAATGATAGAAGAGGAGGATGAGAGGCAGAGTAGGGAGGGTGAGAAATAGGTGATTCCTCCTCATTCTATATGTGCCAGGTTTTACAAGACTGCTCTTCAAGTGCCTACTCAAGACCAAAAAAGCCCACAAAATACAAGATTTATCGGATTTTCAGTCCTGCGCTTCCAAATTACGTATGGCCCTGGTTGCCTCCTCACGTCAGTGGGTGTTTGCTTTTAAAGGGTCACCACTTTTAGAAACGGACACCATGCTGCGTGGCAAACTAAGCACTCCTTTCCACTTACCTGAGAGTTGCCATGACAACAGAAGACGGGGTATCAGCTGAGGTGGCAAATGTATTATAATGATTCAAATAGCACTCCTTTGCAAATGGTAAATGTGAAGGGATCCGTGGGAAATACTGGACATGTATAGTGAGCGAAGGGACTAGCATATCGCAAAGTTTTATTTTTAAACTATAAGTGTTTGTGTGAATGCTCTGACACACAGTTGAGGTTTTTCAATGTGAGGATTTAAGAGGCCAAGTATGCTATGAAATATTTACTTCAAATAAGCAAAAGAAACATGAGATGTCCCGTTTGTAAAAGTGAAAAAAATGAGGACGATCTAAAAATAATCTCCCTGTCTGCCAAGATAGCCTTGTGTGGATTGGGATTAGACAGCAATAGTCTTTTTATTCTTGCCCAAAGGCCAGTTGTGGCACTCACACTGGACGTGTCTTCTTATTAAAAATGAAGAACCTTCTCTGAAGGTTATTGCAGTATGACCCATTTACTCTGGAGCCGCCCTGAGGTTGAAATAAAAAAGCAAAAGATACATGAAATACCAACGATCCCGTCGAATTCATAAACAACAAATGACATCAACGTGGAGTGAAGAGATAGGTATCGCATAGAAATCATTAAATGGGGTTTAAAATGAATGTTTTTGCCCCCATTGCCTTGTTGTATCATCTCTTTGAAAAATTGCATTCTCTTCTTGCAGGCTTATTCCAATTCATCCTCTGAAAATTGCCTTTGTTTCAGCAATACAGGGATATGTTTTTGTCTCATAATCCAATTTCAAGATAGATAGAGGAGCCCAAAAACTTGGCCGGACTAGAATGCATAAAAAAAGGTGGGCGCACTCCTTGCTCCCTCCTGTACCCAGACTCCACAGGGTAAAAAACTCATTGACAGTTCCAAAAGCCTTTGGGCTATATCTCAGTAAAACCATTTTACTCCTGTCTGAAACATTTTCCGTGTAATTTATATATATATATATATATATATATATATATATATATATATATATATATATATATATATATATATATATATATATATATATATATATATATATATATATATATACACACACACACGAAAAGTCATTCGAGGGAATAAACTATGACAAATCTTCGAAATGAGTAAAAATATCCAAGATGATGATAATTTACCCCCGAGTGGAGGACTGCTTTTTATTGTATTTATTTATTTAAGTCCATGCCATTTCATCCATTTCAAGTCTTCTGAATTTATGTTTCTTTAAATAAACAGGATAAAATATAGCTGAAAAATACAAAAGAATAATAACCTTAAAGAGACACTGTGTTATATTTTGTGCCTGCTAGTGGTAAAAAAAAACCTTCCTTCATTTAAAAAAAAAAAAAACATCCATCCATTATCTGCACCACTTATCCTCAGTAGGGTCGCGGGGGTGCAACGCAGCTCTCATTTACGTTTTACTTTAGTACAGTAGTAAATACGTGGTCATCTATGTAATCACCATCTTTGATGGTCACACCAATCAATCAATCAAACCTATTTAGTATAGAGCTTGCAACCCAAAGGGCTTAAAAAGCATTCAAGGATTTGAAAACACATGACGTTAACAACTCGGGACCTAACTGAAAATGAAGCAGCTGAAAATTGTCTGAGGTGTGGGGCGGCACGGTGTTGTGCTGCTTGTCAAAAGACAAAATTCAGTTTTGTTCTCAAAATTGAGCAATTTATTCAGGTGCGCTCTGTATTCTGGAATTTACGGAACATTCGTTTGAGAGTTCCAAAGTGACGGGGTGTTTTTGTGAAAACGAAATTTGGGCTGTTGAGTTAGCAATGTCGAGCTGACAGTGTCATGTGGCGATAACAGTCAGGATTCCTCTCATGAACGGTCGGTCAGTCTGTTGATGTAGGGCGGAGTGTGTAATTGTGGGCAGCTGGTGGGATGACTTCAGATCTGTGACCCGATGCACAAATGCCAGAAGCATGAAAGAATGCCATTTTTCCATGGTTTGAGAGGCAAAGTCTAAATTTTAAAGTTGTTTCATGTGGATGATTTTTTCTAATCTTTGACTACATTTTGAAGTCTTGCACTAGTTTAGGTATTAAATGTTAGGTGCATTTTATACAATACAGAAACCATTGGGTCAATTACCTTATTTTTCACACTATAAGACGCCTCCAAACACCTCAAATTGACCAAAATGTGAATGTGCGCCTTGGGTGCGGACAAAATTGGAAATGCCTATTATATTTGTGTAATTATTGATTAGTCGATACATTTTATCGCTTACCACAATTGCATAACAATGGTGGCAATGGGGATCAAATCACATTGGTAAGAGCACCAAAACCGACCTACCTGGCCGCCTGGGACATGACTGGTTGTTCACAATTGCAGAACAATAAATGCAATGGGAATCAAACACAGATCACTCAAGGAGAGCGCCGGATCTTATAGACGATACATGAAAAGGCATTAATTCATAGCTCATTATTACACTATTTTGCATTAAACAGATTTTACTGGTTTCCATGGTTATGAGTATCAGGAGAAACCTCCTGATCTGACTCATCATCTGGTTCTCGTTATTGTAAAGCTTCTTTATACTCTGACAGTAAGGCTTTACTATTTTGGGGGAAAAAACCTAATTGTGATTTATCAGACCTGCATTCCAATTTTGATGCAATTTTCGATTTCAAAGAAGTTAATTTTTGTGCTAGTTTGGTTTTTGGGCAGAACTTAGGGGCCGGTCACACAGACATTTGCGGCTGAATCAGGGCCAGAAATTTCTGCCTGTGAGGCAGACGCTATTGGACGCTTTGAGATCGCCATACAGACGAGATACAGCAGTGCTTAACACGCAGTCGGAAATTCGCGCGCGGGTGGCAGCGCGAATAAGTTTTGCGCTGTTCAATTCTTCAGAGCGCGGGTACACAGCCTTTCACGAGCGTATCGAGGCTGAACCACGGCCAGAAATTTCTGGCCGTGAAGCAGACACTGTTGGGCGCTGTTGGACGTTTAGAGACCGCCATATAGACGAGATACAGCGAGTGCTTTACTCGCGGTCGGAAATTCACACGCGGCTGGCCGCGCGAAAAAGTTTTGAGCTGCTCAAAAGTTTGAGCACGTGTGAAACCGCGTGCCGCACACGTGGTCAACACGAGGTAATGACGCGGAAATTACGCGGAACGACGTGCTCTGGCCGAGGCCAGGGCGTGCTTACACATGGGTAGGACGGGAAATTTCAGCGGGTAATCGTGGGTGGAGTATGGTAATAGCATGTTCTGCGCCTGTATCGCGGTGTTATTACGTGAAATTAGCGTGTTACGCGTGTGACAGTCAAATGCCTTTATCCGTGTATATACAGCGCGATTTGCCGAGCACACGTCAGTTGTGCTCGAGACGTCAAGGGGGTGAACATGGATCCCCGTCAGCGTAGTGACCTCGTCTTAATCCATTTTTATTTCTTGACATTTCTTTTCAAGATAATAAAATAAAAATGATGCCATAGCTTGAAATCTTGATCTTCACGGGACTGTGTCTTGAGCGGTTATGATTTCTACAGCCCGGTGTTATCCGAGAAATGCATCCCTGCCGAGATTTGCATCCCCTCGCTACTACAACCACTTTTACCTCGTTTTATCTCACTTTTAGGGAATGTAATGGCGAACATATAACCAAAACCACTTCGTCTTGCATTTGTTGGGAATGTAATACAACTTAAACCATTCCGTCTTTGTTTTTGTTGTGAACGTAATCGAACGGTAAATCCTCCCCCCCTCGCGTGAACGCGCATTCTGCTGCGCTTCAAACAAAAGCGATCGTATTCTATATAAAACGCTTATTAAAACAATAAAGCGAGCTAATTATAACAATTGGGAGATCCTAGTCTATATAACGCGTTTATTCAAACAATAAAGTGCGATCGTATTCTACAAAATGCGTTTGTTAACGCGGATGAAAAAGTCAAAAGCGATCGCAGCAGAATGCGCGTTCACGCGAGGGGGGTGGCGGGGTGCGGGTGTTGCGTAGGAGTCAGATTTGGGCACAACACCGGCTCGGGAGCTTTTATACCCGTGGTCCACACGAGAAAATAACGCGATGAAGAAGCGGAACAGTCGCCGGCGTCTGTTTTGCGGGCATACCACCGATGAACAGCCGGTTGGCCAATTTTGCGCATTTTCCACCGCGGGCAACCACGGGCAAAAAAAAAAATGCAAAATTTTAGCCGTGATTCAGCCGCAAACGGCTGTGTGACCGGCCCCTTAAACATAGTGACATGTAAACCTACCTTGAGATGACGTTATTACCAACTGAGAGTGTACAACTGTAACAAAAGACCAACTATAGGCCTACAAATGTCAAGTCAAGTCATGTTTATTTGTATAGCCCTTAATCACAAAGAGTCTCAAAGGGCTGCACAGATCAAAGACTATTGCAAACTACAAACTATTATGACACCATCCTCTCATCTAAAACCTACATGAGGGCAAATAATACACAAATAAAAACTAAATTACAGTAAAATAAATTATTTTATGTCAATATACAAAAGTACAACAAAATTGGAGGGCACCTCCTTTCAGTGTAAAAAAGCAATCTAGAGAGCGGCTGCATGAAATGTGAGACGGAAGCAGTTGAACAGAGTTTATTACCAGTTTGGTGCCAGTCAGCAGGGGCAGGGAGTGGACTGGCCGGGATCAGGAAACTGATACAGTAGGAACCAGATCTCGGGAAAGGAAGACCATCAAGTAGGAATAAAACTCACAGAAAGAAAGTCTGGGTAAGCGCTGAGGTCCAAGGCAGGGACTTAGAATACCGTCACTGTAGTTTTAATTCCATGCTCCTTGTAGTCCAGGGTGCCCTATATGTAACGGGTGTAATAATAACTTTTATTTTATTGAAATTCCTGCTAAAATATGTGTATAGTTTTTGGTAAATGTCCTGCAATGCTGAGTCCAACAGTGCCATCTGCTGGTATGGGGTGGGGTTTGGTTTTGGCTTCTAACATGTGACCAGGAGGCGGGGTTTTGTCAGTTTAACCAGAGTACTACAAAGAGATCAAAGAGATCAAACCCAGCAGAAAAAGCTAATGTTGTGACTCATCCATTTGCAGAAACTGTAATAATAAAAACCTCATCATCCAGTCCAGCGTGAATGTGGATCTTTGGTGGGACACGTACAACGCGGTTACATTGGTGCCGTGACCCGTGACTTCTATCAAGCTCTCCGAACCGAGGACTGTCCTACCTGCCACATCATTTCATAAAGCCATCAGCTCACAGTATTTAAAACTGCTATACAGTGACGTGTTACGCAGGCGATTTTGACTTATTTACATCTTTGAAACATGTTTACTCAGAGCACAAGTGACGTTTCTGAGGGTGTAGCTGATCAGATGACAAATATTATTCAGGAGATAGGACATAAATTGGCTGATAGCATATTCACAAATATACAGTCACGTAATATAGTAGCACCTAACGCTGCTGCCACACAAGATGAAGCAAACAGATTGAGTCAGGTGGTAACGCAGAGAAAGGTTAAGGAACCGCCGTCATTTATTGGGGATGGCTCAGACTCAATAACAATACATGAGTGGGAAGATCTAATGAGGACATTTATAAAAAGGAGTGATGTGAGACTTGAAGAGCAAGCAGAGGAAATCCTTATACATTTGAGAGGAAAAGCTAAAGATGTAGTTAGGTTTAGCATTAGAAACAGTAATATAGACGTCTATACCCGCCCTGACATGATTTATAGTCTTCTCAGGAAATACTTTAGCTGTACCAAGTACTCTGCTGTCCCTTTAGCTGACTTTTATTCAACTTTGCCCAAAGACCAGGAAGACCCCTATGACTACTGGCTGAGACTAAACAGAGCAGCTGACCTTGCCTCTGAGTGCTTGAGTGAGCAGGGCAAAACATTTGACAACCCTGAAATAGAGGTTACTCGCATGTTTATTCGGAACTGCCCATGCAAGGAACTGGCACTCACTTACAGATCAAAAACCATCGAAAAGTGGTCAGCATGTGAGGTACTAGAGGTGCTGAATGAATACCACGCTGAGAAGAGCTACAAAGCAGATTCCCTACAACAACCTGCGAATAGAGCGGAAATTGCCGTACACAAAGCTGAGGTGAACCATGGTCCAACCCTCGTGCACGAGCCACCTCAGACTTCGAGCCCACAGTATGTCTCTCTAACGGACGTTATTAGTATGTTGGAGAAAGTTCTGATACGTGTTACTTCGAACCAGTTTCAAGAGAGAGGGGGAGCTCCAACCAGGCGACCTGGAGTCAGAATAAATGGTTTCACTGCCAAGCCATGTATCATTTGCAAAGAAGTCGAACACAGTGCTCTCTCTCATTGCCGAGACAAAAACCTTTGCTTTCACTGCCATGCCCCAGGGCATTCTCGACGTGATTGTCCAGTGACGAAAGTTGTCCCGCTGCCTCAGGGAAACTAACTGATCTGCGCTTAGGGGAGAACAGTGCAGATCAACTGAGTATACCTCCCACCACTAATGTGAAGCCTGACATGCAAGACAATAAATCAATTTATGAGTTGTATAGCAACAAGATACCTCCATCGAAGAAGCTGATCTTTCAGGGGTTTCAGAGAATAGCGGAGACTGACGAACTGTTTTACACACCTGTACTTGTGCAAGAAGGCCCCACTTTCAGAGCGCTGTTGGACAGCGGGTCGATGGCTTGTACAGTAAGTGAGGACACGGCTAAGTCCCTCCTGCAGCAATTCCCTGATATGATGAGTTACACGGCCGATGATTATGTCATTGTAGGCTGCGGTGGACACCAAGTTTCTCCCAGAGATATGTACGACATTCACGTCACAGTTTACGGGTGCCAAATGATAATACCAGTAATGGTTGTGCCAGGCCAGACCGAACAGATGATCCTTGGCAGCAATGCCATCAAATATATTTTGACTCAATTGAAAAGTACTGATGGCTACTGGAGATTAGTTTCCACTCCTGACAACGGTCTGTCCGATAACCACAGTCAATTCCTGTCAATGCTTTCTAACACAGAGAGATGGAGAGGTGACTGCATTCCAGACAAAGTAGGGACAGTAAAAATCAAGAGTTGCGTGACGCTGAATCCACGGACCGAGTACGTTATTTGGGGCAAGTTATCTGAGTTGGCCGGGACGTCTGTGGGCAGCACAGTGGTCGTTGAGCCAACCCAATCAAAGGCTGCGCCCAGACAAGTCCTTGTCGGACGAGTTGTTACTCCACTCTGGGGAGATGGATGGGTGCCTGTTAAAGTCTTTAATCCCACGGACAGAGTTGTGGTGCTGAGAAGAAACAGGAAAATTGCAGATGTGTCTCCTTGTATCGCAGCGGAAGACCTGCCCAATGCAGAGGAGGTCAAGTGCAACGTGCAGAGTGTACAGAGCAAAGAGGTCCGACCCAGGTCAGAAGAGGACATGATGCGTGCATTGGAAGCTCTGGGACTGCAAGACATTGACCTGAAGTCATGTGAGGTTTCGCTGCAGTGTAAAGACAAGCTCCTTCATATCATCGAACAATTCGAGTCAATCTTTTCTCGCCATAAGATGGACTGTGGAGAGGCCAAAGAGTTTGTACATCGTATCCACCTTGTTGATGATAAGCCGTTCCGTCTACCCTACAGACGTATACCACCAAGTCAGTATGAAAAACTGAGGACGACTCTGAACGAGATGGAAGAGAAAGGAATTATTCAGAAGTCGACTAGCGACTATGCATCTGCGCTTGTTCTCATATGGAAGCGGAATGGAGAACTAAGGGTATGTACTGATTTCAGAAGGCTTAATGCAAGAACCATAAAGGATGCCTACCCACTACCGCATCAAGCTGATGCTTTGGCCGCACTTGGGGGAAATGCCTTTTTCTCCACAATGGATCTGACGTCAGGCTACTACAATGTCCCCTTGCACCCTGACGACAAAAAGTACACGGCATTCTCCTCACCATTCGGCCTTCACGAGTACAACCGGCTCCCTCAGGGACTTTGCAACAGCCCAGCAACATTTATGAGGATGATGATGTCAATATTTGGTGATCAGAATTTCATGAGCCTATTATGTTACCTCGACGATCTGATGGTGTTTGCCCCCACAGAGGAAGTTGCACTCCAACGCCTGCAGATGGTGTTTACTCGCCTTAAGGAACACAACCTCAAGCTCGCACCCAAAAAGTGTTTTTTCCTCAGACGGACTGTGAAATTTCTTGGGCATGTCATCAGTGAGGATGGAATTCGGACTGACCCCGAGAAAGTGAGAGCGATAAATGACGTACAAGTCACTGATCTAATGGAGTCGGATGGCAAGACGCCATGCCCTAGTAAAATCAGATCTTTTCTAGGCATGGTGATGTATTTCCAAAGCTTCATTGAAGCATGTTCTGCGAAGGCAAAACCTCTGTTCAGGCTCACATCTGAATCTGGTGACAAGCATAAGCGCAAGAGAGCCCGCAAGAAAGGTCAAGTGAAGCTGACGCCTGCAGATTGGTCCGATGCATGCCAGAACGCCTTTGAAACACTGAAGCACGACCTTGTGACAGGTGTCACTCTGGCCCACCCAGATTTTGATGCGCCGTTTATTCTGGCTGTCGACGCATCCTTTGATGGGATTGGAGCAGTCCTGTCACAGCTGCCACCTGGTGGAAAAGTAGCCAGACCAGTCGCCTTTGCAAGTAAGACGCTCTCTCGCTCCCAGCTCAACTACCCTGCACACAGGCTCGAATTTCTTGCCTTGAAATGGGCGGTATGTGATAAATTCAGCCATTGGTTGAAAGGAAGACACTTTACCACGTGGACCGACAATAACCCACTTACATACATTTTGACCAAACCAAGACTTGATGCGTGTGAACAGCGGTGGGTAGCGAAGCTAGCTGCATACAATTTTGACCTGAAGTACATTCCTGGACCAAAGAACATCGTAGCCGACGCTCTGAGCCGTGAGCCATTTGTACGGTCATGTGTGGGTCATCGCCTTGTTACCGAGCCCTATACTTCGCTCTTGGACCAAGTCAACAGGGTGAACAACAGTACTGTGCAAGAGGTGTTCAGAGTATCCAACAATTGTCACGCTGTTGTAGACGAGAGTGCTGGGACATCAGACGACTTAGTAAAAAGGGCTAATCCATCAGGCTCCAATGGTTCTGTGACATCAGAAGAGGTTGCTGCTGTCTTCAGTGCTCAGTCCACTGGTGGCGTGGGTCAAGTGATGGGAACAGACGCCAACTTCAATCTTCTGCAGAAGGGAGATCAGTCAACGGCACTCCCACAGAGTCAGCTTGTTGGTTTACAAGAACAGGACAACACAATAAGCAGGACCATGTACTTTGTGCATAGACACAAGAGACCTACCAGGCGTGAGAGAGCTGTCGAGTCGCCTAGTGTGATGAAACTACTGAAGCATTGGAGCAGACTCACCATACAGAATGGCATGCTCTACAAAATAAGGAAAGATCCTCACATGGCCAAGAAAATCTTCCAGTTTGTGGTGCCTGATTCATTGAAACAGAAAGTCCTTCAAGGTTTACATGACTCAGCAGGTCACCAAGGCCAGAACCGTACTTTGTCTCTGGTGCGGCAACGATTCTTCTGGAATGGCATGGAACGTGATGTTGTGAATTATGTCAAATCCTGTCAGCGCTGTGTAGTAGGGAAAACACCGGAACCACACAACCGTGCACCAATCAAGAACATAGTCACCTCTGAGCCTATGGAGTTGGTCTGTATAGACTTTTGGACTGCTGAGCAAGAGAACAAGTCTGTAGATGTCCTGGTCGTAACTGATCATTTCTCCAAGATGGCGCACGCCTTCCCTTGCAGAAATCAAACCGCCAAACAAGTTGCTCGCCGTCTGTGGCAGGATTTCTTCCTTGTCTATGGTTTCCCACGGCGTATCCACTCTGATCAGGGAGCTAATTTTGAGAGCAAACTGATCAAAGAGCTTCTAGAGATGGCAGGGGTGCAGAAATCCCATACCACTCCGTACCACCCCAGGGGAAATGGCATCGCAGAACGATTCAACCGAACATTGGGAGATATGATCAGAACCCTTCCCCCTCAGCCCAAAGCAAAGTGGCCACAAATGCTGCAGCAGCTCACATTCTGCTATAACTGCACAGAGCATGAGACAACAGGGTTTGCACCGTTTTACCTAGTGTTTGGTAGGATCCCTCGTCTCCCTGTCGATGTCATGTTTCAACATGCTAATACCAATGATGCTGTTGTCAGCTACTCTGACTTTGTACGCCATCTGAAGAAAGATCTACATGAAGCTGCTCAGATTGTACAGAGGAATACTCTCAGAGAACAGACTCGTCATGCCAAGCTGTACAACCGTAGGGCCAAAGGATCACCTCTCGTCGTGGGATACCGGGTGTTGATCGCCAACAGAGGTGTCCCGGGGAAACGCAAAGTTGCAGACAAGTGGGAGTCAACCCCGTATGAAGTCATATCAGTCAAGCCTGATCTCAATGTCTACAGAGTCAAGGATTGTCTGACGGGCAAAGAGAAGGTAGTTCACAGGAATTTGCTGCTCTCTGTTAGCTTCTTGCCCTGTGAGGATGATCTGGCCAGCGAATCTGAACACTCAGAGTCTGACGCTGCTATGCATGGAAGTGATGTATGCCCTGATTTACCTGACGCGGTTGAAGACAGTGATGTCCGTACAGTAAACTGGGTGATACAGGCAGGTGAAGAGCAAGTTCATCCAGAAGTGAAGGATAACTCACTAGACAGCAGATCTGATGCCCAGTCCGACTCTCTCACAGATGATACATCCAGTCGAGGAAGTCAGCACATCCCCGAACAAGATGTTGACCATACTTCAAGTGACAGTACGGAAAGCCCATCACAGTGCTCTGAAAACATGATCCCTTTGGGTATGGGTCTCCCAGACGAGACCCCATTGAACACTGACCATCTGGACGCAGACTCCCCTGATACTGACTGTTTAGACTTGACTGCCCCAGACCTTCAAGCTCAGGTTATTTGTGCTCAACCTAACCGTTATGGTCTTAGGGTCCGCCAGTCCATCAGGCCTCCTACTCGTCTTATTTGTCAGATGAATGACCATGTGGTAGGTGACAATCATCTGTCCGCAATATCTGCAAGTTCCTAGTTTAAGTTCAGTAGAGATGCACTTTCAGTTTGAGTAACAAAGCTTGAGTAAGAAACAAGAATTGTGCCTATGTGAGCACTTACAACTACAGGAACAATGTTTGATATTTCAGAGATGTAACAGGCATCTTTGAGTCTGTGCTTAGTTAGGAGTTTGCTCGCCTCCTTTCTTTTCACACTCCTTTTTGGGAGAGTTTTAGAACTGACATGCACTTCAGTTTGTTCCTTGTAATACTGTACCAGTTTTCGTGTCCTCTTTTTCATCAGTATTTGCCTTTTTGGCATGTGATTTTTTTTCTTTTTAGTGTAGCACTCCCATATTTAGCAGAATTTCAGGGGGGTGTATGTAACGGGTGTAATAATAACTTTTATTTTATTGAAATTCCTGCTAAAATATGTGTATAGTTTTTGGTAAATGTCCTGCAATGCTGAGTCTAACAGTGCCATCTGCTGGTATGGGGTGGGGTTTGGTTTTGGCTTCTAACATGTGACCAGGAGGCGGGGTTTTGTCAGTTTAACCAGAGTACTACAAAGAGATCAAAGAGATCAAACCCAGCAGAAAAAGCTAATGTTGTGACTCATCCATTTGCAGAAACTGTAATAATAAAAACCTCATCATCCAGTCCAGCGTGAATGTGGATCTTTGGTGGGACACGTACAACGCGGTTACATATATATAAAAAAAATATCGCAAAAGGTTATTTGGGATTGCGCCTTATAAGCCGGCGCGCCTTTTGGTGCAGAAAATATGGTGATTTGCTCGTAACATATAATTTACAGTTTAAATGAGGAGATCTATTATGCCAGCAGATAGTTTGACATGTTTGGTAACCTAAACACATCTGCTTTGATAAGGGTGTGTTGGTGTTAAGTCAAAAACGTTTTTTTTTTCTTCAAAATGATTCATAAGAAACTTATGTTATTTCATTTTGAGTTCATTTTGCAACATTCATACTATATTTCCAAATTTGTATGGAGATTTCCCACGTTAGACACACGCACACATATTTTAATCTCACCTCATTTGCATCCCTTTGGTCACTCAAAGCTTTGATGGTAAAACATTTGCACTACAAAAAACATTGGCAGCAAGTGCATAGTCGTTTCTGAAATGTTTTATTCTCCTTTTCTCCAATTATAAGGCTATCACACAACTCTCAAGAGCGGTCTGTGTTTTTTTTCCTCTTTTCCACATTTGAAGATTATAATTGCTCCTTGAGTGGAAAATGACCAGCTATCATTATCCCTGGAAATGTGCCAAGGGTTCCTTATGTTAACATTGAGAGTCAAGGTTAAGTTCAAATTTAATCAGTCTTCCCAATTAAGTCGTTAAAACGGTCTTTTCTTTTGTATTATTTTTTACTCCTTCTCATAATCCATTTATCTTACGAAATTACTTATTGTGGAGGATGATAGGGGATGCAATTAGGTGCATGCATTTTACTCATCTGCCATTTTAATTGACATTGACCTTTATTTATTACATTGTAATTACTTTACAATGTATATACACCATATTGGTTTTGTAAACAGAGATGACCTGTAGTGGTTGGCTTGTAAAGTGGTAGAGGCACTTCTGTGAGCAAATCATGTATGTATGTATGTATGTATGTTCTGCATTTATATAGCGCTTTTCAAGTCAATGAAGACCTCCCAGAGCGCATTACAATGTGCTTCACACTTTCCTTTTTCCACACACTAACTAACCAATAGCAGCGTCATCGAAACCTGCGACCTCTTGATCCCAAGACGAGAGCTTTACCTCCTGAGCTACTCCCGCCCCAAATCATATATTTTTAAGCAACACAATTAATTACTCATTCGCATAGACTCTTAAAACAATCACCGTAAAATTCGGACTAAAAGGTGCATCTGATTATAAGGCGCACCCAGTACATTTTTAAAGGAAAAAACATTTTACATAATCCGCACCTGAATGTAAGCCGCATGTGTCCACATTGAAACATGAGATTTTTACAAATAAGGAGAGTATACAGAAGAGTTTTAAAAATATACTCGACCTTTACCCTGAACTGACTTTTGACTGAAATACGTCATGCCACATATCATTAGAAAGCGCCAACTCCTCAGATTTAAGATACATGTAATGCAGAAATGCAGAAATATATATATATATATATATATATATATATATATATATATATATATATATATATATATATATATATATATATATATATAGACTGGGAGGTCGGTGGTTCGCGCCCCGGCCGAGTCATTCCTAAGACTTAAAAAGTGGTCGGCGGCGCCCTCTGTTGGCTGCGGCTGCATCGGCTCGCTACAACGGGTCAGGTGCAATCGACATTTCGTTCTGTGTACATTGTTACACAGAATGACAATACAAGGAAATTATTATTATTATTATTATTATTATTATTATTAGTATTATATATGTTATAGAGGGTTCGGCGTTTTTCATCGGTACGTATCAAGCCTCTGGGAATGATTTCAGTATGACAAATCTCCATTAGATGGCAGCAGTGGCTTTGGTCAGATATTTGTCCAAGCATCGAGGAAGCTCAACTTCTTAGTGTTTCTTCCTTTTTCCGACAAATGGGTGCGTGTAAGCGTCCCAATATGGTAAGTAGGTGTTGTGAAACAGTGTGTGAGAGTCGTGAGATATGAACAAATAGTAAAAGGCAGTTAACTCCTCAACAAAGATTATTCCTTTAAGAAAGATGACCCACTCATCTGGTCAAAGAGGATTATCGTTTTGTGGACGTCCGCAAAAAAGCTGTCGTCTAAGGGAACGCTATCGCCACGGTGACAGATACTGAGTGATCATCAGAAACATCAGGCCCAGAAAAGTTTTTGCATAGTTCATCAGTTCAATGTTCATGGAAAAAATGTTTTTCAAGAAAAGTGCCTTTGTGTTTATGGAAAGCATTTTTATATTTTGGTGGTATCACAAATGAAAAAAGAAAGCACAGAAAATAAAGTTCTGCTTGGAATGCATCCTTTAACATTTTTAAAGGTCTTCTTTCTTGTTGTTCAACTGTCATTAACTAAACAAAGATGACCCTAGATACATACTTTTTTATGATAAAGAATGAGGGTCCAAGGTTTTCGTTTGATATGTCCTATTCCTATATAAAGCACTTAAGCGCAATTTTCTTGAAGCCTTCAAAAATGAGTCAAAATGGCAAAAATTGGCTGTCTGGCTCTTCCCATTTGAGAGAAACGCCTAGCATTGAATGAGTTAAAAAAATCTTCTACTCAATGCCCGACTGTTGCTGCATGTTGGCTAAGAATATACAAAATACAAACCATTGATTTCAACCATCTTTTTATTCATCATGAATGCCAATGCTTAGCAGAAGAATCAAAAAGTAAGGCTTTTGTGCATTTTCCAGCTGAAAAGCATTAGTTGTTAGCTGACAAAGCGCATATCCGTCAACAGTTGGCAAGCTTTAATGTGGAAATTAGTGATTCCTTCAAGCGTCTTGGCAAATAATGTGACAGTGTTGTTCCGTGACACACTCAATCTGTCAACAACGCCACTTGTAGCACCAACAAGGGATTCATAATAACAATTCTTCAGAAGGGAGACACTGATGATGCTCTTTCAAAAATAATTTATTTTTTCTTTCATATTGTAATATATTGCAATCCCTTGTTTTTCACCAGGGTTGTGTTCCAAAAACAGCGGTAGAACCATTATATATTAGTAGATTGTACATATGACTGTAACAAAATAACAACTATAAAGCTACAAATAATAACACAGAACACAGATGAATGAATGGTCTTTATTGTCATTATACAATAGTACAACAAAATTGTGTAAGAAAGCAATGCAGAGAGCGGACGTCAAGCTTCACGCTAGCATCCGGGATCCTAGACATGAGTCAGGTCTTGGTGATGAGATAAAATAAAAGAGTCATGATTGGAGTGGTTTCCCACAAGTTTTAGCGCATGGTCATCGGTTTCATGGGGAAAGGATCAAGCGTTGGTGAGATACAGCCTAGCCATAGCAATAGACCAGACCTGCAGCACTACTATTACTTTTTCTCCCTACGCTGACACAGTCTCTTCCTGGACCTGATAACAATCTATGGTGGTGTTCAGCATTTCTTTGCTCTCTTCTGACGATCCTCAGAGTCCAATTTAATTGATGGAATTATTTTCAATGTGACTAGCTGCTAAAATACGAAATGTTGCTGCGCTTTAGTGTGACCTATATTGTATCTAGGCAGGGGTCAGGTAAAGTATTATTACGCAGTCCCCTAGAATTTCATGGGTCTTTTTGGGGGTTGTTGTCATCGTAAATGTCTTGTTGGGAGAGAGAAAACCTTTTTAGCCCTTGGTTTGTTGGGCTGAATTTGGGTTACAAATTTTGTATTATTACTTTGTTTCAGATACAGTACTTGTGTTTTTTTTCAGTAAATTATTATCAGGTACTATTTAATACAATGGAGGATTTAATTTAATGTTTTACTGTAAATTCACAAACTAACAATAATCACTCTGTTTTTCTGAGAAGTGGTAGCCAAGAAATCCCTACAAACTGTTGTTTCCTTCAAACACTCTACAAGAATAAAAATACACTCTCATAGAATGTACCCAGCCAAAATGAGTTTAGTTTTTAAACCACTATAAATTCCAAATTATTTTCTAAAGACGTTTTAAATTTGTTAATAAAAAATCATATCCTAGCCTGCTCAGGGAGGTGTTGCAGTAACTCATAACACTTCTTCTAAAACCATTCTCAAAACCTTGCTTTATTTAATCGGTATTGGTCCACTTCCAAGATTGGTTAAATATGTGTTAATTAAAAACAAATACTCATATTATCATTAAAGAAGTATAACACTTATGATGGCACAAATATGCGGCTGGCAAACAAAGAGCTGTTTTTAAGGCAAGGTTTTCTTCTTTGAAAATCATCAAAGTGCACTTAGCTGTTAATAATTGATGCACAAAAGTATTTTTCATGATCTGCACATGCTCACCAAATGGTTTATAAATGCCTAAAGTAGCAACTTGAGAATATTAATAATAACCCTGACCCTGAACGCAGATTTGAGAAGGAAATTAAATGTTTTTGAGATGAAGTGTTTGAGGAGTATGTTAGGAGTGACAAGATTGGATAGATTAAGAAATGAAATTGTGAGAGACAGAACTGGAGTGATAGTGGAACTGAGCAAGCGTGTGGATCAGCGAGTACTCGGTTGGTTTGGACTCATGGACAGGATGAATGAGGAGCGAATGTTGAAGAGGATCTACTGAGCAGAAGTAAATGGAAGGAGACCAAGAAGAAGGCCGCGATTGACGTGGATGGATTGTGTTTTGAGTGCACTGCAGGAAAGAGGTCGAAATCTAGTGGAAGCTAGAGCTCTTGTTGGTGATAGGAATGAGTGGAGAAGTGTTGTAAAAGAATAGTGTGATGTTTAGACACGTTCTAAGGGATGGGCAGGGAACCCGTATGATGTGGCAGGAGTAAACCAGTGAAAGCTGTCGGGCCCTGCTGTTGAACTGAAGAGTGCGTTGTGTGGCCCTGACCCGAGTGACATGGCCGCTTTCTTGTGTCCCGTTTCATCTGGAGGGACGAAAGCTTGACTAACTCGGGTGCCGAGGTGCTTAACTTGCTTGGGTGTTTCGGCATTTGGGTTGGCCATAGTCCCAAAAAAATTTTGTGTGTTTTTTTTCTACTTTTTCCCTTTTTTTATGTTCTTTGTTTTTGTATGTGTTTGTCTTGCTGTCGGTCACCCTTCTCAAGGGATATAACCAGGGTAGATATATTGATAGATCAATATTATAATGATAATGATGAGAATAATGAATCAAAAAGGCTCGTATTTATTTCATAGTTTTTCTCTACAAACCCACGTATAATGACATCCACAACTGTTAATTCAATTTAACGGAGATCTTGAATTTTTTTTAATTTGTTTTTGGTTATTTTACTCAACCATTAAGAGGAGATTGATATCTTTAAATGCAGTGGTTTTACAGGCTGAGGCTATTTGAAGCTGAGGCCACTTCAACTATTGCATTCAACCACCAAGGATAGCGGACATGCACTCAACAACTTTTCATTGACTGTTTCATCTTACTTTCATTGACGTATTGGCAAAGCCTCTACACAAGAAGAACGATATAAGTTTTTCAAAGCCACTACATGTTAAGATGAAGGTAACTTTCTTTTTGGTTGTATTCACACTACAGGGAAATCGGATTTTTTTTTGCACAGACAGGACGTTTACTTGATCTGTTAAAATCTGTCGGAATAGTACAAATCCGATTATTTCACACCAGACCCAGGCCACATTCATATGTGCTCCTTAATCCGATAGATGTCTAATCTTCTGAAATGTGACTTCTGTGAAAAGTCAAGACGCATCCATGCGAGCTGCACCTCATCGAGATGTGAGAGGAAGCGAAGAATTTAACAACCATGGCTGACGAAAACACTGAAAGCATTCAATGGAGGAAAAGTGAGGTTTTGAATTTAATTGATATTTGGGGGGGACATCTCTGTAAAGTGCTTTGAATTATATCTATTTAATTCAGAATCTAATTCGGTGGTTACCTAATCAAACAGCAGGTAAGGGGCCGGTCACACAGACATTTGCGGCTGAATCACGGCCAGAAATTTCTGCCTTTGAGGCGGACGCTATTGGACGCATTGAGTTCGCCATTCAGACGAGATACAGCGGTGCTTAACACAAGATCAGAAATTCGCGCGCGGGTGGCAGCGCGAAATAGTTTTGCGCTGCTTAATTCTTCAGAGCGCGGGTACACAGCCTTTCACGAGCGTGTCGAGGCTGAACCACGGCCAGAAATTTCTGGCCATGCAGCAGATGCTGTTAGGCGCTGTTGGACGTTTTGAGACCGCCATATAGACGAGATAGAGCAGTGCTTTACTCGCGGTCGAAAATTCTCATGTGGTTGGCCGCGCTCAAAACTTTTGAGCTGCTCAAAAGTTTGAGCACGTGTTAAACCGCGTGCCGCACACGTGGTCAACACGAGGTTATGACGCGGAAATGACGCGGAACGACGTGCTCTGGCCGCGGCCAGGGCGTGGTTACACATGGGTAGGACGGGAAATTTTAGCGGGTAATCGTGGGTGGAGCATGGTAATAGCATGTTCTGCGCCTGTATCGCGGTGTTATTACGTGAAATTAGCGTGTTACGCGTGTGACGGTCAAACGCCTTTCTCCGCGTATAAACAGCGCGAATGCCGAGCACACGTCAGTTGTGCTCGAGACGTCAAGGGGGTGAACATGGATCCCCGTCAGCGTAGTGACCTCGTCTTAATCCATTTTTATTTCTTGACATTTCTTTTCAAGATAATAAAATAAAAATGATGCCATAGCTTGAAATCTTGATCTTCACGGGACTGTGTCTTGTGCTGTTATCATTTCTACAGCCCGGTGCCGAGATTTGCATCCCCTCGCTACTACAACCACTTTTACCTCGTTTTATCTCACTTTTAGGGAATGTAATGGCGAACATATAACCAAAACCACTTCGTCTTGCATTTGTTGGAAATGTAATACAACTTAAACCATTCCGTCTTTGTTTTTGTTGGGAACGTAATCGAACGGTAAATCCTCCCCCCCTCGCGTGAACGCGCATTCTGCTGCGCTTCCAACGAAAGCGATCGTATTCTATATAAAACGCTTATTAAAACTATAAAGCGAGCTAATTATAACAATTGGGAGATCCTAGTCTATATAACGCGTTTATTTAAACAATAAAGTGCGATCGTATTCTACAAAATGCGTTTGTTAACGCGGATGAAAAAGTCACCAACGTCAATGCACGCTTACAACAAAAGCGATCGCAGCAGAATGCGCGTTCACGCGGGGGGGGGGGGTGTTACTTAGGACTCGGATTCGGGCACAACACCGGCTCGGGAGCTTTTATACCCTTGGTCCACACGAGAAAATGACGCAGAAATGACGCGATGAGGAAGCGGAACAGTCGCCGGTGTCTGTTTTGCGGGCATACCACCGATGAACAGCGGGTTGGCCAATTTTGCGCATTTCCATCGCGGGCAACCACGGGCAAAAAAAACCCGCAAAATTTTAGCCGTGATTCAGCCGCAAACGGCTGTGTGACCGGCCCCTAAGGCTCACGCTTTTCCACCTGAATTAGTTTGACATAGCCTCATATTGTCTCTAGCATTTATCACAAAGAAAGCGATACTCTAAAAATATATATTTTTTTTAGCTTTAAATTATTGGTGATCAGGGGCGTGATCAAGAGAGCGATTTTGGAATGTGCGTTTAATAGGTGGGAGGCGAGGGTACGATTTCAAAATCATTGGTCGACACGAGGCCAAACCATCCAGAGGGACCATCTTAGTCCCCGCCCTGTAAGTGCAGACAGTTGGCGACATTTCTTTAACAACTCTGCACAGCTTTCGCTAGCACAATAACTTTCAAATTGGTGGCTATGCTACGCTGATAACCTCCATGAGTACTTGCGCAAAAGATGAGTGTATTACGTGCTACGTCATGTGAACTCTTCTGCGCATGCGGGAACCTTAATGCGTTCATACAGGAGATTGCATTCAAGTCGCATTTAGTTGGAAATGTGAACAATCTCACAAAAAACATCTTATTTCACCCACAAAAATCGTAATTGAGAATTAAACTTTGCAGTGTGAACCAAGCCGATGACGATTGTCCGGCATTCCGACAATAATTATGTGCTCTCTCTGCCCACACGCTTTATCCTCTTCCTTTCAATCATTTTTCACCTGGTTTAAAGATTGCCTTGAATTGTCTAACTGGCACCTTCAAAAATTTTGAAAGGACTTTTCTCAGGTTTTATCACCTGTTTTTCTTTGTCCGAACGGTAATTTGCTCTTGGCCTGGGCTTATTTGACAGGTAAAAGGTAACTGAAAATGATTTTTACCTTATGAGTCAGATTGTGGTTGAGGTGATATTTTGCCCTGTGGCTTTTCTGTCTCAATTCATTATTCCATCTCAAGGTTGCTAATCGCAAAGCACGAGACATTGTATCGCTGATGAAGCACATTCACGTTTTCTCCACATTCACTTAATTCACTATTTATATTTTCTCGTTGTTAAACTGCACTCATTGATGATCCTTCCACAATATTTCAGCTGTATTGGATTTTGTCCCATGAAATACTTCAAGACGAGGTTGTTGTGTTCCTTCATCAGATGTTGAATGTTGATTGGAGGTTCTCCACAACCAAGAATCCAAAACCAGTTTGATTGCTTTTTAACTTATTTCAAAATTTTGACTGAGGATGCTACTAACAAGCATTTCATTTTTTGATGAATCTGGCCATAATTCTATCAATAATTTGAAAGAAAGAAATTAATTAATTTTAATTAATTTTTTAAACCATTTATTCAAAACGATTATTTTTTAAATTTAACATTGCATAAAATGTAAATAAGGTTACTAGTTTGCTTAAAACCATGTCATAAAAATAAAAAGAATGCTTATTCTTCAAACCGAATGCAAATATCTGTCTGCGACATGTTAACTCAAAATTTCCCCCCATGTCTTTCATAAAATTTAAAAAAATGAATGTAAAAACCACATTAGGGTGGGCCAATATTATAGATTTGGAGAGGAATAAATGAACCAATTTATGACTAAAGACGTTTTGTCGCAAAGTCGGTGGTATGTTTTACCTTAATAATTGGTCACAGAGAACATTAAAAGTTGGTGGATATTTACTACTTACTTTATTAAAGTTTCCAATAATTTTGTATTCACATATTTATTTGAGAAAAGATTGTTGATTAAATTATTAGTTTTTCCTGGTCCTTTTATAACCATCAGTGAAATGGAACGACTTAAAAAATGGGATTTTGAATATTGCTACGTTCACATAATTGTCAGTTCTGTCAGACTTCTCAAACGTCTCAATTTGGTATTACCCAAGGTTACATTAAAGGGACAGTGTGCAATATTTAGGACCTCCTATTGGTAAAAAAAACAAAAACTTTCATCCAGTAAAAAAAACAACAACATTGATTGAATACTGGACAAAAATATTGATGGATGGATGGATGGAATCCCTACATAAGTCGCCACCATGGCTGTCTGCTGTGTTGTTGCGTCACTGTTTTTTGTTCAACTAAGACAACAGTGTCAGTTAGTGTTCAAATATTACACGCTCAGGCTTTAATTTCAACAACATCTGCACAGCTTAAAAGCATTCTTAAAGGGACATGTGTACTGTTTAGCACTTCCTAGTACAGGGGTGTCAAACCATTTCACATTTTAGGCCACATATGGCCTCGGTAGATGTCAAGTGGGACGAAATATTAAAATTATATTATACTATAAATATCCAAAATATCATGTCTTTCATTTCTTTTGGTTTAAAGAAGCACAAGAACATGAAAAGGATGAAATTTTATGAACATTCCTTTAACAAAACCATTTCATTCGATGAACAAATGTGCAATTTTTACTTTTATCATTCAAATGTATTCATTGCAACTGATCCCATTAATTCTACAAAGGCACAAAACTTTAACAATAAATTGGTATCGAAAAATATAGTCCACTTTAAGATTAAACGGGATTTATAAAGAAAGGAATTTTAAAACATTCGCACAAGTGCCTATAAAATCGATATTTAATCCCTGCCTACACCTTACAAACTAAGGAGAGTGATGATAAATGCGTAAAGAAGAAAGTATTCACATCTCCTGTAAATGTGTATACTTCATACATGAAACACATATACAACATAACACACAACACATACAATACATAATACAATACATACTGAAAATGTATGGAGTTGCATGAACAGTAGAATTCCACCGTACCTTTATGTAGCCAAGCTGCTGACTAACATTAAGTTGTCCATATTTATAAATCACCTGAGTACGGATTCATATTTATAGAGCGGTTTCTTCATTCCAAGGCAGAATTTTAAAGACGTTAGTCTCGCAAGTGCATCAGTACCAGGTGTCACGTCCTGACTAGTTGACACTTTCAGGATGTCATTTAAGTGCTTGTTTGTATGTTTTGAACGCATTTTTGTTTTATTAATATTCATTACTGAGTTTTGTCTACAAAGGTAGATTGTTCCAAGAATGCACAAACCTTTAGCAGCCAGGGCTGTTAATTCGGGGTACCCTAGTAATAGATACTGTTAAAAATTTGTCAAGACCTACGGAGGAAAATTTGCGCCCTTCAAATCTGCATCACATTGTAAATCAATTATTTCTAATTGGATATCAACTGGCAGATCAGAAGCTTTAACTGTGAAAGGTGAGCAAAAAACTGAAAATTCTGTCTCAAATTCACCAAATACCTGAAAACGTTTCTCAAACTCCCAAAGTGATCCTGCAATCTTCTCTGCCAACATATTCCTCGATAGGCTAATATTGGCAAAAGCTGTCGCTTCTCGAGGCATACAAGTTCAGCTGCCTCCAACATGCATCAATTAACAAAGTCACTGTCGGAATACAGCTTTGATGCTAATGCTATTTTGCTAGCAATTAGATAGCTTGCTTTTACTGCTGCTTCACTGACTTCTCGGCTCTTGGTGAAAGTTGACTGCTAGTTCCTCTGACCAGCCTGCAATTCGTCGACCTTGTCTTTTCTCAGTTGTCCTCACTAGCCGTCATATTTTTCGCTGTGATGAGTCTGGTAGTGGCGTTGAATATTATATTCCTTTAAGGCCAAAACTTGATGAAAACACTCCAAGCACAAAGGTTTCCTACGCATCTCTGTAAAAAATTATGACGTGGTCCATTTTACATTGAAAATTCTACACTCCTTATTTTCACCGTTTAGATAAAAACATTTTGGCAAATGAGGGTGTTGGTAGGGACTAGCGACCGCTGGTGAAAAAAAACCTCAGCTGTTTTCTTCTACACTGATCAAAAACAGAACCACTCTGTCCCCTAGCAGACAGTCCTTGAATTGTATCTTATTAAAAAAATAACTTCCGTATCGTTTGTGCATTTTTTCCACTTTTAAATTGTCCTGTGGGCCTGATCAACACGCTTTGGGGGGCCGATTCAGGCCCGCGGGCTGTATGTTTCTCACCCCTGTCCTGGTGGTTAAAAAAGACTCCAATCATTAATATCAAAACAATATTTATTTGACAAATAAGCAAGATTACATGAACTATCCTATAAACCTGCATTTGTATATACTCGTCGAAAAACAAACTTGTATTTATTTTACATAACATGAGGCTCACCTAGACACAATTGTCTGTCATCTTGATTCTTGTATGTAACTTCAAAATTAGTTTACTTGCTGACACCATCTTCTGGATGAAATCATAACTGAATCTGTGCAAGTGCAAGTATCTGAAAACTCTTGTCAAGTCAAGTCATGTTTATTTGTGATGCCCTTAATCACAAGGAGTCTCAAAGGGCTGTACAGAACACAGATGATTGCAAACCACAGACTATTCTTTTTTAGTGGTTTGGATTAGCATTTGGACAGTATTTAGAACATTAACTTCCTTATTTTCCCCATTTTCATCTTACAAATGGAGCCGACCCTTTTTGGGTCGGCTCCATGTTCTCACGGCATCCTGCGGCCAAGCTCAGCTGTGTATTACTGGCCCTTGTTTGTACTAGACAACGCATTGCCATCTAGTGGTCAAATATTACACATTGGGGCTTTAATTAGCTTTTGACGAATCAAAGAAAGGTATAGGCAAGGAGAAATTCAGTTATAGGTCTTTATTTTTTTACACTGTGTTGTGAATTGGGGTGGTTACGCAAGCTATCTAATTTCTTATTGATATAAAAAATAAAAAATAAATTAAAAAAAAGCTTGGGCTTGGCTAATGTTTTGTTGGAAGATTTGGTCCACCTGGGCTCATAAGGTTTCAATCGCTGGAATTCAAAAAAATCAAAAACAAAAAACAGACCAAAAAAACAAACAAAACAAAAAAACACGAAAATAACAAGAAACTAGAGATTTAGTTTGATGTCTTACACCACATTTTCATTTTTTATTAAGGAGGTCACCTTTAACAGACTCAGTCAAAAAGATGTGTCCTCATTAGAAATAGGCCCAATGAAGCAAGGGTTAGATTGAATCCATGGGGGACAACATGAGGTTCTTGGGGTGCTGGAACACAGCCAATAGAGTGAAGATTGATGAAGATTTTACCTAATGTACAGATGGCGATGGGAAAATGTAGTACAGGTCAGAACGTTTGGTTTAAAATAGAAAAAACATGTGCAAGCCAGATTTTTAACAATTTTAATGGATGTATATAATGCTTTGTCTATATTCAGGAACATGTCATGATCAGTATTTAACATGCACACAAGGTGCACCGGATAAGAGGGTGCAAGCTTTATATACAATACACTATAACTTTTCATGTTGGACCCCTTGAGAAAAATAAGCTGTTATGTTGTTTCTGACAAAGTACTAATGTGTTCTTAGTCATCAATAGGCATGGGCATAGTAAATGACAAGGAAAAAACAAGCACAAAAATAGAACATGAACCCATCGGTCCCTGTCCTCTGTTTTTTAATTGAAAAGCTGTGCTTACATGAAACATCCCAGGTTCACTTTCTTCACTGTCGAGCCACTTTCTGTGCCGTTCAGCTCATCAGTAAAGATTTATGGCGAAAGCTTGAGCAACAGTGTGATCAGACCCGTTAGCCCAAGCACCTAAAATCCACTCCAGATTTGTGGCATAATCTTGTCTTAATAAACTGGTGAGGAAAGGGGGCTCTGTTGTGGGCACAGAGCTGGACAGCCTGACAATTGTAGCTGAGAGACGGGCACTGAAAAAGCTGCGGTCAATCATGGACAATTCATCACATCCACTACACAGCATCATCTCCAAACGGAAGAGCAGCTTCAGTGACAGACTGCTGTCACAGTCTTGTTCCGCGGACGGACTGAGGAGATCATTTCTTCCTCATGCCATGAGGCTCTTTAACTCCACCTGGGGGAGTAAAAGCACACATTAAACCCCACTCCCACATTTGCATATTACCATATTCTTATTACAGTGTGTATTTTATGTAGCACTATCTAAATACTCTACAGCACATATGTCAGAGTCAAGGCCCGCGGGCCACATTAGGCCCGCGAGAGGGTTTTACCTGGCCCGCGTGACGATATCAATATATTATTAGATCCGGCCCGCAGGCCGCTGCAAGCCAGCAGCCCGCAGTACGCATGAATACTACATTTCCCACAATGCAACGGGGACGCGCCGAGCGGGAGCAAAGCGGGAGGCGGTTTGATATATTCAGCAGTCGATCAGCAGCAGTCATTAGCATAACAGCAAAAATTAGCCCACATATACCCATCAACAATGGCTAAACGGAAGGTGGACACTGAAAACCGGGGCTTTCAAACAAGGTGGGAGTTGGAGTACATGTTCACGGAGGTAGCTGGAAAAGTATCAGCGTCAGCTTCAAACAAGTAATGTAGAGTTGTAGTAATACAGTACTGTATATAAATGTATGTAAATACAGTAATAATACAGTAATGTTTCCTGTGCAATTACACATTTGAAGTTTTTACTCCGTTCAAGTTTAAAAGTTAAATATGCACATAAAGAAGGTCTTGTTTTTTGTTGTTCCCCTCGGGAATTTTAAAAGCTTTATTGTCTATGTTGACTATGTTGTTTTTGTTTGCCGACTCTGTCCTGGGAGTGTTTCTTGTTTTTCGGCTTTTCATGGAAAATAGATCTTGATGTGGACAACAGTCTTTTGATAAAATTGTCTCCTATTTAGCAGAGAAAATGACTTTTGATTGTTATTATTTGTTAATCAGTAATTCCTTTTTTTCACACTAACCCAGAGAAAGCCCAGAAAGGAAAGTCAATGTACATTTGAGCAGGACAGATGAGGTCCAGTGTGTTGATTGCTATTGGTTTTAAGTAACAAGAGATTTTTGCACTTTATTTTATTGTATTTCGAGGCAATATTTCTTTTTAATAATTTCAGATGATTGAATGATAGAAAATGGTTATGAGTTGTTGTTATGAGATATGTTATGAGTTTTTTATATAAAGGACATTTGTATTTTGTGCCTGCTGAAATTAAAAATGACTGACAGAGTCATAAGAAAATATTGCTTTATTTATACAATCATATTGTAATATATTTGTTGTGTTTTCAGTAGGTTAAATCTTGGTTTCAGTAAAGATTGGACAGTCCGGCCCTCGGCTTTAGCCAAATGTTTTATTTGGCCCTCCGTCCATTTGACTTTGACACCCCTGCTCTACAGTATATCAACACGTTATATTGGGTATTTCTGTATTGTATTATTTTATTATTATTTTATTTTTCAACATAAGGATACTGCTGGAACTGTGAATTTCCAGACGGGGATGGATAAAGTATCTATCTATCTATCTATCTATCTATCTATCTATCTATCTATCTATCTATCTATCTATCTATCTATCTATCTATCTATCTATCTATCTATCTATCTATCTATCTATCTATCTATCTATCTATCTATCTATCTATCTATCTATCTATCTATCTATCTAGCTAGCTATCTATCTATCTATCCATCTATCTATCTTGCCCGACACAGCCTTCCCCTCTCAGTAAAACTGTGGTCTCCATCGGTCAATCAGAGGGTTGAAGTCCCACACAGTTTTAGATCACGTGACCATTCAACATGGCAACATCGGTTACGTAGCATATTTTCGTGATCTCCCAGCATTTAAAAAATATTTCTACAGGTATGCAGAAAAAGCTGTTGTACGTGAGAAATAATGAATGCAAAACGGAGACAGCATGCCCATTTGAAAGATATATTGGAAAAGGACTGTTGCTATTTCGACACTGGCTCTAAGTCTATGAAATATGGCACCTGGCGTCAAAAACGAAATGCCATTAGCGACGCCAGTAAAAGGAGTCAAGTGTGTGCGTTGCTTGAGATGGAGTCAAAAGTTTGACAATGATAGTCATAGGTGGAATGCTCTGCATTGTGACCGTAAACGTTCTTTTAAATCATAATATATAACCAACGCCCACTTTTACCCCTTTAACCTTACTTTATCCTCAATCAACGCCCAAACTTCTCCCTTTAACATTCTCAAGATTCAAAATCGTCTTCATTGTCTTTCATTGTCAAAAGTTTGACAATGATAGTCATATCTGGAATGCTCTGCATAGTGACCGTAAACGTTCTTTTAAATCACACTATAGAACCAACGCCCACTTTTACCCCTTTAACTTTACTTTATCCTCAATCAACGCCCAAACCTCTCCCTTTAACATTCTCAAGATTCAAAATAGTCTTCATTTTCTTTAACATAAAAATACCAATTAAATGTTCTTTTCAACCTGGTGTATATTGTAGATAAGAGAAGTTTAAAACTAGGAAAAATAAAATATGAATGTACAAAAGAAAAAAAACTGTGCCAGGAATCAAACCCGGGCTGTGGCAGTTAAGAGTGCTGAATCCTAACTACCAAAGCACTAAGTGTGCAGCGTGTGAATGCACACTTCAAATTTCTCCTGGTGTCCTTCACTATGTCTACATTACACAGGGCGCACCGTATTATAGATTGCGACACACACTTTGAAGAGATTTAATACTTTATGTGCGCCTTCTGGTCATGAAAATACGATAGATGATTTATAAGTATGTCCATTTTTTTCATTAGCAAACATCTTAGCAAATATTTTACTATTCAGAATTTAGGTCAGACCTTTGTTTAAGTTCATGTAAAGCAGCAGAGAACTTGTGTAACTTGTGAGAACTAACACAAACACACAATGTGAACTTAAGAGTTGTAAACAGACACATAACCTTAATTGAATGATACGGCACTTTGCTTAGTGACCGGATGATACACACACAAATGGTTTTTGGAGAGCGCTAGCTTTTCAACTGAAGTACAGGTTTCCCAAGGTGACCTCACTCCTGATGTATCTTTCATAGCTCCATTAGTTGGATGGCTGATAGCAGACCAAATGACTTTGCAAAGACTCGTAATGGCGATGTCATTACTTGTGGTAATTTGGATGTAGATTGGAACTGTTCCGATTAGGGACTTGGGATACATTCATTGGATAACTTGTTGCCCTTACTCTGAAGTTTGGGGTTAAAGGTGCGATGCGTCATTTGAGGTCTCCTAAAAAAGTTTAAAGTAGAATATTTTACCTATTAATAAGTATGAGTAATCAATACCTAACTAAGAGCATTTATGATTTTTCCACTGTGCCTATCTGCTTTTATCTTACTTATAGCGTCGCTGTTTATGGCGTGCAACACACTAGGAAGCATCATGGAGTGAAGAGTGATTTAATACTTGTCCCCATATTTTTTGTTAATGTAGCATGAACATGGTGTAAGAAAAACCCTGTTTCGAATAAAGTCCAAACGCCAATTCGAACCCTCCAAAAGATGAAAAAGAATAATTTCAGCGTCTAAGAAATGCATGCACGTGTACGCGACAAAAAAGGACCTTGACAGAGCACTGTACATATGCATCAAATGCTCACAGTGACTTGTTCACTCTTCTACAGCATTATCTAGAAATGACTGTTGAGTCGAGTGGAACTGAAGCCACCTGGCGGCATGTATCCCACTCAATGAGTTTTCTTTTGTTTTTGCAATGATGACTTAAGCCAGAAGATGGCGTCAGCAAGTAGAAAATTCAGCACCTTTACCCAGGTTTAGCTCAAATTTTACGAAACATAGACTTAAAACGTGTCGGTTTTAAGGAGGAGTTATTTTTTTTTAATTTTTCAGTTACTATTATTCGAAGCAGACCCAATTCATTAAAAAATCATTAAAAATGTCTATGGGGAGGAGGGAATCTTATCATTAACATTATTATTATTATTATTATTATTATTCATACTCTTATTGTTGTTGTTTTTTTTCTTCTTGCAGAATCACCAGGAGCAAAAATTATCTTAAAGTTAAATTGGTTGTCTTAAGTCGTTTTGCTTGAGAACTATGGCAAGAGTTTCATGTGAGTCATGAAAACAATTTTTTGGGGGGAGTGAGCCACACCGTATGGTTTAAGACAAAATTCAACAAAACCGTGAAACTGGCTCTCCGGACAAAAGCTAATCATTCAGTGCGTTTTATTTAACTGTGTGACAATTTGAGAAAATTATTAAATAATAATGCCAGAGCCTGTGTTCCATATTAACAAATATCCCACTTAAAATGTGTCTCTTTCCTGCAGTTACCTAACCAAAACAGTTATTTTGTAAAACTATCACGAATCACTACAAACGTAGTTATTCATGACAAATTAAGCGAATATCTTTATCTTCACGGATGTATTTACCTTCCGCTCTAATTGCGCTGGCCAAGAGGGAATGCGCTCTGTGTGCAGATATCCGCCCACACTTAACGCTTACCCAACCAAGTTGCTCTGGGTGCTTGGCTGGCGTTTTCGGGTGTTAATTAATTGATCTATAACAGACAAACTGTCGGAGAACTAGAGACAGTGAATAAACAAAAATGTGATCAGTAACTCAGAAGAAATACAGTCATTAATTTTACTATTTTTTAACATGGAATCAGACCAACCTGAAAACATGTTTTTTTATCATTAATTGTCTCAAGAGTGAACACACATTGTTTATTGAGCTTCCATATACATGATTCCATGCAAATGTAAAGCTAAAACAGGATCTCTTAGTTGTAACACGTGACTGTAAACTGTGGTTATATATTCTGGACCAAACCTTTGTTTTTCTCATGTAGCTTCGGCTTTGCATATGTCTAAATCGGATCGAAAAAGACAATATTTGCATGGGCCATATTTTATCACTGAGTAAATCTAGCCATAGGTTCCTCACCCCTGGCTTAGAGCAAAATTATTGGAGGTATTTCAGTGCTGAGCATGCTGGCTCTTACTGAGTAATGTGAAATGGCTACAAAGTGCATCCATCCATCCATCCATTAACTGCACCGCTTATCCTCAGTAGGGTCGCGGGGGTGCTGGAGCCCATCCCAGCTATCTTCATGCAGTGGGCAGGGGACACCCTGAACTGGTTGCCAGCCAATCGCAGGGCACACAGGGACAGACAACTGGCTCGCTCATTCACACCTAGGGACAATCTGGACCGGCCAATTCACCTGAAATGCATGTTTTTGGAATGTGGGAGGAAACCGGAGTTCCCGGAGGAAACCCACGCAAGCACGGGGAGAACATACAAACCCCGCACAAGAAGTCCGGTACCTGGATTTGAACCCATGACCTCAGAATTGTGCCGCACACATGCTAACCACTGTGCCGCCCTGCTGCCAAAGTGCATTTGCTGTGAAACAAATCTAGAAATGTAAGCTCAAGTGTTTGGATTTCCCAATAAAAGATATTGTGACAAATTGTGATTGTTGGCTGGAGTTAGATTTCTTCTTTGTTTCAGTAGGTGACCAACTGAGCAATTGTGTTTGCTGTTATTCCGTCATGCTTTGATGTGTACCAATGTCATGTCAACATAATAACTCAAGCAATAATATCACCTTCACCTGAGACTTATGCTTTGAAGGTGAACTTGAAGTCAGTTAGGGAACCCAAACCTGAGTAATTTTAGTTGCCGTATCAAAGCTAAAATGCTCCTCAAATTTAGAGTTTTTGATACACGTTCTAGATATTGTCCCCCTTACATTGTAAGTCATCCTACAAGATGTTATTATGCTTTAGCAACTCTCAACAGAGATTATAAACAGGTGATATGCCTCAGTCTGTTGGAAAAACGTGTGTGGTGACTTTAGTCGACAATAGAATTTATTTTTGATTTTGTACTATAGATTTTTATAGACAACGTCACCTCATTATTGCAGCCTTACATCCGACACAAAGATTCTAATCAATGTACGTCACTTCCCTGTTTTAGTTACACGTACTTTGTATAACCGCAGAATTCTATTATCAGTTTCACTCTGATGGAGTAGTGTGCCTCATTTTAAAACAACTTTCAATATGCAATACTTGGTGTCTTTGCCCTGTCTTATTATTTCGCAGAACAATAACCTCGACATAATAACACTAAGAAAGAAAGCAGACCCGATGCATTAGATACCCTCAAAATGCACAATACAAAAAAAAAAAAAAGTCAAAACAGTGGATCCAGTTATTATTATTCAACAGTCACTGAGGGAGACACAGCTTGAAGTGAAAGTCTTCAAAATTGAGGCATAAGCATTAAAGCCGCACGGTTTTGGATTTATGTGGAATTACGGGATTTTACTGCTGATATTGCAATGTTCAAATTCCAATTTGTAATGTACTTGTGGGTTGTAGCCCCAGTCTCCTTGAACTCATTTTAATCTTCTGTCGTATATTTGCATAAATGTATGTTTTTGTTTTCTTATGAAATAAAAAGCAGAAAAGTCTGACAGAAATGTTATTCTGCAAGCTGCTACCTCGTGAAATCCAGCAGCTAAGCCTTGTTATAAAAACAATCATGGTCTTTGGACAGTGTCTTCTGGCTATTCCTCTGGCCTTTGTTTTCCTAAAAGTTATTTTTAATCTTGCAATGTCTTATTTCAGGGTATTCGAGGGTTAGGTTTCAAAACACCCCTCTCTATGGGCGGACTCTGTGTAGTAGTGACCAAGTATTTGAAAATATTTATGTTTTGCGCATACATTGTAGTTATTAGCAACACGCGCCTGGAAAGGGACAATACTTGCTGGTACCATTGTAAAAATTAGTTTTATGAAATCTTTTCTCCCACTTGATAAGGACATTGTGCAATTTTTGTAGTAGCAAGGGAGCCCTGCGGCTACAGAGCCGTTGCCCTATTCTCTAACCTTTAATTAAACATACCATGTTATATTTTACATGTAACAATGTACTGCTCCGTTTAAATAAATAAGTAAAGCTTCAGAATGTGAAATATGCTACTAGAATATGCACTCTCCTTAAAGGGACAGTGTTTAATATTTAGTGCCTCCTAGTGATACAAAAAATATTTTCATTCAGTAAAAAAATAAACATGGATTTGAATACAAGCCAAAAATGCAACTGTCATACCAATGTTAATTTTTATTTAAACAAAAGTCATAGGTTGAGAAATTTGTATTCATTTTAAATGGAATCCCTCCCTAGAGGTTGCCCCCATGTTTGTCTGGCATCTTGCTGGTACATTGTGCTCTGTGTCACTGTTTTTTTTGTTTGCCTGAGACTACAGTGCCATTTAGTGGTCAAATATTACACACTGAGGCTTTAATTTCAACAATATCTGCACCGCTTGAATGCATTCTTGAACTATTAAGCACCTCATAGTGGTTAAAAATGCCAGTCATTAATAGCAAAATAAAATATTGATTTGACAGATAAGCAAAAATACATGACCTATCCTATAAATGTGCATTTTTATATACTCGTCTAAAAACAAATTTTTACTTATTTTACATAAACGGAGTCTCACCTGAACATGATTGTCTGCCATCTTGATTCTACGGGTAACCCCAAAAAAGCAAAACCTTGTAAAAGGCTAGGCAAAAAAAATGAAAAACTGATGCATTTTGGTCACCTTGAGTCTCCATAGTATTAGTATTACTCCTCGTGCATTAAAGCACTCATTTTTAGATTTACAACATAATGCAGCAACATTTAGTTGTCAAATATTACACATTGTCCCTCTAAAAGCAGTGAATTTCAAAAGAAAACCGTGCAGCTCCTGAGGCTACTTTTTATGAATACATCAGATACTTAATAATGAATTTTGAATAATATTTCATGAAGTGGTTGCATTAAAATGATTTATATCCAGAGATTATGTAGTTCACGGATCCTTTAACTGCCTGGGTCGTCTGGGTACCACTGAAAATACAACTCTGGACAGATTTCCTCACTGTTGACGGTCTCTGGCCTGCTTTTGTCTATTCTTTGATGTTGTCGGCCTAGTTTTTTTTCTGCCCTCTGATGGTATCGAGCACCGTTTTGTTTGTCAAATAGGCTATGTAGCCAATGCCTAGAAGTTTCCTGTAGAATAGCATCTCCATGGCCTGGATTTTTCTTTCCATTTTTGCTGACAGAGCCCGGGTCCATGTCTCACAAGCTAGAGAAAAATGGAAGTAACCAGCGCTTACATGAGTCTGATCTTTGATTTCACTACTCTGTCCTTGTCTCAACATATGGTTTCAGTCTGGCAAGTGCGGCTGAGGTTTGAACTATCCTAGCCATGATTTCTGCTTATGACCCCTCTTTTGATATGACAGCTCTCATATATTTAAGTTAGGTGACAGGTTCAAGCTCTTGGTGGTTGATGTTTGTGGTGATACCTTGTGAATTGTTGGTCATTACTTTTGTTTTTTTTCTTTGTTGATTTCGTTCGCATACTGCGTTAATGCTTTGTCCAGGTGATTGGCCAGATATCTGAGTTCCAGTTCTTCTCCTGCCAGTCTGGCAATGTTGTGTCCCCTATTTCTGGTCCAGGGCTTCAGTCTTAATCCTCATCTGGAAGATGTTAAATAAAGTTAAAGAGAGAATGCAGCCCTGTCCCACACCAAATATGATTTGAAACCACGTTCCAATAATAGCATTGATTAGTACTGCACTCTGTTTAAACTATACATACATAACGATATGTCGACTTAAAATACCTATTTAGATCCAGATTTTTTTTATTTGTGTGCCTAACAAAATATAATGGTATTCGAACAAATCACGGAAGTCACTTGAAACAATTTACCTTTGACAATACTGGAATGGCATAACACAAAAGAGGCATTTCATACGGACTCACTGGCCCACATGCCGCTGGATTTATACCTATTGTAGCTCTGGCAGTGACATTGATGGCTGTATTGTTAGCGTGTAATGTACTGATATGTAATGGACATATCCATCTAAATTGTAAAGCCAGTTTCTTGGGATTAATTGCAGGAAAAAGAATAGATCCGTCCAAAACACATTCCATGAATTATACTACATTTTTTTCTCATTTCACCGTTCATATATAGGGTACACAAAAGCTTTGAATTTCCAAGTCAATTTATATTTCAACACTCACCTATGATATGAGCCTCTGTTAATGATCTGCACCCTCTGAAACTGTGAATTTCCTCTCAAAGTACAATTAAAACAATTGTTGTTTTTTTTCTCCAAAACACGAAGATCTAAGGTGATGAGAGTCAGTTTGTCAAAGAATGTTTGGCCTCTAGCCTTAGATATACTTTAGAAAACTCAGACCTGACAAAGTAGGTTAAAAAGTAGTCAATTGGCGCTTGGTGCGTCTGATATTCTCATGTAAGCTCAGGTGAACTCTCCTTCTAACCATTCTAAAACAGTTTCCTACGGTACTAGAAAAGATTGTTAGGGAGGAAACATTTTTTTCATGTTGGTCTTATCCTAAGAAAAAAAAATAGCAAAAGTAATGTCTATATTTCCTCTGAGTTACTGGTCATATTTTTGTTTATTCACTGTCTGTAGTTCTCCGGCAGTTTGTCAGTTATAGATCAAGAAACATTTGGCAGTTTGACAATACTCAAAATGTGAATGTTTAAATACCATGTACTACACAACATACAGTTGTTTCAAATTGAACTATTCCCATTTTGCGATAGTAAACCCACGCCTTTGGTCAATTGTATACGAGTTCTGAAATTGTCCTTTCTGGGCTGAGCATTTTGATTCAGAGTTTGAATCCTTGGAAATTGTTTGTAATGGCTGATGGGATGACCTTTAGATTTGATATCAGTTTCTAGCCCTTTCTTGTGTATTGCACCATATCTCATACAGTATTCCAAGTTTCAGATCTCTGTAGTCATTTCACGCATGTTACCTCTTACTATTCATATTAAATCGCTATCTCATTGATGTTGAGTTGGCAAATTTGAAATGGTACTTTATTGAAATGATTGTGACTGAAGACACATGTTGTATTGTCATTAGGAAAATAATATAACTAAGGTGTATTATCGTGGTAAAACTTGAATTAGGTTTTGCAGTAGTAGCTTTTCATGCCTCCCTGTCACCGCCCTTTCCTTCAACAATTTGCCCTTTTTATGCACCGTCAAAAATTAACCTTTCAACTGTCGCTTAACCAATAACCAATTTATTTACTTTGCGACGGTTTAGTAAATTGTTTGCTTGCTTGACCTCCAAAATGTTTGCATGTAAATGGAGGTTGCAAACTGGCCATTAGGCAAATGTTATCTCAGGTTTGACCTGAGGTGCAATTAGAACAGTATTTCCCTGCCAGGGTGCTGTCGACTTGAACGTGCCGTTAGATATTTATTATCCATGTGTCAGCATGAAATTATTTTAATGCACCTTAAAACGTACGAAATATGTATTCATTATTTAAATTCTATTTTTATTCATCTTGAATGTCAATGGCCGATTATGAAAGGTAGAACAAGTGAACATATGAAAATTAGACGGCAGATGCTCCAACAAATCTGTCCGCCTGTTGATTGAGAACATGTGTTGTTTGTCTTGTGGGTTTTATGTTCATTTAACTCAGAAGAAGTTAATTGGTGAGTAAATCAAGTGAAGCTTACCACAACGTCAGTATTCATTCACTTTTGCATGACTTTTATTTGATTTGTTTAATAAAGCTTGATAAAAAACAAAATGACACTCATAATCAGTCACTTTTCTTCTTCTTCTAATATTCCATTACTCCAGTGTTTTTCAAATAGTGGGGGTGCACGAGGCTCTGTCAAGGGGAGTCTCGGGCGTGTTTGACCTCGGAGAACTTTTTGGGTTTTTTAACATTCCCATATATATCCCAATAAAGTGCAATTGCAACTCCGCTACACTAGGAAGCAGTGGCACTCTCATTGGCAGAATGTTTCATGGGAGTGTAACAGTGCATAGTGTAAACACAAATTGTAATAGAACCTCAAGTGACTCCATGAAAAAATACCTTCATGGATGAGGAGACAGGCAAAGCAAGAAGGGGTAAAGAGACAAAAAAAAGTCTCCTCCCGAGAGGACTTCTTCTTCTGAGTGGGGGCGGTTACAGAAAATATTTGTGAAGCACTGCATTACTTCAACAATCATAATGTGTTTTTGGATAAAATGAAATTGGAAGTACCGTAAATTCCAGTCTACAAGACTACTTTTCCCCTAGATTTTAAACACTGCATCTTTAAATATGGTTCGGCTTGTAGCAAGGTTGTTGGCAGCAGCTTCGGATGCACGCTGGGTCCTTCCCTCGGATCTTCATAGCTTTAGTACCTGACGGGGCCCTGCGTAGAGGCAGCCGTGCTCCGGTGCCTAGCAGCTGGCTGACACGTGGAGCGGACCAGGCGATTCCAGCTGTTTAATTAAAAGTAATCATCGTATTTTCTGTGCTCTTTAATGTCAAAGTGAAGAATTATCAATGAAACCCAAGTAACTATGCCTTCTTTCAATAGCCAATTTTTTTCTTTATCTAATTAGTAACATACATGGATGGATTAAGAATATTCCCTCTGTCCTTTGGGAGTTATGGTTCGCGGTGGGCCCAAATGCAGGGAAGCAGGAACCGTGGTACTGTGCTAAAAAGATGGTTTTTAAAAACAAAATAATTAACAAAGTAACAAAGAAATGGTCAATGAACAATTAACAAAACTACCCGAATGAGAAAAAACATACCTCACAAACGAGGATGAAACTGGAAACAGTGTGCAGTACTTTTCTACTGGGTCCTTAATGAGAGTAAAGTGTGGAAGATTGTCCGGTCCAACTGCCTGTTGGCACTTTCTGGCCAACGGTTCAAGCTGGATCATGGCAGGAGTATGATCGCAGTCTTGCCCGAATCAGCGGGGAAATGTCTGACAAAAGTAACCCATTGTGCTTCGATTGAAACACTGGTTTGCAGACCGTCCACAGCCGTGAATCTAGCGCAGCACACAATATTAATTAAATTGAGATTAACATATGCTTCAGTACTTTTCAGATTTTTTTAAAATGTAAGATATGGACATGACTGAGTTCTTTATTATGACTGTTCAAGTCTGTGGCTTAAAATCTGGTTCATTATGTACAAAAAGAAAGCTAAAGAAATTGCATGTGGCTTTTAATGAAGTGGACTCTGTAGTCCAGAATTTAGGGTAAGTACCCACAGAAATTTTCATCAACCAAGTGTTTGCACAAACACAGTAGTAGTCAACCTGAGGTTGAAAATGGAAAGGAGGCATACATTAAGCTGTATTTATGAAGTATTACTAATGAAGGGATGACTACATATCTACATGCAATTATATGACCCATTTTTGCATCAATCATCTTTATTTGCAGTGGAATTCCGGGAAAGAAGTGTGGGGTCATTATCTTAACTGCTGAGGAACTCAGCAACTGCAGGGTCAGTATCCAAGCACTCACACACACTCACACGTTTTCCCACATACATCTACATGCTCTCTTCAGCTGCTCCCCAATGATAGTATATGCACACACACAGCCACATAAAACTTTTAATGATGAGGCCAACTTTTTGTTTTTTTTAAACAAGAGAGCATAAAATGTGACAAACGAGCAGGAGTTCCACACGTGAATCACTTTGTCTGGGCTAAGTGTACGTTTTTTTTCCACAGCAATGATGGGAATATAAATATTCAATCCCCAACGGTGTTGCTCCACTTACACTCATGCTTATCTATTTATGTACACCCATCATATACAGAATGAATTATCTTATATACTACTTAGGTAGTTTGAATATAAACCATATGGTTCTTAAATTTCCATAATTCAAACAGGTCGATTTGACGGTATTAGATTGTTAACCTGATCGTGATCTTCAAGAAAGTGCAACACTATTTGATTGTCTATTTATTCATGCATTTTTTTAGGCCTGTTCTATTCCGTTGAGTTTCCAAAAATCAATTATCTATTGTTACTGTCGCTTTGCGTACCGTTGAGGCTTTCATTTTATCTCATCTTCAAATTGAATATTTCAGTGTCAGCTTCTCAGTATGACAAATAGCCACTGCTAAGGTCCTTTATGTTTATCTGGCCCCCTGCCAGACAAACATCTGTGTGCTCTGGCACTAGTTTTCGTTTGCAACAGACAAGGCAGTGCCCTCTAGTGGTCGAATATTACACATTGGGTCTTTGTGTAAATACCTATAAATAGAATAAAGTGTTAATAACGTTATCTTTCGTGAACTGTTTTGACGTGATCGGTAGATTGAAGGCAATGTGTGCTAAAGTTAAGTAACAACATTTTGCCTTTTTGTCATTTTGCAGGTTAAAAGTTACACTTCATGATTAGAATGTGCCTATTTGCACTTTTACAATGAAAACTAGAAAATTGTTTGTTTTTTCCCTTTTACTCCAATTTGGAGGGAACATATTAAAAAAAAAAATATATATATATATATATATACATAAAGAACGCATGTTTAGTGCCAGGTTGCATTGTTTGAGGTGTCCTTAGAAAACTTTAGAAAACATATTCTCTATTAATTATGAGTTACCTATGTCGAACTGAGTTCAAGAGCCCTTTTCATTTTTAGGCAGTACCTCCACGATGAAAAAGAAACAGAACACATGTAAACTGGGTAAAGAGAGAAGCCTGGCCTGGCCTGGCCTGGCCTGGCCCGGCCCAGCCCAACTCATTGATTGATATTTTATGCTCAAACCAGAAATGGATTTTGGTCTGGGCCCAAGATCTTACCTTGGCTGGAAAATAAACTCAGTCGGCCATTGTTAACTTAAACATAATAGAGAAAATATTTAACTTTTAACTTTTTGAGGACACTATAAAAGACGCACCCCATCTTTAAATAGGTCTTTTGAAATAGTGTTTTTTGTAGCCATTCATCACCGAGCTATTGTAAGCAAATTGTACATATACGACTTAATGATCAACCATAAGCCTAAATACGGACATTTGTCAAAGTTGGGCCTGATGTCCACATTTACTTACTTTATTTCACAATAAAATTACACTACCCATCACTGGAACACACTACTGAAATCTCAAGGTTTGTAGCTAAAATGATTCAGCTTTATTAAAAAAACAAAAAAGAGTCACTCTTTAGTGCTCTGTTACAGATTATTAGGCTATGTGACATGGTGACGTAAAACAGAATTCACACATTTTAAACTATGCCATCCTGTTGGATGTGAATAATACGGATATGCAACCAGGACTATCCATCCAACTCTCCATTTACTGAGTCCTACCAAGCATTTAAGAACATATCAGACTCCTCACTAATAGACGTGACCATACATAAATATGTATGAGGCTATTCTGCATTTCTTCCTGACTAAATTCCAGATTGTCTGTGATCTAATTTGATTCTCCAAATGATAAACACGGTGTGCAATTCACAGTGTAATATATGAAGCAGTCATTTTGAAAATGAGACTTGACGTGTTGCTTAATTGGGATTCCTGCGTTATAAAATTTAAACTCGTAACAATTATTTTGCATTCACTCAGATTGATGCATTATATATGATTGTGTCTGTGGCACAAAAAAACAGTATTCCGGGAGAGGAAGTTTTGCAACGCAGCAGACTTCTGCCTTGGAAATCGAATTGTATCTTAAATGATTAGAAATGATTTTCATCCAGGCTTATTTATGTTCTCTCTCAGGATATTGCTACCATGCAGTTGTGTGCCAACAAGCTGGATAAAAAAGACTTTTTTGGCAAGTCAGACCCCTTTCTGGTTTTCTACCGCAGCAATGAAGATGGAACGTAAGTCTGAAAATCCTCATGAGCTACTTTTTGCCTATCCAAGCACATTTTGGCATTACTTTAAGCATTTTTGTGTTTGTTCTTTTTTTGTGCATTCTATTTCTAAGTAAAAACTGAATTTGTTGCTAACCTAGGGATTTTATATATTTTTTAGCTTCTATATGATTTATTGTTTGACATTTTCTGTTGCATACTGCTGCAGGCATTAAAAAGGAATAATGATCCAGGTAAAAAAATGTGAATTCTACAAAGCAACATAACATTAAAAAAATATCCAGATTTCACTTAACCTATTGTAGTGTGCATCCATCAGATCCACAAAAGGATATTTATCAGAGCAGTTTTTGTTTGAACAATTCCACGTAAAATATGTAGAACGGAAACAAATCCCACAAAATATTACCATTATAACTACTCTATGCTTTCTAGAGAAGTGGTAAGTGATCAGATCTATCTTTTTACATCCATTTAGCAAGAAAGTTTGATATAAAGGCAATTGGGCTGTTTCTCTTTTCTGTTTACCAAGTAAAAAAAAAAATTTTTTTTTAATTCCAAAGATGGTCTTCTTTGCCATCAGGTATAGGAAACTATCTCAGAAAAAAACGTGAAGGAATAAGATATTTTGTCATTTTATATTCAAAACAGAGAAATTATTTCAGTTGTTATGAGTGTTATAATATTAGCTATTTTCATCCAAATAAGCACAGGTTAAATGTTCTAAAACATTGGCCTAAAACATCTAAATCATGTGGGGTTTGGGGTTTTTAAGGGTTATTGTTCGATCTTCGTTATTCATTATCCATTATCCGTTATCGTTCAGTTCATAATACGCTACAAAGCCTAGGAGCCGGGACACTTACTCTCAGCCAAAAGGCCAAGCTAAGGTCCTAGCCCTAAAGCCTTGCTGCGATCATTGCGAATGCACCGTTCCCGGAGGTACTGCAATACCGGGCCGATGCGTGGAGTGGACAGAGCAAGCTCTTATTCGTATCGATACATTTGGGTTCTCATGATGTGACGTTAAAAATACTTTGTCCAAGAATACTTATTAAACAGTTCCAATCTTTCTGTCAGCTTCCTTCATTCATTGTCCTCTGGTTGTGCTGCTTCCAGATGAGTGCTTTCATATTCACGCATCTAACCAATCACATTACAGCCATTAGTTGTTGCCGGGGTCAGAAATAAACTCCCTTAATCAGCGGGGTCGTCAGGGTGCCACTCACGAAGCAATTCTTGACTGCTTTCTCCACTGTTGACAGTTCCTGGCCTGACTTTGGGTCTTTCCTGGCCTGTTTTGGGGTCGTGGAAATGTTGGCTCTGTTCATTCCTTGTGGTTCTTGGGGTTTTCCTTCTTCTGCTCCCTTGGACTGTGCTCTGTAAAATGATCTTGGTCAGTCCTAATGATCTTGTGATGTGACCATACCACTGCAGTTTTCATCTGCAAACAATGGACATTTGTTCTTCGTAGGGACCCGTGTGCCCTCTAATGGTGTTGCGCATCATTTCGTTTTTGTTACATATAGCAAATGCCTATAAGTTCACTGCAGCATCTCCACTTTGCCTTGAGAGTCCAAGTCTCTCAAGTTTAGAGGAAGATGTTTTTAGATTTCACTGCTATGTTCTTGTCCCTCCAGATGGGGGAAAGTCTGGCAAGTGCGACATAGGTATGAGCTATCCTGGCCTGTAGCTGCAGTCAACGTTTTATACTCATAAAATAGCTATCGAGGCTTGGATTGATTCAAACAGAGCACTCTTCAAGGCTGAGGTGTAAAATGCATGGCCTGCTTTTGCATTATGCAGACATTAAATCCTAAGATATCTTGGGAAATTCATTGAATACTCTAAAGGAAAATTACAACTACATGTGGATGAACTACTTTCACATCACTTCTATTTGCTTTTACTTGTTAATCATCGAGACAGGCGTTGAGACTCATCTCTAGCAAATTCGTCCGGAGAAAATGCCATCTGCTCGCCGTGTCCCGCGGACAATTAAGACGCGAAGACGTGGCGATACGCAGAATAAACCCAGCACAATATTCATCAAGAAAGCAAACAACTCATCTGTTTGTTACTCAAAGTGTTTGCCATTTTTTTCCCCCGGCAGATTCACCATCTGCCATAAAACAGAAGTGATAAAGAATACGTTGAACCCGGTGTGGCAGCCATTCACGATCCCTGTCCGAGCGCTCTGCAACGGTGACTATGACAGGTCAGAAAACACATGCGAGGTTCATACATACATGCATGCAAAAAGGGCATAGAAATACTCTGGCTGTTTTTGATGCCTGGGAATTGTATGCGTTGGAGCGCTGGAGGCGGACTTCTGGAGATGACATCATGTGTTGCCATGGCGGTCAGAATAATGCCAGCAGTCGGTCATTTCGTCCCTGGGACCAGCACTGGTGTTATTGAGATCGCTTCGGTTTCTACAGCGCGCCCTGTATCGCATTGACATTCCCACCGCGCCGACTAGATTTGATAGCCACTTGCAGCCAGGTGCACTCTGCATATACTTAAAACCTTTCCCCTACTCTTGTCTAACTGCACTTGTCCTTGTGGGAATGCGATCATAGTATTACACATCTAAAGCTGTAAAGCATTGGATTAGGCCATGCGGCATTTGAGATTTCTTCCTTCGGTAAACTAAAATAGCTATCCTTAGATGATGCAAATCTTTCAGTGCCTGAGATAAACCGGATGCAATAAAACGTTGCCCTTCTTTTCCCTAGTCGGTATCACTGCAAAAGCAGAGAGTAACAGGATGACTGGGGGCTATTACCAGCATATGTTATCTTTAGAAAAGTATATTTAGTGTTCTCACGAGACGGTATTGCTTTCCACGTGGGAGTCAAATACAATTTTAATAGGTAAGTTAGCCTTATCATGTTTAGTAAACAATATATATGAATACAAAGGCTACTTGATTAATAGGAAATTCAATTATAATTGTATGTACTTGCAGGGGAACAAAAATCTCGGTGTCTTGACCATGTGTTGCTAGGAGACATGGGTGCTACCCCACACAGGATAGACAGAGCAAATGAATTCGAGGATCAGGAATTTTATGATATAGAAAAGGGGCCAAGGACTTATGTCTTGGGAGCAGGGTTACTTTAAAGATGTAATCCGATACAGTTACTAATTACCTGTTGAAAAATGGAATATGCTAATAAAAGAAAAAATTAACAGTATAAATACAATTAAAAAATTTTGTTTAGCATGCATGAACAATGCAACCTTGAAAAACGATTGGAGGAAACCAAGGTTTGCTGCCAATCTTAAAAATAAGGGCTCAAATTTTGACCACATAGTATATTTCAACAAGCAAAAATAAAACTTTTTATTTCCAATGACAGACTAGATATGCTCTTCTTTAGTTTACATTAAGAACCCAAAATTGTTTTAAGCACACCACGTGTTCACTTTTTAAATTTCCAACAAAATGGGATATTTTAGTTTAACTTGTTATGTGGCAATGTTTTTTGCATATGTATGACTCACAAAGGTTTCAGATCATCAAGCCAATTTTAATATCGCACAGAAATAACCCAAGGAAATACAAAATGCAGGTTTGAAATGTTGATTGTTTATTTAGGCACGAAAAAAATGTAGGCCCAATCTGAAAAAGTAATTTATCCCCTTGTTAAATCACAAAGTAACTGTGACGAACCACAGTTTTGAGAAAGCTGAGTTCAATTCCAAAGACCAAACCCCAAATTTATTGCCATCACCTGTTTTGAATCAAGAAATCACTTAAATGTAATTTGTTAGACAAAGTGAAGTAGGCGACACAATCTCAAGAACACATTAGACATGCCACAATCCAAAGGAATTCTAGATGAAATAAAAACCAGTGAGTGAAATGTAAAAGCTTACAAAGCCATTTCTAAAGCTATAGGAATCTCGTGAACCACTGACAGAGCCATTATCCACAAATTGAGATAACTGGGAATTGTGGCAAACCTTCCCCGGAGGGGTCGACCAACTAAGATTACTCAAGGAGTGAGACGACGGCTCATGTAGGAGGTTACAAAAGAACCTCCCAAGGAACTGCAGGCCTGGCTTGCCTCAGTTAAGGTCAGTGTACATGACTCCACCAAAAGAAAGACACTGGCCAAATATGTCATCCATGGTAGAGGTTCCAGGCAAAAAACACTACTGTCACAAAAGAACACAAAGAGTTGTGTCAAATTTGCCAAAAAGCATCTTGATTATCCTCAAGACTTTTGGAGAAATATTCTTTGGACTGATGATTCAAAAAATAAACCTTATGGAAGGTGTGCAGCCCGTTACATCTGGTGAAAAAATGTCACAGGATTGGACAAAAAGGACAAAATGCCAACAGTAAAGTGTGGTGGTGGCAGTGTGTTGGTATAGGGCTGCTATGCTGCCTCGGGCCAGGACAACTTGCTGTGGTTGACAGAATAATGAATTTTGGTGTTTACCAGAACATCCTAAAGGAGAACGTCTGGCCATCATTTCGAACCCTCGCAAGCTCAAGCCTTCTTAGATTATGCAGCCGGACAATGATCCGAAACACACCAGCCAACTCTGGAAAAAAGCAAAACGAAGGTTCTGAAGTGACCAGGTCAAAATCCAATTGAGGTGTGACCTAAAATAGGCAGTTCATCCTAGAAAACCCTGGCAGATTTGAAACAATTTTGCAAAGAGTGGGCCAAAATTCCTCTGCAGCGTGGTGGAACACTGATTACCAATTATTGTAAACGTTTGATATATGTCATCACTGTTAGGTTAAGGGGTCAATTACTTTTTCACATAGGGCTGGATAAGTTGAGCCTTGATAAATGGATTAAAAATTTCAAAACTGCATTTTGTGTTTTCTTAGTTTGTACCAGAGTGGCATTAAAATTAGTTTGACGATCCGAAACCTTTGTGAGTGATAAATATGAAATCAGGTAAGGGGGCAAATAGTTTTTCATAACAATGTACATTGAAAGAGAAATACAATACAGACAAAATAAATGTATTTTTACCTGAGACACAGCCAGCAAACATGAAGTAAGGGATGAGTTGGCCGTTTGTAGATGTGTATGGCTTATCCATGTGTCTCTCATGTCAATAATTTAAATGATGATAGACAGAATTTACTAAATGTACCTGTAATTTTAATACACTTTTTCTGTAATTGTTATGAAATATAATGACTTTTTTTGTATGTTGATTACGTAATGTCATCACTCCCGACCCTTATCGTGAGCCACATATGGCTATTTCATGAGTACATCTGGCTGAGAAATAAAATGTGTCTCATGCTGATCTTCTCTGGGTTGTTTTAATTGCTCTATATGTCAAGTCAAAGAGACACAGAGTGACAAAGTTCAGTTCAGAATATATATATATATATGGCACAGTTTACAGTCACGGCGTTTCACCAATAGACCTTGTTTGGCCTTATGTCTATGGAATTCTGTATGTGAAAGCTCATTAAACAATCTATGTTCATTGTTAAGACAGTCTATCTACACACATAGCCAAACCCGTAAACACTTAAGTATCTTTCGTGTTTGCAGTGTTTTTTTTACATTATTACCAAATAATTATTTTTGCATCTTGTTTTCAGAATAAGTCTCAAAGATCTTTAAGTGTGTAATAGTTAGTGCCTCCGATTGGTACAAAAACTTTCATTCAGTAAAAATAACAAAACATTGATTTGAATATTTGGCAAATATACATAACTATCACACCAATGTTAATTCTTATAAAAACAAATCATGAGTTGAGAAATTTGTATTTCTTTTATAAAAGTGGAAACCTTACATAAGTCGCAGCCATGTTTGTCTGCCGTGTTGTTGCATACTGGTCAAATATTACTCACTAGGGCCTTAAAGAAGTAACTTCAAAAATATTGTACTTATTGACTCCATCTTCTTGGTGAAATCATCATTACATTTTTGCACGTGCAATTATGTGAAATTCTTAGATTAATTCTAAGCTTAAAACACGCTTATATTCTATAACATATGAATAACCTATATTTTATGTTGATAATATCAGGGGATGGTGTTATAATAGTCTGTAATAATATTCTGCAATAGTCTTTGATCTGTGCAGCCCTTTGAGACTCTTTGTGATTAAGGGTTATACAAATAGAGATGACTTGACTTGACTTAGATGCGCTCGAATAAACTTCTTTTTTCATCTTTTTCGGGGTGTGGCTCAGCATTTAGACTGGATTTGAAACAGTTATTTTAATGGTGAAAGTAAGATGACCATGATAACCATGACCACGCGTGATATCACTCTTTTTCCTTGTTTCGAAATATTTTAGCCACATCATAACATAGCATTAACCACTGTGTTTGGAGCATGCAAAAAGGGAGGCCTTTTATAGTTCCTAAATAAGGAAAATACCATTTTGATTTATCGATTTGGGGGTGTACCTAGAGTCCTTTTCATTTTTGGTATTTTTGTGAGGCATCTGGTCAAAAATCATTTGCTGAATATTGGGTTATTAATACTCATACAGTGGCTGTCGAAACTATTTGCCCCCTTTGAACTTTGTGACCTTTTGCCACATTTCAGACTTCAAACATCAAGATATAAAACTGTTATTTCTTGTGAAGAATCTACAATAAGTGGGACACAATCCTGAAGTAGAACGCACTTCATTGGATATTTTAAACTTTTTTTAACAAATAAAAAAGAAAAAGTGCAGAGGTCTGTTTAAAGCCCTGAGGGCATCATAAAGAACGAGGAACACACCAGGCAGGTCCTTTAAATGACACTTGTTCTAGATATCTTCAAGAAATTGCTTCTTTCTTGCCGCTCTTCCATAATGGCCAGATTTGTGCACTATACGACTGATTGTTGTCCTATGGACAGATTCTCCCACCTCAGCTGTAGACCTCTGCATTTCATCAAAAGTGATCATGGGCCTCTTGGCTGCATCTCTGATGACTTTTTTCCTTGTATGAGCTGAAAGTGTAGGGGGACGGCCCGATCTTGTTAGATTTGAAGTGTTCTGATACTCCTTCCATTTCAATATTATTGCTTGCACAGTGCTCCTTGGGATGTTTAAAGCTTGGGAAATCTTTTTGTATCCAAATCCAGCTTTAAAACTTCATGATGCCCTCTGCGCTTCAAACAAACCTCTGAGACTATCATAGTGCAGGTGCATTTATACAGACAATTGATTACACACAGGTGGATTCCATTTATCATCGTTAGTCATTTTGATCAACATTGAATCATTCAAAGATCCTCACTGAACTTCTGGACAGAGTTTGTTGCACTGAAAGTAAAGGGGTTGAATCATTTTGCACACCCACTTTTTCGTTTCTTATTTGTTCAAAAAGTTTAAAATATCCAATAAAGTGTGTTCCACTTCATGATTCTGTCCCACTTATTGTTGATTTTTCACAACAAATAACAGTTTTATATCTTGATTTTTGAAGTCTGAAATGTGGCAAAAGGTCACAAAAATCAAGGGGGCAAAATAGTTTCGCAAGCCACTGCATTTGGTTAGAGTGGCTTACTAAAAATAATCCTAATAAGTATTAATAAGTAGTACTTGAGCTTTCAAGTTGCGTTTAAAATTGTTATTTGTGATGAAAATAAGGTTTTATATGAGATTCCCATGTGCAGGAAAATTGAAAAATAAGGCCTTTGGAAATCTTCGTTGGAGTTTAGAACAGTACTATATTTCTGCAGGGAGTGCAAAGGAACATCTATAATCAGAAATGAGAGCAATACATTAAAAGGCCTTCGAATGACAGCAAAATATCACCAGAGGATAAATATTGGGCCCAGGATGAATCAAGAAGATGAGTCCCGGACTCTAAATACTATCATAAATTGGAGCTTACCATTCAGATTAGACTGTAAGTCATCGGATGGTGACAGAAAATGTCACTTTATCCCAAGAAAATCAATGATGCCAATAAGTGTTGCTTTAAATGGAGAACGCAAACCGGCAATTTCTCTTTACACCCAAAAGCGTATGACAGAAACATTTGCGTATACAAAATATCTCCATTTCAGTCAATGACACGTATTCCACTTGCTTTGTTTCAGACGACTCACGTCTTCATTTTTTTTCTCGCAGTCTGTATCATTCTTGTTGAGAGCTTCCGTGGTAAATAAATTGCTTTCACTTCTCTTTTATGCTTTTCTTTTTTAAAAGGAATCATCACAATCCTACAAGGCTGCCTTCTTTTTCTTCTTGCACTATGTTCTTATGTTAACGGTAACTTAAGAAAGAACTAATAAAAGAAATAAAGAGAGAGAGAGAGATCGAGAGGAGAAAGAAACAAAGATTGACAGCTCAAGAGAAAGAGGCAAAAGATAGAAAGAAGAAATGAAAGAAAGGATGGAGACAAAGGGAAGAGAAAGAGAGAATTGTAGATTGAGAAAAAAGAGAAGAGAAAGTGAGGCGAAGGGGGAAAGAGGGTAGAAAAGACAAGAGAAAGAGGAGAAAAAGAGAGAAAGAGGAAAGTAGAAGGGCAAGAGGAAAGGAGAAAAGAAAGAGGAAAGTAGATGAGAAAGAGGAAAGGAGGAGAAAAAGAGAAAAGAAGGAGGAATAGAGGAAAGTAAAAGAGAAATGGGAGCAAACGGGCGAAACAGGAGAGAAGAGGGAAGAAATCGTAGGAAAGGGAGAAATTGGAGAAAAGAGAGAGAGGAGAAATAGACAGATAAGAGAAAAAGCAAAGATGAAAAGAGGAGAAATATAGAATGGAGAGAAATATACAGGAGAACAGAAAAAGGGGAGAAACATGGGGCAGAAAGAGAGAAATGGGTGAGAGAGGAAAAGAAAATAAGTGAAAACGAGAGAAAGATGAGAGAAAGAGGGTAGAAATTGAGGAGAAAGAGTGAAAGAGGAGATGTTGAATGGGCAAAAGGAGAGAACAAGTAAATAAAGAAGAGAGAAAGGAGTAAAAAAAGAAAGTAAGGAGTAATAAAATAAAAGAACAAAGAAAGAAGAAATACTGTAGGCAAATCCAACATTTTTACTTTGAATATCAATCAAGTAAGAATATTGCGAAGCCACTCATTCTGTAGTGTGTTTCGACGGCGCTCTCCGCTTGCTTTAATGTGGCAGCAATCGTTGCATTTTTAACACCCAGCAGTGTTGCAATTCAGGTTTAAGCATATTCCTGCTGCCACGAAAGAACATTGTTGAATCATTGAACTTCACCGTCACGCTCATGAATAATACTTTGTGGATTGCAGGACTGTAAAAATAGACGTCTATGACTGGGATCGAGATGGAAGGTACAGTGATTTTTACATTTTTGGGAACATTAAACGTCTTGCAGACTGTACTTTGTTCTGATATCACATATAATACGTGCAAGTTTGTATAGAGCGCTTCTAGGACCTGAAGAAGAATTCAATGAAGTAGTTTTATTTAGCCCTCCAAACAGATGATGCCTTTTAGGTTTTGCAATAGGTCAACATTTTCTATTCAGAGACGGTTTACAAATACCGGCCGACAGAGAGTACATTAGGATCTAAACCAGGGGTCTCTAATGTGGTGCTTGCGAGCACCAGGATGCCCCCTAAGGACAGTTGAGGTGCCCGCGGCCCCATTCTGAAAATAGCTCACCAGTGCCAGGTCATTATTATTTTCTAGTAATTTTTTTAATTTAATTAGTTGACTGAGTCTACTTGACCGTAGTTTTTGTATTTAAAAAACTGATAATAACATAAGTTGTTTTTTTTGATATTCAAATGAATAAATTCCAGTACATGGCTTGCATAGACAAAAATATATATTCAAATATTTATGAATATGTAATTAATTAATACAATCAATTAGAATATATTCATGTAGTAACAAATTTATTTATTTGTCATTTTAATGAGTTTTTTTTATTGGAAATACTACAAACAAAATTCCAATTTATGAATCATATAAAGCGGATGAGTAAATAATGTGCCGATTTTAGCTAGCTCTCTGTCCCCTCTTTTAGCCTTGTAATAGCTATCTTCCCGAATGCTATCTAGCTAACATTTTACCTTTTTTCCTATGTATTCTGGCCTCCTTCCTTTCTAGCTATCTAGCTTTCTTTAACTTTCTCTCTGACTGTTTAGTTGGCTTTTTACTCCTTTAGCTAGCTTTCAAGAACCATTTTAGTTTTTTACCCGTTTTATCTTTCTAGCTTACTATCAAGCTACCTGTTTTTGCTATTTAGCAAAGCCATCTCGTTGCTATTTAAAAAAAAAATCATAACAATCTGAGGTCTCCAACCGAATTGAGTCAGGGACGGCTGAAGCTAGGGTCCGGCCGAGATTGGGCAAGATGGGATTTTCCACAATTACAGGGCTGATCAAAACATTCCGCTACTCTTAAAGGGACAATGTTTTATATCCGTTCACTGGATGGCCTTATAATGTGTGCAACCAAAAAGGAAGACTACAAACTACAGAGACTGAGTTTTATTTTTTTACCCAGCCTTTCTTAAGAAAGGACAAAAGAGGAATAATAAAAGGAAAGAAGAAATAAGAAAAAGAAGTAGAAAAGGAAAATGATGATTAAAAGAGAAGTAGGTGAAACAAAAGCAAAAAAGGGAAAATGTAGAAAGAAAAAAAAAAGAAAGAAAAAAAGGAATTAAAAAGAAAAAAGACAACAATTGAAAGAATGCTCTTTTTTTATTTTTTGTCTTTTTTCTCATTTTTCTGTTTTCAATTTCCTGTCCTATTTTTCTTGAGTTTTAGTTTTTGTCTTATTTATTTTATTATTTAAATTTTCATTTTTCTACCTGCTTTTCTTGCTGTCCTTTTTGCTTCTTCTTTTTTTCACACTTTTTTTTTTTTTTAAACTTTCGTCTTATTTCTTTGTTTTTATTTTTTCTCTTTTCTTGTTCATGTCCTTTTTTCTTTTCCTTTTTTTAATTTATTTTTTTCTTTCTTTATTTCAAAAGGGGCATTTTGGTCACTTTTGAGTCTCTGTATTTTATCTTCTTCTGTTGTGCTTTTAGCACTCTTTTTTTTGGCATGACAGAATTCAGCAACATCTAGTGGAAAAATAATAGTCACCTTCTCTTTACCTTTTTAAATTAATGTGAGGGCCTGAAACTATCATCTCGGGGGCGGCGATTGCCCCCCAGGATGATAGTGTGATACTCCTGATCTTATTAGTCGATTCATCGGTTGATTGAGTTTTTTTTTTTTCTGAAATTCAGCATGACTTTGATTTACTGATGTAGCTAATAATAGTTAACACAAAAAAACAGTTACAATGAAAAATACATATTTTATTGAACATATGGATACGTTACAAAATGTAATAAAAATTACCTTATTTAAAACCAATTAGGCACGGTGCCCGGTCAGCAGAGATAGAAATAAACCTCTGTCCATATTTTAGTCACAGGCAAATAAATACTAGATACAAAAGAAACATGTCTCGCTGGAGGCCATAGAAAAGTAAATAAAACAAAAAGACAATGTCCACTTTGCGAAGTACATTCAGTGGTCAACTGCCAAGTCTGCAACAAAAGTACAAACGCTGCCCTACTTACAAACGGGACGATACGGTCCCGGACGATCGTTCGTAAGTTGAATTTGTTCATAAGTTGCTTCAGTGCTATATATTTTATGTTTAAGGTTTATTTAAATATTTTTAAGGCTTGTATAAGTAACCTGTTTTTTTTTGTATCAAAAAATAAACATTTCATAAAATAATATGCTCTATAAAGATTTACATTACTTTTGGAAGATGAGCTTCAAGAGTTGGGCTACTTCTTTTCCGTGGTTGAAAGTGGGCGATAAAAAGCGATCCAACCATTTTCTCAACCGCATACAGTTTTCTTATTCCACTTTCATTTAAAAAAGAAACGTCTTGCCTCTTCTTTACACTTTACACCACCCATATTGAATGGATGCACGAGATATTAAACAATAAAAATGTCAAAGTTCTTGGCGCGCTAGAGATACAGTGTAGAATGTTTACACTCGAACAAGGAAGTAAAAGCTGGATTTCTTCTTTGGGGTGGATGCTGGGTGGGCTCTCACAGCGCCACACGCCGGTAGCGGTGGAAAGAAGCACTACAGTAATGTTCTCTACTCAGAAAAAAGGACCACACAAGACAAAATTTAACTTACAGCAATATCCGGATACTGCGATTGGCTGGCAACCAGATCAGGGTGTCCCCTGCCCACTGCCCGATGATTGCTGGGATGGGCTCCAGCACCCCCGCGACCCTACTGAGGATAAGCGGTGCAGCTAATGAGATTAGATGAGAATATCCGGATATTTATCGACATCCCCAAAAAATGGTCGTAAGTAGGTGAGCGTCTGTACTTGAAAATTCTCAGCAGTTTGAAATCAAACCACTGACATTTTTTTTCAAACTGCATGCATTTATTTTGAAGTATGCTTGTCAGGCACAGTGTGGCATAAAACTCAAGCTCTCTTTCACAGCGAAATGAGTGCGTGCCATCAAAATCGTATTGGCCTGAATGTTAAAACCTCCACGGCTCCATGCCCTTACAAACTATCATATTTTCCCTCACAAAATACAAAATAATGTTACACCATATTTGTTTGTCAAACGTGTTTATTTATATAGTTTAAGATGTTATATTGTACATGTGTTTTATTATATCATATATATTAATTAACATTTTGTTGTGAGATGCTGAGTTGCTCGACATGATTGAGGTTTACAAAAAAAAAATGTTTTTTAAATGAAGTACATGCAAATATAATTCAGTAGAATAAAACATTTTCTTTTTCATTTTCTGCATTAAATTATTGTTGGTAATATACTGATTGAAGGGATAACCACAAACCTGTCGTTTTTCATGTTTTCTTTTTATACTTCCTTTTTTTAACTTCTTTATGCAACATAATAATTCGTAATATAATGCATCAAAGTAAGCGGGCCGTTTGAGTTGAGCTGAAAAAGCCGGTTCTCTAAAAATAGACGGACTTCCTTTAACTACACAACTACCACATGAAATCTGATGTTTTTAAGACCACACATATTTCAAATTCAGGCAATCAACCCCGCCTGTTGTTTTCAGATCAGAAGGACTTACAGCGTTTTAATTCATGTTCGGCCGTTGCGACTTGATGATGGGAAATCCCTAGGCGGCAGACGCATGTAGAACCACTCACTTTGTTTGCAACGGAAAAAAAGGATACAGAGATAGAGGCTACCGCAGCGAACTCGTTTGACTTGATTGATTTGCTGTTTCGTGGTAGTCGGTGTATACCGGATGGTACCCATAATTGACAAATTTGCGTTTTTCCGTACAGTCTTAAAATGCCTAATAAACGTACTTTGTACCGCAAAAACGTACAGGTTGACAGGTATGCTCATATATAACCGAGGCGAGTCAGACTCCGTGTCGTTCAAATGCCTGACGCACTCTTCAGATGTTGGCGCGTCGCTGATTTATCGCCACGTTACGTAAACTTTGCAAGTAGTCCATTTATTCTATCAATCCGGGCATGAAAACTCCAAAACTTAAAAAGTTGCCGCTGCCATTACTGCATGCTAATGTAGCCGCCCCAGACTGTTAGCGCAGCAATGGGAATATCCCAGGGAGATGGCACTTATTATTTGACAGAAGGAAATGTGAATAGATTTGACACGATGATGATTTCCCATGTGTGCGTGCATGTTCGCAGCCATGACTTCATTGGCGAGTTTACCACCAGCTACCGAGAGCTGTCCAGGGGACAGAACCAGTTCAACGTCTATGAGGTGAAAACCAAAATGCGTTTTGCAAAAAACCCATGATTTTAATATTTGATTTTCTGAAGATTGTTTTGTGGTTTCGATGACAAATCGGATGAAATAACAAAATCATTAATTTCAAATCCACTGGAGAACATCATTTCAGATTAAAAAGTATTATCATTATAAAGAAGATAAACCAATTATAATGTAGGTACTTGTTAAGCCATAATGAGTCAAGAATTGTGGAAAAAAAAAAATTTCAAAAGTAAAAGCAATTATTGGTGTTGAGGCCGAAACATTTACCGTATTTTCAGAGTTATAAGGCATACATACCCTCCCCCCAAAAATTGTTTTGTCATCTATTTTTCATATATAAGGCGCACCAGACTATAATGTACATAAACCTGAAACTACGGTAAGGGGTACAGGATAACTGTTGGGTTTTTTATACACTTACGGGATAGGTGTAATGATGAATCGGTCGATAGGTATTGGTGATTGATAACCTCTTGGTTAATTATGTATACGTACAATCATTTATATAGTATTTTGTTAAAAGTCTATTTACAGAATTCGGAAAGGCTGAAATCCTGCAGTGTTAAGACACAATTGGTGCAATAGTAATAATAGTAAATGATAATAGTATCTTAATATGATTAATTCCACCGATAATAACAATATAAGTACATTAGACTAATATTTTCTAGTGATGGTAATGACAATACTGTAAAATTTGCATCTTTTTTTCGTTAATTACACTCATTTTAAGTATTCTAATACGTGGGATAATCTATTTAAATAAAATTTCCACTTCCCACGATTTTTATCTATCTTTCTAACTATCTTTGTAGCAAAAAAAAACTCAGTTAAAATTGGTAAAAGAAGTAAATTTGAAAAAATAACGAAAAATAAATAAGGTGTGTTAACACTGATCTTGTCTGCCAATATATTTAGTTTTTCTTGCTGTACTTTTATTCAGCTTTTGTTTTGTGAATGTGGGTGGGCTTTTTTGGCGGCCCCCAAAAATCAAAACGTCCACTTACGTAAGTGGGTAGCTGAGAAGAAGATCAGTCGTATAAATACAATTTTGTTAAAAATCACAATAAAGTCACATGATTTTCATCTTAAAGCTTTTCTGTAGCGTGTGATAATCATCCGATACCTTTTCCCCATCGCCCACAGGTTTTAAATCCGAAGAAGAAAGGCAAAAAGAAGAAGTATGTCAATTCAGGAACCGTGAGTCTTCCTATCGACCCTGAACTTTCCGGCAGCACCCCACCTGTGATTCAAGCCATGTCACATTTATTTGTATGGACCATGATCACAAAATGTCTCAAAAGATTGCACAGGTTACAATTACACCATCCCCTGATCTTAAACCAACATGCGGGCAAGGAAAAACTCAAAACCTCAGCACGAGGAAAATGAGAAAGCTTGAGAAGGGGCCACACAAGTGGTAATCCCCCTTTCAGGATGACCAGGGTGTTATCGATTTAGCATTGGGTAACAGTACACAAAACATAGTAATCATCAATAAAAGAGAACACTAGGTAACAAGGTGAAATTTGTCCAAAAAGTCCACGACACCGACACAGCTTACCATTTCTGTCAGCCGGTCGATGTAGGCGTTGACATGCTTCAGGTCATCTCGAATCGTCCTTCTCCCTCGTGCCATCACCAGCCAGGCAGTCGGAAAAAGACAGGAAAAGAAAAGTATGAGGTGGGCAACTGGGCATCAATCATAAGCCATTGAATAAAAGTGGGTGTTTAGATAGATAGATAGATAGATAGATAGATAGATAGATAGATAGATAGATAGATAGATAGATAGATAGATAGATAGATAGATAGATAGATAGATAGATAGATACTTTATTCATCCCCGTAGGGAAATTCACACTTCCAGCAGTCTACCCCGTTGTTTATTAACAGATGAACATGATGCCCTAGGGGTGCTTGTAGCGAAGTGGATGACGTCACGCCAGTCCAAAAATTCGACATCCCTGTGGCAGATGGAAAACTTTTCTTTGTGAAAATCCAGGGATACACCACCTCGTGTTAGCAAGTCCGCCTCCTCTCCGATTCCCCCCGGCTATCGTGTCTCTGTTTAGCGGCGTTGAAGCCGGATTGCTCCGGGTAGCTCCGGGTGGAAACACATTAGCGTCCGGAATGCTAAACGTGACCCACGTTTCCGCAAAACACAGCAACTGCGCTCCCTGTGCGCTTCGATGTTTTCCACCAGCACTCGATGATCTTATTTGGTCGTGAGTTCGCATTAACCATGATTACGGATGGTACCGAAGACTTATAACGCCGCTAGCTGCTTCGCTAGCTCCGGCTCTTCTTCCACGATAGGCCCCTTCATCACGCCGGCACGAGAATTCTTCAGGGCAAGGAGTTGAAATTCCTTGAATACACGCATTTCTTGTGCGTTAAAACCCATGTCCATAGGATAGAAGTAATCCATAGTGTAGTTGTCAAAACGGGAAGAAAAAACACCGAAGATAGGAGCAGACAATAAAACAATAGGGCAGCTGCTGGAAAAGGCAGCCGCTCGTAGCAGCGCCGCTTTGATCTTTGATCTAGTTCTAAGTCTACATTTAAAAACTTCCACTGAGTTGGCAGATCTTATCTCCAGAGGCAGAGCATTTCACAGCACTAGGGCCCGGATGAGAACGCTCTCAAGCCTGCAGACTTCTTCTTGGCTCTTGGAGTTACAAGTAGACCGGCATTTTCCGAGCGGACGCTCCTTGCAGGAACATAGGGGAGAATTTAATCAGAGAGATAGGAGGGGGCAAGTCCATGCAAACATTTGTATGTTAGTAAAATAACCTTAAAGTCGCAATTTAAACAGACTGGGAGCCAGTGTAAGTCAACTAAAATAGGAGTAAAATGGTCAAACTTTCTTGTCTTAGTCAAAGTCTCGCTGCTGCATTTTTAACCAGCTGCAAACCTTTGATGCTAGACATCAGGAGACCAGAAAGCATTGCATCACAGTAATCAATCCGAGAAGTAATAAACGCATGAATTATAATCTCAGCATCTGATTGAGACATCATCGGGCGAATCTGATATTAAAGGGTTGAAAAACATATTAATAGTATCGTAGTGGGAGGAATGCTGGTTTTCCTTTGCGGTCCTCTTCATCAAGGTTGCTATCAGCGCCGCTCAAATAATATGTGTTTGCACACCTTGTTCGCTCTGAATCCTTGCTGGAGGCGTGCAAAATTTACAGGGGCTAAATTGAACTTGCTATCCATTTTTTCTGTTGTCATCCACAAGCAGTGTTGGGCACGTTACTGGAAAAAGTAGTTACTGTTACTAGCTGCGTCATTTAAAAAGTTATTATGGAACCCCCCAGATGACCTCATTCACTACATTCAAAAGTAGCGTGTTACTTTGAATGTTGTTACAAATTACCGTATTACTCCCATTGAAGCAGACTACCTAAAACTGTTTAAAAATAGCCACATAATAAAAGAAATGGAAAAAAAACAATCACACCAACTTGCGATATGATAACACTTTCATATTTCTTGTGTTATTTTGAGAGCGCGCAAAGGAACACTCCATATCCATTTTGTCTTTGGGCTTCAAACAACTTCATTTTCTCCTCCATTGCTGAGTACTATCTAATACATTTTTTTTTCCAGGCATGTTTTATAGCAAAATGAATTTTACAAATAAAATGATCAAAATTTTTTAAAATTTTAGTGTAAATTCTGTGCTCACGTTTGCCCCATTGATTGAGTTGTTCCTGTATTAGCCATGCCCTCTCCTCACACGCTTCCTACCATTCGCTAGTGGTGAGACACAGTTTGTAAGGTGCATTTAAGCTGATCCCCTGATTTCAATATTTCATTTTAGAGTTGTAAGTACAGCTTTACGGTTCATGGATCCCTTAACCGCCAGGGTCATCGGGACACCACTTCCTGTGTTGTGTCTTGGGCAAGTACAGTATAGCGGTGCCTATTCCACCTCAGGCTATTTTTTTCAGTAGTGGTTTGCTCCCCCACAAGCAACCAATAGGTCTAGTTTCCACAGTTCCCAGTAGCAGGAGAAGCTTCCTGAGCCGACTCAGATACAGCACATTCTTTATCTTGTCATCGTTGTTTTTCAGTGTAAAGCGCCATGCCTCTTTTTTTAAATGAGTATATACGGTAGGGAGAATATCAGTATGGAGAAATTCTGTACCACCGTAACTGTATTGATTTGCACTTTTTAGGGCCATATATACACACAAATTCACTTTTACGACATGATTAGTTGTGTGGTACCAATTAGAGAATGATGAATTCCGTAATTTGTTTTAAATAAGTACCAGAGTCTCAAAAACTTCTCTCAATATTGACAAATGTAATATCACCCAGTGTGAAATATAGGTGTCACATTTGACCCCAATTGTCCCTCCAAACTCACGTTAAGAATATTACTAGAACAGCTTTTTTCCATCTAAATTTCGCCCTATGCTGTCCTAGTCCGATGCAGAGGTTATAATTCATGCGCTTGTTACTTCCCGTCTCGATTACTGTAATGCACGACTATCCGGTCTTCCGAAGTCCAAAATCGAGATCCTGCAGCTGGTACAAAATGCTGCAGCGAGGCTTTTAACTAAGGAAAGAAAGTTTGATCACTTTACCCCGATTTTAGCTGACCCGCATTGGCTCCCTGTTAGCTTAAGATGTGATTTTAAGGTTCTGTCGGTATTATACAAAATCATGCATGGACTTGCTCCCTCATATCTTTCAGATGTATTTTCCCCCTATTTTCCGCTCCAAAGCCTTCACTCTAAAAATGCTGGTGTACTAGTGATCCCAAGAGCCAAGAAGAGATCTGCAGGTTCGAAAGCGATTTACTCTGGGCGCTGGTGCTAAAGAATGCTCTGCCTCCTGAGATTCAATCTACAACCTGAGTGGAACTGTTTGAATCTAGCCTTAAAACACACATCTCAATTATGAACTACCTACTGTATATTCTATGTTGACAATAACTATGTATTATTTGTTATTGCAACATCCATTGCAGCCTGGTCATCCTGGAAGGGGAATTACCTCATGTGCGGTCACTTATCAAGGTTTCTTAATTTTTCTCATGTTGACGTTTTTTGAGTTTTTCCTTGCCCCCATGTAGGTTTTAGATCAGGTGATGGTGTAATGATAGTCTGTGCTTTGCAATAATCTGTGATCGGTGCAGCCCTTGATGTAAGGACTATACAAAATAAACCTGACTTGACTTGACAGATCAACACACCATGTTGTAACTACATTTGAGTCACAATTTAACAATTCAATTTAAAAATGCGTTTCTTTGTAACGCATTACTCCCAATACTGCCCACAAGCAACCATTTTGTCTTGTATATCTTTCTCTACTGTGCCTTCCCATTTCTCTTTTGTTATTTACCTCCAAATTTGTGCCTGTGTGTGCATTCGTAAATTCAAGGTAACTCTGCTGTCCTTCAAAGTGGAGTCCGAGTACACCTTTGTGGATTTCATCCGAGGAGGGTGAGTGGAATAATGAATAGTCTGCTCTCACTGTGTGGCCAGTTGCACGTGTGTGTGTGTGTGTGTGTGTGTGTGTGTGTGTGTGTGTGTGTGTGTGTGTGTGTGTGTGTGTGTGTGTGCGTGCGTGCGTGCGTGCGTGCGTGCGTGCGTGCGTGCGTGCGTGCGTGTGTGTGTGTGTGCATACTTGTGCACTCTGAAATTGCGTCCGAATTCATGTTGACTTTGGCAAAATTACACCTGAGGAGTTTTGCACTGCAAAATCTCATATGTAAACACATGGGGATATTCAGTGCATGCATTTATAATTGAGTATTTTGTTTGTTTAACACAAACAGAATTTGGGGTTGTGAATACTAATCAATGTCTTTACATCACATCTGTTATTGTATCTCATTTACGGCACTTTGCAACTTTATTTGATAACGATCCCATAAGACCAATGCTTGTTAAATAAACAACACTGATATCTCTTAAAATGCATTTTTTTTGTTTCTATAACGATAAAATATATATATTTATGTATTGTATTAAAGTACAATGGGATTTTATTTGATTTTTATATACAGTATGTTCCAATAAATCTCCTGCATTCATGTTTTTTTCTCTATTTCTCTTGCGCTCCAGGACACAGCTGAACTTCACTGTCGCCATAGACTTTACTGCATCAAATGGTATGCATGATTCCTCTGAGGTTGGCTGCTCATTTAAAAAATATCAATTTTGGGAAGCAGGCTATGCTCACAATTCAGTGGAATGAGAGAGAAGGTAGTAGTGCTCGTTCAGAGATAATTTGGGGGACTTTTACAAAACAGGAGTCAATGATAAATGCAGCATGAGATTATCCTAACCAAAGTTAATACAATAAAGGGAAAATTAGGATTTAAAAAAAATGGTCATTTCCCATTTGCAATATGTTTATTTTCTATTATACATCCAAACACAGTCAGTCTGAATTGACAATAGTCAGTCAATTAACATTGTATTGAATCATGCAAAGTTCATTTGTCTTAAAACTGAGAATCAAATCAGATAGGATAGGATAGGATAGGATGGAATAGGATAGGATAGGATTGGATAGAATTGTCTTTATTTTAATTTACAACTTGGTGAAACATTGTATGCAACAAGCTTGGACATGGCTCTCCAGGGCCATGTTTATATGCAGGTAATAAATACTTTAAAGGAAAAAAATAAGATATAAGATGGTCAGAACAAATAGGCAAAAATATTGACAACAATGTGCTTACACTCGAATAGTGTAATGAAAAATATTGCATTCTAACAATAGTGCAATAAAAGGAAGTGCAATAACATTAGCAACAACAAAAAGAAGACTTTAAATTATTTAACTTGTATCCCCATTTAAATTTTCAACTGGAGCACGCTAATTTTTATTTTAATGTTTTATAGGGTCTTGTTTCTTAAAAAAAAAGGCTGTTGTAGTGCCCCCTAAAGGTTTGCAGTCTTACTTATTCATGAATACATGCGCTGATTTTTTTCCTCATAAGAAGCATCATCACATTATTTATTAGACCACTTGTGTCAAACTCATTGCCCAGGGGGGCAAATGTGGCCCAACTCCTCATTCTGTGTGGACCACAAAACCCAAAAATGTCTTAACGTCAAAAAATGAACAGGTCAAAAGAGTGCTCTGACCAAAATTCTCATTTTGCACAATGCCTGTTGACTACAATACCTGCAATGTGACGGTTAAGCGCCACTACATGCCTGTATTCCCATAATAATGCCAATGTGTATGATTGAGAAACAAATTATCCTAAAATAGTACAAGAATATTTTATTTGTTTATATTTAGTTTATAACACTTTCAGGTTTTGTGCGGATGCTTGAAATCCTTGAAAATGCTAGAATATTATTGTTGTGTTTTCTCGGTTTGAAAAGTGCTTGAATTTAGATAAAGTGCTGGTAACGTCTAGAAATTGTTGCCATGTTTACAGGCAGTCTGGCTCGATAGACAATAGATTAAATAAAGAAATATTTTTCAAGTCTTATTAAAAATGACGCCAACATGCCTGCTCTGGTGGCTTTTCTTTGCATTTCTTCTACTCACGTGAGTAATTTTGACACCCCTGCACTAAACAGTTGGCATACTGCAAGAGTAAAGACACAGGCTTTATATATCCTTTATTTTGCTTTGTTTTCCACCCTGCAAGGCAACCCATCCCAGCCCACCTCACTGCACTATATGAGCCCCTACCAGATGAACGCATACGCCATGGCTTTGAAAGCAGTGGGTGAGATTATCCAAGACTATGACAGCGACAAACTCTTTCCTGCATACGGCTTTGGCGCTAAGCTGCCCCCTGATGGCAAAATCTCCCACGCATTCCCACTGGTAAGTAGACCACCACCATTTTATATCACCTGTGGAGGCCAAGCACACACAAAGACGTTAATGTGCAGCCATAGAATGATGCGCTCAAGATCAGCAATTGTTGGAGCGACAGCAGCTAGCTAAGAAGGTGCGCTTATCTGCTCACCAGCAGGAGCCCAGTAGGGTCTCTTCGCTTAGTTTTCCATTTTCTCTGCAAAAAAACCTACCGCAGAATAGGATTCAGTCTGTTTTTTTCTGAAGAAACAGTCCATTTTTTTCTGAAGAATTTGTGCACCTCTAAACATGAGCATTTTGAGCTTTATTTGCAACAAAAATCTTGCTTGTTATGCAAAGTAAAATGCAGCTGGCTGTCCTAGAGGCTACCCCTCAAGACAGCTCAACGCTCGTACTTTTACTTCATCTGGCCATCACCGCAGAACGGTTGAGCCAGCTCCATTTGTTGAAGTAGCAGTATATCGAATTGAGGCCAACTATGTCTGGTTATCCGACGCCGCAGTAGCAATGAGTGAGAGTGTAGAGAAGAGGGCCCAGAATTAATTACCTCACTAAAACTCCACTCCCTCACCCATGGCGGATTGAACGACATAACACATGACGCGGCTAATGGGGGTCTGGTCGTACTTGCCTCTGCATCCGTAGTAATTCTGCGGACAGCATGAAAAGCAAAGTATGTAAAGGTCTGGTATGTCTGGGTCCGGACTGCAAGATGTGTTCTTGCTGGTCTACAAAATAGGCCATTTTAGGCGAGTGCAACCTGCTCACCTCTGCCACTCAACTCCCTGTGTGAAAGGCGAATGTTCGGCGCCTTAAAACCGAGCTATGCATAGTCCAATGCAATATAGATCTGGTAGTCCTGTCCCTCCTTCAACAAGCATATACATGCGGGTTTGGGGATCACTTGCACACCTCATATTCCCTTGAATCTCCACCTGTGAATATACGAACAGAGTGCACCGCTCGTACCTGCTTACCACCAGCATCAGCGAGTCCAGTTTGCGCAAGCAAAATAATATCGGCAAGAAAATCTTTGAAATGTGCTGTAAAAATGTGTTTTTGTATAAAAATTGTTATACGGCATAAACCAATTTTAAATGATCCAAAAAACATGAAATAAGTTTAAAACGTATAAGTTGACGGGTATGCGATCTCCGTGACACTTTCTTGGTCCCAAATGGACACCATGCTATTGTTTGAATATCCCTGACTTCATCTAAAGTGCCTATTCTTTACTTATAAATTGAGAACCTTTTGGAATTTATGAAGCAAAAATATGTTGTCAGACAGTTTAATTAAAAAAAGAAGAAAATTAACCCTTTTTTACAGAGTGGTGACATTGATAATCCAAATTGTGTGGGCATTGACGGAGTCATGGAGGCCTACTTCCAGAGCCTAAGAACTGTGCAGCTGTACGGACCTACCAACTTTGCACCTGTTATTAACAAAGTCGCAAAGTGAGTGTTTTCTCAGGTTTGGGGATGAATGGCTTTTTTAAAGATCAAAGGTTTGGGATCACCGAAACATTTTGGTGTTTTCCATAAAAAAGTCACTTTTTTATTAAATGAGTTGTCCAATGTTTGTGTTTTAATTGCAAATATGAATATATTCTTTTGTTGACAAGTCACATCTGGCTTTTTCTTTGCCACTGCCTTGAAGACCAGCATCTCAAAGTCACCTCTTCACGATAGATGTTTTGCAGGTACCAGTTAAGGAAGCTGCTAGTTGAGAAATAAACATAAACTGCTATACTTTTCCTCTTGCTTGGCTGTGTCTCCACTTCTCTTTCTACTCTGGTTAGAGTCCGTTTGTGCTGTTCACTAAAGGGAGTAGTACACGCCGTTGAAGGGGATCATGAGTTTCTGGGCAATTTCTCACATGGAATGGCCTTTGTTTCATAGAACAAGAAAAGCTTGTGGAGTTTCATATGGAAGTTCTCTTTTCTGGCCATTCTGAAAGTTGAATCACATCCACAAATATGATGCTTCAGATACTTGACTAGCTCAAAAAAAGGTCAATTGCATAGCTTCTTCAACCAGCTAAACTGTTTTCAGCTGTGCTAACATCACTGTACAAGGGCTTTCTAGTTATCCATTAGCTTTCTGACACAATAAAAAAATACAATGTACTATTAGAACACTGGACTATTGCTTGTCGGAAATGGATCTCTATACACATACAGTATGTAGATATTGCATTAAAAACAGACATTTGCTGCTAGAATAGTCATTTACCAGGTTAACAATATATGGGGTGTACTTTTGATTACTTTCATCTTCAGTAAAAAATTATTTTTCCTTAAAAAATATGGACATTTCTTAGCAACCCCAAACCTTTGAACAGTAGTTTGGTATAGCCCTGAACCCCAACAGAGTCTCAAAGGGCTTCAGTAGTTGCAGTATTTTTTTTTTTATCTTCATCCAAATTTCCCCCCCAAAAAAGAGTGTCTAAAGGCATGGTCACACAGCCTTTCACGGGCGTATCGAAGCTGAACCACGGCCAGAAAGTTCTGCCCGTGAAGCAGACGCTGTTGGACGCTTTGAGATCGCGATACAGACGAGATACAGCCGTGCTTTACACGCGGTAAGAAATTCACACGCGGTTGGCCGCGCGAAAAAGTTTTGCGCTGCTCAAAACTTTAGACCACGGGTAACCGCGGGCGGCACACGTGGTACACACGAGCTAAAGACGCAGTAAAGACGCGGTACAGACCCGGAACGACGTGGTTACACGCGGGTAGGATGCGAAATTTTAGCGGGTAATCGCGGGTGGAGCACGGTCATACCACGTTTGTTCTGCGCCTGTATCGCGGTGTTATCACGTGCATTAGCGTGTGTACCGCGTGTAAGCACGGTCAAACGCGATGCAGCCGCGGTTAGAATAGAATAGAATAGAATATACCTTTATTGTCATTGTTACAAATGGGCTAACATATTGTGACAACGAAATTGGGCATGACACTCCAGTTTTACACATAGTGAGGGTATGAGCAAGAAGATAAAGGAACAGAGAAGATAATGTTATAAAACAAGGGGAATAAGGCTATAGTTATAATTTACATGGTATTTACACAACAATGTCAGCATGTGGGATGTTACATACAGGGTTGTCGTGATAACGTTGTATCGTAACGGTTGTGCAATATTGCATTTGGTGCAAAGTCATCATGGTGCAAAAATAGTCCGCATATACATTGGTGCAAGCATAGACATCATAGTGCAAAAAAAGGAAATGGTCAGACATTGTGCAATTTGAGCATTAAACGTAGTGCAGTCGACATGTGCAAGAACAAGACTTGAGTAACATTATTTTCGTATGAGGTAGTGTTGGCACGAGTTTTCAGTTTTTGTGCGGTGTCTGTTGAGCAGTGAACAAACATAGTGCAGACAGCATGTACGTGAGTACCATTTTACATACGTGTGAGGTATTTTTTTTTTTATTTTTTTTTTTTTGCAACAGTTTTCAGTTGTTTGTGCGGTGTCTGTTTAGGGTGGTAATGGCTGTGGGGAAGAAACTGTCTCGGAGTCTGTTCGTTTTTGCTTTGTGTGACCTGTAGCGCTTGCCGGAAGGCAGCAGGTCGAAGAGATGGTGGCCGGGGTGAGAGAAGTCCTTGACGATGTTTTCTGCTCTGCTGAGGTAGCGAGAGCAGGCAATGTCCTCCAGACTGGGCAGAGAGCAGCCGACGATTCTCTGGGCTGTTTTTATGATCCTCTGGAGCTTTTTCCTGTCTGCTGCTGTGCACCCCGCATACCACACCGTGATGCAGTATGTTAGGATGCTCTCCACTGTGGCTTTGTAGAAAGACACCTGCAGCTGCTGTTTTAGGTTATTTTTCCTGAGCAATCTCAGGAAGTGCAGTCGCTACTGGGCCTTCCCTACCACCGCTCTGGTGTTTGCAGACCAGGAGAGGTCGTCGGCGATGTGCACGCCCAGAAATTTGAACGAGTGGACTCTCTCTACGCAGTCTCCTTTTATGATGAGTGGTGCTGGATTCCTGCTATTCCTTCTGAAATCCAGAATCAGTTCTTTTGTTTTTGTTGTGTTCAATATGAGGTGGTTTTCCGAGCACCACGTTGAAAGTGACTCAACCTCATCCCTGTATGCCGCCTCGTCCCCTTCAGAGATGAGGCCGATCAAGGTGGTGTCGTCAGCAAACTTAATAATAGTGTTTGTGGGGTGGGTCGGTGAGCAGTCGGAGCTGTAGAGGGTGAAAAGCAGGGGGCTCAGTGCACAACCTTGGGGGGAGCCAGTGTTCAGTGTTAGGGTGGGAGAGACGTGGGTACCGAGTTTCACCGACTGTGGGCGGTTGGAGAGGAAGTCCATTATCCAGTGGCAGATGGAGGGAGAGAGTCCTAGGTGTGCAAGTTTCTCCACCAGGATCTCCGGGATAATGGTGTTGAAGGCTGAGCTGAAGTCCAGGAAGAGCATTCTGACGTAGCTCCCCCGGTGGTCCAGGTGTTTCAGCACGGTGTGAAGTGCTGTGTTTATGGCGTCGTCAGTGGAGCGGTTTGCCCTGTAGGCAAACTGGTGGGGGTCCAGTGTGAGTGGCAGGGAGTTTTTGATGTGCCGGGACACTAACCTCTCGAAGCACTTCATGACCACAGGCGTGAGAGCTACAGGCCTGTAGTCGTTGAGGCTTTCCACTGCTGACTTTTTGGGGACGGGAATGATGGTGGAGGTTTTGAGGCAAGGTGGGACGGTCGCCTGTGACAGGGACCGGTTGAAGATGGTGGTGAAGACCCCAGCCAGCGGATTGGAACAGTCCCTGAGTACCCTCCCTGGTACTCCATCCGGGCCAGTTGCCTTCCTGGGGTTTATGGTATTCAGCGCACGCCTGACTTCGTGCTCCTGAAATGTGAGGGAGTTGCTGCTGGTTGTTGATGGGTGTGATGTTGCTGTATGTGGCCTACCAGCTTCAAAGCGAGCGAAGAACTGATTAAGGTCCTCAGCTAGTGAAGCCTCAGCCTCAACAGTTGCCAGGTTGTGGCCTCTGAAGTTGGTGATGTGTTGGAGGCCCTGCCACATCCTCCTCGGGTCATTTCCAGCGAAGAGGTGCTCGATCCTCCTTGTGTAGGCTGATTTTGCTTCCTTGATGCCTCTCTTCAGGTCAGCCCTGGCCACCCCGTAAAGAGCCTTGTCTCCAGACCTGAAGGCGGTGTTGCGGTGTTTGAGGAGGGTGCGCACCTCGCTGGTCATCCAGGGTTTTTGATTTGGGTAGTTTTTGACTTTTTTATATACTGTGACTTCATCCGTGCAGTAACGGATGTAGGATAAAACAGTGTCAGTGAATTTCTGGAGGTCATGGTGTTCAAATACCTCCCAGCAAGTTTGATCAAAACAGTCCTGCAGCTTGGAGAGGGCTCCCTCAGGCCACGTTTGTATTGTCCTCGTTACAGGTTTTGTTTTCCTTCGGATGGGGGTGTATGAGGGGGTAAGGGATAGGCATATGTGATCCGAATTTACTAGGTGGGGGAGGGGGGAAGCTTTGTATGCGTTTTTGATGTTGCTGTAAACGCGGTCCAAAGTTTTTTCACCCCTTGTTGCACAGTTCACATGTTGATAGAATTTTGGAAGAACAGTCCTTAAACATGCATTATTAAAGTCGCCAGCGATAATGAAAGCTCCGTCGGGGTGTGCAAGCTGTTGAATGTTTATGGCAGCGAGTAGAAGGTTTAGCGCTGTGCTAGCGTTAGCATCCGGAGGAATGTAAACAGCTATCACAATGAGCACAGTTAGCTCTCGCGGTATATAGAATGGTCTACACGATACCGCGAGAAACTCTAGATCGGGCGAGCAGTGTGCATCAATAATTCTGCTGTTATTGCACCACGCATTATGTACGTAAATGCATAGTCCCCCACCTCTTTTTTTGCCGGAGTCTTCGTTGCGGTCGTATCGGTGTAGCGTGCGTCCTGTTAGCTGAACTGCAGCGTCGGGGATCCGCGGGTCAAGCCATGACTCCGTGATCACAAAAATGTTGCTATTCCGTACGAAGTTGTTAGTAGCTATCCGCAGCTCAAGCTCACTGATTTTGTGTACGATGGATCTGGCGTTGGTCAGGAAGATACTCGGAAGCGCTTGTCGGTGTGGTAGTCTTTTTAGCTTCTTCGCTAGGCCTCCCCGAGAACCTCGTTTTTGTTTACGTTCCCTCCGCCGTCTCCGTCGCTTGTTGGGCGGGCAGGTAACCCAGGGAGATCCCGGTGGTCTTCGTATGTCCTTTGGGATGTTGTTGTTGGTGTTGTAATCGTGAAATGAGTCGAAATCTAATCTTAGACCCAGGTTAATAAGTTCCTGGCGACTTAAGGTGATAGTTGCCGAACAGGTATTTATCAAAGAAAGGATGAGAGATAAAAGAACACTTAAAGTAAAAAGATTTACTGGAGAGCCACGTGAAGCCGCTGCGTATAAGGACCAGGAACAGTCGCCGGCGTCTGTTTCGCGGGCATACCATGGGTAAACAGTGGATTTAGCCAATTTTGCACATTTTCCACCACGTCTGCTTCACGGGCAGAAACTTCTGGCCGTGATTCAGCTGCGATACGCCCGTGAATGGTTCTGTGACCATGCCTTAAGGTAGAGATGAGATTAGGCCTTAAAAGTCCTGCCCGAGCCAAACCCGTCCCGCGGGTATTAAAGCCTGTCCCAGCAAGATCCCAACAAAAGACTTGATTCGAGGAACCAAGAAATCGGGCCCAAAATCCTTAACTTCCACCCTAGGTTGCTAAGCTGTCTTGAATGCACAGTCCTACCCAAGGTGATTTTATCAAAGGTTTGGGATCACAGAAACATTTTGGTGTTTTCCATAAAAAAGTCACTTTTTTATTAAATGAGTTGTCCAATGTTTATGTTTTAATTGCAAATATGAATCTATTATTTTTGTTGACAAGTCACTTGTGGCTTTTTCTTTGCCACTGCCTTAAAGACCAGCATCTCGAAGTCAAAACAAACCTCAATTGTTGTTGGTTTCCTTTCTTTGTGGAGGATCTACACGATGGATCTCTTCCCCCTCTCCTGCAGCATAGCCCTCATCAGCAAACTCAGCACCATGTTTGGTCGGGCCCAGATAAGTGGGTGCATGGCACAGGGGTGCAGTCAGCCAAAATCAACCTTCATTCCTTCAGAGTCCTCTCAAATAAACTATAAAAATTCTGGTTAGCTTTGGGCTCGGTCCCTCAAACTAAGTTAAGCGTTTAAGTTGAGCTTGGTCGGGCTTTTATACTCGCGCCCTTTTGTTTTTGTAGACCCAATCTTACCTCTACTTTTTGTTAGGTTTATTAAGTCCAACAAGGTTAACACAACTAGCTTATCGTTTCTGAAATGAATCTTTAATCACATGTATTTTCCTATTTTCCTCATGTTGAGGTTTTTTAGTTTTTCCTTGCCCTCGTGTAGGTTTTAGATCGGGGGATGGTGTCATAATAGTCTGTGGTTTGAAATAATCTGTGGTCTGTGCAGCCCTTTGAAACTCTTAGTGATTAATGGCTATACAAATAAACATGACTTGACATGTATTTAATATTGTTGAATACATTGGCGTTCTAGGTGATTTGAGTACAATATTTCTCCATAATATTATATTTTGTGCGTCTGTGGGTGTGTGTCTGTTTGTGTGTCCCAGCTGTGCTTCAGAGATAACAGATGGCTCGCAGTACTTTGTCTTGTTGATGATCACAGATGGAGTCATATCTGACATGGTCCAAACCAAAGAGGCCGTGGTCAATGTGAGTAAACATACATGTTAGCGCAAGCTTCCTTCCAACACATGTATTTGGCCTGAATGCAATTCCAACAGATGGATTGTACAGTAATGCCTCGTTTGTAACAGGGGTTGCATTCCAAAAGGTTTCCGCGATAGTCAACACGTGCAAAGGAGAAATCTTTATTCATCTACAGTTGTGGGCACGTTACATTAAAAAAGTAATTACCGTAATTACAGTTACTCACTCCTTCTTCCAAAAAGTTAATGAATGGATCACTCTATTGTAAAAGTAACTAGTTACCAGGGAAAGTAATCTTTTCCGTTAGATTAAAACTAAGTTCTCATATGACAAAGAATTTGAAACATTGTGTATTTAAGTCAGTCGAAATAGAGCAGAACAGACAGGTAGTAATTTTATAGAACCTTGTAATATGTATCGCACATCACCCTCAACAGATTTATCCCACACTTGAAGTGCAAACAAAATAAATAGTGAACAATATGAAACATGGAAATTGAAAAAGATTTGCACGTCCGTAATGTAGATTTATCAAGCTGCTTTATGTATGTGTACAGCTTGTACTGCAATGATATTGATGCACAGGCAGAAAAGAGGCAGGCAGACTTTTTAGCCAATCACAATGCAGAACACAATGCACAATGAAAATCTGCACACACAAAAATCGCAATACCACGACGGATTACAGTATTTAATATTTAACTTTATACAGCTTGACATGCCCAATGGCCAACATATTTTTGGGAGGCAATTTCTTTTTCTCTGGTCATATTGAAGTTTAAACATAGGATACAGACAGCACATTTCCTTCATTTTATTTGAACTCCAAATGATTTGGTATTGACAAATGTCGTGCGCCGTGCTTTTAGAGTGAAATAAAAAGCCATTTGGTGTTTGAATTTGTGCCTGCAAGTAAAGTTACCACAACACCAAAATTTATGCGTGTCTCTCAATACTCTGAAATCTTTTTGCTGTGTCCTGCTCAGGCAGCATCACTACCAATGTCTATCATCATTGTGGGTGTCGGGCCTGCTGAGTTTGATGGTGAGTACTGCAATTTTTGAGGTACAGCATATGATTTCAAAACATTCGATTACTGTGATTGATGTGATCATAACAGTATCTCATTTTGAAGGATTATCCTTTAGCCCAGTGTCTCTAAACCCGTTTGAGACATAGCACATTTTTTTCATAAAAAAATCTCAAATCATATTGTCGGATGAAAATACTTAGAAAATGATTTGCGGCCCCAGTTCCATGTTTTGTGTTTGTTTTAAAGTTTGAATAATCATGGTGTCCAAATTCATGTCATATATCGTTTGTGTTCACCATGTCTCAGAACGTTAATTTTGAATTTACCTATATTGTAAACCTCTTCCACTCTATTTTACGTTGTATGTGTTTTACAAATATTGGGAAAATTATACATAAAATTAGCAAATACCAGTGGACATCTCTTTATACCACATTCCAACCTTTTCGGTGTTTTTTGGAGGTTTTTTTTTTCTTGTAAAGTAATGCAAGAAACAATAATTAACATCATTGAAATCATGTGCAAGAAGATCGAAAAACAACAGCAAACAGATGATGAAGCTGCTGTATCTTAGTCAGAGCAGGAGGCTTCTCCTGCTACTGGTAACCATAGAAACTGTTTCATGTGGGGGAGCAAACCCTACCCAAAAAAATGGCCTGGAGAGGGATGGGCGCCACCAGGCTGTACTTGCCAAGACACACAACAGGAAGTGAGGCCCTGACAACCCAGGGGGTAAAGGGATCCGTGAACTACCTCATGAGCAGATCAAAATATAAAGATTTAAAACATAGTAATATTCTGCCACCCACTGATATAGACAAAAGTTGATGTAGGGTTCCCCCAGATCCTTGAAAAGTCTTAAACAGTATTGAATTCACTATTCTAAAAAAAGGCCTTAATTGACATTAAAATGTCTTGAATTGAAATTTCGAAAGTCTTTGAAATATGAACACAGTAATAAGTTTAATATCTGTTTGAACAGAAAAAATAAATAACATTTATCAATTGTCTTTTTTTAATAATTCATAAATTTATTCTAATGGCAACGTGGCTTACCACAATAACGGAATTATCAAAACGGTGATGTGGTTTCAGTCAGGCCTTTCAGAGCAGAAGCATATCTTAGGTCTACCCAAAATGCACATAGCAACTTTGGACAGAGACGTTTACCTTGGACCATTGGAAAGTGTAAATTTAATGAGAAATAGCTGTCCGACGCTATGCCAGGTAATGTGTACAAGGCATGATGTATTTTGTGCAAAAAATAATTGTGTTTTTTTGTTTAGTTTGTTTCAATTGTGTTTGGTTTTTTTATCGACTTGGTCTTAAATTTGATTTCAAAAGGCTTTTAAAAAGTCTTTAAAAGTCTTAAATTTAACTTGCCTCAAGCTGCAGGAAGCCTGTAAAGTTACTCGGTTAATTACTGGAAGAAAGCAAAGAAACTAAACAACGGCACGCCATTTTGCAAAGACGAAACTGGGCAATTTCTTGTAGCTCACTAAAAAAGGTCTCCACTATGTGCAGTAAGACCTTGTTTAGTTGTTGAAAAACTCAAACACTGTTTGGAAAAAACTGCTTGATCCTACATATCAACTCCATTCATGAATGCGAGAAAGTTTTTTTGCCTATAGTTTGTTAGTAGACTAAGTGGATAGTTATTTTCATTGACTGTAAATTAAAAAAAGACAATAAATCAGAGTTCGTACGGGTGCTTAAAATCCTTGAAAATGCTTGAAGTATAAAGTTGTGATTTCAAGGTTTGAAAAGTTTTTGAATCTTGGGTGAAGTGCTTGTAAATGGTCAAAATGTTTGCCATGTGTCTCAACACGTCTGCCTAAACATGATGCCGACATTGCTCTCTGGTGGCTTCACTTTGCCTCTTGATGAATGGCAGCAACTTTAGTTTGTATGGCATTGTCCTATGAAGCCTCATCGCCCTCTATGGGACAGGTGCATGTTACATCTACACAGGGCACTATGACATGTGTAATAATGCAGGGATTACATATCAAATTTGGACATTTATTATGGGCCATAAAAAATAAGGTAGTGTCCCAGTGGTAGATTATGATGGGAAGAACTATCTGCAACTGAAAGTATTTTCTGTCTTAGAAATATTTACACACGTATTGTTCAGATCTAAAAATGTATTTGCCATTTGCTCAAGATCTAAAACCATAAGATGTTTTGATGAAAGCACATACCAGATTAGTATTCACATATGTAAATCATGGATATATTTCTGGCTCTGCAAGATACATGATTCACACCAGATTTCTTGGTTATTGGTACTAGCGAATTTAGAAAATTGGCTTTAAAAGTCCTTAAAAAGTGCTTGAATGTATCCATGAAAATGGTTTACGAACCTTGATGAACATTTGATGATTCCAGCCCAGAGTGGTCTTTTCATCCATTTAACTGGGATTTGTTCCAGCTCTCAACAACACGAAGCAGGTCCTAATCAGTATTGAAAAAGGCTTGGCGGTACAGAAAAAAAAATTTTTTGGGGTGAAATTCCCCATCTGGAGAAAGGTTTCCAATAGTGGCGGGGGCTGAAGTAATTCGTAACGGTTGCAAAGATGTAATTGTCAGGAGACGTAAAAAACAGTCTACGTTACAGAGAAATTTAAGGAAGGTAGTCATTTTTTTCCAAGTAAGTTTACTTTCTGCACAGTTTGTTTTCTCGTATTATTTTAAGCCAATGCCAGTTTATTTGCGTGTAAACAAGGGTGCCATTAGATGATAAATATGTGCGGTATTTAAATCAGCTAGCAGCCTTGAGTTGTTGTTGTTTAATGTCATATGCTGCCAACAGCTCCTTAGTTGAGTGTACGCTCGAACGATTTGACACAATTTAAACCTCATCTGGGCTTTATTGTATTTGATTTTTATTCTGAGATCTATGGGTGATTTTGAAGGAAATAAATGTCACGTGCACAACCTATTTTCAACAAGAGTGTCCCAAAAAATTAACTTTAGTACTCATAAGGCATTCAATTCCAATGGTATGAGACTTTCCAGTTTTAGCAATTTTCCATGGTTGACCCGCGTTGTGTTTATTTGTCCAAAAACATAGTGATAAATGGTAGTCTGCAATCGCCATTTATTTCCATCACTTTTTACAATTGCCAAAGAAAACAGTAATCTTTCTTTCCTATTATAATTACTTATAAAACAATGATAAATACAAGTATCAGCAAATGGCACAATATAATTATAATATGTGTCAAAACTCAAAAATTTTAAGATATATACATGCATGAAAAGCTCTCACCTTTAGAAGAAATGCATAGTTTTAAAGTAAAAAGATAACCTACGTGAATTGTGTAGATCCGAGGAGATAATGTTTTGAGCTGGGGAGGGGGGTATTGTGAGATATCTCTGACTGAATTGGGCATTTGAGATGGTGCGTTTGAATTGAAATCAGTGTAGTTTGCATGGGCAAGAGTACTATATGTTTTCATGTGTTACTTCCCTTAGATTTTATCTCATTATCACACTAAATTTCTGACATTAAATGGGATGAATGGTAAGAATGAAGAAAACAAAGTTATCCTTAAAGATAAATAACGGCAAAAAAGTATGACGATTAAAAACAACTCTTTGGAGTATCTGATGATTCTTCAGACTTTGAAGGACATAAAATAAATACATTGTTAATTTTATGTTAGTGTTGTGCTCAAAGCTGTCAATAAATTATTTGAATTGTGGTCAAGTGTAGTCAACAACGTTTGTCACTTTGAATGCTTAATTTGAGCTGAGAAAAATTCAAACACATTGGTGTGCGCGTTATACCAAAATAAATACGGTATTTCCTCCACACCATTCTCACTTCTAACTGTATGTTTAACCTGGTTTATTATATGTCTACCTTGTTTTTCTTCAAAAATAGTAAAAAAAAAAACTTAAAATGAGAAAAACATTATTTGACGATGAACATGATTTCCATGCTCTGACTTTTTTATGTCTAAAATAAGGCAACATAAAATCATTAAATCAGTTAGATTGTGTGCAAAATGTAGCCTTACTTTGATTTTTTTATTATTTTTATTTGCAGTCTTCATCAAACCAAATACGTTATTAAACATAGTTCCATGTACTTCATAAGCAGGTCAAAATATTAAAAAAAATGATACAATACTTATTTGCTGCCACCTTCTGATATGGATCAATATGAGAGTTACTAGGTTGATTACTGGAAACAAGCGAAGAAACTGAACAATGGCAGGCTCTTTTGCAAAGGTCAAACTGGGAAATTCCTCGCGGAACACTCAACAAGGTCTCACAGCACACTAGTGCTAAACCTCATCTCATCACATCTCCTGCACCGCTTATCCTCAGTAGGGTCGCAAGGGTGCTGGAGCCCATCCCAGCAATCAACAGGCAGTGGGCAGGGGACACCCTGAACTGGTTGCCAGCCAATCGCAGGGCACACAGGGACAGACAACTCGCTCGCTCATTCACACCTAGGGACAATTTGGACCGGCCAATCCACCTGAAATGCATGTCTTTGGAATGTGGGAGGAAACCGGAGTGCCCGGAGGAAACCCACGCAAGCACGGGGAGAACATACAAACTCCACTCAGGAAGTCCGGTAGCTGGACTTGAACCCACACAGGAGGTTCCCAAGACCTTAGAACTGTGCCGCACACGCGCTAACCACTGTGCCGCCGTGCTGCCTAGTGCTAAACCTTTAAAGCTTTAACTGCAAAGTTAAGGTTTTATATATATATATATATATATATATAAATCAAAAATTAGATCAGCTCACTGGATTTGGGGATTGGGAGGTCGCTGGTTCGCTGGCTCGTCGAGTCATACCAAAGACATACAACAATGGTACCCTTTACCTCCCTGCTTAGCACTCAGCATTAAGGGTTTGGACACCTAATGACTGTATTAATTTCCCAGAAAGAGTCAAGAATGCAAGAATGTGAGTTTGTTCTAGACTCTAGCCACCTCCCACTAGGGGGGTATGGCTCTGGTTTATAAATAGATCAATAAAGTACATTAATCGAAATACTACCATTAAAAATGTACCATTGAGCAAAAATGTATTAAAAAGTATTCTAACAAATGTATCATTTCTCAATATTTTAATAACCCTTTTTTCACTCCACAGTGAACTATTAACTCATTTGAACATACAACTTTTTTTATACTGAGCATGTTTAAAGTCAATCAAGCTAAATCTCTGGATAAGGTTATTAACTCTTCGGTGATATGAATTATAAAATAAAAGAACTTTAATTTATTTACAATTCAACTCTTAACCAATGTAAACTGAAACGTGTAATTATCATTCAAATCAGTCCAAATTTGTATCTTCTTCCAGGTTTGACTTATTTTGTCCTTCGTATTGCACCTTCAGTGACGGCACCCCCCCATATTTGATCAATCACGTGCGTCTGTAAAAAAAAATAGATAGCGGCGGAGTGTTTTAATGGGAGTTGGTTCTTAATTAGTGGAAAGATGGCTCCTGACATTTATTTCAATATTTTGTGCGCCAACGACACATCACTAACTCGTGGGTCCAGGAATGTGCATTTATCACACATAAGATTAGGAGTTGACATTATCTGCTACGGGTACTCCGAAAAAAAAAACCTTAAGAAAGGCTCAGAAAAAAATTGAGTATATGGTTCAGTTCAATCCCGTTGAGTCTCCATAGTTTGTGTTCCTTTGTCAAATGAATTTAAATGTATTCGTACAGCACTTTTCAGCCAATGAATTTTCACTCAAAGTTGTGTATTAAAACATTCAATGTACAATAAAACAATAAAATCCCCTCCTTTGTCCCCACACATCGAAAGATCAATTTTTTTCCATCCATCTTCCTCCATTTATCTGGGGCCAGGAAGCAGGGGCAGCACCTCAGGGAAGCCCAGACTCCCCTATCCCCAGCCACTTCATCCAGCAAATCCAACGGGATCCTGAGGCGTTCCCGGGCTAGTTTAGTCTCTCCAGAATGCCCTGGGTCGTTCCCGGGGCATCCTGCCGGTGGGACATGCCCGGAACACCTCGGTAGGTGTCCAGGAGGCATCTGTACCAGATGCCCGAGCCACCTCACCTGGCTCCTCTCAATGCGGAGGAGCAGAGGTTCTACTCCGTTTCCCTGATGACCGAGCTTCTAACTTTATCTCTAAAGGAGAGGCAAGCCACTCTGCAGAGGAAACTAATTTCAGCCGCTTGTATATTGTTCTTTCTGTCATGACCTGCAGTTCATGACCACAGATTAGGGTAGAAACGTAGATAGACAGGTAAATCGAGAACTTTGCCTTTCGACTCAGCTCCCTCTTCACCACGACGGACCGGTACAGGGTCTGCATGACGGAAGACGTTGCACCGATCCATCTTTTTAGCTCACATTCCATTCTACCATCACCCATGAACAAGACTCCACCTGGGGCAAGATATCTTGCCTTTTCCGGCTGGTCTCTGACTTGGAGTTGTTGATTTTCATCCCGGCCACTTCACACTCGGTCCAGCAGGAGCTGAAGATCACGGCTTGAGGAGGCCAACAGCAGAGATGCGAAGGCATCCAAACCAAACCTCTTCCCCGCCGAGGCTGCACCTAAAAAATGTTGTCCATAAGTTATGAACAGAAGCGATGACAAATGGCAGACCTAGCAGAGTCCAACTCACAGTGAAAACAAATCCGACTTACAGTCGGCAATGCAAAACAAACTCTGGCACCGGCATACAGGAACCGCACAGCCCGTGTAAGATTGGGTGGTACTCCAATAGCACCTCCCACAGGGCTTCCTGAGGAACAAGGTCAAATGCCTTCTCTAAGTTTACAAAACACATGTAGACCGGATAAGCAAACTTCCATGGACCCTCAAGGACCCTAAAGAGTGTAGAGCTGGTCTACTGTTCCACGGCCTGAACGAAAACCACATTGCTCCTCTTTAATCCGAGATTGGACTATTTGATGGAATCTCCTCTCCAGTACCCCTGAATAGATCTTTGGAGGGAGGCTGAGAAGGGTGAATCTCCTGGAGTTTGAACACAAACTCCGGTCCCCTTTCTTGAAAAAGGGGAACTCCAGAGGTATTGTCCCTGAAGACCACACGATCTTGCAGAGGCGTGTCAACCATGACACATCCAGAGCCTTAAAGAACTCTGGGCAGATTTAGTCAACCCCTGGGGCATTGCTTATCAGCCCAAAAATAGACTACACAGACGCACTCTAACTTGGTGCCATTTTTTTTGCACTCATTTTCGGTTGCACTACACAATACAATACATGTAGTGCTCAAATAATACACACTGTCCCTTTGAGCAAAAAAAAACATTTTGAAATGTTTCCATTATGCTCTTTTTAGATGTGTCCTGGCTATAAATACGTAATGCATTAAGTATCTTATTGCGGTGGCCTTGAAGCTGAGGACTTCTAAACATCATTTCCCAACCGACTGCCATTTATAGTTAATAGTTTCTGCCTGTCACCTGCAGCTTCACATTTAAACACCCATGGTTCTCGATTTTCTGACTAGTGATTTTAAATTTCTCACCTTAGCTGAAGCCGTGACATCTTTTTTTTCATGTCGTGTAAAATGTTCTAACCCCTCCTTCAAGAACAATTGATATGCTGTTTCGTTTCAGTAATTGCAATCAGCAATTTCGTTTTCCCCCTCAGTGGCTCTTTCACTCTTTTGTCTGCTGCTTTTAGCGATGGAGGAGTTGGATGGAGACGAGGTGAGAGTATCCTCCAGGGGGCGTGCTGCTGAGAGAGACATTGTTCAGGTACTCATTATCATTCTTCTCAACTCGGTCAATTTTAACATTTTAAGACTGTCGAGAAAAAAAGGCTTCAATCAGCCTCTAAATTGGGTTGTTTCTTTGGCTTATTCTTCTAGGCTTGATCAGGCCTAATTAAATGTAACAATATTAAACAGTACAAATTCTATGGAAAAAAGATTTTGAGAGATTTTGCAAAGAATCTCAGAAACAGTTCAATTATACATATTCATCAAAGCTCTGATGGCCATTTGACAAGCATTCATCATTAGCATACCAATAAAACACATGTCTATTAAGTGTCTGTTGGAAGTATACTGTCACGAAGTCGAGCGGGAAGCAGGAAGTCGGAACTCATATGCGTAGACGATCTGTCACTTTAATTAGGAAATAAAAGTTGTCCAACACACAAACGGACCAAAGACAAAACAAAACAGGTTTAAAGGCAATCAAAATTACAAACTAGGTATTACTCGGATCAAACAGGCATGAACAGGTCTTCAACAAGGTAAAGCAATGGTCTGGCAACGGGCAGTCCCAAAAGGAGCGTTTAAGTACTCCACAAGCAATCAGTTCAATGCGTCTCAGGGGCGTGGTCAACTGGGCGCCATGACAACCGTGCAGGACATGACAGAACCCCCCCTTCAAGGGACAGCTCCTGAGGTCCCAAAAGAAAACAAATACCTCGCCCCCCAGAATGGGTCGACGTTCCCGATGAGGGCAACCCCACTCCCTCTTCCGAAAACGCAGGAACGGGGAGAGGCAGGAGTGGAAGGCAGACGGGTCGGGCTGGCGGTCGGCGGAGTCGGACTGGCGGTCAGCGGAGTTGGACTGGCGATCGGCGGAGTCGGACTGGCGATTGGCGGAGTCGGACTGGCGATCGGCGGAGTTGGACAGGCGATCGGCGGAGTCGGACAGGCAAGCAGGGGGGTCAGACAGGCAAGCAGGGGGTCAAACAGACAAGCGGAGGAGTCAGACAGGCAAGCGGAGGAGTCACACAGGCAAGCGGAGGAGTAAGACAGGCAAGCAGGGGAGTCAGACAGGCAAGCAGGGGAGTCAGACAGGCAAGCAGGGGAGTCAGACAGGCAAGCAAGGGAGTCAGACAGGTAAGCAGGGGGGTCAGACAGGAAAGCAGGAGAGTCAGACAGGCAAGCAGGAGAGTCGGACAGGAAAACAGGAGAGTCAGACAGGAAAGCAAGGGAGGCAGAGAGGCAAGCAGGGGGGTCAGACAAGCAAGCAGGGGTTGTTGTGGTAAATACACTTGCATTTGTAGAATAGATTTGCATACATGTAGAAATTTAGAAAGACTTGCTTACAGTTGTGGGAAAAGGTCGGGTAGACATCCTTGAAGATACTCTTGGCAGACATTAAGTTTCCTTGAAGATAGCGTGCAAGGGACGGGACGCTCTGTACTTGATACGTGATACAGGACCGCCTTTTGGGGTGTACTCAATCGAAGCCTAATCGTCACTACCAGCTTTAAATACATTGTCATGTTCCCAGCTCTCTGAGATCTTCATTGACGAATCAATAAAGTTGTATCTCCCTCCACGCGGCTGGCTCCTGTTTTCCTTATCCACATATGAGAAGACTTTTCTCTCGATTATCGAACCTGCAAATTTCTCCAACATTTAACGATTTTAAGACGTGTAGTTATGCTCCTAATAAAGCAAGGGCGAGTAAAACAAAGAAGACGACTGGAAACCGTCCATAATTTCAGTGTCCATCTTTTCGTTGGTTATAAATGGACAAATTCAAAAGAGGCGTAATACATAAAAAGATTGTTTCCTTAGTTTTTCTCATATTCAATAATAGATTACTAGTGGTATGAATGATTTCGAATCATCAAAAATTGAAAGAAGTTTGAAAATGACGACGTATTATCACAGGGAGGAAAATTCGAGACTAGAAATCATTAATAACGTAGCTGAAGCTATTTCAGTCACTGAATGAAATATTTCTTTTAAAAAGAAAAGAAAAAGAAAAACAAAGGGAACTAAGACAATTGCGTAAAAACGAAGATTGTTGCGCGGAATAAAGATTAAGATAGTAATATAAAATAAATACGATTCAACAAGATAATTCATAAGTGACAAGTAGGTATTGCTTTATATCGAATCAACAATAAGAGATTATGATTACAGAGGGATGAAAAGACAATTAGAAATTTTTGACATTGAGTTCGAGTTGGCAGTTTTTTAGGACAATTGATTCCACACTGAATTTTTTAGAATGAGTGTTACGTTCGACAAATGATTAATAAATGTGAAACAATAGCTGACTTACAATAGCTCTAGGGGCATTTCTCTATTACCGTATTACTGTCGTAGTATTTCTACGGTACTTTCATTCAGCGATTTTAATTTTCACTGTGTGACGTTTTGAGTGTCGAGCGACTTAAAATTCGACTCCCTCCCGCCGTCACTTATGAGTGCTGAGGCTCATTTTGTCTGTCAATTTGTCTCAAATTATTGATTCAAAACCTGATGCAAGCCAAGTCATTTTGTGAAAATGTCAAAAATTCCTACAACTGAAGATACTTACGTATTTACTTTTAGCACAGGCGCTGGGCAATGGAGTAAAAGTGCGCATGTCCTGTTTATAGTTCCTAACACTTACCCAATCAAAACGTTTGAGTTTCTTTGCTACAGCTTCTGGATAAAACGTTCGTTCTCGGTTAAGGTTTTTTCCTGCGAGTTTTTATTAGAAATGTCTTGATAGTGAACCTAAATCGTTTAATTAGCTTTCTTATAAAGTATTTTTAGCAATTTACACCCAAAACAGGGACTGCTGGTGTGACTACGTGACTGTAAACTGGAGTTACTGGAGTTTCCCATAACATAACATGAGCATCACCTAGAGGCAGTGAAAAATAGTGCTTATGTGGGCACTGTGACTCTCCTATTCATCCTGTTAAGCACTTTTATTTTGGTTGCACTCCACAGTGCAGAGACATCTTGGGGTCAATTTATACACACTGTCCCTTTAAAAGATTTCGAGTGCATGTTTCTTACGAAACCATATTCTAAGAATTATATTTTACACATTTTCGTCATATCTCACATTTTTTCTTTTTTCCTGTAATATTTTTAATTTTGGTACTTTCGAGCTTCCATACCTCAGGGCCAGTGAGCCCTTCATGAGGTAAAATGTACTTGTACTTTCCAAATCCTCAACCGTTTTGGCATGTTATACAGTAGTGTCACACTTAACCGGGCCGCTGTCTCTATGATGCGTCATGGTCCGCAACTGCAGCGTCGCTTTTCTGGATCTCCGGCCGCACTTCCGGGACCACAATTTCCATTCGCCGCTGCGATTTCTCGAGCTCTGCTCCTAGTAACAATCATATCAGACAATTTATTATCACACACAGCTTTGTCACCCACATCTTGTTTTCCTAATTTAACGTTACTGCCCTGTTGATCTTGCTTGGTCTCGTTGACGGTGGCAGCGTGAGCCGTGGTACAGTGGTTCAGATGGTACCATTTTGAGCTGCCCTCGACCTGGACTGCGGCCAGCGTTGCCCTCACGACGGTGTACGGTCCCTCACGCCTCGGATGGTTCCACTTTCGTTGAAACCTTGATGTAGACGAGATCCCCTGGGACGTCTTTTCAAATGGTTGTTCGACCTTGGACTCTTGTCTCTTCACCAGCCGGTAGATGACAGCCGTCAATTGTCTCATTCAGTCTCTCAGTTCAGTTTGTAGTTGCTCAAGTGGCGGCCCCTTATAGGGACCTCCCAGATGCGGTGCTGGTCTGCCTGCCTATTAGCATTTCATGCGGTGTTAAATGCGTGATCCAATGAGTTTGCATGCGATCACTCATCAGCGCTAACTGTAGCGCATCCCCTCAGTTGAGCCTAGTACTCACAAAGATCTTGTTTATCTTTGATTTTAATATTTCATTTACTCTTTTCCACCATCCCTTGACTTTGTTGATAAACCTCACCGAACCGTTGTTTAATGTGTAGTTTTTGTAAGATGCCCTTCACGACCTTTTGAACAAATGCCGCACCGTTATCTGAGCTTATTTCTGACGGTATGCCAAATCGCGGAATAACTTCTCTAATCAAAAACCTAATTACTGTTTCCGCACCTAGATCTTTTGATGGCACTGCTCCTATTATTCCTATTACTCCTTCTTATTATTATTCTCTCCGTCTACCGTGGCCTGTAAATACGGAGACCTACACCCTTATTTCTCCAGCTATTTCACACCCCCCCTTGCATAATATTTTTAAATTGTGCACTTGTATCTGATATAAAGTCAAAGGTATTCCCCTGTTACCTATTCTCCTTAATAATCCTCCTGATGCTCCTGCATCTGGAGACACATCACCGTTTTCCTGGAAAGCAGATTCAAAATACAATTTTAGCAGTATTTCTGTGTTAAAAATAAAATAATTCACAATCCAAACGTATCAATATTCCTCAGATTTGTAAACACTACGTCAATCAACAAGATTCTAGCGTGATTCAATGCAGACTCGTGTTGTTCGTTATCACCGCCCCGTCGACGGCCTTGGCCGTCTGGCTCAGTCCATTGTGACGTTCCACTCGTAATCCGCTGTAGGAATGCGCCCATGAGCTTTATCAGTGCCACACTGACCTTGGTGCCCAGTTGTCTACCTCTTTCTCCTCGAAACTGGCTGCAATCAGTTCAGATTGCCCCCTGCTCACTGTTTGAGGACAGCCTGGATGTGCTCCAGTGTCCCCACGACCCTGCTGTAGACAAGCGGCGCAGACAACGGATGAGTGAACGTCTTTGTTTGTTCTTTGCTTGTTTTTCTGTCCATCTTCAGCCTTTTTCAACAGTGCGTCTGACTTCTGAATCCTGTTAAATCGGTCATGTTTACAAACTCGGATGTTTAGTCTAGGTTAAATGACCATGAAGACATCACCTTAGCAATTAAATTCTTAAATTTTTCATGGTCTTCCTCAAGATCGAGTGATCTGCTCCTCATTGTCTTCTGAAAATGCTTGCCAAATTGTTTCCTCAATTTACCCAAACTATACTTATCACGTTTATCAGAACAAGATCTCACAAATCAAAAGGCCACACGCAAACGGAGCACTTGACGAATTAAGTAATCCCTCCACTTTTATTTATTTTCCATACAGTAAAGGAGCGAAAGACGGGGGAAAGACGGGGGTGCGGTGGGGGTGATCGGAGCGGGAATACACACGGTTGAGCTCAACTCACACAGGGAAAGACGGAGAGTGGTGGGGGTAAGCGGTGGGGGCGAGAATAACCCACAAAAAAAGCAAGACACTTTAATACACACGGTTGAGCTCAACTCACACAGGGAAAGACGGAGAGTGGTGGGGGTAAGCGGTGGGGGCGAGAATAACCCACAAAAAAGCAAGACACTTTAACGCACATACAAGACCGTAAAATGTAAAAGAATACACCTGTCAGCGCAAGCCTGACTCATGTCACACACACATTCTTCGTATCGCTTGTTCTAGGTAAGTGGGTTAGCGGTGGGGGCGAGGATAACCCACAAAAAAGCAAGAAGCAGTCACTCCATCATTCATCCATGCGTCCTTAACTCCTCTCCCAACGCCAAAAAAAAAAAAAAAAAAAAAAAACAGTTAAGTACAAATCACCCGCGCACTCTCACTCAGGCGGCCGGTGGAGAAACCGAACCGAACAGAACACACATCCACAGACAGAGAGACACACGCACAATTATCGCCAGCTGGCACACACACACCAACATTCCCGAATGAGACATCTCCCAGACTGAAAACATGTCAGCAATTCTCACACATTCTTTGTATCGCTTGTTTCTATGCGAATATATCTTAATAATACAACATCTGATTACTGCTCATTTTTCTAACGTCGGTATAACCTTTCAGATTGTAGAAAATGGCGAGGTTCCATGCACCACACTTTTTCTTAAGTGCAAGGTTACATGTCCGACTCCCAATCATCAATCGACTAGGGAAACACATAAAACATGCCCCGTATTAACCATATATAGATCGTCTACTCTCGAACTGTCACTTCAGCAAATGATGACGTCTTATCACAGCTTTACACAGATCTCAAGACAATCATAAATATACAAATACCGACGCCGCTGCACCTCTTATCCAGGTAAAATTAGCCTTTTCCCTTTTTCAAGCAGCCTATGTCCCACAATAAACAGGATTCTTTGAGCACCGAACTCCCGGGACAAAAAAATAAATCTCAACTCAGTTTACATATCTCATCCGTCCGAACTTGGGCCTGATTATAGACGGAAAATCCACGTGCACGCATTTTCATAATTTAGCTCCGACGTCACAGGCTCCCGTCCTCCCACGAATCTCGACAAGCAAATTGAAACAAGGAGAGAAAAAAAAACTGTCCTTACCTCAACCGCTCATTCGAGACAGCTCCACTGAGAAGTCTTTTCCCTTTTCTGTTTCTTTAAGTGCCAAATCCACGTTGGGCGCCATTTAAATGTTGGAGAAATTTGCAGGTTCGATAATCGAGAGAAAAGTCTTCTCATATGTGGATAAGGAAAACAGGAGCCAGCCGCGTGGAGGGAGATACAACTTTATTGATTCGTCAATGAAGATCTCAGAGAGCTGGGAACATGACAATGTATTTAAAGCTGGTAGTGACGATTAGGCTTCGATTGAGTACACCCCAAAAGGCGGTCCTGTATCACGTATCAAGTACAGAGCGTCCCGTCCCTTGCACGCTATCTTCAAGGAAACTTAATGTCTGCCAAGAGTATCTTCAAGGATGTCTACCCGACCTTTTCCCACAACTGTAAGCAAGTCTTTCTAAATTTCTACATGTATGCAAATCTATTCTACAAATGCAAGTGTATTTACCACAACAGGGTGTCAGACAAGCAAGCAGGAGAGTCAGACAGGCAAGCAGGAGAGTCAGACCGATAGATGTGCACAGAAGGTCAGCCAACAGGCGCCGCGGTGAGGTTGACAGGCGCGGCGTTGAGGCCGACAGGCGCCTCGGACAGCTCGGCGCCAAATCTTCCCGGGAACCCCATTCGAGGCACAGCATTGGCCACGACGGGCGGGGCCGTGGTTCGAGTGGGCAGGAAAGGTGACGTCGCAGCCAGAGAAGGAGCAGCGTAAGGCGGGGCTGTTGCCGATAGGAGCTCATTCAGCAGACGAGTCGGACCGGTGGGTAGAAGAATCGGACAGGCGGATGGTTGAATCAGGCAAGCAGGCGGGAACCACAGACATATCAAGCGTTGCAGGAGAGTCGAACGGGTGAGTCGAAGAGTCGGAAAGGCAGGCAGACGAGTCGGAGTGGGGAGCAGAAGAATCAGACGTGCGGACGGGTGAATCAGGCAGGCAGACAGGTCGACAAGCAGGCATGGCAGGCGGACATCGGGACAGGCGGATCTCGAGACTGGTGGGAAGGCAGGCGGATGGGCGGACGTCGAGACAGGCGGAAGGACGGACCTCGAGACTGGTGGGAAGGCAGGCGGACGGACGGACGTCGAGACAGGTGGAAGGACAGACCTCGAGACCGGTGGGAAGGCAGGCGTCGAGACAGGCGGAAGGACGGACCTCGAGACCGGTGGGAAGGCAGGCAGACGGACAGAACCTCGGACAGCTCGGCGCCAAGTCTTTCTGGAAACCCCACTCGAGGCACAGCAATTGCCACGACGGGTGGGCCGTGGTTCGAGTGGACAGGAAAGGTGACCTCACTAGGCGATTGCCAAACGGCGTCCTCCAGCTTTCCCCAAATGGTGTTGGGATTGTTCGCTGAGTTCACATCATATGGTCAGACCATTCTCTCAAGAAACGGACTGGGAAGCAGGAAGTCGGAACTCAAATGCGTAGACGATCCGTCACTTTAATTAGGAAATAAAAGTTGTCCAACACACAAACGGACCAAAGACATAACAAAACAGGTTTAAAGGCAATCAAAATGACCAACTAGGTATTACTCAGATCAAACAGGCGTGAACAGGTCTTCAACAAGGTAAAGCAATGGTCTGGCAACGGGCAGTCCCAAAAGGAGCATTTAAGTACTCCACAAGCAATCAGTTCAATGCGTCTCAGCCAGTGTCAAGGGGCGTGGTCAACTGGGCGCCATAACAACCGTGCAGGACATGACATATACAGTCATCAGCCTTTAATGAACAGACAATACAGTACAGCCTACGTGCAGAATTTTAATGAAGGATAATTAGAATCAATGTAGGATATCAAGGAAGTCTATTGAAATCCTTTAAAACGCATTATTTTTTCACACTTGAGACAGCAAAAGTGCCAGATGTGGATGATCTTACCCTGTTTAGGAGCAAGGTAGCTGTCGAGAATAAATCACCACATCGACTGAGCCAAGCTAAATTTAACCTGCTTTCATGCAATTGACTTGAGGCTAAATTTAGCCAAGAAAATAATGATATAAATATTTGGTTGGGTTGTACAATGAACCAGAACATATCTTCTCCACACCCTTCTCACCTTTTTAACCGCTGGTCCATTTTTATACCTGTTTATGTTTATATATTTATGCATTTTGTTAACTATTCAGTAATTTAATTCTGTATTTGTTTTGGTAGTTCTTTTCTTATTTATCTTGTAGTGTATTTTGTCATGACAAAATGTCATTCAAATGAAGGGGTAGGTCATACTGGCTGAGCTTTTCACCTATTGGTTGATCAATGAGTGGGCCGCCTCCTCAGTTGAATAACATTTTGTTATGGCATAATACACAATAAATAGATGACAAAATAATGAAGAAATACATAACAAAATACTGAAATAAATTAATGACACAAGAGATTACAAATTGTATAAATCAATGCATGCATTGCATTTTGTCATACATTTACGTATTGTGTGATTTATTTATGTCGATCATTAAATCGTCATTACAATGTATTGCTGCCCGTAAATTAAAGTTGCATTGAAGTTGAATTGACTGTATTTGCATAGCCCCTAATCACAAAAAGTCTCAAAAGACTTCACAGGCCACAATTTTAAAATCACCCCACGTGAATCCTGCACGCGGGCAAGGAATAACTCCGAAACCTCAGCATGAGACAAAAAAAGAAACCTAGTTTGATGACCAGTTTGGAAAACTGGCATGGAGAAAAATTATGTACTTTGAACAAATGCCTGCTTGTTGACTGTATGATTTCTGCTCAAGCCAAAGCTGTGCTGATATTGCCATCAAGCAGCAGTACACCTCCGAAATCAGACCGGCACAACAACAATCACATTTGCATTCTTGCTGTAAACCTCCAATTACCTGTGCCCTTTTATAGACTATACATCTATTAAGTAGTTTAAACACATCGTGGAGGAAAAAAAAGGGGGGCTGGGGGCATTGGGAATCAATGGGTTGTTCCACAATCTCGGCAGCCTACTAGCTATTGATCCAAAGTGTTGTTTGTTTTGCATGGAGGCTACGTTGACTTTCCTACCCACTCTAAGTCATACTTTTCTCATTGGAAAATATTGTGGTCAATGTTCTCCTACGTGGGAAGTATTTTGTTTACAGTAGAACAAAACATTGTAGGCTTGGTTGGAAAATAGGTCAACAGAGACCTTGATTTTTGTATCTTTTTGGGAGACTGCAGTAGAAAAACATGGTTATCCTTATTAAAACATTGAAACCTACTTACAAACCGTGTTATCAAGACTTTTGTGTTTTTATTTTTAAGTATTTTTAAGTAATGTATTTTTTCATACTATAAGGCGCACCTAAAAACCCCAAATTGGTCTGATATCTGGTTCGCGCCTCGGCCGAGTCATACCTAAGACTTACAACATTGGTAAAATGGCGGCGCCCTCTGTTGGCTGCGGCTGCATCGGCTCGCTACAACGGGTCAGGTGTATCGACATTTCGTTCTGTGTACATTGTTACAAAGAATGACAATACAAAGGAAATTATTATTATTATTATTATATGAGGCTGTGCCTTATAACCTTGTTAGCCTTACACATCACAAAATACGGTAGATAAGACAAGAAACGCAGCATTTATACGCATGCCTTACTGCACAAAGTTTGACTGTATGTGATCATGTTTGTGCAAAGATTGATCAATGAAAAAAACTAATGTTAGACAATGGAAAAACTAGCTAAAGATGTAAATAAACACAAAGTCCAATTAATCGTCAGATACACCGAATGCTTGTTTCTCTTGCCGTGCTATTTGCCCTTATTCATCTTTCAGGACGACTTTCTGTGCTCTCCATTCTCCAACATTCGTTTCAGGCACCAAGTGCCATCCTGAGAATGACATGAAATTGTATGCTTTTAGGTATGTAATATGTATTAATAGTGGTCTAGTGGTTAGGTCTCGGTGCTCTTACTGCTGAGGCCTGGGTTTGTTTTCCACAGACAACGTTGTACGATATTGGTCATTGACATTTTTCAACTAATCAATCATCTCATCTCATTAGCTACACCGCTTATCCTCAGTAGGGTCATCGGGCAGTGGGCAGGGGACACCCTGAACTGGTTGCCAGCCAATCGCAGGACACACAGGGACAGACAACTCACTCGCTCATTCACACCTAGGGACAGTTTGGACTGGCCAATTCACCTGAAATGCATGTTTTTGGAATGTGGGAGGAAACCGGAGTTCCCGGAGGAAACCCACGCAAGCACGGGGAGAATATACAAACTCTGCACAGGAAGTCTGGAGCTGGATTTGAACCCACGACAGGTTCCCATGACATGAACTGTGCCGCACAAGCGCTAACCACTGCGCCGCCGTGCAACTGATACATGGTTACAGGAATGCCGTATTTCCTGGGGTTATTTCATAGTTTCGCCTTTACTGAAATTAAAAGGCCTGTCGATCATGTTACGTTCCCATACTTTTTTCAGCTCTTTGTTCTCTTTAATTTCAAATTGTCTTTCAAGATGACAAGTATGTTTTTGGTGTCAAGTAAATTTCCCCCCAAAATGCGACTTATACTCTGGTTCCACGTAAGTATGCTTTTTCTTTCTTAATTGTCCCATTATTTGGCTGGTGCGACTTACAGTCCATAAAATAGAGTAATTATGATAGCTATTACTGTTGTTTTAATTCCATACACATTGTAAATGTGAAATGTATGACAAACGACTATTTTGTGGGGTGCACCTTGTAACCCGGTGCACCTTATAGCGCGAACAATACAGTAAGTTTTCAATTTTGCTTCTTTTAAAAAAAAATCAATAATGGCCTGTAATTGGATGGTCCGTACTCCAGGGACTCCCTTAGTCAGGGCGCAAAAACAGCTGTGATGTGGGTGCTAGCTTCCCTGCAACCTTTGTGAGGATTAGCGATTGGACAATGAATTAATCAATAAAATGAATAATAAATCAAATAGTTACAGGGTAGTGCCTAGAGAATGGGAGTGCACTAGAACAATATACTAACGTATATTACAGTGTAAAAAAAAAATAAAACATTTTTTAACTGTAGCTAGCATAGCGCTAAATTTAAAAGATAAACAGAGGATAGCTATTAGCTAACACTTCAATGGGATTAGCTATTATTATTTATTTCAGAGGTGTTACCCCTTTGAAAACCACATTATATGGAAAAAGATTCTCACAGATACCACTTTTTCAAATTAGTGATAAACAAAGAATTTTCTTTTTTCTGAGGGCTCCTCTGACAAGCATAACCGTTTTAAGAAAAAAAAGGAAATCCAACATCTAAATTTCTGTTTTATTTTGAGAGTGCTTTTACAGTTGCATGTGATGTCATTTTGTAGTTCATACTTAAAGTAAGAAGCTACTTTGTTACTTCTACTTTTATCAAAGTAGCAATGCCACTACTTTTTCTTAAGCATTAAACACTACGTAGTTTTTCTTTTTTTAATTAATGTTATAAGCATATCGCTTAGCTTCAGTTTGACCCTGAAGGGTTCTTTGAATTTAAAGGGACTTTATATATTATTTGACCACTAGCTGTCACTGTATTGTGTTATGCAACCAAAAACAAGTGCTAAAAAGCAGAAGGAAGAATAAAAACAACGGCGACTTAAATTGACCACGATGTCTTCTCATCCTTCTGCAAGGATTTTGATTTTGGGGGGTACCCTTAGTAGCAAGATAGCCGACTATTATGTCAGCTCCCTCTTGGAGAGGATCATGATAAAGGGATACATTTCTCACCCTGTAAGTATTTTTAAAAGTACATATTTATTTGATAGTTCATGTATTCACGTTTATTATTTAAATCAATTTTTTGTAATGAGTTAAGTTTTTGACCGGTAGGGGTGCCAAATGATACACACCATCCCGTTAAAAAGTTATTTTGATGGCCTCATATTTAGCCCTGGATTGCACCACCAAATTGATATTGCAAGTTTATGATCACATTCCCAAGCGCCACTCTACTCTGAAATCAGGTTTTGGTAGCAGGATCCTTTTCTGGGTCTGAGTTCTTGATCAGCCACCTACTGTGGGTTTCTATATTTGTTTGACACCAAAGAAGGCAAAATCAATACATGATAAATAATATAGTATATGAAGTTCAATTACCCTTCAAAAAAGCTTCAGAGATCACCTTCAAGGAGGAGGAAATTAGAGATGTGGAATGGACTCTGAAACCAACATAAATGGAATATTTAAACATCTCAAACTGAATCTCTTTTTTTGTCAACTTATACAAACTGAAAGTGATTTGGGCAGCATGTGAAGCACTACGAGATATCGTTAATTGATTTTCGCTCGTTCAAATTACTATTTTTTTCACACTATAAGGTGTACCGTATTATAAGGCACACACCCCCAAAACAGTATTTTGTCATACTGTATATTATTCACTCATGAGGTGCACTGTACTATAAGGCACATGAAATTGAAACGACAGTAAGAGCTTTCATTGTGCTCGGGTACATAATTATATATGACCAAAAACACAAAACATTGCATGCAATGGGAATTCAACCAGAGTAGCGGCCATAAGAGCGCTGATACATAACCACTACACCACCAGTGGTAGAAATAACAATTGAAATGGCTTTAGACCTTATCCCATTACAACGCTTTTTTTGCTCATTTTGCCATGACACTGATTTGCATAGTGCATTCTGCTAGGGTTAACAGTCTCTCCACTTCTGCACCTGCGTATCAAGAACCTCTCGGTTAAATATGTATGCATACGCAAATAGTGGATAGTATTTTGTTGAAAGATGTTTTGTTTTCTTTATTCTCTAACATTTGTTGGTGAAGAAATAGAGAGACTGTTCACCCTATCAGAATGCAATATACAAATAAGTGTTCATGGCTCGGTGAATGAAAATAGTGTGAAAATTAGATAAAGTCTAATGCCTTGTCATATGTCATTATTGTCACTGATGGTCTAGTGATAAAGTGAAGTTATGTTTATTTGTATAGCTCTTAATCACACCGCCACGAATCGGGTTCGATTCCGGTTGCATGCTCAATTGTGCAATTTGGCTCAGTTGTGTCCATCGATTTGGTCAATAATTGCACATTTGTTGTTCAAATGCGGTATTGCAGTAATATCCTGTATGGCAACCTATAATTACTGAATGCATTTCCTATTTCATATGTTGTATTCTGTGGTGTATATAAGGCATACCAGATTGCAAAGCGCACTTACAAATTTTGGGCCAAATTGGGGTTATTAAGTACGCCACATATTGCATTTAATTAGGTAGTCTGTCCAGGCTTCGTACAGGGGGTGCTTACAATCCTTGAAAGTGCTTGATTTTTAATGTTGTATTTGCAACTACATCACACAAATAAATAGTTTAAAATCATGCATTGTGATTCCTGGATTTATCTTTTTAGTTTATCTCTCTCACAGTGGACATGCACCTACGATGGAAATTTCAGACCCCGCCAATGATTTTTCTAAGTGGGAGAAATAGCAAAATAGCAGGGTGTTCAAATACTTATTTTCTTGGGGAGAGATTTGTCTCAATAAAGATCCACAAAAATATTCATGATTTAGTGAAGGTCTAAAAATCATACGTCTTGGTAAATGCAAACGCAAGATTAAAAATCACATATGTACATGACAGATATATTTGTGTCCCTGCAAAATACAAGATTCACACTGGATTTCTTCTTTTATTGGTACTAGAAAGTATGGAAAATTGGCTTGGAAAGTCCTTAGAAAGTGCTTGAATTTGGCCACCTAAAATGTGCATGAACCCTGATTAGCCAAACAGATAGTAGCATTGTTGAATCATAATTTGTCCCAAACTTTTGTGTATTCTGCCACTGCAGTTCGTCCCATTCCGGGACTACGTGGACCGGTCCGGCAACCAAGTCCTCAGTATGGCACGGCTTGCCAAAGACGTCCTCGCCGAGATCCCCGACCAGCTCTTGTCTTTCATGAAGAGTCGAGGAATCGAGCCTCGGCTGGGCATCTCCTCTTCCCTGCTCCCGTAACCCATCTTACTTGGCCCTACCCCTCCTCCTTTATAACTCAACCCTTCTTTTGAAGCCAAAATAGCTGTGGCTCTCAAAAGTGAACTAAAGGGAACATCTCCTCTCGCTTGTACAGCTAAGTGACACACAGAACGGACCCAAAAACCTCACTTCACTTAGCACGATCTGCTTATGTCCACTAAAAGGCATATTGTCACGAATACAGTTGATAAGTTTATAGTTAAGTTGAAAAACAAAATAAGGAGAGACGACACCTATTAATTTTAAATTACCAAGGATAACTGGAGAGGAGTCACCAAAAACCCTTCCGATCCCAAATTCCAAATCTATTCTAAAGGCCCTCCCCTCAATCCTTTTATTTTTATTAAATCTCCTAGGATACAAAAAGAAGACCCACCCGAAAGAGTGTGAAAATCAAAGAACAGCAACATTATCGCCCCAGTGCATTATACCGGTAGTCAAAATAACCAACAAAAGTGAGGCATAATAGTCAAAACTAGCATTCTTTGCGATCCCTTTTGCATTTGTCCAATATTTAAAACAGGATACAGTAGTACCTCTGCATACGAGCTTAATCCATTCCAGGATTGTGCTTGTAGCTCGGATTACTTGTTTAATGAGCACATTTTACCGATAATAAATCATTGAAATGATATCCAAAATACTTTAAATGCAATGAAAAATCATGAAATGTGCAAAATAAGTGAACACAGATCCATTATCCCCAATTCCAAATTGCTGAGAGCTGGGATAAGATAGCATTCTTTCTGCCTAAATTGAACAGCAGCCGTGTGAAAGCAATACTGTCAACTATTGCTGCAAGCTGGGGCCGGCAGAGCACATGGGGGGCTACTTGCTAGATATTCGGATATTGTTTGGGGTTCCGGTCCCCATTATTAATGATAAACAGATGACTGGATCTGGGTTTAGCCATGCTCAACATGTGTAAACAAACGTGACTCATATTTTTCTGTGGTGTAAAATGGTGGGTGTCAACCCGCATAGGCAGGGCAATATTGCCACTTAGTGTTAAGGAGTATGACTGACCCTAAGTTATTTTTGGCTTTTTTTAACAAGGTTTGCCAAGGCAAAGGCCAGCGACCCGTTAGAAAAGGGCCCGTGGCCCACTTTTGGGTCCTGACCTGACAGTTGAGAAAAACTGCTCTACTAGGGTGGTCCTTAATGGGGGTCGAAATTTTTTTTTTTTGAAATATTGGGCTCTGACCCCCCGCATATGTTCTTATATCGATAAAAACACACTGTGTGCAATTTTGAACAATTTGGATAATATTTAGAGGTAGCTCAACGACTTTGAAATTTCCCAAAATGGTAAAATTTTGGCAATTTTTGAGAAAAAAACGGAAATCTTAACCCTATGTGTACGGCGTTTTAGAACATCCAATTTCAGTCCATTGCTTATAATTGTAACACAAGTAAAGTTACAAGTAACTTTGTACACTAGGTCTGATATAATGTGCGAAAAATCCTTATTTTTCATACCAAAATTTCAGAGGCCTTGAGCGACCTCTAAATATCCTTTGATTTTGATGAAACTTTGCCTAATTACGTTTTGTATATATTGGAACATATTCAAGGGGTCAGAGCATGAAATTTTAAAAGTCGAAAAATAAGGACCACCCTACTGCTCTACAGGTAAAACCAAGGACGCAGAGTCAGGTGGCAGGAGGCGCATGCGCAAACTGGACCGAGCAAATGGCGGTGAGCGGCCTCTAATGGTAGCCTCTCCGACTGCTCGAGAACAGAATTTTACCTAATAAAGCGAGCACACTCGTGTATCAAAATTTTCACATGTAGAGGCGCTCGTATAAAATGGTTCCACTGTAAACTCTTTAAGAGTCTTCAATTCATTTGAGGGTTGTAATTTCAAATTTCCTTTTGAGCCAAATAGAATCAGTAAGATGTTGATTGGCATGTTCAAATTTGTGTCGCCACTGTAACCAATAAACGTTTTTATGCACAGATGCAATTCGTTTTGCCACACCTACCCATCTTTTCACTGCGTGAAGCGATGCCAGGTGCAGATTTTCTCTCCCGCTGCGATAGAAATGCCATTCTCCCTTGCTGCTTGCCCTGCAGAGAGGAGGAAGGAGGAGGGAGGAGGGAAGTGAAGGAGTGAAAAGTGAGGCAGGTGCAAGGGAGTCAGGAAGGAAGTGAGGAGCACAAAAGGAAGATCTGGGGACTCATGGTTCAAGCTTGAAATGGAGATGGAGGTTGAAAACATAAAAGGCACACATTTCTCTCCCTCACCGTGGTGGAGAAATGCACCTTCTTTGAAAAGCAATATACTTGATTCTGAGTGGGATGTTTGCCCTATGCATGCCTCCCAGCCCTCCTGCATATTGCCCTTCACCAGCCTCGACTTGCCTGGGTGTCAGAACTTTAACTGTGAACCAGGGTCGCCCTCTTGTGGCTATCATAGGTACAGACAACTATGTATTATGCATGGAAAATCAATTTAATCAATCAGATTAGTTCAAATGAATGTGAAATGGCTTAAATAATCCACAGTGGGTATTTTTCTAATCATAATTTTCATTGTGAAGATGGTGGTTTGAGAGGAAACTGTAAATTATTGTGCAAATATGTGGGTCAGTGTTTTTTCTCATGTATTATGATGACAAAAGATGATAGTGTCCTCCAGTCCTTTGCATGTGCTCAATATAGTCTGATCACTTTTGGAGGACCAAAAGTGCCTGAAATTGCAATTAATTAAACGAGCATTTAAATAATGACATCGTCCTCAAAACGAACATTCCATGAATAAAATCCACGTTTTAAAATAAAAAGCCTTTAGCAAAATATTGTCATTAAAATCTTTTCATAATTTAATTTGACACAAATGCCATGTTTAGATTTTTTTTTTTAAATCATTTTTTAACAAAGTACCTTTCGATTTCATAACATTCTTCAACCAAATGCCATTTTGTATTTCCGAATGCTGTTTTGCTGAAGGCTGTTTTGCCACAATACTTTTTGACGAATTTTGCGCAAATACGTTTTGCCCAATGAATTGTTGTCAATCCAACCACAAGAGGTGGGGCTACAATGTAATTGGCTAATTCCAGGGTTTGTACGGGTGCATGAAATCCATGAAATTGCTTGAATTTTAATGTTCTGTTTCAAAAGATTGAAAATTGTTTGAATTGTGGGTGAAGTGGTTGTACATGCTCAAATTTGTTGCCATGTTTCTTAACATGTCTACTTAAAAATGACTGCTCTCTGGGGGCTTCACTTTGCCATTGCATTTATTTTTCCCTTGTTATTAACGGCAGCTGGGATTCGTTTGTATGACTAAGGGTCGCACCCAAGAGGTGCATGGTACACCTAATAGGGGCACTATGAAATGTGTAGTATCGCAAGAATTATTTTTGGCCATCCAAAAATGATGGTAGCTTTCCAGTGGTAAATTGGTTTCAATGCGAAAAACTTCCTGCAACTGAAAATGTAAGCTACATATTACTGTCATGTTTTCCTAACGCATGATTAGTCTAAACACATATTCTTCAGATATTTTTTTGGCAATTTACTTAAGATCTAAAAGTCATACGTCTTGATGCAATGCACATGCAAGGTAAAAATTGCAAAGCTTAATATATATATATATATATATATATATATATATATATATATATATATATATATATATATATATATATATATATATATATATATATATATAAAGGATATATTTGTGGCTTTGCAAAGTACATAATTCACACGGGATTTAATCTTTTAATGGACAATTGGCTTCGAAAGAATTAACAGGTTAAAGCTGTTGTCAGGACTCAATTTATTTTTCTTAAATAATGTTGCATGTGGCAAAAAACATTTTGAAACACATCAATCAGAAATACAAAAAGGCATTGGGCGAAAAGACATTTTAAAATAAAAATGTACCTTGTTAAAAAAGATTTCTATTTTAAATAGAAACATTGCAGGTATGTACAATCCAATTATGATAAGATTTTAAATTTTTAAAAATAATTGCGAACGTTTTTTTGTGTACAAAGGCCGCTTTTATTAATTGAATCATCTTTTTAAGGCTGTTTTCATTCACTAAATATTCCTTTTAAGGGCGTTTTTATTCATTTACACATTTCTACCAGAACGTATAAAGACATCTTTAGAAGCATTGTCCCTGAGTGCCAAAATGTAAAAAATCTATTAGAAAGTGTTCATGAGTACGCATCAAGCCTCTGGGAATCATTTCAGTATGATAAATGACTACATTTGGCACTAAGTTTTGGAAAGTGTATGCCTCAAGTTCATGCATCAATTCAGTGTTCTTGCTAAAAAATATATTCATTTGCAAGCTGAGTGCCATAGTGTTTAAAAATAGCATTGTTTCAATCTTGGAGGTACCACAGATGGAAAAAAAAAACACACCGGAGAGCAAGTTCTGCTTGAATTACATCATTTCACAAAAAGCCCTTTTTTTCTGAAGTTTTTTTAAAATGAGTATTTTGAGGAAACTTAACAATGTTAAACTTGTGTTTATAGACAATGGCAAAAGCTCGAAACATACTTTTTTTTAATCTGATGAAAGATGAGGGTTGAACCTTTTTTAATATGTGTTATGCTTTTTTTTTTTTCAGAAATACATTTTCTGTAGGTTGTCAAAAATGGCAAAAAATGGCTCTTCCCATTCAAAAGAAACATATGACGTTGAATAAGTTAAATCTATTATTTCATTTATTAATTAAATTATGGCACTCTTGCTCCTCCGTTGATCACTTTCCATCAATGTATTAAAAACGCTCATCAATCTGCCACAACGTGTGCATTTTACTGGGATGTAGAAAAAAAAAATGTACAATGATCACAATGCTCAGTTTTGTGCGTTTGTTTGGGGGCGGTTACTGCAATGATCGATTGTGCTAACGTCTTGTTTACAATACCGGATGGACTCAAAACTAGAAACAGCGCTGGTGTGTTTGTTATTGTAGCTGCTGCTATTCAGTCGAGATATTTGCTTATTCTCTCGCCAATGAAGTCATGTGCGCATTGTCCTGTGGCGAACGAGAAAACTTGTTGTGTAGATAATTTGTCATCATAGACAGCACATTGTAACTTTAAAAGCTCAGCAAGAAACTAGCTCATAGAGTAAAGTAGCTGACTGAGAGTACTCAAAGCCTGTGGTCTTTAATAGGGTATTTTTAGGTCACCCATCTTGTGCATGTATGGATGGATATGTCCATATAGGAATTATTGTACAGAAAATAAAGAATTCATTATATGCCTAAAAATATGAGACGCTTGGTAGGAATACAACAAACTTTTATATTTTGTGTAATGATTTGTTGTTTCTTTATTGCGTTTTGGTGTATTAAACGATTGAACTGCTAAGCACAGTTGTTGATTTATTCTAAGGATGTGAGAATGGACGGTGCACTAAATTCAAGGTTTGTACGGGTGCTTGAAATGGTTGAAAATGCTTAAATTTTAATGTTGTGTTTTTAAGGATTAAAGAGTTTTTGAATTTTGGGGGAAGAGCTTATAATGCTTAAAATAGTTGCAGAGTTACTCAACAAGACTGCTTAAAAATGACGTTGACACTGCTCTCAGGTGTCTTTGCTTCGTCTTTGCATTTCTTCTCTCGTGATTAACGGCAGATGGTTTTAGGTTGTATGGCATTGTCCTTTAAAGCGGAGACAGGTGAATGCTACACCTAAACAGGGCACTATGACATGTGTATTAGTTAAAGTATTACGTGTCTATAACTGACATTTAATATGGGCCATGCAAAAGAAATAAGATCGCGTTCCTAGTCGTAAATCTCAAGAACTTCCTACAACTGAAAATGTAAGCTACATATTACCGTCATTTTAATCAACGTCTATATAGGGGAGAGATTTGTCTCAGAAACAAATATATTCAAAACTTACTCAAGATCTAACAATTATTTCTGTATAACTGTTCACGCAAGATTAAAAATCGCATATGTAAATCACAGATATACTTTCGGCCTTTCGAAATACATGACTCCCGTTGGATTTCTTCTTTTAATGTTACTAAATACATTGAAGGATTGGCTTTGAAAGTCCTTAAAAGTGCTTGGATTTGGCCATGAAAAAAGGTGAACGAACCCCGATCATAGTAAGGTAGTTTTGAAAATAAGCCAGGCAAAAATTGGACCAAGATGTATGGACCAAAGTGTTAACATGATTATAAACAACAATGATTATCAGAAGTCGGTACCCAAGTTAGCTATGTATATTGAATCAGAAAAACTTCAACACTGTTGTATGGAATAAGCACAAATGTTCCTAGTACTAGTACTAACTAGTAGTCACGTTACCGCAATCAGCAAAATAGTTCACTGATGTTCGAGCGCCACAGTGACAATCATTTCCAAATGCTAGAACTGATGCTGGCTTTTGAACTTTTGTACTGACGACAATACAGATGGTGCTTTTTCCCTTTGGCCACAGAAGATACGATTGTCATGATTTCTAAATACAACTTGGAATTAATAGAAAACACATAAATCTGTCCGTCTATCCATTCATCCACCCAACTATTTTCTACAGGAACGTCTTGGAAAATTATGATATTGCATTATTTTCTGTAATGCCCTTAAAAAAGGGTATTCTATATTCATTTTTAATCAACTGAATTAAAGAAAATATTTTATAGTTTCATTTAAATTCAATTATCCCTTATAATTCGTGACAGTGAAAATCCAAAATTTCTGTACTGTCGAATTATAATTTGAAAAATATTCTTGCCACTACATTTCATTGCACGAAGGAGCATAAATGATTTAGGGACACTACTTTATTTTATTTCAAATTATATTTTGTGTCCATAAGTGTACGTTATGGAAAACAGTTTTTACGGCATTAGCTCAGGAGGTAGAGCGCTCGTCTTGGGATCAAGAGATTGCAGGTCCGATTCCCGGCTCCTCCGTGTTATATGTCGAAGTGTCTTTGGGCAAGAAACTGAATCCCTAATGCCCCCAATAAGCACGTCGGTGCCTTGCATGGCTGTACGGCCGCTATTGGTGTGTGAGCGTGTGTGAATGGGTAACTGTGAAACACATTGTAAAATGCTTTGGGAGGTCTTCATTGACTTGAAAAGCGCTATATAAATGCAGAACATTTACCATTTGCCTTTCTTTAGCGTGTCAAGAAGTCCAACTTTGTTAGCGATAGAAAGCATCTTCCCCTGCTGTTTGGTGCTTTTGTGTCTACAGATCATTTTGCTGATAAGATGAATGAAGAGAATACCAAAATTATAAAAAATTTCCGTGTACGTAGTGTAGGTTCATCAAACTGTTTTACATGATTTTACAACTAAGACTGCCACGTCTTAGACCCAGATGCAGACTCAGGTATAAAAAGGGCCTGGCAACTTTTTTGGCACGCACAATGCTTGATACAAATCTGCAATGTAGCGAGACCACAAAAAGTAAACCACAATCCAGCAAGGGATTACTGTTCTAAAATATCTTAACATATTAGAACATAATGAAAAAGTATAATAATTGGGTAATAACCCATAATCAACAATATTAAAATAATAAAGGCCATGCAATATTTCATTAAATTTATAATTAATCCAGAAAGTGTGACTTTTCTTTTTTTTTCTTCATTTTTTTGTTTTTTTAATTGCAATACAGAAAATAAAGAACTTTGATTTAATATGGGCGGCAGTAGCTCAGGAGGTAGAACGCTCGTCTTGGGATCAAGGGATCCCAGTTCGAATCCCGGCTCGTCCGTGTTACATGTCGAAGTGTCCTTGGGTAAGACAACATTTCCCAATAGCGCCTTACAAGGTTGCAAGGCCGCTATTGGGAAATGTGGAGCACATTGTAAAGCGCTTTGGGAAGTAATTGACTTGAAAAGCGCTATATAAATTCAGATCGTTTCATTTCATTTGATATTAAAAAGTTTTGAGGCAGTACTGTATGCAATGTAATTAATATTTGAATGAAAACATGGCCGCACTTCTAAGTAAGTTTCTTTTTTAATAAATAGCTAATATGTGTTTCTGTTTGCAGCATAGAGGGGCATTTAGTTATTAAAAAAAAAAAAAAAAAAGACATTGGCATTAAAATGTCTTAAATCCAATTTTCGAAAGTCCTAAAGATTTGAACGTATCAATAAGATTATTTTTTGTTTTGAGTAGAAGGGGCACGGCGACTGGGTGGTTAGTTCGCAGCCCTACGGTGTGGAGGTTCAGGGTCTCCCGCAGCCTCCCCGTGTGGAGTTTGCATGTTCTCCCCGTGCTTCCGTGGGTTTCCCCCGGGCACTCCGGTTTCCTTCCACATTTCAAAAACATGCATGTCAGGTTAATTGGCCGGTCCAAATTGTCCCTAGGTGTGAGTGAGCGAGTGAGATGTCTGTCTCTGTGTGCCCTGCGACTGGCTGGCAACCAGTTCAGGGTGACCCTTCCCACGGCCCGAAGATATCTGGGATGGGCTCCGGCACCCCCGCAACCCTACTGAGGATAAGCGGTGCAGATAATGGATGGATAAACTAAAAGGATTTAGTCAAATTTATCAATTGTGTTTTTAAATAATTCACTGATTTATCGTGTGACCACAATAACAGAACTATCAAAACAGTATTGTGGTTTCAGTCGGACGCAAGTCTAAGGTTTAATGAAATGAAATGATCTGTATTTATATGGCGCTTTTCAAGTGAATGGAGACTTCCCAAAGCACTTTACAATGTGCTTCGCACTTACCCATTCACACACACTCACACACCAATAGCGGCCGCGCAGCAGAAGGCGCAAACCTGCTTATAGGGGGATTCAGTGTCTTGCCCTAGGACACATCGACATATAACACGGAGCAGCCGGGAATCGAACCTGCGATCTCTTGATCTCCAGACGAGCGCTCTACCTCCTAAGCTAATGCGGACCCTACAATGCACACAATACACATAGAAACTTCAGATAGAGGCGTTAATTTTAGACCATGTTAAAGTGTAAATTTGATGAGTAGTGGCTATCCGATGAAAAATGTTTGCGATCATTAAAAGCTGTGCAAGGTAATGTATACAATGAAATGAAATGATCTGCATTTATATAGCGCTTTTCAAGTCAATGACTTCCCAAAGCGCTTTACATTGTGCTTCACATTTCCCAATAGCGGCCGTGATCTGTGCAGCCATGTAAGGCGCTAACCTGCTTATTGGGGGTATTGGGGGTTCAGTGTCTTACCCAAGGACACTTCGGCATGTAACACGGACAAGCCGGGATTCGAACTGGGATCCCTTAATCCTAAAACGATCGCTCTACCTCCTGAGCTACTGCCGCCCAATACAAGGAACATTGTGTGCAAGAAAACATTTGTGGGATTACCAAAGGCTTTGATAAAAGTCTTAAAACGTCTTAGATTTAACGTGCCTTAAGGTGTAGGAACACTGTGAATGTCTTCTCTGTAAGTGTTCAGAGTGAAAATTCTCTTTCCAACACAAATGTTCAACCGCCGCTGAAAAACTGCTGTTTCCCTTCTAACTAACGGCAGATTTATCACACTTCTATCTTGGGAAAGAGATGCCAAATTCTGTGAGGAATGCTCATTATGAAGGAAGTCAAGGCAAAACTGCAGGCCTGAGTCATTTCTTCTCCAGGAGTTTGTGCCAGCGTTGGCTTTTGTATCCATACATAAAAAGTCATTGACGAAGACGGTAAAAAGTCTTTCCAGTTAGTAACCTTATTTTTTGGACTATAAGTCGCAGTTTTTGTCATAGTTTGGCCGAGAGTGTGACATATTCTCTGGTGAGACTTTTATGTGAAATTATGAACACATTATGATATCATTGAGTTTTAAATTTGGATTACTGGTACTGTATATCGCTCCACAGGTTACCTTTACACTAAAACGAAAGATGGCACTCTAAACCTGTGTTGATCATTTCAATCTTGACCGTGACATAAAAGCAGAAAGGAAGCTGGCGCATCATCTACCTCCGGGACCTACCCGGATTTCAGTAAGCATGTTCTTTATGTGAGAGTCATGTGAATAACTCTTAATATGTTACTTTACTGACGAGCATGTCTGAGATACGTATGTTTAACGTTAGTATACCATGTTCTCTATTTCATTCATATTTTAAATTAACTTTCAAGATGACATGTATGTTTTTAGTGTTAGATTTTATTCAATAAAATTCCCTCAAATATGCGACTTATTGTCCGAGTGCGACTCATACATGTTTTTTCCTTCTTAATTGTGCTTTTTTTCGCTGGTGCAATTTGTACTCCAGAGAGTCTGGAAAATACAGAATATACTAATTGACTCATTCGTTTTGATGGAAGTGATGCATTGCTCCCTGATCTGTTGGATAAAAAACAAATGGTTAACAGCGATGTCATTACTTCAAATAAGAAAAGAAGAACTATGTGCAAGGTTTCTAATTTGCTGACTTGTTAGCAAAACAAACCATATCATAGAACAGTCTGCAAATATTTTACCACCAAAATGTTTTTTTTTTACTAATATTTCAGGGGGTTTGACTTAATGTGGTCATGAATTTGTATGTGGAATCATCAATTTGATTCATTTATTATCTGCACCGCTTATCCTCAGTAGGGTTGCGGGGATTCTGGAGCCCAGCCAGTCGCAGGGCACACTATGCAACAGCGTGTTGGGGAGGCAGCGTCATGAAGAAGGATGCCTCTCGTCTCAATAAACTGGCAAGGAAAGCGGCCTGTGTTGTGGGCACAGAGCTCGACAGCCTGACAACAGTAGCCAAGAGACGGGCACTGAAAAATCTGCAGTCAATCATGGACAATTCATCACATCCACTACACAGCATTATCTCCAGACAGAAGAGCAGCTTCAGCGACAGACTGCTGTCACTGTCTTGTACCACGGACAGAGATCTTTTCTTCCTCATGCCATGAGGCCCTTTAACTCCACCCGGCGGAGTAAAAGCTCACATTAAACCACACCCCCTACATTGCATTGTACCGTACTTTTATTGCAGTGTGTATTTTATGTAGCACTATTTAAATACTCTATACAACACGCTACAGTGGGTATTAGCACGTCACATTGGGTATTTCTATATTATGTTCCTTTTGCTTTATTATTGTATTGTTCTCAGCGAAGGGATGATGCTGTAAATGTGAATTTCCCTGCGGGGATGTGAATAAAGGATCTATCTATCTATCTATCTATCACAGGGACTAACAACTCACTCGCTCATTCACAGCTGGGGACCATTTGGACCTGCCAATTAACCTGCCATGCATTGTTTTGGAATGTGGATGAGTTCCTGGAAGAAACCCTGGCAAGCACAGGGAGAACATGCAAACTCCACACAGGAAGGCTGGTAGCTGGACTTGAACCCATGACCTAAAGGCCCGGTCACACAGCCTTTTGCGTCTGTATCGTGGGTAAAATTTTGCAAAATTTTTTTTGCCCGTGGTTGCCCGCGGTGGAAAATGTGCAAAATTGGCCGGCGACCGTTCCACGTCCCTATCGCTGGTAACCGCGGCTGCATCGCTGTGCCGCCCGCGGTTACCCGTGGTCTAAAGTTTTGAGCAGGGCAAAACTTTTTCGCGCGGCCAACAGCGTGTGAATTTCTTACCGCTTGTAAAGCACGGCTGTATCTGTATCGCGATCTCAAGAGCGTCCAACAGCGTTTGCTTCACGGGCAGAAATTTCTGGCTGTGATTCAGCCTCGATACGCCCGTGAAAGGCTATGTGACCGGGCCTTAAGGACTGTGCCGCGGAAGCGCTAACCGCTCAGCTGCAATTTCATTCAGTCAAGATGAAAAGCAATACTGATTTATAAAGTTATTAAAAAATAGGTAATTATTGTCAAAAAAAAAAAAACATTTCATTATCTAATTGTAAATATATATATTGTTGAGTGTACATTTTTCTCAATTAAATTAGATTTTTTAATTGCTAAACCTGCAACAATCTTTGTTGTTAATCAAAACTGAAATAGTCATAAATGTGTCATGTGAACTTATACAAGTAAAACAAATGTATCTGAATAGTAAGATAGATTCACTCGATAAGATCAATATAATATTATTGCTTTACAGTAATACTAGACAATACGATATATAAATTTCACTCACACTTGTCAATGAAAAAGTGTCAGTGTTTTACAGGGCTCACCTGAAGTCTTAAAAACTTGAAAACGTCTTAATTTGATAACCGCAGATTAAAGCATTGAAAAGGTCCTAAATGTTGTATAAAGGTCTTACATTTTGCTCTAAAAAATCTGAATTGTTCCCTGTCTTATCTGCATGATAGAGATAATAACTGTATAGTAAGTAAAACGAACGCAATGTTTTGTCAAAATATTATCTTTTATTTTCTCTTTTATCGATCTCTCCTTTGGCGCCTGGCTTTAAAGTCCCCGCGGTTGCGCCCAGGTGGCGCGCGGGACTCATCACAACTCAATGCAAGATTGGTCTTAAATTTCGTTGGATGTGGTATTGAAAAGGTCTTTAAAAGTCCTAAATTTAAACGGAAAAATTCTGGGTGAACCCTTTGTTAAGTGTTGTGTGTCCCTTAAGCTTCTGCAGTAGATACAGTGCCTTGTGAAAGTATTGGCCCCCCAAGAACCTTTGGACATATTTCAGTCTTCTAAATCTTGGATTTAAAAAAGAAAACAAATTTAGTTAACCGGTTATATTGTGCTAGCAAATAAAAAATTTAAAAGTAGGCACTGCAAAAATATTTGAGTTCATACTTTGTACAACCTCCTTTTGCTGCAATCACAGCCACAAGTCTTTTTGGAGTTGTTTCTTTAAGTTTTGCACATCTCGAAAAAAAATATTTGCCCATTCTTCCTTACAAAACAGCTCAAGTCCCATTAGGTTTGATAATGATCCTTTGTGCTCAGGATTTTTAAGATCTTTCTGCGAATTCTCTGTAGCAGGCATGTCTACATTTCCAAGTTTTACTGGCCTCTATCACAAGGGGTCGCCGCTTCCAGGACAAGTGGAAATATATTTTTCACCCAAATCCGAAAAAAAAGACTGCCCAATTTGGCAAGAAACTGGCTGTTTTAAAAGATCATAATATCAAGAGGCACTGCCAGACGAAACATGCTGACTACCAAAAGCTGAAATGAAAATTGAAATGATCTGCATTTATATAGCGCTTCTCAAGTCAATGACTTCCTAAAGCGCTTTACAGTGTGCTTCACATTTCCCGATAGCGGCCGTGATCTGTGCAGCCATGTAAGGCGCTAACCTGCTTATTGGGGGTTCAGTGTCTTACCCAAGGACACTTCAACATGTAACACGGACAAGCCGGGATTCGAACTGGGATCCCTTAATCCTAAAACGATCGCTCTACCTCCTGAGCTACTGCCGCCCCAAAAGCTGGAAACAAACAAACAAAACTGGAAACAAACATTGAAAATGTGAAGGAACTAAAACCTGTTTTAACCACACAGCAGCCCTTTTTCACAAGATGCTGCAAATCATATGAAAATGCTACAAAGTTGAGGTACGAGGTCGCAACGGGTGAATGTGTTCAAGACTGTTCAAAGAATGCCAGGCTGAATAGTCAGCCCTCTCACGCCAAATTTTGCCCGCTATCTAAAAAGTTTGGACACCCCTGCTTTACAGGATTGTGGTCTGGACTTTGGCTTGGCCATTCTAACACCTTGATATTGTTAGTTTTAAACCATTCCGTTGTAGATTTTGCTTCATGTTTAGAGACTTTGTCCTGTTGGAAGGTGTATATGCGTCCAATACTCAAATCTGTTCAACAGATTTTCTGCCAGTCTCACCCTGTCTTTAGCCCCATCCATCTTCCCATCAACTCAAACGATCTTATACGATCTTACACGATCATGATGCAATGACCGGATGTAAACAAACCACTTAAGTGAGTACGCTGCAGCGGTGAGTGAAAGACAGTAGTAGTCCGAAAATGAAGGAGCCCACTGTGAGACACTCAAACCGATGATAGCCACTTAAGCGCTTACCAAAAGTGACCTCATTTTCTTTTTAACCACCTCAATCGCTCCATCACTCTGCAAGCGCTCAGCACACCAACAAGCAAATACAGCTGTCATGACAACTCACACTTTCTGAACATGACTGTATTACTAGTCGCTTGGCAAGCCGAGTGAGGAGTAACATCTGGCAAAAACGTGTTTTGCTCAAAAGGGACCTGAACAAAACCGGTTTTGTCGGACTTTGGGTCCTGGTTTGAAGCTGAGCTCAGGGAAAGTGTGCGCAAATTTAAATGAAGTTTGCAAACTGGGAAGAAAAAATGCCCGTTTGGAAATTGCAGCAAATAAGCGACGCCAACCTAGCTGCACAAAGACAAACAGCTGTAACATGGTGCTTAATAGCTTATGAATGACCTGTTGACAATTTCTGTGTATTGTTGGTTAATGCTACATCCATTGCAAGCTGGTCATTATATTTAGTTTATTTTTTATTTTGTATGATACTTTAATTATTTTATATTTTATTTTTAATTTTAATTGTTATTGCAACAAACGTTGCAGCCTGGTCCTCCTGGAAAGGGATTATTGCAACAAGTGTTGCAGCCTGGTCTTCCTGGAAGGGGATTATTGCAAGGTTTCTTTACTTTCCTCATGCTGAGGTTTTTTTGTTTTTCCTTGCCCTCATGTAGGTTTTAGATCAGGGGATGGTGTTATAAGAGTCTGTGGTTTGCAATAATCTGTGGTCTGTGCAGCCCTTTGAGACTCTTGAGACCGTTTGAGATTAAGGGCTATACAAATAAACATGACATGACTTGACTTAGGGTTTACAAGAAGAGCGATTTCATTATTAGTCTAAGCGTCACTGAAGAATTTTGTTAAAGGGTCACTGTGTAATAATAGACCACTAGATGTCGAAGTATTGTGTAACGCAACATTGACATCTGACGATGTTGATCCTTTTGGGGATTCATCGTTTACACGCCTAGTGTAACTCAAAAAGTCTGGGAGCCATTTCTCACCTACCTGGACAAAGTTAAGGTGGACTGGACAAATTAATGTATACCCTGTCTTCTGCTCATAGAGGATCTTTGTAGCCTATATGGCATTTCATGAGAGCACTGTAGTATGGAGCAGCTGTTTTTTTCTTTTGTTTTGTTTTTACATGTCTGAGCCTGTCTCTTTGTTCTAAAATGCTAAGTATAAATCATATATTTTTTTTAAGGTATCGAATTGAACTAACTACACTGTAGGAACACTAAGCGCCAAATTCAAATTGCCATCCCCTTTTCAAAGTCATGTAAGATGTTTTTTTATTTACTGTGAACGATTTTGAATGCTGCACAATATGATTGAATAATAGAGGCGGTGTCATGTTGAAATAGATACAGTAAAATGCAGCAGTAGCATTAGCAATAACAACAATGGGGCCTCTCTGTTTTACTACTGGCCTCTTTCGTTGCTTCATAAAACAGCTTTTTGTTGTTGTTACGCTGTCAAAGGTGAGAGGCGCTGAGAACACGCTTCGAAGGCCAAGGTCATTGCAAACAAAAACAAACAAAAAAACATGCTTTTTACAATCATAGCAAATTACAAGTAATTCAAAGCTTCTGCAGCCATCAAAATCACAACTGATGATGTATTATTAAGTTTATACAGCTCAAAACTCAACATCATCCTCAAAAATCCCCATTTTTTAATACAGTGTATATAGTATAGCTTGTTTTTGCACAGTTAGAGTTTCTGTAATAGTTGCGAGAAAATGGGAAGTGTTTAAACCTGTATAGTATTTGAAAAACTCAAATATGTCCCAGAGAGCTGCTAGGTCTGAGTCAGAGGTAAGATCTGGTTTGGGTTTCAAATGTCAATCATTAAGTCAGGCTGGCTGAGCATTTCTCTCGCTGTTTTTTTCCTCTTCTTTTCTTTTTTTTCCCCTTCGAGAGGGATCTGCACAGCATGCACTTACTGTTACTCAAGTAATTATTTAGATAAAGAAAACGCTTGCAGATACAATTTAACTCCACATCACTAAATCCAAAGTAATTTTACTCCAAGGTGTTGGGGTAATCAAAGCTCCGCTTCCGACTTCCATCTCCCTCACGTCATATGTCATTTCTTCTTCTTTTTACAAGCTTTACAACCTTGTTTTCTACTTTTCGGACAAATAATTTGGTATTTGCAGCTTGTAGTCGGCTGAATCTGATTTTCTTTTCGATGCAGTTTTGTTCAGTGTCACTTTCACTTTTGATTGCTGCACGACGCTGAAATGCGCACTTCACCGTAAAACCGTTCATCTTGCAGTGCACACTTGATTTGAGGGACTCGGCCCCAAGTTAAGCCCTAGCTGCAATTCCAGCCTAAACGCACAGTTTAGCGTTGAAGTATGCACGGCCAAAGTCAAGCTTCTTGTTTACTTTGGTGGCAAATTAAAGCTTCGGGTTTATTTTGGGCCTGGTTATCATCCATCCATTGTCTGCACCACTCTTCCTCAATAGGGTTGCCGGGGTGCTGGAGCCCATCCAAGCTATCTTCTGGCAGTGGGCAGGGGATACCCTGAACCAGCCAGTCACAGGGCACACAGAGACAGACAAGTCACTTGCACACTTACACTTAGGGATCATTTTGACCGGCCAATCAACCTAACATGCATGTTTTTGGAATGTGGGAGGAAACCAAAGTGCCCGGAGGAAACCCACGCAACAGGAAGGGCAGAAGCTGGAATCGTTTTTGGGGGCTGGGCTACAAGGAAAAAAAGTTGATTGGTTGGATTCTTTTGTATCTGCCTATACAGTCTTTGAACCAATACCTCGGCAATACATGAGGAAAACGATCATCTAAGTTTATCCAATTTTTCTCATATGGATTTGCAAATATTTGTATTCATTTAGACATCTATACTTACATGTTAGAGTGCATCTTAAAACCACTTATACATCGGATCGTGGGTGCAGCCCTTCCTCGTTTCTTCAATAAAACTTGTGGTAAACGTAACGCAAGTGGGTCCTGTTTCCGTTCTGGTCCTGACAAAATACTATCTTAGCGTGGAGCATTTTATTTTTTACTACATTTTACTCAACATTGCAATCTAATTGACTGTAACTGAAAGCTGCTCAAATTGTTTATCATCTAGTACCTTTTTTTAGCTAGAGTAGCACTAGTTGTTTCCTTTAACTGAGCAATTGAACAGTTTCCATTTTCTAAGGAAAAGCAGCTTTTTTGTGTCCAAGGTAAGATACAATCATATCAATGCCAGCAGGTTAATAAGAAATGCCTTAGAAATTACAAGATCAATATAACTGGTAGGCCAATATATTTTTTTCAAATACTTTAATCCCCCAAATGGTCACGGTAATCCACTCTTGAATAAAAAGATCATCACATGAGAGAGGATACAAGCCTATTCAACTATGCTTTACTGGAACGTTTCCTGATTATTAAGTAAGCCATCTGTGTGTCCCCTTGTGGAATAGGAGAAAGCAATTTTAAGGATGACTCATCCAAGCACAATGTTTATTGTATCAAACTTTCTTAGTAGGACACATTTGGCAAGGGAGTCAATGAAATTGCTTTATTCTTTTTTTAACTCAGTGTCAAACACAATTTTGCTCAATAAAACATAGTAAAAAGTATGGAAACGTTAGGGTGGTCCTTAATGGGGGTCGAAATTTTTTTTTTTGAAATATTGGGCTCTGACCCCCCGCATATGTTCTTATATCGATAAAAACACACTGTGTGCAATTTTGAACAATTTGGATAATATTTAGAGGTAGCTCAACGACTTTGAAATTTCCCAAAATGGTAAAATTTTGGCAATTTTCGAGAAAAAACGGAAATCTTAACCCTATGTGTACGGCGTTTTAGAACATCCAATTTCAGTCCATTGCTTATAATTGTAACACAAGAAAAGTTACAAGTAACTTTGTACACTAGGTCTAATATAATGTGCGAAAAATCCTTATTTTTCATACCAAAATTTCAGAGGCCTTGAGCGACCTCTAAATATCCTTTGATTTTGATGAAACTTTGCCTAATTACGTTTTGTATATATTGGAACATATTCAAGGGGTCAGAGCATGAAATTTTAAAAGTCGAAAAATAAGGACCACCCTAGGAAACGTATTACAATGATTTACTGAAGAATCGAAACATATGAAAAGGTACTAAAAGTACTGGAAACATGAATAAAGTACAAAAAAACGAATGAAAAGTACTAAAGAGAACTAAAAATGAATTGCAATGTATTGACAAACATAATGAAGAGTATTGAAAACATATTGAAAAGCACATAAAAGTATGAAAGAGAGCTGCGTTTCATGAAAAAATTACTATATCGTTTTCAAAGGTACTGAAAAGTATGAAGAAATAAAACGTGGAAAAGTGACAAATGTACTGAAAAGTCATAAAAACATGTTGAAAAGCATGAAAAAGAACTGAAATGCATGAAAAAGTACTAAAGATTATGAGAAAGTACTGGAAAGTATGAAAATATAGTACAGTACTAAAAACACTCAATAAACTGCCAAATGTAAAAGAGTAAAAAATGTCCTAAAATTTATTTTTTTAAATATCTATAGTTACCGAAACGTATGAAAAAGAACTGAATAGTATGGAAACGTACAGCAAAGTATAAAAACATAGTTAAGTACTAAAAAACAATCAATAAACTGAAATGTACAAGAGTGAAAAATGTCTTCAAATTCATTTTTAGAAACTTCTGAAGTTACCAAAACATAAAAAAACCTGAAAAGGTACTAAATGGCTTAAAAAGTATGATTTTTTTAAAGTCAAAAATCGACACAAGAGTTGAAAAGTATGAAAAGGTACCAGAAGTACGGAAAAGCATGGAAAGGGTACAAAAACTAATGAAAAGTATGAAAAAGTACTAAAGAGAACTAAAAATAGATTGTGAAAAGAACATACTGAAGAGTGTTGAAGACGTATTGAAAAGCCTTTAGAAATATGAGAAAGAACTCAAATTTATGAAAAAGTACTAAATAGTATAAAAAGTACTTAAAATAAAATGTAGAAAAGTGAAAAATATACTGAAGAGTATGGAAAACATATTGAAAAGTATGAAAAAGAACTGAAATGCATTAAAAAGTACGAAACAGTATGAAAAAGTACCGAAATGTATGAAAATGCCAAAACGAAACTCCAGAGGTAGTGGAAAAATCCCTGCTTCACACAAACTCAATGTCTAAACTAGACTGGGCCTGGCAATAACTAAGTAGAAACTATAAAAGAAAAGAATAAATGCAAGTGGCTCTTTGGCGCTCCCAACGGGGTTAGGGTTTCAGTTAGGGTGTTAGGGTGTTAGGGTGTTAGGGTTAGGTTAGGTAGGGTAGGGTAGGGTAGGGTAGGTTAGGTTAGGTTAGCTTATCTTAGCTTAGCTTAGCTTAGCTTAGCTTAGTGTAGCTTAGGTTAGGTTAGGGTTAGTGTTGCGAGAGGGTTAGGGCTAGGGGGTTAGGTTCTTAGTATTAAGATGTTAGGGTTAGGGTGTTATGGTTAGTGGGTTAGGGTTGGGTTTAGGGTGCTACGACTAGGTTAGGTTAGGTTAGGTTACGGTTAAGGTTATTGTTGGGAGAGGGTTATGGTTAGGGTTAGTATTAGGGCTAGTGTTGGGAGAGGGGTTAGGGGTTATGTTAGGGTAATCATAAGGTTAGAGTTATGGTGAGAATTATGGTGAGAATTAGGGTGAGGGATAAGGTTAGGGTTGGCGTTAGGGATAGGGTTGGAGTTAGGGTTAGCGTTACAGTTTTACACATATATATATATATATATATATATATATATATATATATATATATATATACATATATATATATATATATATATATATAGTATGTGTTGCCTTTTTTTTTTAGTTGGCTCTTTCAACATTTAGTGTTGCGAACTATTTATGTTAAACAAACAAGTGTCCCAAACATGAGACTGCTACGCAAAGGAGTCCAACGTCAATTGAAGGGTTTTAAATTCATTTAGTCTTTGCTGGTGAATCGGTGGCAGAAGCACAGACACACAAAAATCAAGGTGAGTAGATTCTTTGATGCAAACTGAACTCCGTGACATACAAATGTGCGTCATCATGTCGCTTAGCAGGAGGTCGTCAACCCGCAGTCTGCTTACTCTTTAACCTTGGAACAAACATTCACCCGCATTTCATTTTGCAGCTTCGACATTGAGAACCGTGAGATTGCTTTTCGATAATGTGAACTGTATTCGTATTTGTAGTATTCGATGTATATGTTCTGACATCGTTTTGACATTCCGACATTGTTTTCTTTCGACATTGATTCTGACCCAACGTTGAATGCTCTACATCAAGGGTGTCAAACTCATTTTAACTCAGGGGGCCACACAATAGAAAACACATTCTAGTAGATTACAGAGAAAGAAAAAGAGATAAATAAATAAGAGAAAGAGGGAGGGAAAGGGAGAGAGGGCGGGACAAAGAAAGAAAAAGAGAGAGTGGGAGAGAGCGTGAGAAACAAAATATAAAAAGTCATGAGAGAGGGGGAAAAGAAAGAGAGAGGAAGAAAGAAATCCAAAGAGAAATAGAAAGACAGAAGGAGAGAAAAGAGAAAAGAAAGTGCAAAGGGTATGAATCGAGAAAGAGAAAAGAGAGAAAAGGAAAAAAGGAAGTTAGAGCAAAAGAGGTTAAAAGACACAGAGAGAGAAAGAGACAAAGAGCAACAAAGGAAGAGAAAAAGAGAGACACAGAGAGTGAAAGAGACAGAGTGTGAGGAAAGGGGTGGAAAAGAAAGCGAGAGAGAGAGAGAGAGAGAGAGAGAGAGAGAGAGAGAGAGAGAGAGAAATAAATACAAGTACAGTGTTTTTGTGAGAGGCACCTGGCTTTGGCAACATCAAGTTCACATATTTCAACCTGCAGCTTGTTTTTCTGTTGTCTCGCGGGCCGGACTCAATCCCTTAGCGGGCCTGATCTGGCCCGCGGGCCGCCTGTTGACGCCTGTGCTCTACATTGTCATTGTTGACGACGTAGTGAACCTTGTTTGCATTGACAATAGATGGGGCATTTCAGGATAAACATGTTACAAAAGAGTTTCATAAAATGAGAATTTTTTTATTATGAAAAATGTGTGTTTTTTGTACATCTGTAAGTGCATTCATTAATGTTTCTTTTGTTTTTCATTCAATATGTTTCACATAACAAATGTAAAGTCTATTGTTTTATTCCATAGTTTATTTGTTGTCGCACTGAATAGTCAGTATTTGTTACAACGTTAAAGTTGCCGAGTATAAAAAAGTTCAAAGTTTAAATAAATTACTTAACAGATGACATCTTGTGGTAGAGTGAAAAAATACATGCTACTATAATTTGGTAAAATTATACAAACATTTCTAAACGATGAATTCATTTCACGCTTAACATTCACGCTTAACATGGGATGGTATTAGGGAGCCTCTGCCCATCACTTCCCACAAAGAAACCTGTCTTTTTTCATTTTCTCTTTTTTCCCAACTTTTTTGCAATTGTCTTCCTTTGTTCATTTTTTGCTTTACATCCCCATTTTTTCAAGCCATTACTAGTCTTACTCAATCCACCCCACAATAAGTAACTACAACTATACTATACAACTAGTTTCTGGCAATAAAACCTTCATTGCAGTTACAGCTGCGACACATAAAAGATATATTAGTATTAAACGACGGGCAGTTGCCGCGATCGTTTTGGTAAATTGCTGCCCCCTATGTTTGTGAAAGCTGTACAGATTCTTTAGGCCTTCCAGAGTCCAAATTTGACCCAATTTGAAATTTGATTGGCTGAGCCAACAGCGATGTTGTGCTTTGGTGACCCTTCATCAAAAAATATTGCAGGCTTATAGCCGGATTCCTGATTCCTAGTGACAAGTAATCCTGAAATGTGATTGGTTAAATGCTTGGATATGAAAGCCCGCATCTGGAAACACCTCATGCAGTACAATCAATGAAAGGAACAGACCATTTTTTTCTCTCTCTCTCTTTCTTTCCCTTCTCTTTTTTCTTTTTTTCTCCCTCTCCATCTCACTCTTTCTCTCTCTTCTTTTTTTCTCACTATCATTCTCTCTCTTTTTCTTGAATCTGTTTTTTTCTATCTCTTTCTTTCTTACTCTTTTTTTTCTTATTTTCTCATCCTTTATCTTCTTTTTCTTTCTCCCTTTTTTCTCTCTCTCTTCCTTTCCCTTATCTTTTTCTTTTTTCCTCCCTCTCTGTCTCACTCTTTCTCTCTCTCTCTTTTTCTTCTCACTATCATTCTCTCTCTTTTTCTTGAATCAGTTTTTTTCTATCTCTTTCTTTCTTACTCTTTTTTTCTCCTACTTTCTCATCCTTTATCTTCTTTTTCTTTCTCCCTTTTTCTCATTCTCTTTTTTTCACTCTTGATTAAAAAAAATTATCTTTCTCACTCTTTTTTCATTAGCTCTTTCTCATGCTCACTCTTTTCTGTCTTTGTCTCTTTCTCTCTCTTTCTCTCTCTTTCTCTTCTGTTATTCTCTCTCTCTCTCTCTCTCTCTCCCTCTCTCTGTGTTTGTCTCTCTCTCTCTCTCTCTCTCTTTATTTATCTTTTTACTTCTCTCTCTTTTTCTACTAGTCCAGCCCTAATGATATTTATTTTCTAGCATGTTTCTAGCATGTTCCCCCTGCTAAAACGAGTTTGACACCCCTGCTCTACATACAGACCACAGATAGAGGCTTCAAGACGATTCATTTCCTCGAATACAACATCATGTGGACGGAAAAACGTATTGCATGCTCGGTTGCATGCAATAAAACGGTAGGGTGTAAAAAAAATGCTCCGAATACAAAAATATATATCTTTGAAGAGTGTATTAAGAGAGAAACAGGGTAAGAGTGTATCATGAGTTGTTCTGTGTTACTTTGTACGCACAGGGAGAACATGCACACACCGCACAGGAAGGCCGGTAGCTGAATTCGAACCAATGACCTCAGAACTGTGACGCGCTAACCACTCAGCTGTCATAAACAACTCTTCGAAAATACTCAGCACACACTTCATGGATTCAAACCAAGGAGCAAATCACTATGGAATGTCATGAAAATGGTAAAAGTAAGAAAAGGCCTGTCTCAATAAAAGTCCTAACGCCCACCCAAACCCTCAAAAATATCAGAAATATAGTTTATTCAAGCGCTTCTCAGAAATGTACGTACCTAAGGATTGAGCTCACTGAGGCTGTGATAATTATTTTAAGTCAGGAGATGGCGGCACAGAGTAACAAAGTTTCAAATCCCGGACATCACCATCAAAATTGGTTCCATTAACCTATAATACTCCCTCTTCTCATTTTTGTTAGCACAATCTACTTGTTTTGGCTCGTTGCAGGGGAATATTTTACATAACACGATTTTATCAATCGAGGGTATCGACTGTGGTGTTTGACTCCATTTGGTTTATCAATCGAATGGCGCCAGGCGATTACGTAACTGCACACATTTGTAGCTAACTCCACTACAGTGGCAGATTCGTGTGAAGCATGACAAAAATAAATGAAGTCTGACTTACTGTCAGGTTGTTTTTCCCCTTGACACAGTGCTAAAAGAACAACTAGGTCACCTACTGTAAAGCCCCAGTGTGTTATATTTGACCACAAGATGGCCCTGTATTTTCTATAGCGAACATAAACAAGTGCCGCAGATTCCAGCTTAGCAGTAAGATGCCAGACGAAAATGCTGGCGACCTTAAATAGAGATTTTGATAATATGCTCATTCTGAATATCATGATTTATCGATTCATTTTAGGAATCTTTTTGGTTATAACAAAACAATGCTTAAAACTTGCGCAAATTTGTGCTATCTAATATCATTTTGCTAATTTTTACGTTTTTTTTATATACTACATACATATTTACATAAATACTTTTTACATACTCCCTGGCATGTTTATTTATATTTTTAGTCATTTGGATCGTTTGTGCTGTTTGTCTAAAGGTGGGGTGCATAGTTTGAGGTCACCTTGAAAAGTTTAAAATGAAAAATTCTCTCTATCGCGGATGTGTTAACGATGCCCAACTGAGTTCAAAGAGCTTTTATATGTATTTATTTTTCACCACATCTATCTGCTTTTTTCTCAGTTATACCTTTGGTGTTCCGGCCACGGAGCAAACTAGGACGGAAGATAGGAGGTGCAGGGAATGTGGGGAGGAGAGCGGTTCACGTCTTTCATTAAAGAATGAAAATGGTGAAACTAAGAATATGACTGTTTTAAATACATTCTAAATGATAACCCAAACCTCAAAAAGATGAAAAAAATCAGTTCATTTGAACACATCGTAGAGACACTCGCCAAACAAGCATCTTGACAGAGGCCGCAGTGAATATTTCAGCCAGAAGATGGCATCAGCAAGTCGAGAATTCTGAAGTTACCGACACCACTTTTAAATGTTAATGCTACATTGATGTGAAATATTTTTACGGAAAAGTGTATGTGCATATGTGTAACCATCCGCCCATTTTCTTCGCCGCTTATCCTCACGAAGGTCGCAGGGGTGCTGGAGCCCATCACAGCCATCTTTGGGAAGTGGGCAGGGGACACCCTGAACTGGTTATCAGACAGTCACAGAGCACACAGACAACTGTTGCTGTGCCGCCGTGCACATGTGTATTGTTTCCAATTTCAAAAAAGGTGCGGTTTTGCCACTTTGAGCCTCCGTAGTTTGCATTCGTCATTGGACTATTAGCGCTTATTTTCGGTTGCACCACACAATACAGCAACATCTAGTGGTCGCATTTTTCACAGACCCTTTCGTTTCCTTAGTAACGATGCAGTCCTTTTGACCGAATATAATCCCGGGGCTAGTCTGACCACCTAGGCTGCTATTTTTGGAAATTGGGTGCAATACATTTATGGAATAACGATATGGTTTGTTCAGTATTGCAGCAGTAGTCACCAAACACAAACTTTAAACAACCTTTCAGTATATGTGTGCACTGTATGTGTACTGTAGGCGCCTGCAGCCCTTGACAGCCTGGAGCTCACACATGGTGCTTTTGTGTGTCACAGTGTGTTTCACATTTTTTCTACCGTCTGAGCCATAAATCCAACCTTCCTCTCCTGGTTACTTCATGGACTTTTTGGCCGGACTGTTCATAATTTAAGTTCTGCCAGCTCAGGGCGAAAACAATGTGTGTGTTACAAAGTTCCCCTTTTGGTATAAATGGCTTAAACCAGGGGTGTCCAAACTTTTCAGAAAGCGGGCCTTATTTGGTAAGCTGAAAATGTGTGAGGGCCGACTATTCAGTCTTGCATTTTTGAACAGTCTTCAATAAATTCAACTTCTGTGAAAGGTTTGGCAATCAGCTTTGCGACCTTGTAGCTCGCCTTCGTAGCATATTCATTTGAGTTAGTTTTTTGGAGTCTGCATTATTTGTCTGACCCTTGATATAACAGTATTTGAAAACAGCCACAGTCTCTTGAGTTTTTTTAGATTTCGATGAAAAAGTAATCAAATTTCCACTTGTCCTGGAAGCAGCGGCCCTCGCAGTCAACTTTATACAGTGGTCAACATTACAAGTGGGCTACATAGTAATATTTCATGACAGAAGCCGCGAGCCAGTAAAAATTGGATCACTGGCCCCCGAGCTGGCTTAAGCGTTCATACCTCGCCTAGTTTGTAAACAGTGGTTGACGTATGCTGAATCTGTACAGTCCTGGGATAAATGAGAAATCATAAAGGTGACAGCATGTTAGCTGTTGTTGTTTTGAATTGATTAGTACAGTGGAACCTCGGTTCTCGACCATAATCCGTTCCAGAACCCTGTTCGAAAACCGATTTGTTCGATCACCGAAATCATTTTTCCCATTAAAAATAATGTAAATCGTTTTAATCCGTTCCAACGCCCTGAATGTTTACCCTGAATGTTTAACGTAAACATCAAGCTAACCCAGGCTAATTGTACGTCCGCGTTATCGTAATCTTCCATACGAAAGATTACGCTAACATGAACGTGTAAAAATAAAAAAATCCGGTCTTTTACAAGTCATTTAGCATCCGGGTCTCCACAACAAGTGGCGAGCGCTTCATTGGAAAGGTGGCTCCGTTCCAACACCCTGAACGTTGGGCTCCGTTCCAACACCCTGAATGTTTAACTTGAATGTTTAACGTAAACAAAGCTAACCCAGGCTAATTGTACCTTCGCGTTATCGTAATCTTCCGTACGAAAGATTACGCTAACACGAACGAGTAAAAATAAAAAATAAAAACGATAAAGAAAAGAATAATGAATAGGATTTCTTACCTTTGTGGTGGTCAGCAGAAGGCGCAGGTGGACCGTGGGGTATTCCCTAGCAAGATCAGCACACCTTCTTCATATTTTGCTATTATTTCTTTCTTAAATGCAATATTTGTACGCACTACTCTTCTTTTTTCACCTGTAGCAACTTTGCTGCTTGCACCGACTTTCTTCGGAGGCATAATTAGGAGCTAAAACACTTGGTACACCTGTATTAAAAGTGAAAGCAAAACGAAACACGTCCGCCCGCGATAACAGTTGGTCACAAAAAGAGCGATCTACACCCGTGCGCCGCTCAGCATCACATCTTAGCATACGCACTCACGCATTACCGGCGTTCGAACTCTGATTGTTTGACCGAACAGCGAAGCAAGAATTTCTCGAAATTTTTGGTCGGACTCCGATTTGTTCGAACTGAGAGGCGTTCAAAAACCGAGGTTCCACTGTATTGTCACGCCATCCCTTACAAAATGCTCAACAGGTATTTTTTCACTATTCACTGTCAAGAACTGGACCAAACTCACACGTATCACTTACACACCAGCTAAAATCATCGGCCTACCTTACCCGACCTCTCAAACCTAATGAACAACACAATAGTCAAAAATAGCACTCACTCACTACACCAATACTTCATCCATTCACCATCAGGGCCAGGATACAGGACAAAACGATTCAGGAGGGCTTCCCACGGGAAAATCCTGACCCCCTCCTCCTTCTTCCTTCAAAAGAACAGGCTCGCTGACCCATCCATTCAGTCCGTCCTCATTGTCCCACTTTCGTATATGATTGTCGTTTTTCTGTTTTTGTCATGTAATGCCGGTGTTTTCCCAATTACAGTCGCTGGAAGTGAATTTGCCTACGGGGACCAATAAATTCAATCTAAATCGGAAATGTAGCAAAATGTAATGGCAGCCCCAGCACTTGAACACAACGATGCACTTCTAAGCCCTCTCTTAATAACTGGAAATTATTCATGTATATGTGAAGTAAGACTCAACTAGTGGGTTGGGACTCACAAGTGAGTCGCGGACCCATTTTTAATTGCTCGTTGGCCTTTGCCTTAGCAAACGATTGCTAAGAATAACAAAAAACACCAGGTCCGTAACACTTTTTAACAGTAGATGGTGATAATCCCCTGCCTGATCTCTTCTTCCTTTTTATTCAGCGTGTTTGAAAGGGACCAGATCTCATGTTATAGAGATTTTTTTGGTTTTGTTTCCTTTTTCTGCCAACAGCAATGGGTCTCAAGAAAGTTAGTGAGAAGGGGAAGGAAAACAGTCACAAAAACCTTTGAGTCGAAGACGGAAACGATTGCGAAATACGAAATGATGTACAAGTGTCTGCCATTGAAGCGCTGCCGGAAAGTACAGAAAATGATTTAAAGATGTTATATTTTAAGCTTTTTACCATTATATTCTTCTTCATTCTGCATTTTCAGCAGGTTGCTTGTTTGCGACTGTAGGCTTTCATGAGACTATATATGGTAATTGAAGTCATTGTGTTTTGGGGAAAAAAAGGTAAATATATTTTATCTCTGCTTTATACTGCACAATCGTCTATTGGATGAATTTGGAGGAGGAAATTCTTTCTTAAATCTGATCGCAACATGTGATGAGGGTGGAATGGTGTGTCCTGAAGTCACAATAGTTGACAAACAGTGCATTGGAGTATCTAGTTTGAGAAATGTATGCCTTATAGGTCTTCAACTGGCAGCACTGTTCGGTGTCAACATCTATAGTGAGGAGGCGACTCTGAAATGCTAGTCTTGAAGACATAGTGGTAAAGAAAAAGCCATATCTGTGACTGCCCAACAGAAAGAATATTAATATGGGAAAAAGAACACAGACAGTTAATTAAAAGTGTGAAGTTTTCATTTGAAAACACAAAATTGTGTGCCCCCAATTATTGAACAGTAATGCGTATACATCAATTAAAAAAACAACAACAACAACAACAAATAAATATATATATATATATATATAATATTTATATATATATATATATATATATATATATATATATATATATAAATATTATATATATATATAAATATTGTATATAATATAAATTCATATTGCATCTGTTCATGTCTCTGGCGACAAGCCTTGTCAATGTTTGTCGGGGTTAATTATTGTCCATGTCTATTCCTGTGGTTATCGCTTTGCTGTTCTGTGTCATAGATATAGGCTATCAATCAATACCATCGTAAAAAAAGGCCTGGGGTATGCCAAAAAAACAAGGTGCGATACAACCAAAGATAGAATACAGACCAATTTATGAATTTGCTTTAAATTTTGACTTATGAAATACAGCGGGCCAGACCATTAATCGTAAACAAATGCTAATATAACTTGTCACCCTTTTCAATACGGAAAAATGAGAGACAGACAGAAATAAAACAATGTTGTAACCAAAAAAAAAAACACTTGAAAGAACTGTAAGGAATCTAGAACTTTCTTACTCTCCTGGCTGAAAGTCATGTTTGCAGTCTTAGTGCGTACAAAAGTACTAGTATTTCTTGGTCACGCTCGAATATCTTCCTTGGGGTTTGGGTTAGTGTTTGGACTACTAGAACCAGGCCTGTTCTTACTTTCACCATTTTCATGCTTTACAAATAGAATTTTGGAAGAAAAAAAAACTGCAGAGACAAGCATGACATCACTCACCAGCAATCCCCTCCGCCCCAATTCCTCAAACATAATGTGGTCAGCTCCGAACGCTCTGATAAAAGTAAGGAAAAAAGCAGTTAGGCGCAGTGGAGAGCGGGGCTCATTGAACTCAGGCGGGCATTGTTAACACATACTTAATAGAGAAAACTTTCAACTTTTTAAGGACACCTCAAACGATGCACCCCACCTTTAAATAAAAATCATATATTTGCATAAAAAACAGTAATCATTTTGTGGTTACTTCTGTCTCTGCATTTTTTTGGGCTTAAAAACAAGTCTTACAGTTAATGTTCGAAACTCTGAATGAACTGTAATCTCTAAAATTCCTAGCTTTGTCTTCGTTGTCCATTTGTGTGTCTACGACACAAATACTACGACGGAAATACTACAAAAATACAAGAAAACTAAATAAAAAACACAGTACTTGAAACGGGGACCTAATATATTACTTTGCTGTCATTCGGAAAAGAAAAATAAAACACAATGGAAATACTATAAAAATAATACTAAAGTAATACTATACTACAAAAATATTGGCACAGGTATCTTATAATAGAAATACTACAAGATACAATAACAACAATGTAACAAAATACTGAAATACTACAAACATTTTACTATGGGAATAGCATATTAACACTATATAATTACTATTGAATTACAACTCCAGTAATACTATTATGAAAAAATGCTACCACAGAAATGTTTCAAAAGAAATACTACGAAAAATAGTACTGTAGAAATATTATGACAGAAAAAACATATAAATACAACTACAGTAACACGACAAAAACACTACAGATATGCTACAAAATTTCTATGATGGGAATCCTACAAAAGTACTACAGAAATACTACATCTATACTACTGCAAAAATACTACAAAAATATCACAACAGCACCTAAACTTACAACTGTAAGAATACTACAAAACTAAATATGCAATTTAGTGCTTATAAAAGGGACCTAATATAATTTTTAGCTTTAATTATGAGTGATTCAAAAACAATTTGATGAAACTAATCATTTTTTTTAATGTAAAAAATGTAACATGTAGATGCTTAAATGAAAAGATATATACTATATTTAATGGATGGGTCTCCGGGATCAGCCTTTTGACCAAATTTCTTAACCCAATGTGGCCCACAGCGCCAAGTATTTTCCCGCCTCTCCTTTACGATGACATTTTGGACAGCGCACGTGGTCCCGTCACAAGATTTCGGGTCACAGGATTTCAAATGCTGAGTAGTTGCCCCAAGAAATTGCTTTTAGGAATGGTCATCAGCTAAACAAGCGTGTTATGTAAATTTCTGTGCAGTTTGAGAATCTGAGGACATGATAAATTTGAATGGCATAAACCAAGAATCTGAATTACGTCTTTATCAAGAGACTCACTTAAAAGGGGCTAATCAGAGCGTAAATGAAACTGTCAGTATAAAAATTCCTTGTGTTGCCATTTTGTGTCTGTGATCCTTTTAGCCATGATAAAAATGCACCGAAGATACCCACATTTTCCCCATTTCACTTTTGGCTGGTTGCAAGAACCACCAAAGGGAAGACATCACTTTGATTCATTAAGTCCACGTGGGCCTTACATAATAGGCCAGTTTGACGACATTGGCGGATGTGAACACACCATCTGGTATCAGTTCGTTTGTCGGGCAGGAACAAGAACCCCTTTTTATTTCCTGGCACCATAAGAAAGAACGGTAACAAATATGCACACAGCCTTCAAGACATTGACATATCATTTTTGTATCCAAAATCTCTAATGGAATTTGACAAAACACATATTGATGTTGAAAAAATTGTTAAAACGTCATATTGTTTTTTTGCTGTTACTAGTGTCAATAAAATTGTTCAAACCAAAGAAACACTTAATGATTTTCTTGTTTAATTATATTTCTAACTTAGTTCTCTAGTAGTAAATAATTTTGCAAATGTTAAGAATTATTATTATTGTTATCATCCCATTGTATTAGTTTTGATCATTTTTACGGATTATTTTTCCAATGTTACTGTAGCTTTACTTCTCTGATGTTTCTTGTCCATGTCTGTCAAGTTTAAATTTTAGTAGAGAGAGAAGTCACCAATAGATTTTGAATGCTGAGGTCTTTCTTTGCACTCATGTCGGTCTTAGATCAGGGGATGATGTTATTATAGTCTGTGGTCCGTACAGCCCTTTGAGACTTCTTGTGATAAAGAGCTATACAAAAAAAAACTTGACTCAACTTGAATTTGTTAGTGTAACATTAAAATGGTGAAGTAAGTAAAGTACAACCCAAACACCAACACAAACCCTAAGAAAGAGGAAAAAGAAGAGTTTATTCGAGCACTTCTAAGAAATGCATGTACTTGCACGCACATCGTGAACAAGCTGACAGGGGCTGCAATGATGACAAAAGCCAGTAGATGGCCGTCGTGAGTAAGAAAGAGTTTGCAATTTCGTACAGCTTCTTGAAGCAAATGAGTGGACAAAGGTAGTACTGTTTACTATGAATATTACTTACCCGCAACTAAATGATGGGGTCGTATTAAGGGTGTAAGCATGTCATTAGAAAGATAACTTGTGAACTTAAGGTTAGAACGTACTCTGACTTTTTTGAAAGCGATCTGACCAAAAGCCATCATGCGTACAACCTAAACCAAATTAGCTGCGATCGTCCGATTTGCGGTAGCAATTACAGTAAAAACACTCATTTGAAACTCAAATGTTTTCATTGGCGACGCTTCCTGAGACACGTTGGCGCTTTTTAATGACGAAGACAAGTATTAGCAATTACTTGGACTGCAGTGCAACCATGAAGCAAGCTCTCTCAAAATGAAGGGAAAGCCAAAGTAAAGCATGAAAAAGGTCTCAGACTGTAATTTGTAGCAACAAGTGAGAGCCAGTGAAGTGACCTCAGGTGTTTTGATGAGGTTTGCTCACTCACCATCAAAAACTTGCATGGCTGAATTTGTTTGGAAACATTTAAATATGCACAGTGGTGTGTTGTTTAGTATTTCTAAACCATAACAATTATAAAATCAGAAGGTTTCATTTTCATGTTGATGTCGATCTTGTCACAGTCTTGCTGTCAGCTTTGTCTCTCTCCCCCTCTCGCTTTCCCTTTTCCTTTTTGGTCACTTTCTCCTTCGTTGTCACTTGCCCTGATTGCACCCTAATCACCTTTCCTGCTCACTATTTAAGCTCTCCTGTTTTGGGGCACGTTTGCCAGTTTCTTGTCTCGTTCTAGCGTGGTCTTAGCCTCGTCTTGTTTTCAGTGTGCCGAACCCTTGCCTCCTTTCCCGACTACGAATTTTGCCTGCCAAACATTTGGACTTTCGCCTTTAGTGATCAAGATATTGTTGCCTCGATTTTTCTGTTTCATTTGTGTACCGAACCTGGACCGGATAAACAACCCGTTGTTGCTTTCATCCTTGCTTCTGCATTTTGCTTTCTGTGCCACTCCGAGGGGGTCCATGACAGCTCTTCTGGCTTCCCTGCGTTTGGGTCCACCCGCAAAACGGCAATAGAATGACTCAATCACCAAAGTACCCCACGGGTAGCTTTCACATTCCTTTCCCGGCGATGAAGAGTAAGTCCCTTGGCCGCTTCGGTATCGTGTCCCTGCGGTGAGTCAAGGATACCTGGGCTGCTTCTGTATCCTGTGCCGCAGGCAAGGGAAGGATCTTTCAGCCGCTTCTGTATCCTGTCCTGCGACAGGAAGGTCACTCGCCTACCCCCTAGTCCCTGCCCTGGCAGGGAAGGACAAGGACCGTTGACCTCCCTATATGATTTATTATCTCCTGTGTTGAAATTCCCTTGTAAACATTCTACACCATCAAGGTTGCTAAGAAAATTCCAATGGCATTTTATGATGATGAAAATAAAGACAATATGGAATTTAAACGTGTCACTTTTCAAAATTATAACACAAAACATAATTGGGCCATCCCAGAACATTGTGTACTGAGAGAATTGAGAGTCACTTTGCCATGACCAAATTGTAAAATATGGACTTTATTTCATTTTATTTGACTCACATGGACTAAAACAGGAATGGAATGAGGTCAAGGTTTTCCTTTTTCAAAGGGGATTCAAATGAGAACAGAGCAACAACATAAAGTGTCAGGTTCATGTTTGTGTTTTGCACATGACCCAGCCCCCGTCACTCTCTCCATTGACGCCATTCTCCCCTCTAAGCACGCCCACCCCCTCTTACAAGTAAACAGCCAATGGTAGCGCGGGAAACAGACGAGCCTTCGCAAGCCAAACCCACAACACTGGGAAAACAGATCACGTGACGGAACTGGGATACCCAATGAGAATGCGAGAGAGGGATATCATGCTCGTGAAGGGGAATTCCGGCTCTTTTCGGAGAACTGAATCATTCGGCTCGGCTCACTCAGATCACAAATGGCTCTTCAGATTGTTTTGTAGTTTTTATCCATATTTTACCAATAATAATGTAACATTATGCACAAAAGCAATTCATTTTTGTATTCCACTACCCCAGCAATTCATAATTGCATTTTTTGTCACTCAACAGTGATTTAAACTTTGAACTTCTTTATAATAAGCAACTTTAAATAATAATAATAATAATAAAGTCAAGCAACTCAATCTCTGAATTGCAATCATTGACTTTTCGGTGCAACAACAAATAAACAATACTATACGAGACTACAACATACATTTTCTTAAAAGAAAAAGCTAATCGTGAACCACACTATTCCTGAAAATGGCAGGTAACTGTGTAATTCACGAATTTACAGATCTGCAAGATAAAATTAATAATAATAAAATACGAAACTATTTTCACCTATAATACAACATGTGTCAAACCCATGCAAGAGGGCTTTCCATGAAAAAAGTCAGCAAACCAAAAGTGCTGAGTCAGCTTTTTTGGCCATTTTTTACATCTGGTGTAACCTGTCTGAAAGTCAGTAAAAGAAGGTGTTAATATTCAATGTTGTTGTGGCCTGGAAGAGTGGAATGTCTTTCCGGGGAAAAATGTTGAATCTGCAAAACCCAAAGTGCTGAGTCACATTTTCTGTCATTTTCTCATCTCGGCCAAACTACCTGACTCACTGTGAAAGATAGTGGTCATATCTAAACTTCCTCTCCCTTTTTGGCGAACAGAAACACAATCAAATAGATAAATATGCTCAGATCCGAAACAAAATCATTACCACCAACTTTTGCTTTTTACCCTCGCTCACGTGTGATAAATTCACGGAACCCATGGGGAAATGCATATTGTCCAATAGCAAGGAGGGGAGAGCCTCCCTTAAAGAACCGGCTCTTGATTAGATTACTTCCAAGAGTTGGCTCCTAAAGTTCTTTCGTTCACGAATGCCACATCACTAGAGCTTGAGCACATGTGTGCATGCGTGTACATCTGAGAGAGAGAGAGTGGGAGAGAGAGAGAGAGAGAGGGGGGGGGGTAGGGAGGGAGAAGGAGCGAGAGAGAGAAGAGAGAGAGAGAGAGAGAGAGAGAGAGAGAGAGAGAGAGAGAGAGAGAGAGAGAGAGAGAGAGAGAGAGAGAGAGAGAGAGAGAGAGAGAGAGAGAGCAAAGCGCCATGCACTTACACGCGGACTGATCTCCCCATTACCCACTCAGGAACATTTGTTAGGGGAGACCGCGTTGCATTCAGGGGACGTTTAAAAACCTCGTCCTTCCCGGGCACAAGCAGGTGAGAGAGAGAATCCACACCCGCTTCAATGCGCGTCGTGTACACGCTGCATCGATTTGCCGCAGAGTGAGCCAAGCGCCTCGCTTGAGAGCACGCAAAACTCGAGTTTACACACGTACAGGTGTTATTTTAACTCTTTTGTTTATTTTAAAACGTCAAAGTCGTTTCGATAGCAACAGCTTTGCGTCTGCATTTCTGTAGTTGTTGAGTACAGTACAGTACTTGGAGCAGACTAAAGGTTACTATAGGGCAAATTTCACCACGCTTTGTTTGGCTGACAATGCATCAAGTAGTGAGTATGTTTATGTTTCTTGTTTTTATTTGTTTTGTGTTTTTTCTTTTACTGGCGCTGTTTTCATAAAGCACTTTATCTATTAAAATGTAATATTGACTATATTAGATGGATAGACGTATATTTTTTACGAATTAAGTAGGCTAATGTAGAAAATGAAAATCTATTTATTTTAATGTGATAGGAAATAATCGTCAGAAATGCATGAACGGTATTTTGAAGGAAGGTTTACAGTACAGTACTCTGTAAAGGTAAGTTTGCTCTTTAAACACTAGATGGCGTGCATTTACACTTATTTAGACCTGCCCTACATTTGCAAGGTGTTATTGCTTTTAATTGACAGTCATAAAACTCTCACTGTTCTATTTGAAGAGCACTAGAATTTCAAGACAAGTAAAAAATGTTGCCTTTTTTGTCATTTTGTTTGGATTGGTGGAATGAAAAATACAAAATGTGAAATATATATTTTACCGGACAACTTGAGCCAATTGTTTCCCTTTTGATTGATTTCAGTTCCCCTTATTAAGCGATAATAAACCTTACAAACACAACCGGACACCAGCAAGACAGAATGTGAAGAATACAACAAAACAAAGATAATTGGTGTAAAAAAAAATCTTGTGTTTTTAGACCAAATAAAGAACACAAATCATTATTTAAGCATCAGTCCTAGTTTTGCCCCACTTGCAGTTAATGCTTGAACGAGGATAACATTTGCTATGATAGGAAATGGCCAATATTCGATAGGTCTAACGAAGAAAAGAATAGAATAAAAAAAATAATGTTTCTTTCCTTACAAAAATCGTTATATGGTGAAGACAATATGAAATGATCAAAAATTATACAAAATATGGGGAAACATAAGGTTTGACAGGTATTTTTTAAGTATATATCATACCTGTCAACTTTTAAGTTTGCCCTGTATTTTTTACATGTTTTCTTATTTCAAATTGTGTACGCCATATAAGAAATTTGCACAGAAAAAAACAAGTTTAAAAAAAACAATTTTTTTGTTAGACCGATCTCGTCTTGCCCATTTTGGCTCTATTACTGTGTGTAAATAGGTGCCGTGTTGTGTTCGTAAGGTTTGTTATCGCTTAATAGGGGAATTTTAATCATTAATCAGTAGAGCAATTGGTTGATGTTGACAGGCATGAGATATAGCTGCAAAATGTGTTTTCCATGAATCTCGTTGGCTTTAGAGCAGCTGCAAAATGAGAACTTCTGATTCCACATGGTCAATGTACGCCACACCACCTGCTTTGTATTTATGCACACACTGAACTTCTTTGATACAGTCGCTACACAGAGGCCATGTCATGCTCAGTCTCTCAGGCCGCTAGATTTCACATTTCTGTGAAGCTTGTAAGACCCTCGTAAAACATTAACTCCAAGGTTGAGGGTGGCAAAGATTGGACATAATCTGTGTCACAACATTATGAGTAACAACTTCCATTCAAGTTGAAGGAAAACAACAGCATGTACTTCTTTCATTATTGTGTCTCCATAAAATAATATCACCTTAACTCATCCAATTCTTTTGTCTTCCTCAGGAGGATGAATACCATTGATATTTAGCTCTCCAAACTTGATCTTGAGTGCAGAGCAGAGTCCAGCTGCCATTCATCCTAATAGGAATGGTGGATCACTTACCGCTTGGTGAGGAGACCTTCCAGTACTGTTCCAGCTTTTCGACGCGCGACCTCAGTGGCCTTTGTTGCGATGCCAGAGAGGGGATGCCCCGAGGCATCATGGTGACCGATGCGTGTCTCTATCACCCCTACCAAGGGGCGTCCTCATCGCCGGGGCACTCCGATGATGACCTCAGCGTCTCCTCGAGCCCTCGGTCCTCTTTTTGCTCCAGCCCAGATTCCTCATCGCCTCAATCCAGCACTCAAGTCAGCTCCAGTTATGAGAGCCAGAGCTCTTCAGGAGGGGACAGTCAAGACAGTCTGCTGGACCTCCTCATCTCCCAGGATATTCCCAACTCTGTAAGCTTCAACATCAGTAATGGAGGATTGCTCACCTCACCGCCTTCCTTATCTTCTTCTTCCGCCCCACTTATACCCATGGCACTTGCTTGGGAGTCCAAGAGAGATCAGCGGATGGGTCTATTCCAGCACCAAGCCAAGGAGGACCATTGCGAGTTCCCTATTTTCTTGGATGAACTGCAGGACCCTGCGGCGCTCCTCTTTCAACCTACTCTTGAAGAGATCGAGGAGTTCTTGGAAGAGAACATGGTGTCCGCGATGGAAAAGGATGAGGAAGGAAGCGACGAGGCTTTGTCGCCGACGCCGGATTTCCCGGAGAACGCAAAGGCGATAGCTGGAGAGGTCTTGCAAAACCCGGATCAGACTGTACCTGAGGCCCGTTCTCCACTGTCCTCCAACAGAGAGACCAAACCGACACCAAATGCTTCAAACGTGGACAGTTCATCAACAGTAGACGTGAGCTGTATAAGTTCGTCTTTCAGTGAAGTCGACGGTATCAAACAGGAAGATTGCACGTCTCCGTCAGCCTCAGGGGAAAATACAAATTCTGCTTCCAGTGTGCCGGTCATTTTACAGATCCAGCCAATCCAGATCAAACAAGAATCTAGACCCTGCACTGTATCAGACACCCAAACACATGAAGGTCCCTCGCAGAAGGCTCAATCCCCGTCGGATATCAAGATCGCCCAGCTCCTGGTCAACATCCAGGGACAAACCTTTGCTTTGGTGCCTCAGCTGCTTTCCCCAGCGAACATTGCGTTTGTAAACAAAAATTCCTCCAAATTTGTACGGATAGCACCAGTGCCTATCGCTGCCAAACCCACCGGTTTCGAAGAGGGTGGATTAGGTAGTGGAACGACAGCAGGAGTCCTCGCTGGAGGTCAGAGGTACCAGAAAAGTGCAGTAGCAGACCTGATTAAAATGCACAAGTGCTCTTTTCCGGGCTGCAATAAGATGTACACCAAAAGCAGCCACCTTAAAGCTCATCACAGAAGGCACACTGGAGAAAAGCCTTTCGCATGCACGTGGCCTGGTTGTGGATGGAGGTAAGAAAAATAAAAATTTAATTTACATTCTAATACACACAAATTTTCCTGCTAAGTGAATTGATGTCCTTCAAGGCACATTACAGGTCCAATGATAAGTTCAGGATGAGGCATGGTGGTAAACTACTGTTTACAGTCTATAAACATTGTACGATACACAACATTAACAAAAGTAGCTTGTAATTGCAATACTGTGGAACTCAATGGTTACCTTGGACTCTGTCTATTGATCTTTCTAGTGTGGTTACTGCACAGTTAGAGTCAAGATAGCATATCAAACCTCAAATGTACATAGATTTGTTGGTCCTTAGGAGATTAGTAATCAAATCAAGAAAATATTCCATTACAAAATCGTCAAAACGTTTTCAATGTTGGAAATTGACTCAAATTTAAAATGCTTAAAACAAATTAGTGGGACGAAAAAGACCACCTCTACTATTTTTTGTGCTTTTAAATGCTGTTGAAAATGAAAAAAAAAGATCGATTGAAAGCTTTTGTGGCTAGAGTGTATCCCACAGGGTTGCTGTCAATGTTCTTTCACAATTCAAACAATGCTAGCTACCCACCTATATCGCAGACTAGCAAACATCCAGAGCTCCCATCTGTTGACAAATAAGCAGCAGGTTAGTCGGTGGCGTTAACTCACTTTCTATTTAAGATGGCATATTTATGTTCTGTAAAGTCTTGCGTCCAGGAAAGATGTATTTTTGGACTGTATACATAGCTACCATACTAGTAAACTGCCCACTGTTGTATCTAAGTATCTTATAATACCTCTGACAGGAATAATGCCTGTCTCTAGATGCCAATTTAATCATAGCCAAAAACTATAATGGGAAAAAAACACTTCAGCCGTACTATTTAGTTGAAGCGTATACTTGTCGAAGAATGGATTGGAGTTGGAGGTTAATTGTTGGCAAAGCGTAAATATTTATTCACATTCATACAATATTTTGATGATAGTAAAGGTAGTTTTTCAAAATATTTTTTCTGTAGTGTCTTCAAAATTACATCATAGCCTGCAGGTGCTGTCCAAGGGAAAGATTATGGCATGCTGATTTTAATTGAATTGTCTTTATGATCATTGATATCAACTTTTTGACAAATTGTATGCAACAAGATTACACACGGTGTTCTAGAGCAAACATGTAATAAAGACTTTAAAGAGAACATCAAGATAAAAGACTGTCAGGATAAATAGGCGTACATATTTACAAAGTAATGTTTAGAGACTGGTTTAAGTTAGAACAATAGTGGAATGATTTTTTTTTTTTTTTAGTTATGATATTATGACAAAAGGTTTCACATTTCCCTTAACCGCCAGGGTCGTCAAGGCACCACTTCCTAAAAGGTGTGTCTTGGATAAGTTCAGCCTGGCGGTGCCCATACCTCTCCAGGCCGTTTTTTGAGAAGGGCTTTGCTCCCCCACAACAAAACAATACACCTTTACAATTGTTCGGGCTTATACTTCAATTGTTCATCCATCCAGTATCTGCACCGCGTATCCTCAGTAGAATCGCTGGGGTGCTGGAGCCCATTCCAGCTGTCTTCGGTCAGGGGACACCCTGAACTGGTTGTCAGCCAGTCGCAGGGCACACAGAGAAGGACAACTCACTTGCTCATTCACACCTAGGGACAATTAGGACCGGCCAATCAATCTGACATGCATGTTTTGGGGAATGTGGGAGGAAACCCACGCAGACATGCCAACTCCACATGTGGGGCTTCACGCTAACCACCCAGCTACTTCAGTCGTGTCTTTACCTATTACTATTGTTGTCCATTTTTTCTCTCCTCCATGTTCTATGAATTTTACCTGTTTTACTCGATTCACTTCAGTCAGTGATCAAGTAGTTGTCATACTTATCTTCAATCCAATGTGATGCCATCCTATTAGTTTTGCCCCTTTCTGTATTCTTGACATTCTCAGCATCTGCCAACATTGCTAGCTAACACAGGCAAAATACTATCCCCTTTGCACTGCCCCTAAAATGTATTGTGATCTTCAAACCATATTTGAAGACCATTTTTGACATGCTGCTCACTCAACTAAACATAAACAGAGGTTTATGTGACCTACCACTTTTAAGCTGCTTTTTCCAAGCGTTGGTAAGCTAATTCCTGGCTTTTCTAGTATGTGACCCCATAAACATAAGTAATATTGTCTATGGAATAGTCCAATATGTGTATGGCGATACACATGTCTGTTGAGTGCACTACAGTCTTGGTAACCAGTAGTGACCGATGATGACGCCACAAAAGCTCTATCCTATTTAAGAGAAGACGATTAGAAACTAAGAAACATGATAGATTTTTATAAGAAACGGCTGAATTTTTTTTTACAACTATGTCAATTCATCAGGGTGGTAACAGGGTTATAAATTGTGTCGATTTGAAATGGATTGTGTCGCCACTATCTGTGTGTTTTTGTACCAGGGCAAAATGTCAGATAAGATTAGAGTTTCTTTTGAACTTCGATGGATGTAGACTTTTCCCCCGTTAGTTATTGCACTTGTTTGCTCACTGTCTGTGAACACTTCCCACATACAGAGACATACGATTAATACAGAATTGAGTCAAAACATTTTTGCTCATGTTGTACATTCATGTGCAATTTTTACATACAGCCAGGACTTACAATGTATCCATAGAAGCTTAATGTCATAGCTTCTTTTTAACATTTAGAGAAGTCAAATCAAAGTATTTTCTCAAAGTGAAAATATGAAATTTCCCCTTTTCTACTTGTGATTTTTAAGTATATCATGCAAATGGTAAATACACCTGTCCCATTCTCTTTAAAAACAACTATTTTGAACAGGTTCTTCTCCATGTGTATGTAAACCGTAGCTTCACCTTGCAAAAAAACACGTTATGTAACCTAGGGTTGGAACAAATATGTGAAGTATTACGAGGTCTCCTTGGGCTTGAACAGGCGCACAAATGCAATGCAAACGTTTCCATTTGGAAAATTCACATGAGTGCTTCATACATATGGAATGTACACAACATAGACAAAAGTCATCATTTTCTTATTTTTGGTAACAGTCACACATAAATGGGAGGTAATAACCTAATTTCATCACACCTTGTTTAGACTGGGGGGTGTAACCATACAAAACCATTAGTTCTTAGTATTTGGTCTAATTAGTTTGAACGTGACTGACTTATTTCCAGTGAAAACTGAAATCACATTAAAGACAAATGGAAATCGTTTTTCAAATGACTATTGATCAACTAAAGAATGGAATAGAATAGAATAGAATAGAACAGAATTGCCATTATCATATCAACGTCGTGAAACATTGTAGGCAATGGGACTAGATATGGCACTCCAGAATAAACTTGTAAAAAGTAATAGAAAAATAAAACAAAACATAGTCAGAATATATAGGCAAAATATTTACAGGGTAGTGCTTAAAGGCTGACCTACATATTAGTAAAAGTGCATCATAACAGTAGTGCAGTAAAAAGTAGTGCAATAGCATTAAGCAGCAACAAATTATTCCCAAATAAGAGTTATACAAATGAACATGACTTGACTTGACTTGGCATGCTTGTTTGTGATGGCCCTGACGAAGAAACTGACTTTGAACCTGCTAGTCCTTTTTAAAAGTCTGCAGTCAAATCAAGTCATGTTTATTTGTATAGCCATTAATCACAAAGAGTCTCAAAGGGCTGCACAGAACACAGATTATTGCAAACCACAGACAATTATTACACCATCCCCTGATCTAAAACCTACATGAGGGCAAATGAAATACAGATATTGTCAACATAAAATATTAGTTATTCATATGCTATAGAATAGAAGTGTGTGTTAAGCTTAGATTTAAACATTTCCACTGAGGTTGCAGATTAAATCTCAGGGGGAAGAGACCAGCATTTTCTGTAGCATCTTTTGTAACGTTGATGGCTCTACTGTGGTATCGCAAGCCAGCAATGTCTCCCAGGCCTGGCAGAGAGCAGCCAACGATCTTCTTGGGTGTGTTAAATACTTTCTGTATGATGTTCTTGTCCGCTGCCGTCCTCTCAGCATTTGGTGCTTCCGTTAACCATATTTTTGTTGAGGATTAGGTTTTTTCATGATAAAGAAAGCTATTAGCTTTCCATTTTTGTATTGTTCTTAAATGTAAACCCCATGGAGTGGTAACAACTGCAAAACAACTGCTCTTTGTATGACATCAGCAACTTGACATGATGTATAGCCCTTCGTCCCTCCCTGCTCCTCACACTCCGCCATGAGCTGGAGGTGAAGTGGGACGTCCTCGTAAGAGTGACTTCAGAATAGACGCATGTGTCAAGTGTAGGGAAGAGTCATATTTCATTGGCCTGGCTCCTACATATAACTCACAGGGAGTCGTATTTTCCCCCTGCCAAATAGTTCTGTTCTTTTCATCCATGCGCTTCCTTCATGCTTTACCTATGCTATCATCTTGTAAAGATGTGGTAGTAGAGGACCAGTGCCTTGTAAACAATCAAACCCATGCAGGCTATATAATATTTGCTGTGCATAACTGCTAGTTCTGTTTTAACCTGCATGTGGACTTTTTTAAGGTCAGTGTTCAATAGCTTAGCTCAAACCTAAACAGTTTACTGTCACAACATGTAAGGCCGCATTCACACCTGACGGACCATCACCCTATCGGCAGTTTGTCAGCTGATGCATTCTCGGTCAGGGAAGAGAACAGAGCTGTTGCCAGGCGGTCACACAAACTGATTTATCTTTGGATTGTGACACCTTTACATCAATGCAAACTGGAGAACCAGAACAACTTTGTTGACATGACGCTGATCCACGTGAGGGTCTTATTGTGACCTGTATGCCTTGTTCAGAGACATTCTTAAGTGGTTCTGTGCACTATGGGGTACTAGCTACAAATGTCTTTGATCAATTGATTTTCTATTTTAGAAGACATTCTCCAATAATAGAAGCTGTCAAAGTAAAGCTTTTGTGTTTATGAGGTTTTCAGGGTGAAGACTGAAAGAAGTTGAAATATGGTTTTGGCCAAGCAGGAGCTCTTCTAGTCGATATTAGGCTTCAGAGGGTTGAAGGACGCCCAGGCCCTGATAAAATGAAAGCAATCACGTAAAGCTTGGTATAAATTCGAATCTACATATGGTCAGGATTGCTATGATTAGGAACCATCGGTTGGTTGCAAAGATATTCCTTTTTATTTATCAAGTGCCGTGGAAGTGAGGTGGTTTTGGTCACTCTAAAGAATGTCTAAATGTTTCCTTTTTTTGTCTTTCTTACATTTAATATCATGTTTCCGGTTTCTCAACTACAGTAGTTAGATCTTTCACCGATCTGATTCAGTGATAAAAGTATTTTTTAAGCAGGATTCGCCAACCTTTTTGCTGACACCTGTTTTTGTTTTGTTGATTAGCACAAAGGACTACCAGTTTGATATGCCTTTCTAAAATAACATGTTATTACTATATTATTACCATGTTATTATCAGATTGTAATTACCCGAGGTTAAGATAGACACATTGTTACAACCAGTCCACGGGGTATTCTTTTGTTGTTTGGGTGCTATCTGGTGCCTGCGGGTGTTACTGTTCTTTAATAAGTCGCGGAGTAACGAACCATTTTGTAACGTTTTAGTTACAATTTTTTACTATATTTCTTTAATTGATAACGCGGTACATTATCTGTTACAGAGAAAAGTACCGTATTTTCCGCACTATAAGGCGCACCGGGTTATAGGGCGCACCCCCAAAAAATAGTTTTTGGTCCTATATTTTCCATACATAAGGCGCACCGGATTATAAGGCGCTACAATGGGAACGTCGACAAAACAGTCAGATAGTTCAGTCAAACTTATTACCTACCCCCTTAACATTCCGAAAGCTTGCAAAGAAGCAAATACGTGTCTCAGACATGTACGGAAACAGTGTCGGTACGATGTCACCAATCACTCAAATGCCTCGTTCCAAATATCATTCGGAAGGTTAAAGTCTTGGGATTCAAGAAATGCCAAACATTTCTTAGTTTCCATTTTATTTTTTGCTGGCAACTGTGTGGACAGCAAAGTAAGAAATTTATTGTGCAGGGAAACGGGGTTCTTTACTGTGCATATGACAATGAACACTTAGAATTTAATTTAGTTTGAAAATAGACTCATCACAGAAACATCAACATCGTTCTAAAACAAGATACCGGGAAAATATAAAGCCGCGTAGCTCACCTAAGTTCTCTTGCAGCCATCATGTTCAATAATGATACATAACCATAGTCTTCTTACAGCCGTGAGTGTAGTAAATCCAGGAGAATAAAATATTTACAAATACAGAATAGTAAAAAATGTTTTCTCTATGCCGTAGTGCAACCCAACGTGTGATTCACATTAATCTTTTTCGGCCAATTGCAGGCTTTGTTTCGCCCCTTTAGCCTATGCGAGCCTGTAAATGTTAAAAAGGATCCGCCCCCTTTACCTCCGAATAACTTTAGCCAATAGTGACTGATTCAAATGATGATTGACACATTGGTTAGGAAATGAAACGCCGGTTTATAAATCCCAGCGTACACCGTGGACTACTTTGCCTTGGGGGAAAATCTAGTTGGCGGCTGCCTGCCTTAGTTGCAAGACTTTGCGACTTAATATTGATCCATATATAAGGCGCACTGTATTATAAGGCGCATGGTCAGCTTTTGAAAAAAATAAAGGCTTTTAGGTGCGCCTTATAGTGCGGAAAATACGGTAAGTTAGTTTCTTAGCCCTGCAATGCTCTGTTACGTAAACTCAGCGTATAGTAATGTAGTTTGCTGTTTTCCCCCTTCCTCCACAACATTCATGTCATACTTTAGGTGGGAAAAGTGTGGAAATTCAATCTTTAATGGGTTGTATGATTATTTTATAAATTCATTCAGATGTAGTTCATTTTTGAGGTTTTGTGACTTTGCAGAGTGAAAAAACTGTTTTATAGTCTATAATGTTACCACATTCCAAAACGGCGCTTAACTGCAATTTTGCAAGCATGTGTGCATTCCTCCAAATGGTCCAATTATTGTCGTTTTTTATGCATGCCTAGAGCTAACAGAAGGTGTGTACTTTGCCACGTATATTTTACGTGCAAAACTGTCCCAAGGCCAAGCTATAGCCCAAGGGGAATAGACTCAAGTACTATTAGGTCACCCTCAGTTTTAAACTCTATGACCTTGCAAGTTGCACCTGGAGCAGGCAGTATAGAGGTGGCAAAACTTTACACGAGGTTTGCTTAGGCTGTTAAAAAGCACAGATGACCACGTGATCTGTCCAAACAAAATTGTGGGTTAAGAATATCCTTGCATCCATTTTTTGATTCTGCATAGCCCGTTCAGGGTCACAGGGAGCTGGGGTCTTTCCCACCTGGCTTCAGGCGACAGCAAACTAGCCTGGGTCGGTTGCACTTGCAGTCAGTCACATGCAGTGTTGGGTGTCTTACTGAAAAAAAGTAATTAGTTACAGTTACTAGTTACTCTATTTAAAAAGTAATTACGTTACCCTTCAGATTACTGACACCCAAAAGTAGCGTGTTTCTCTGAAAGTAACAAGTTGCAAACTACTGTATATACTTGCATTATAGGTGTCCTTGGGCGGCACTGTGGCTTTGGGGTTAGCACATAGCCCCACTGTGCCGAGGTCCAGGCTTCAAATTCAGCTAGCGGCCTACCCTGTGCGAGTTTGCATGTGTTTATTTCCTCCATGCATTCCGCTTTCCTCACCCATTCCAAAAGAATGCATGTCAGGTTAATTGGTGAGTCCAAATTGTCCCTGGGTATGAATGAGGGTGTAAATGGTTGTCTGTCTCTGTGTGTCCGCAACTGTCTAGAAAAAAAGTTCCGGATGTCCCCTGCCCACTGCCTGAAGGTGGCGGGGATAGGCTCCAATGCCCCTGTTACCTTAATAAGCAGGTAAGCGGTGCAGAAAATGGACAGATGGGTAAAATAACTCTAATTATGCTATATAATACAATAGATATAAAAATAGAAGACCGGTGTAAGTAGTAAAGCCTTCAAATTTCTTTGTCTGGCTTGTGCAAACCTGAGAATGTGCAAACGAACACCTGGCAGAGACACTCCATATCCATTGGGGTTTCAGACCACTCGAAGATTTTCTTCTCTCTTTCTGGGTCCTGTGCAATTTTCTTTTTTTTTCTTCCTGGCATGGTGTATTGCAAAAATAATTTTACAAATGAAGAACTAAAATTGAGCACACTTCTACCATTTTTTTCTTAAATTAGAAAGATGTTTCTTTCATTGGGAAAAAAACGGGTCACTATGCAAAATGAAAAGCATTTGCAGATAAAACAACACTGGCACACAACAGTACAAGCAGTTAAAACTTAACAACATGGCAATAAAACATTTACAATGCACCCAATTAAGTACCTTCACTTAGCCCTTAAAGGGGATAACAGTTTTTGCACCTTGAGAAGTATCTAAAAAATGTTAATAATTTCTTTGAAAACATATTAAGTGAAACCTGACTTGGAGAGTGATTTTATTCTTGTCGCCGCAGTTTTTTTGTCAGTGTAACATGAAAATAGTGAAAGTAAGAAAAAGCCTGTTTCAAGTACACTCCAAACAACAACGCAAACCCCCCAAAAGATAAAAGAAGAACAGTTAATTCAAGCAATAAAAAAGAGTTTATTCGAGCGTGTGTAAGAAATGCACGTACTTGCACACGCAACATAAGGAGCTTGACAGAGACTGCAATGATGACACAAGCCAGATAACAGCGTCAGCGAGTTAAAAAAAATCTTTACACCACCTTCATACATTGATCATTAAATTGTGAAAAGAAGGGTTTTGAATGTAAGATACTTTAAATATTCATCGCAGAGAAAATATAACGTACCCAAAACTAATATCTCAACATTTGAGGTTTTACACGACTTTAAAGGCCTATTTTGGTGGAAATCCAAACTGTGTTTCTACCCCCTCGGGTCCACTAAATTACACTAAGTGCATTTGCTTTAAAGGTGTCAAATGAATGCAGATTGGGGCCAACTATAAAGTCAGCTCCGGTGCATCATAAGTAACACCTTACCAGAAAACATCCATCACTGTTCCAATAAATCGTTTGACATTCTGATCTTGCGTTTCCATTTTTATTTGTCGCACATTATGAACTCTGCCAGGTATCGGCTTTTTATTGTAGGCGCATTAAGATGATGAGTACACCGGTTATGTAATGCAAGTCGAAGGTGGAAATGGCTTGAAATAACTGAATGACCGCTTGCACACCACGCCGAATTATCACCCAGGGAGAAAATTAGGGAAGCTCCTAGGCCTCAACCCTTGTAACTGACTTCTGAGATCTTAATTGGTTCTCTAAAATGTAGATGGACGCACGCAAAATTGTGCTGAAATATGTGGACGCTACTCTATCAACCACTTAAAGCTCCCCTGTCATGATATCCACGCTGTGGCAAGACCATGATGACCAGAGACCGAGCTCGCCAGAAATAGAATTTGCGGCGCTCATGTGTTGAAGCTAAATATGGGGTGGCACCTCAGAGAAAGCTACCCAACTCGCATGTATGGAATCAGCTTCATGCTCACATTACCATCGTGTAAAATTCACTTTATTGCTATTTGACACCCTTGCAACATTTTACAGTTAGACCAGAAATTATTTGGACGGACACACAATTCTCACAAAGTTTGGTTCTACATGCAACCACATTGGACTTGAAAGAAATATCTTGACCAGAATAGAAGTGCAGACTGTAATGTTTAATTCAAGTGATTGAACAAAAACATCTGACTAAAAATGAATTAATTGTATCCAATGGTAGCATACATCAACATCATTGTAGATTGCTAATATTGTCGCTGGGTTTTTGTAAGGTTTAGCTGCTTAATAAGGGGAATTGCAATTATTAATAAGGGGAGCATTCGGCTGATGTAAACAGATGTGAAAATATATATCATACCTGTCAACTAATACATTTTCCCAATATTTTATACATTTTCTGATCATTTCAGGTTGTGTACGCCGTCTGTATGCTAAGAAATCAAATATACTGTTACTCATAATAAACAACATTATGGGGCGGCAGTAGCTCAGGAGGTAGAGCGCTGGTCTTGGGATCAAGGGATCCCAGTTCGAATCCCGGCTCGTCCGTGTTACATGTCGAAGTGTCCTTGGGTAAGACACTGAACCCCTAACACCCCCAATAAGCAGGTTAGCTTACAGGTTACATGGCTGCAAGGCCGCTATTGGCAAATGTGGAGCACATTGTAAAGCGCTTTGGGAAGTCATTGACTTGAAAAGCGCTATATAAATGCAGATCATTTCATTTTCATTTCATTAAAATTACTACAAGTGGGAAAGGAACTCAAAAAAGAGAATAGTTTGTTTGGTATGTAAAATAAACATTATTACACATATTGTCTTTGTTTTTATTCTAAAGAGTCTGTCTTGCTGCGAGTGAATAGGTGCCAGTTGTGTTTGTAAGGTTTACTACCACTAGATAGGGTGAAATACTTGAATTTTAATGTTGTGTTGATGATTGAAAAATGCTTGAATTTTGGGTAAAATGCTTTCAAATGGGGCGGCAGGGCGGCTGAGGTCATGGGATCAAATCCAGCTACCAGCATTCCTGTGCGGAGTTTTCAAGTTCTCCCCGTGCTTGCGTGGGTGTCCTCCGGGAGCTCTGGTTTCTTCCCACATTCAAAAAACATGCATGTCAGGTTAATTGGCCGGTCCAAATTGTCCCTAAGTATGAATGAGCGAGTGAGTTGTTCGTCTCTGTGTGCCCTGCGATTGGCTGGCAACCGGTTCAGGGTGTCCCCTGCGCACTGCGCGAAGACAGCTGGGATGGGCTCCAGCATCCCCGCGACCCTACTGAGGATAAGCGGTGCAAATAATGGATGGATGGATGCTTTCAAATGCTTGAAATTGTAGCCATGTTTTTCACCAATTCTGTTAAAAAATGAGGCCTATACTGTTGGTTTCCCTTTGCTGTTGCATTTTTATTCCATCTTGATTAATGGCAACTGATTTAGTCTATTTGGCATTGTCCTATGAAACATCATGGGTTGTGCCCAAAAGGACAGTTGCATGCCACGCCTAAACAGGGCACTCTGAAATGTGTATTAGTGCAAGGAGTATGTGTCGATTATGTACATATATTACGGGGACTGGAAAAAAATGAAGGTAGCATTTCACATTTGTAAATTGTTTCCTGCAACTGAAACTCTAAGCGACATGATATTGTCATTTGCACCCAACACCTTAATGGGAAGGGTTTCGTCCCAAAACAAATAAGTTTGCGATATACACAACATCTAAAAAATCATATGTAATGTTAAATTCTCATACAAGATTTAAAATTTCATATGGCAATTGCAGATATATTTGCGGCTCTGCAAAAACATGATTCACACCATATTTTTTTTCTTTTAATGTTACTGGAGAAATGTGAGAATTGGCTGTGAAAGTCATTCAAAAGTGCTTGAATTTGGCCATGATAAAGGTATACTAACCCTGAGGCGAGCGATATGTTTAGGTATTGGTGCGTTGATTAAACCAGAAAACCGTTTTATGTAGAAATGCCCTTTAAGAATTGCAATCAAACATCTAAATCCTATTCCGCCAGGTTCTCCCGATCTGACGAACTGTCCCGACACCGTCGCTCCCACTCCGGAGTCAAACCGTACCAGTGCATCGTCTGCGAGAAGAAGTTTGCCCGAAGCGATCACCTGTCAAAACACCTCAAAGTCCACCGTTTTCCAAGAAGCAACAGGACAGGACGCTCTACAAACTGACCCCTTGGACTTACCCTTCCCTGAAGGACTGACACCAGGCAATGGTGGGACAGAAAAGGACAAAGGGACGGGGTTACGGGACTTTTGCGCAGGAACTATGTGGTGATGTGCGCATGCAGCGTACGTACTGTGATCCCTTCGTACAGGGGTCGGGAACCTTTTTGACTCAAAGAGCCATGAAAGCAAAATATTTGGATTTTTTTCTGGAAAACCACACCACATATTTTAAGAAAAAATTCAAACAAAACCACCAAACCTGCTCTCCGGACAAAAGCTAATTCTTCAACACATTTTGTTCCACTGTATGACAATTTATGAAACCTATGAAATAATAATGATAGAGACTGTGTTCCAAATTAGCTAGGGGTGAGTAATACATGGATTTCTGGTATTGATCCTATCCAAGTGAGTACAGGCTAGGATTGATCGCTAATGATCCGATACCGATACCTTTTGCCCGGAAATATCATGATCATTGAATAATTGAACCCATCCCTTTTCAGTTAGTTTATAATCATGATAAAACAGCAAACATTTTATAAGATTTAAAATGTTCTGTTTTTAATTAAATAACTTCTTACAATTAAAACATTAACAGAATAATAAATAAATATATTTATTTCTATTACAACAGTTTCAGAACAAAAGTCAAGAGAGTCAAACCAGAAAAGCAGAAATGTAACAAAAATGCAAATATAACTAAATGAACAACTATAGCACAATATTTCAAAAAAGTCAAAGGCAAATAGTGTAAACATCCATCCATCCATTATCTGCACCATTTATCCTCAATAGGGTCGCAGGGGTGCTGGAGCGCATCCCAGCTATCTCCGGCAGTGGGCAGGGGACACCCTGAACTGGTTGCCAGCCATTCCCAGGGCACACAGGGACAGACAACTCACTCGCTCATTCACACCTAGTGACAATTTGGACCGGCCAATTAACCTGAAATGCATGTTTTTGAAAAGTGGGAGGAAACCGGAGTGCCCGGAGCAAGCACGGGGAGAACCTGCAAACTCCACACAGGAAGGTTCGATCCCATGACCTCAGAACTGTGCCGCACGCGCGCTAACCACTGCCCCACCAAAGTGTAAACAATACAATGTAAAAAATAATTTAACCATATGAACGATAAAATATTTTAACAAAAACAAATGTTTCAGAACAAAAGTCAAGAAACCAAAACAAGCAGAAAGGTAACAAAAATAATGTCTTCAAAACAACTAAAATATCTCATTATCCGGACTATAAGGCCACCCAAAAACCCAGATTAACTAGACATTCAAAAGTTCTCCTTATAATCCAGTGCCCCTTTATAAAGCTGCGAATAAGATAAATTAATCCAGGAAATCCATATTTACAGCATTTATGAATGAATCGATATATTTTACGCTTTATGTACACACACACACATATAGTGGTTAGCGCATGTGCGGCACAGTTCATGTCTTGGGAACCTCCTGCGTGGGTTCAAATCCAGCTCCAGACTTCCTGTGCGGAGTTTGTATGTTCTCCCCGGGCTTGCGTGGGTTTCCTCCGGGCACTCCGGTTTCCTCCCACGTTCCAAAAACATGCATTTCAGGTGAATTGGCCGGTCCAAATTGTCCCTAGGTGTGAATGAGCGAGTGAGTTGTCTGTCCCCGTGTGCCCTGCGATTGGCTGGCAACCAGTTCAGGGTGTCCCCTGCCCACTGCCCGATGATTGCTGGGATGGGCTCCAGCACCCCCGCGACCCTACTGAGGATAAGCGGTGTGGCTAATGAAATGAAATGATCTGCATTTTATATAGCGCTTCTCAAGTCAATGACTTCCCAAAGCGCTTTACAATGTGCTCCACATTTCCCAATAGCGGCCTTGCAGCCATGTAAGGCGCTAACCTGCTTATTGGGGGTATTAGGGGTTCAGTGTCTTACCCAAGGACACTTCGACATGTAACACGGACGAGCCGGGATTCGAACTGGGATCCCTTGATCCCAAGACGAGCTGAGATAAGATATATATATATATATATATATATATATATATATATATATATATATATATATAAAGGTGTCTTATGGCTAAATGCGCCTTATAGTCCAGGAAATATGGTACATTTTGTAACCTCAATTGGATCTAATTTGAAAGTATACTATGTTTAATCTTTCAAACCTATAAACCACAGGATTAAAGTGATGTTCAAAATTGGAAGACAGTATCGATCCAAGGGCAATAGTATCAATCAAATCCAAGTACTCTCTGAGTATCCTCATTATCGATATTTGTATCGATCCGCCCACCCTTTTTGCCCTTACTCATTTTGACTGTCACTTTTGGCGCCAATAATGGTTTCTTAAATAGGTGCAAGCTGAATTCTTTTGTAAAAATGTCACAAAACACTGAAAACGAGAAAGATACAGATGTATTCACCTTTGATGTAGAGAGTGAGACAGAGAGAGAAGGGCGTGTGCAAAGATTATCCAACAACTACCGCTCACCTAGGCAAATTGCTCGGGGTGTTTGGCTGGTGTTTACAGTTTGTTCTGTGGGTTATCTTCATGTGTTACAAGAGATTCCATATAATGGATTCCTTAGAACTGTGAGCCAAAAGGGGGTTTGTTGGTGCAACACCATGACTAAACTGTAGCTAAAGCGAAGCCCTACACTGTATATCCTGGTTCAATCCAAGTACCCATTATGTCCCTTCAGGTTTGCATAAACTTCAATTTGAACAACACAGTAGAGATGATCAAAGTCCCCAATTTATCTCCAAGCCAGATGTACGCGAGAAAAGAGCCATACCTGGCTCCCGAGCCATACGTTCCCGACCGCTGTTTTTATAGGTGAAAATGAAATGACTGTAAAAAGTAAACGGAAATGTTACTTGACATGCAACTCTCACAGGTTGAATAAGCTTCTTGTACATAACAAATTTATTTTGTCCCACACAAATCTCTGGACTAATCAAAAGTGAAGATCAATATCATATTCAGAGTATTTTTATATCATGTAAGTCCGAAAACGCCTTATACTAGTTGCGACACTGAGGGCTTTGGTAACACAAAAAAAGTTAAAAAATGACAGAATCCCAAGTGATTGTTTTTTTGCCTTTCAGGGCCACATGTCGCCACATAGGCTCCAGGAACTCATTTGGTACTTTTGGGCTTTTTATCAATGTTTGTGAACAATAATTGTGGCCTTAGTTTATTTTGTCCCCTCCAAAAGGAACTATTTCAGCTTTTGTTCTAGTCAAGCTTAGACAGTGATTCATATTTGAGTGTGTAACTTTAATTTGTCTGAAAGTTACTTTTTCAAGCATTTTTTTCACACATGCAACGCACATCTTGAAATCATTCGTCCTCAAATATGCTGGTCTAAATGTCACCTCCACAAACTTACCAGCTTTCATCTTTTTTAAGTCTTTGCGGAATTCAAATCCAAATTGTCACAATGCAGACGTGTTTGTAACTACCCAGATAAGGTAGATAACATACTTCTTGGTTTTATCCCATTTACATTTGCTTGGGTTGGGCCACAACCCTCAAATATATACTCTTAAAGAGACTGTGTGTGTTATTCAGCGCCTCCTAGTGGTAAAAATAACAATAAGCTAAGATACAGAAACTAAAATACTCATAGGTTGAGATATATGCATTTATATTCCACAATATGAGCCTTACCTAGAGGAAGCTGACATGCTGTAATTGTCCGCCATCTTGCTGCTAAGCGTACCCCCTAAAAGCTCTTCAAAGGGCAAAAAAAATGAAAAGATAAATGGTGCTTTTTGGTCACTTCGAGTCTCCATTCTTTGTATTATTTCTTGTGCCTTTAAGTACTTGTTTTCCGGTTGCACTACATAATACAACGGGATTCAGTGGGGAAATAATAAATAATGTCCCTTTAAAGCTGAAAATATCTCCCATCTCGTATTCATGGCTATAACAGCTGTAATGAGCATTGGAAATATCGGGAGAATAATTTAACAAAAGCTGCTTTACGGTTGAGCACTACACAGTTGCAAACATAGCAAAAAAATTCAGCCACTATTATATATTCACTCATGCATCTTATACTTACAGTAAGAAACAACTATTTATAAATATATATTTTTTTAAGAATTTAGTGTCTGCTAGGGACATAATTTACAACATTTTAACACCCTACTTCAGCTCTCAACCAATGATGCTCAAACTGAAACAGTAGGTCAAAGGTTTAGTTTATTTTCAACAATTTAAAGGCTTACAAATTCCAATTGCCTTTAAATGTTGATCAGTAGATTAAGTTGTTAGCTGTGGTACAGTATATGGAACATATTTGAAAGAAATTCAATTGGGATCATTGGGATATGTTTCAATTTGGCAGTCTACTATGCGTAGCCTTTATGTCCTTTGAATTGAAACCATAGCTAATATGAAAACAAAATTTTGATGCATTTTCAGGGACATTTATTACACCAGGAGTCTCCAAAATGGTGATAACAGGCACCAGGGTGTCCACTAAGGACAGTTGAGGTGCCCACAGACCTGTTCTGAAAATAGCTAATCAGTGCTGGGTCCTTGTGATTTTCTGGTGATTTTTTTTTATTTTCAGTGATTGACTGAGTCTGTTTAATCCTTATCCCAACAATTAACCTGGTAACTAAGTAAAGACATAGTAATAACATGATAAGTGATTTCAAAAATGCATATCCAACCGGGTACCTTTTGTAACGAAAAGAAGCTCTCAGCTTGAAGATGGTTGGAGACCCCTGTATTGGACAATTGGCCAAGGTGTGCCTTTGCCTAAATTTTACACATTTACACATGTTTAAACTCATGTTTTAATTGTGTCTGATTCAAAATGCTGCTGTTCAGACTTTTGCTAGTCAGGGGAGATTTTGCGTGGGGGGGTCTGCTTTTTTCTTCATTTTTTTTTTCACTCATGGAAGAGCAAACAACGCATCAACATTCCTCTGAGCTTTGAATAAGTTTCGTTGTTGAATGGCAGGAAAAAAAATGACAAAAGAAGAGATCTGGCAGGCGAAACATGCTGACTGCCAAAATCATGACACTGTATAATTTCCCCAGCATGCAAGACATTTTTGTTAGTCTGCCCTGAGAGATATTTAGAGATCTTCCTGCGTGTGAGCTCAGGTCCGAGCAATCATCCGGTCTAACTATCGATTGACAATGGAATATTACGACAAATGTGGGTGCTGCTTTATTTTTGTATACGTCAGAAAACACTTGTTCACGGGGAGCCGTTTCATAAAATGTTGTGGGTCTTTAATTCATCTTGTCACAGATGTGAAAGAAAATAACTTGGCATGGACCCATTCTTCTATGTTCCAAACAACTAGGAGGTTCTCTGGAAAAATCAAATACATAAAGTATGGTATTCTTATTAGCAACTATTTAATTTGATGACAGATTTAATATTTTATATTTGAGATGAAATAAATGATTTATAATATTTTGTTGACCCTTTTGTTCGTTGTGGTATCTTTTGATGTTTTCGGTTCATGACAGCGAAGCCAATTCAACGCCGGGTTTTGAACAGTTTTTCTTTTTGGTGTTAATTAAAGACAGCTATCGCGGTGATGTGCAGTCAGGGAGGCAGGTGAGGTTGTGCCTCACATTGAAATGTAGATTTAAAAATGTATTAAATTATTATATTTTTCAATGTTAAAATTCTCATTCAACCTTATAATTTTTGGATTCCTATTTTCAAAATTGGTGAATGCTCCCAATATATTATGAATATCATAAACACAATTAATTTGTAATGTAATATATTGCTGGGCAGATGCAGTGAGTGAGGCACAAAATCCCCTTGCCTCATAACATACGGCTATCATGAGTCTAAGGATTCCGATTTGGAGCACACTGCAGTCCCAAACAACAGAATTAATGATAGTATTAGAAGGCTAGCAGCAAGTGCCTTGCGAAAATACTGGCCTCAAAAACCTTTTGACATATTGCCATATTTCAGACTTCAAACTTGTTTAAAAAAAAAAACTCCAAAAAGCACCTACATAAGCGGGACCATCATGAAAAGAAATCACATCAATTTAACATTTTGGATTGTTATAACAAAAACAAAATTGAAAAGTGGCACACATTTTTCCCCGTTCGAGTTATTACTTTGAACAACATCCTTTCGCTGCAATCACAGCCACAATTAGGTTTGGGTATTTCTCTATAAGTTTTGCACATCTTGAAACAGAAGTATTTGCCCATTTCTTAAGGTTTGATGGTGATTGAGATCTGGACTTTGGCTTGGCCAATCTTACACCTTTATATTGTTGTCTTGAACCATTACATTATAGATTTTGCATCATGTTTTTGGTCGTTGTCCTGTTGGAAGGTGAAGCTGCGCCCCGTTCTCTGGTCTTTTACAGACTTACAACATATTTTCTGCAAGAATCGCCCTGTATTTCTCTCCATCCATTTTCCCATCAACTCTAACGATCTTCCTAGTCCCAGGTGCACTCGGTTATTGTTTGTCATTTAGGTCAACATTGGATCATTATGAAGTCATCAAGGAACTTCTGGAGTCAGTTGGTTGAGCTGAGATAACAGGTGGACAACACCTATTTTTTTTTTTCCCGTAGTAAATGAAATATAAAATGTTGAAATAGGGCCGCACGGCGGTGCAGTGGTTAGCACCTGTGCGGCACAGTTCTGAGATGATGAGAGCAACCCTTCCTGTGTGGAGTTTGCATGTTCTCCCCGTGCTTCCGCGGGTTTCCTCCGGGCACTCCGGTTTCCTCCTACATTCCAAAAACATGCATGTGAGGTTAATTGGCTGGTCCGAATTGTCCCTAGGTGTGACTGAGCGAGTGAGTTGTCGGTCTCCTTGTGCCCTGTGACTGACTGGCAACCAGTTCAGGGTGTCCCCTGCCCACTGCCGGAGATAGCTGGGATGGACTCCAGCACCCCCGCAACCCAACTGAGGATAAGCTGTGCAGATAATGGATGGATGTTGAAACAATTTTGTTCCACTCCACGATTGTGTCTCTAATGTCGTTCATTCTTAGAAAATGTGTTTAATTTCTTAGCTTTACGTTTGAAGCAATATGACCAAACGTCCTTGCACTGTAAGTATTAACGCTTTTATTTAATAGAAGCTGCGGATAGACTTGATTTATAAGTCAAGGTAAGACAATAAACCCTTTTTTCTATCATTTCAATTATTTATCACAGATTCCATGTTGCTTTTTTTCTCTGCCAATTAAATGATGCATAAGATGTAGGATAATTTATTTGTGAATCTGACTCTACCTCATCAGACACCAATCTCACTGCATGTCACTGATTCATAGTAGACATGTGCATGTGCCTGATAATCATCACTTGACAAATTGATATTCCTCCTCTGAGCAGGCCTAGAATCCTAACCTGAAATAAGTTAATGACCAAGTTTAAAAAACTTGAAAATATATCTCTTTGCCACACATGTCACCTTTGTCCTCATAAAATCAAAGAACAGCATCGTATGCTTCCAATAACATTGCGTTCTATTTCTTTCCAGTGAATATTAGGTGGGGGCTTGGCGAGACGTCAACAAATGCTGTCATTGTTTTGAAAATGATTTAATACACATTGTAGCAATATACATTGCATAGCATTCAGTGTTTGTTGAGATCCAGCACTCCCGAAAAATAGATGTTTTATGATATCATAATAATTCAATTTGAGAGTGAAATGGTCTATGATCTTTTAAAATGTTGAGGTAAATAAAAATACTAAAAGTGTCAAATGAGTGAAAAAACTTTTATGGAGTAGTATGCATTGGCCAGAAATGTAATATTTTGGGGGAATGGATCCATGTGGGGGGAAAAGAAACTGAAGGCAGGGGTGCTCGAAAAGAGAGATTGTATTTAATAACAAAAGGCGGTACAAGGTGATAAATGTTCAAACAAAATCAAATCAGAAACAAAGACCAAAATTGGAACTGGAAAATACGAGGAGCAAAGTAACAAAGAAACCAGAAACAAACAAACCTGGCATAGTGATGAAGATGAAGTTAAAATGATAATGAACTGACCCTAACATAACCTCCCCTTCAAGAGCTAGAGTCATATAAAACAACATTAACTATTGCATTGTTACATGCAAATCTGATTTTAGCACTTGCAACTCTGAATATTACAGACAAGGTCTCACACCGATAGACCCCGTTTTGGCTGAAAGAATCCTTTCTATACTTGTAGAAGCTCATTAAACAATAAATGTTAATTTTTGAGACACTTTATGGTGAAAACCCACTGAACAAACTGTAGACACCCCGAAACTCCAGCAAAGCACTTCGAGCAATTTGATTGGGTGAGCGGTAGGAATAGGCAGAGCTAGACAGACAGCGCACTCCTTCGCCCCCATGCCCAGCGCTGTTTGCACCGAAGGTTAATACGTTGGTATCCTCATTAGCAATATTGTAAGACATTTTCACAAAAGAACTTTGCTCGCACCTTGTTTTGAAACCATTATTTAGGTCAAAAATTACAGTCATAATGAGCCTCAACATTCGAAAGTAACTGCGAGAGGGATACAAATTTTAAAGGGTATATTACCATGATTGATATGGGACACAGGCTCTGGTATTTCTCTTATTTAACAGTTTTTATCAAATAATCGAACGTCACACAGTGAAATAAAATGTGCTGAAGATTTTGCTTTTGTCTGGAGAGAAGGTTTGGCGGTTTTGTTGTATTTTGTCTTAAAATATATGGTGAGGCTCTCTCTCAAAAAAGAATCTAAGAAAGTTTTGCTTTTATGGTTCTTTGTGTCAAAAAGGTTCCAGACCCTTGTGTTACACTGTCCAATTTTTTAGTGCACAAGTCAGCAGCCTAGAATAGAAAAAACAATGGCAAAGAAGCTGGCAAAGAGTTGCCAGTGTTCAAATTTAGACCGCAAAACCTCTTCTGCTTTGCATTACTTGTTTGTTTAGGAGACTGCGTCCTGATTTGGAAGTTGCTTTAAGCACTATATTCTTTGTAAGCAGTTCAGAATTGATAAAGACATATATATATCTCATCTCATCTCATTAGCCGTACCGCTTATCCTCAGTAGGGTCGCGGGAGGGCTGGAGCCCATCCCAGCAATCATCGGGCAGTGGGCAGGGGACACCCTGAACTGGTTGCCAGCCAATCGCAGGGCACACAGGGACAGACAACTCATTCGCTCATTCACACCTAGGGACAATTTGGACCGGCCAATTCACCTGAAATGCATGTCTTTGGAATGTGGGAGGAAACCGGAGTGCCCGGAGGAAACCCACGCAAGCACGGGGAGAACATACAAACTCCGCACAGAAAGTCTGGAGCTGGATTTGAACCCACGACAGGTTCCCATGACATGAACTGTGCCGCACAAGCGCTAACCACTGCGCCGCCGTGCTGCCCACATATATATATATATATATATATATATATATATATATATATATATATATATATATATATATATATATATATATATATATATATATATATATATATATATATATATATATATATATATATATATATATATATATATATATATATATATATATATATATATATATATATATATATATATATATATATATATATATATATATATATATATATATATATATATATATACAGTGAATCCGGAAAGTATTCACAGCGCTTCACTTTTTCCACATTTTGTCATGTTACAGCCTCATTCAAAATTGTATTAATTTAATGTCTTATCTCAAAATTCTACGCAAAATACTCCATTATGACAATGTGAAAAGTTTTTTTTTTTTTACTTTTTTTGAATTTATTAAAAATAGAAACTAAGAATTCACATTTACATAAGTATTCACAGCCTTTGCCATGAAGCTCAAAATTGAGCTCATGTGCATCTTTTTTCCACTGATCATCCTTGAGATCTTTCTACAGCTTAATTGAAGTCCACCTGCAGTAAATTCAGTTGATTGGACATGATTTGGAACGGCACACACCTGTCTATATAAGGTCCCACAGTTGAGTGTGCATGTCAGAGCACAAACACCAAGCATGAAGTCAAAAGAACTGTCTGTAGACCTGCGAGACAGTATTGTCTTGAGGCACAAATCTGGGGAAGGATACAGAAAAATTGCTGCTGCTTTGAAGGTCCCAATGAGCACAGTGGCCTCCATTATTCGTAAATGGAAGACATTTGGAACCACAAGTACTCTTCCTAGAGCTGGCTGGCCTTCTAAACTGAGCGATCGGGGAAGAAGGGCCTTAGTCAGGGAGGTGACAAAGAACCCGATGGTCACTCTGTCAGAGCTCCAGCGTTCCTCTGTGGAGAGAGGAGCGCCTTCCAGAAGGACAACCATCTCTGCAGCAATCAACCAATCAGGCCTGTATGGTAGAGTGGCCAGACGAAAGCCACTCCTTAGTAAAAGGAACATGGAAGCCCGTCTGGAATTTGCCAAAAAACACCTGAATGACTCTCAGACCATGAGGAACAAAATTCTCTGGTCTGGTGAGACAAAGATTGAACTCTTTGGTGTGAATGCCAGGCGCCATGTTTGGAGGAAACCAGGCACCTCTCATCACCAGGCCAATACCATCCCTACAGTGATGCATGGTGGTGGCAGCATCATGCTGTGGGGATGTTTTTTAAGCAGCAGGAACTGGCAGACTAGTCAGGATAGAAGGAAAAATGAATGCAGCAATATATAGAGATATCCTGGATGAAAACCTGCTCCAGAGCGCTCTCGACCTCAGGCTGGGGCGAAGGTTCATTTTTCAGCAGGACAACGACCCAAAGCACACAGCCAAGATCTCTCAAAAGATTGGCTTCAGAACCACTCCGTGAATGTCCTGGAGTGGCCCAGCCAGAGTCCAGACTTGAATCCGATCGAACATCTCTGGAGAAATCTGAAAATGGCTGTGCACAAACGTCTCCCATCCAACCTGATTGAGCTTGAGACTTATTGCAAAGACGAATGGGCAAAACTGCCTAAAGCAGACCTGGGCACTCCGGTCCTGGAGGGCCGTATGTTCTGCATGATTTTTGAGGTTTCTCTGATCCAATACAGGTGATTCCAATCACCAGCATCGTTAACGAGCACTTGCTAGCTTGCTAACGAGGTTATAATTTGTATCACCTGAGTTAAAGAAGAGCAAACTTCAAAATCTGGCAGGACGTATGGCCCTCCAGGACCGGAGTGCCCAGGTCTGGCCTAAAGATAGGTGTGCTAAACTTGTGGGATCATATTCAAAAAGACTTGAGGCTGTATTTGCTACCAAAGGTGGATCAACAAAGTATTAAGCAAAGGCTGTGAATACTTATGTAAATGTGATTTCTTAGTTTTCTATTTTTAATAAATTCAAAAAAAGGAAAAAAAAAACGTTTTCACATTGTCATAATGGATTATTTTGTGTAGAATTTTGAGATAAGAGATTAAATAAATACAATTTGGAATGAGGCTGTAACATAACAAAATGTGGAAAAAGTGAAGCGCTGTGAATACTTTCCGGATGCACTGTATATATATATATATATATATATATATATATATATATATATATATATATATATATATATATACATATATGTATGTCTGAGCCTAGAGACAACTAATGGCTGATATATATATATACATATATATATACAGGGAGTGCAGAATTATTAGGCAAATGAGTATTTTGACCACATTTTGGTTTGAACAATTTTGACCACATCATCCTCTTTATGCATGTTGTCTTACTCCAAGCTGTATAGGCTCGAAAGCCTACTACCAATTAAGCATATCAGGTGATGTGCATCTCTGTAATGAGAAGGGGTGTGGTCTAATGACATCAACACCCTATATCAGGTGTGCATAATTATTAGGCAACTTCCTTTCCTTTGGCAAAATGGGTCAGAAGAGGGACTTGACAGGCTCTGAAAAGTCAAAAATAGTGAGATATCTTGCAGAGGGATGCAGCACTCTTAAAATTGCCAAGCTTCTGAAGCGTAATCATCGAACAATCAAGCGTTACATTCAAAATAGTCAACAGGGTCGCAAGAAGCGTGTAGAAAAACCAAGGCGCAAAATAACTGCCCGTGAACTGAGAAAAGTCAAGCGTACAGCTGCCAAGATGCCACTTGCCACCAGTTTTGCAATATTTCAGAGCTGCAACATCACTGGAGTGCCCAAAAGCACAAGGTGTGCAATACTCAGAGACATGGCCAAGGTAAGAAAGGCTGAAAAACGACCACCACTGAACAAGACACACAAGCTGAAACGTCAAGACTGGGCCAAGAAAAATCTCAAGACGGATTTTTCTAAGGTTTTATGGACTGATGAAATGAGAGTGAGTCTTGATGGGCCAGATGGATGGGCCCGTGGCTGGATCGGTAAAGGGCAGAGAGCTCCAGTCCGCCTCAGACGCCAGCAAGGTGGAGGTGGGGTACTGGTATGGGCTGGTATCATCAAAGATGAGCTTGTGGGGCCTTTTCGGGTTGAGGATGGACTCAAGCTCAACTCCCAGTCCTACTGCCAGTTTCTGGAAGACACCTTCTTCAAGCAGTGGTACAGGAAGAAGTCCGCATCCTTCAAGAAAAACATGATTTTCATGCAGGACAACGCTCCATCACACGCATCCAAGTACTCCACAGCGTGGCTGGCAAGAAAGGGTCTAAAAGAAGAAAAACTAATGACATGGCCTCCTTGTTCACCTGATCTGAACCCCATAGAGAACCCGTGGTCCCTCATCAAATGTGAGATTTACAAGGAGGGAAAACAGTACACCTCTCTGAACAGTGTCTGGGAGGCTGTGGTTGCTGCTGCACGCAATGTTGATCGTGAAAAGATCAAAGCACTGACAGAATCCATGGATGGCAGGCTTTTGAGTGTCCTTGCAAATAAAGGTGGCTATATTGATCACTGATTTGTTTTTGTTTTGTTTTTGAATGTCAGAAATGTATATTTGTGAATGTTGAGCTGTTATATTGGTTTCCCTGATGAAAATAAATAATTGAAATGGGTATACATTTGTTTTTTGTTAAGTTGCCTAATAATTATGCACAGTAATAGTCACCTGCACACACAGATATCCTCCTAAAATAGCTAAAACTAAAAAAGCCCCACTCCAACTTCCAAAATATTCAGCTTTGATATTAATGAGACTTTTGGGTTCATTAAGAACATGGTTGTTGTTCAATAATAAAATTAATCCTCAAAAATACAACTTGCCTAATAATTCTGCACTCCCTGTGTATATATATATATATATATATATATATATATATATATATATATATATATATATATATATATATATATATATATATATATATATATATATATATATATAGCATTGCTGAATTAAGGTATTCCTAAGGTATATTTTAGGTTGGAAAAATAACTCATTGTGACTGAATTTGTGTGCATGTTACTCATTGAATTTGTGGCCTGAATGTAATCCCTCGGAGCAGAAACAGGAAATGTAAAGTAAAAGTATTCAGTACTTTTGTGTTGAGCTGCCCTACTGGTTTTCGGGAAGGTAAGCAAAAGTGAATTTGTTTATAGCCTGCTTACATCTTCAAACACCAGTGACAATTTTTCAGTTGCATGTGGAATTTTAAAACTGGTGCCAGAAGTCATGTTAATGGGCGACTGAAGCTAGTTTGTTCCCATGTACCATATATTTTTCTGGATAGCATGAGTGAGCAAAACTACTGCCTCTGGGCCTCTCGCAGCCCGTCATGGTATTTCAATTGACCTGCCGATCTAAAATGGTCAAGATACAATGGGAAATTATATAAAATAGTAAATAAAGTACTACTACTAAAAAAGATAAGTGTTTTTTAATGCCACCTTGATTCCCTTTGTCCTTTGGAGTGTCTTTCACAAAATTACTAGAGAAATACTGTAAAATTCAGATTCAGATTCAGATTCAGATCTACTTTATTGTCATTCTAGTACACGTGTATACAGAACGAAATGTCGATGCATCTGACCCCCACAGTTTCCTTGAATGTACAGATATAAATAAAGTTGTATTGTATTATGGCTACGTATAGTATTTTACCATAGTGCCGATAGTGCAAGAAGAGTAGCTAACCAGATGTGCAAAATGGGCAGTCAGGTTAACAAGTCAGGTACACAGTAACATTAACATTGTAACAATAACGCTGTAATTACAATAGTGCAGAGAGCAATGTGCAAGGAGTGGCAAGCTATAAAAAAGACTGCCAGTAGTGCAAAAAGTCAGATTGGCAGCCGTATAGATTTAAGTTAACTATATGTTAGATTGACCATTTAACAGTCTAATGGCCAGGGGTACTAGATTATTGCGGAGCCTGGTGGTCCTGCACCGCACACTGCAGTACCTCTTCCCAGAGGCTAGCAGAGTGAACAGTCCATGATGGGGGTGAGAGGGGTCCCCGGTAATGTTCTTAGCATGGGATAGGCAGCGCTTCTGGCCAATGTCCTGAATGGAGGGAAGTGTAGTCCCGATTATTTTCTCCGCTGTCCTCGTTACCCTCCTCACACTACCCCAGTCGGTAGCGCTGCAGCCTCCACACCACACAGAGATACAGCTGGTCAGGATACTCTCTATGGTGCCCCTGTAGAATGTGATGAGGGAGGGTGGGGGCAGGTGGGCTCTCCTCATCCTCCGCAGGAAGTACAGGCGCTGCTGTGCCCTCTTAACCAGTGATGCAGTGTTCACGGACCAGGTGAGTTTGTTTGTAATGTGCACCCCTAGGAACTTGATACTGCTGACAACCTCCACAGCCTTGTTGTTGATGCAAAGTGGGGCATGGTTGGGCTGGTTTTTCCTAAAGTCGACAATGATCTCTTTAGTTTTGTCAACATTCAGGACCAGGCTGTTGTCCCTGCACCAGCCCACCAACTGCTCCACCTCCTCTCTGTAGGCCAGGTCGTTGTCATCCCTGATGAGGCCCACCACTGTTGTGTCGTCAGCATACTTCACGATGTGGTTTGTGGCGGACCTAGGGACGCAGTCGTGTGTCATCAAGGTGAACAGCAAGGGGCTTAGGACGCAGCCTTGGGGGGAGCCCGTGCTGAGGTAGATGACATCTGAACTGTTCTGACCTATCCGCACTGATTGGGGTCTGTCACAGAGGAAGTCCAGCAGCCAGTTCCGCAGGGGGGTGTTGAAACCCAGGAGTCTCATTTTGTCTACCAGATGTTGTGGGATGATGGTGTTGAATGCTGAACTGAAGTCCAGGAACAGCATCCGCACATGGGTGTTCTTCTCCTCTAGATGTGTCAGGCTCAGGTGAAGCGCAGAGGAGATGGCATCCCTGGTGGAGCGGTTTGTCCTGTAGGCAAACTGAAAGGGGTCAAATGAGGAGGGGAGACTGGAGGTGATGTGCTCTTTAACCAGTCTCTCAAAGCACTTCAAATTACTTCAAAACTAAATATCAAATTTCGTGCTTAAAAACTGAGACCTAATATATTGGTTTGCTTTCATCCTGAAGAGAAAATGATACTCTAAAAATACAACAACTACACTACCACAGCAATTTAATACAAAAATACTGCTACAGAAATAGTGAAACATAACGGACAAGGAGAAAACAGTTCGACCGAAGTCCGTAAAAGCGTAGGAGAACTCAACACTTATTGATTTTCTTATAATTGTCACTCAGTATTGGTTCCGTTGTTTCTAAAAGCGTAAATAGTGTTTTGGCTTTAATAAAGTTCCCAGTTAGCATATTTAAACACATCATGTGACATTAGCAGGGTTTTCTGCCCTAACAGGAATTTATCAGGTTTTTTGTCTTTGAGCTTTTTATCATTGCTTCCCACTGGTTGCCCTGCTTCCAAATGCGTGTTTTCATTCTCAAGCATTTAACCGATCACATTTCAGCCATTAGTTGTCTCTAGGCTCAGAAATCTACCTGGAAGCCTTCACAAAAAATCCGAAGGCTGTGTACCATTACATCGAGAAGCTGTTAGTTTATCCAATCAGATTCCGAGTTGGCGTCTGAGTACCTGCTAGCTGGCATTGGGAAACGTCATTCGTATCACAAACTATGAATGGCTAGGGTGCGGTAACCCACTAAAGACAGAATTGCCAAAGGTAATATTTTGTTGTGCTGATTTAATAGTGAATGGGTTGGACAACTCCAAAGTGAGCAAGCGTTTTGCACGCAGAAAAATGTTTTGGTCGCCACTTTCATTTTCAGGGTAAGATTTTAACCCTTAGCCAAAGTACGACCTCATCAAAATTTCAGCCCAGGATGTGATTTCCAATGTCAATCTCATGCTCAGGCCAAGCTTCTCTCTCACCGTCGTTGTTAATATCCACGTGTCATTGTTCTTCTTTGTCTCTACTTTTACAGTACAGTCTATTTTAAATTGGATTTCGCTACAGAATATAGGCTTTTTTCTGCTACGGCCGTGGTCGGCCCGTATCACCTAACATCCACTTCAGTCCTAACAAAAAAAATGGGAAATTTCACGCAAATGCTGGGTTATGCAAAAGCTGGTTTGTTGTCAACGCTGGATACAAGCTAGGTGATGTGAAGTTTGAGAAGCTCGTCTTCTCAGGTACAATCATTGTTTGAGAAGGGGTAAGTCTGATTGGCTGGATACTTGATGGAATAAGTACCGAATGTCTCATTTGTAGCAGGTTAAAAGGTTTACGCTGCAGTGTTAAACACTCTTCATTGTGTATTTTATTGTTGAACTCTTTAATTTGTTGTGAAAAAATTGTCACGGTCGCCATGACGACCAGTATGCCACGCCCCCGAACTCAAGCTGAAGCAGATCAGCTGATTGCTGTTCTGCTATTTAAGGCTGGATTTTGGGTTTGGCGGGTGCTGGTTCATTACTTATATACACAATCCCGGTCTGTTATGCTTGTCCTGTTTTAGTCTGTTATGCCTTGTCATGTTTTAGTCTGTTATGCCATGTCCTGTTGAGTTCGTGCCGGAGGAACTCTGTGTTGTTCTGTTTTGCCCCGGAGTATTGGGCGACTTTTATTTTGTAAAATAAAACTTATGGATCGTCAACGCATTTGAGTTCTCCCTTCATGCCTCCTGCTTCCGTTCTGGTCCGGTCTCCCCTTCAACTTCGCCATGCTTCGTGACAGAATGAACCAGCCAACAAATAGAACTCAGCGAACGATCCCAGCGCGACTTGGGAGAGCTGGAGAGCGCAGTTCGGCAGGCGCCTACTGAGTTGGCCTTCCCTGCCCGTTCGAACCACGGCCCCGCCCGTCGTGGCCCTTGCTGTGCCTCGAATGGGGTCCCGGGAAGAATTGACGCCTGCCTGTTCGACTCTCATGCCTGCCTGCCCGACTCCCGTGCCGATTGCCTGCTATTCCGTCTCCCCTGCGTGCCAGCCCGACTCCGACTCTGCTGTCCGTCGGGCCGACTCCGACTCCGCTGCCTGCCAGCCCGACTCCGCTCCTCCTGTTTTGCCGGTTCTGATTTTGACTCTCTCATGTCTTGTCTGTTCTGATTTTGACTCTCTCATGTCTTGTCTGTTCTGATTTTGACTCTCTCATGTCTTGTCTGTTTTGATTTTGACCCTCTCATGTCTTGTCTGTTTTGATTTTGACCCTCTCATGTCTTGCCTGTTCTGATTCCGCCTGTCCTGTCTGAATCGCCACTTCTGAACCTGAACCCCTGAGCCTGACTCTTCTGAATCTGACCCCCCTGAATGCGACTCTTCTGAATCTGACCCCCTGAGTGCGACTCGTCTGAATCTGACCCCCCTGAGTGCGACTCTTCTGAATCTGACCCCCCTGAGTGCGACTCTTCTGCATCGGCCTGACCTGAGTGCGACTCTTCTGCATCGGCCTGACCTGAGTGCGACTCTTCTGCATCGGCCTGTCCTGAGTGCGACTCTTCTGCATCGGCCTGTCCTGAGTGCGACTCTTCTGCATCGGCCTGTCCTGAGTGCGACTCTTCTGCATCGGCCTGTCCTGAGTGCGACTCTTCTGCATCGGCCTGTCCTGTGTGCGACTCTTCTGCATCGGCCTGTCCTGAGTGCGACTCTTCTGCATCGGCCTGTCCTGTGTGCGACTCTTCTGCATCGGCCTGTCCTGTGTGTGACTCTTCAGCATCGGCCTGTCCTGTTTATCTGTCCTGTTCTCGTCGGTTCTGCCTTTGCCTGTCCTGTTTATCTGTCCTGTTCTCGTCGGTTCTGCCTGTCTGTCATCCCCTGTCCAGTTGGCCACCAGACCCCCCCTGCCGAGCGCCGATTCCGATCCGCCCGACGCAGATGGCGCCTGCCTCTCCCCGTTCCTGCGTGTTCGGAGGAGGGAGCAGGGTTGCCCCAATCGCGATCGTCAACATTCCGGGGCGCGAGGTAGTAATTTTTTCTTTTTTGGGACCTCGGGAGCTGTCCCTTAAGAGGGGGGCTCTGTCACGGTCGCCATGACGACCAGTATGCCACGCCCCCGAACTCAAGCTGAAGCAGATCAGCTGATTGCTGTTCTGCTATTTAAGGCTGGATTTTGGGTTTGGCGGGTGCTGGTTCATTACTTATATACACAATCCCGGTCTGTTATGCTTGTCCTGTTTTAGTCTGTTATGCCTTGTCATGTTTTAGTCTGTTATGCCATGTCCTGTTGAGTTCGTGCCGGAGGAACTCTGTGTTGTTCTGTTTTGCCCCGGAGTATTGGGCGACTTTTATTTTGTAAAATAAAACTTATGGATCGTCAACGCATTTGAGTTCTCCCTTCATGCCTCCTGCTTCCGTTCTGGTCCGGTCTCCCCTTCAACTTCGCCATGCTTCGTGACAAAAATACTTGAAGTACAATAGCATATGTCTACTCGACCAGCTGTCTGAATTGAGACTGTGATTTATGTTACAGAGTGAAACTCAAGTCATATTGTTTTACCATTGCCTTTTGTTGCTCAGTTGCCAATGTCTACTTGAACAGTTGTCTCAGGTTGGTAGAGATAGAATGAATTTATTAAACTAACTTTAAATTATTTACTGCTAATTGTTATTCAATATACTGTTTACTGTTTATGTTTGTTGCACTTTACCAGTGAGGTGCATTAAATATTACAAGGTTCTATTACACAACTTGTCTGTTTTTCTCTATCCAACTGTCTCAAATACAGCCCAGAATATTTCAAATTATTTGACATATAACAACTTTCTTTTAAAGTAACGGAAGGTTACGTTGCATAGTTACTTTTACTAAAGACTAATTCAGTTACTAACTCCGTTTTTGGAAGAAGTAGTAAGTATAACTATAACTAATTACTTTTTTAAAGTAACATCCCCAACATTGATGATTCAAAAGAGCTTTAGGAACCTGTGAAATATGTTTCTTACTACTCTGACTATATAATGTATGTTGGAGAAGAAGCTCAACCATCTTTGACACCATATTCAACGGTAGTAAATAACTATTTACCTGTATTTTCTGCATTTGTCAAAGCAGATGCCTCTTCTGGCTTATGCTTGAAAAGACTGGAATAACAATGAACAATCAGTGTTTTCATGTTTAGTCCATGAGATTTGGCTTCCTCCTTCAATGTGAAGCTCCGGGGGAGATGGATACGATCGGCTTCCCATAAGTTGCATAAGGAACATAAAGTTGAGACATGCGAGGAATGCCGATGCAAAATGTCTACCACATGGCAAATTTGCATGGGAATTAAACCCCCCTTTACTATTTCTGATCATCTTTCATCCGCATCATATTAAACAACCACAAGGCCAATCTCTCATGAGACATTTAAAACTGTTGCAAAGTATGTTCTTCTATTTCTTGTGATGTTTGGCTGAGTCATTGTGACAAACTCAAAGAGAAGTAACAAGAGAATAGAGCTGTCGTGCACCTCTATAATGTTTGCCCTTCATATGCTGATTTATGGCAGCGGTTTCCAAACTTTGTCGTTTTCCATCGCAGCATTCATTAAAAATGTGTATTTTCTAAAAACCTTATGACAGTGTTTTTAAACCTGGGGAGTCGGTATCAGAAAGTAAGGTGCAGCCCTTTGCCCAGGAAAAGTAATGTTAACAGGAAGAAAAAAAAGATGGGTCAATTACAGTAGATGGTGATAATGCCATGCTTGATCTCTTCTTCTTTAGAAAATTGGCGGCCTCCCCTGTTGTGTTTGAAAGGGACTTCATCTCGTTTTATTGTGATTTTGTGTGTTCTATTTCCTTTCTCTGTCCATAATACTGTGTCCAGGGTAAGGAGTAGAAGAAGGAAATGATTGTGACATACAAAAATATTGTTACAAGTGTCTGCCATTAAAGCACTACTTGAAGGTTCAGTTAATGGTTTAAAAATGTTATACTGTATTTGTAGGTTTATCTACACAATTAAGTAAATATCTTTTAGTTAGACAATTTTTAATGTCTTCTGTACCAATTTTTAGTACAGTATGCCACAAAAGTGAGTAAACCCCCTCACATTTCTGCAGATATTTCATTATGATGTTTGATGGAACATCACTGAAGAACATCGCCAGCGATGATGCTTCATAGGTGCCATACAAACTCATACCAGCCGCTGTTGCAATGCAACGCTACGGCAGAGCAGATCCACTAGAGAGTAATGTTGTTGAGAAACATGGCAACGATTTCGAGCGTTTACGAACACGTCACCCCAAGCACTTTTCATTCCTTGACAATGAAACATTTAAATTAAAGAACCCATATGAACCCTGTGTCTGCATCCCCTGACTGCAGGTCAATGATAGGAAAAGTGCACCACATTCAAAGTTGGGACTCTTTTCCTCAAGAGCTGAACGTATAAGTTTTCGTTACTGCTATTCGTTTTTAAACATGTTAATGGTCTTATGCGGCTTTATGTCTTTGCTCCTTGTTGACACTGCTTGAAAAGGTCTCATGCCAAAGGGGTGTGTTAACGCCCATCACTTGGGGATTTGCACATCTGTAAAGGAGCTAAAATGCTGATATTTACTTAGAGATTTTTAAACAACGTTATACTGCCTTCGAAACATCTTTTCTTCAATAGAAATAAGATAACGGTTAGTCAGCGCCGGGAAAAAAAAAACTGAAAAAGAAAAATCTTGCATAATAGTTGCAAATAAACTGGTATGACCTCCCTGAATACTGTCACATTTTTTTCTTGTTTGACATTTAGTCACATTCTTTCCTCTCTTTGAAGCCCCAAAAGAAGCGGCGATTTCTCGGGTCTCATTACATAACATCTATCATCTGATCCCAGATGTCGAATCAGCACACAGTTTGCAAACGCCCCACTCAGCACAAAACTTCAACTCTTGTGCAGTCACTGCTTGTTGTTTCCAATAGTCACAGAATCAAGCACACACACACACACACACACACACGGCTCACTGTATAGTGTTTCTGATTTGCATCTTGAGTCAAGTTACATTTGTATCGGCCATAATCTCTCATAGGACCACAATTCCCATCCCCTGATCTAAGACCTGCATGTGGGCAAGGAAACTCTCTAAAACCTCAGCAAGAGGAAAAACCTTGAGAAGGGGCCACACAAGAGGTATTCTCCCTTTTCAACATGACCAGGCTGCAATAGATATTGCTTTGGGTAACAATACACACAACCAAGTCAACATCACCAATAAAATAGGTAAAATGTAAAATTGTTCAAAAGAGTGTGTAGAGAAAGACTTTGATGAATAAAGTGTAATAAAATGGGTTGTTTAGGACTATTTGTGTTAGTGTGTAAATTGTTGATTATTCTAAAATGAAGCCTGCTTGGCTGCTGATTATTAAGTTTAAATGTGTCTTTTGTGTCCTGTATTTATTACCTGTCATTCTAATGTATGCTTAGAAATACCTTTATTTGCACTCGAGGTATTTTGACCATGGAATGTCCACGAATTTGCGGTGTCATAATTTTGTCATTTCTGGGTTGTTTTTTGTTTGTTTGTTTATTTTAACCTTGTTTTATGTTGATAATATGTGTATTATTTGCCCTCATGTAGGTTTTAGATGAGGGGATGGTGTCATAAAAGTCTGTAGTTTGCAATAGTCTTTATCTGTGCAGCCCTTTGAGACTCTGTGATTAAGGGTTATACAAATAAAAATGACTCGACTTGGGTTTACTTTCAGCCACTCAAATGTTCATTTTTTTTCTTGAAGCCCTTTTATTTTGAAAAAAGGTTCAAAACTGGCAAAGAATGATAAGATTTGTTGCTTTATTTTATTCTATTTTTTTTTATTCATCTCATATTTGTGCACTTAATCTCTTGAGACTTTCTTTTAACAAATACTGTCATGAACCGGAACAGGAGGAGTACCCTGATGTGTAACGTTTCTCACACAAGCTTTATTTTACGGGAATGGGGCAGTCTTGCACATTAACACAAACGCCAGTGATTCGGAGATTGCTGGGCGGAAGAAGAAAGACAGAAGTCTGGCGTGGACAACAGGAAGCCAGAGACCAACGTGATCGATACCAGTTACACAAGGCGATACCGGACAGATGGTGTAGATACTGGACAGAACGGGACTGTCAGGATTGGTAACAGAAGGGATCAATACCAGACAGGATACACAAACAGGATACCGGACAGAGTCAAAACACACGTCTTGCGGGTGCAGAGGTTCGTTGACGGACTGACAAAGAGTGAGTGAGAGGACTGAGCTTAAATAGGAGGTAAGCCAATCAGTCAATGAGGCGCAGCTGGCGCCAAACAGGCAGGGCCAATTGGGCACCATGGCCGTGACAAATATTGTGAAGGTTAGAGAGAAATATACAAATTAATTTTATTATTTATTATCAATGTTATTATTTTGATTTTGTGGAGGACCCAAACGCCAGGAAGCAGGTAAAAAGGTGGTATTTAATAACAAAATCCTCTACAAAGTAACAAACAACTGGTCAAAAAGAACAATAAAAGTGTCTGAACCAGAAAAAACAAAAACACTTTACAAATTAGGATGGAACTGGAAAAAGGTGTTAGTGATCGTGATTGTGAACCATTGATGATGACCCAACAATATACCTGTCCCTATTCACTCTAAGCCTTCATAAGAACATTTTGGACGGTGCCCATTGTTGGGTCATTATCAATTGTTGCTATTAAATTTTGTACCTGCGTGTTTGCCGTCCCTAACACCTGTCCCTATTCCAATCCCATTAGGCTCCCTCTGGTGGAAGAGACCCCAACAATTGTGTACCAGAGCGTAACGGAAAGCTTCTCTTTTTTTTTTGTAACTTAACTTTTACTGTGCTTTTTCTCTTTTTTAACACACAAAAACAAAAACAAAAACGAAAAAGCAACCGAAACAACATTGCGCTGTTGGGGGAATGTTTTCCATGTCCAAGTCTTTCTTCAAAGTCCAGTCCTCATTGTTGGTAAGTGGTGTCCTTATTTTACCTATAGTCAATCCATTTTTTCCATTTGTCCATGAAGTGGGTCTCCTGCATTCTTATTCGAAATGTGGTCCTCTCTATTACAATTGTTTCCTCCACAGTGCACACACACTGCTCCACGGTGGGGAGATCCTGTTTGTACCATAATCTTGAAATTAGTTTTTTGCTAGCCGAAATTCTTTACCCTCGTACTCTACTTTCACTGTAATATTTCTTCTGTTAGATGGCCTAAATAGAGCACCATGAATGTTTTAGGTATCCAATGTCCCAATATTTTCTTTTAATTAAAATCAGATTTTTTTTCCCAGTAATCTTCTATTCTTGGGCAAAGCCAAAATATATGCATCTAGTCAACGTCTACCCCTCCACATCTTCTCCAGAATGGTTGTTGAACCTCGGAAAAAACTCTTCTAATGTTGGGGGTAATAACATTGAATTCCCTTAGATTCGGGAGCTAGTGGATGTCAACTGTGTTTTATAAATATTCCATCACTCGTCTTCTGTTATTTTTTTAATGTAACTCCTTTTCCAATTTTCTTTTAGTATAGGGTGATGAATTCCCGCTACATGCAGTCAAAAATTTGTACGTATCGGAAATTGCTTTAAAAATTTTACTTTTGTATGCGCTTTCAAAATATTTATGAACCTTTGTCTAGTCCCCAGTTTTATTTATTTGTGATAATGGTCTTGTATCGTACTCTTTTTTCCTGCCCCGAATAAACTTGGATATCCACTTATCCCAACGAATTGTGATCCGGGAACCAACACTCGAAAGGACTGGAAATAGTTTAAGTGTCAGAGACAGGATACGGGACCGACTGGATCAATAACGAGCAGGATACCGGACAGGACGGGACAGACGGGATTGATTCCGGATACAGGATAACGGGGCTTGGATCAAGGATCGATACAGGATACAGGATACGGGACAGACGGGATCGATACAGGATACAGGATACAGGATATAGGATACAGGATACAGGATAGAGGTTACAGGACGGGTAGGGGACAGAACGAGAGCCAGAGTCAAAATGCTTGCCTTGCAAGTGCCGAGGTTCGTTGATGGACCGACAAGGAGTGACTGGAAGCGTTCAGTTTAAGTAGGAGGGGATCCAATCAGAAAACGAGCAGCAGCTGGAGCCAAACGAGTGGGCACAGGTGAAGGCAATGGGCAATCACGACATTAAGAGCTTTAGCAAGACACTCATCTTAAGTACCTCTATTCTTGAACTCATGTCTAATACTACAGTATATATTTTTTTAAGATTCCTTCTTATTTCTCAGTTCAATTTTTTATAGTTGCCATCAAATAACGTGTCCAATCTTTTCACGAGTTTTACCCCTAAATATTCTATTCTATTCTAAATATTCTAAATCTATTTGCACTTCCAATCAATGCTGTAACTCTCTTTTAGTCCCTGCAATGGGACATAATTCATTGGAAGAACCTTTGTATTTAAGACATCAATTTAATAGAGTATTCACCATAAACTTCTCAGAGTTCCCTCTATCTAGAAAATGTGTTGTCGGGTTGAGTTGAATACATCACTATGTCATCTGAAAAAGACATTAATTTGTGTTCTTCTCTTCCTATGACTACTCCTTTTAAACATTCATCTTGTCTAATTTATTTTGCTAACAATTCAATGAATAGTGCGAAAAGGCTTGGAGAGAGTCCACACCCTTGTCAGCGCCATTTACCCCCTTTTGGGTGTCCACCCTTTGTTGTACCTAATTTGTCCAGTCAGACTACGCTTTATTTTAATCCTTTCATCTGGTTCCTAGTATTGTCATGATTACTGATGCGGGGCACCTGAGGCGCCAACAGCCACGGACCCTTATTGGCTGTTGGACTCTTTTTAAACTCTCGTCTTCCAGTAGGAACCCGTCAGATCGTCTGCAAACCTATGCTCCCAGCTAGGCAAGCTTTTGTACTCTCGGACTATATCCTGCCCTGTAACCTGTCTGATACCTGTTACCGACCTCTTTTCTGGATCCGTTTATGTTTTTGCTCCTCCATCGAACTGTTTTCTCGCTGTCAACGACTGCCTGTGCTCGACACGGTAGTTCCACTTCCGCGTTCCTGTTATCTGCTACCCGCGACCGACAATCATCGGATCGTGGATGCAAGTCCTCTTTTCTCTTCTAAATAAAACTGAGTAAACGAGCGCAATTGGGTCCCGCCCATTCCTGGTTCGTGACAGGTATAGTGATTTAATGCATTACCCTGCTTCATTGCTGAAAAGAAGCTTCACACTATCATAAGCCTTTTCTGCATTTATACTCACCAAAATTGCATTCTCACCTGTGTTATGTATTCTGCCAAATATTTCCTTTGTGCGCTTTATGTTGTCTTGTGTTTGTCTCACTTTGGTGAAGCCTGTCTGGTCCTCAACAATTAATTCCTGCTTACGTGTCTCCAACTTCTTGGCAATAATGGAGGTATACAGCTTGTAGTCAAGTCAAGTCGTGTTTATTTGTATAGCCCTGAATCACAAGAAGTCTCAAAGGGCTGCACAGACCATAGCCGATTGGAAACTACAGACTGTTATTACACCATCCCCTAATCCGCATTCTACATTTTAAAAGGGAAATTGGTCTATAATGTCTGCAATACTTTTTGTGTAAATAGCAATTAAGAACCTGTTTTTCATCAAGTCATTTGATATGAGTACAACTGTGAAATTTCAAACTTTAACACCATTCATCCCACAATTGCCTTATTTGCTGTTGTGCCACGTGACACCATTCATCGCATCACAAGATTCAATGCCTCTTTGCTCAAGCCCCCCAAGAGACTGTTTCTACTGATTTCTCTCATTCTTTAATTTTTCACTGCACTTTGATGTTTGTTGTAACATTGTTCCAGAAATGAAAAAAAAAACAATACTGTAGCAACCTTTTTTGTTTTTACAATTTTGGAGGGTGAAGTTGATTTGAACAAGCAACATTCATCTTTTGTCGAGTCACAATGGTGCTCGTAAGTTTAACCTTCATGTTATGTTGGGTATTGGCACGTTTAACCGTTGTTAGTGGGTCAATTTTGACCTGGGTTTTATCTCCTGACCACCAAAAAAAGAGTACCACTTATCATAGTCAATAGAACATCTGTACAAATGTTTTTTGGATCCATAACCATATGTTCCCATTGTAATTTGATGTTATGCCCCCTGAGACACATCAGTTATTGCCCTTAAACAGTGCTTCTTAAATATTTTCTGACACGCTCCCCATAGGAGGAAAAAAAAAGTTTGCGCCCCCTAAAACAATTAAGTGTCTTTTTCAGTGTGATTTAGCTGTAATGTCATTAATTAAAAGCACAATTTATTTGGCTTCCAATAATTTTTAAGCATAGCAAGCACACAGGTATTTCCTCGTCTATCACAGTGGTCGCATGCTTTGGTAAACTTCTTCGGCTTAGCTTTGGGGAGTAATGTATAGTCCCTTTTTCCTCTCACCATTTGTCTTCTCAGTCTTGAAAATATTTTTTCACAGGTCAATGGAGATTTGCAATACTTTGCGTCTACACTTCATACTCATTTTCTCTGCTATGTACTGTATGTAAAAAGCACACACTCCGCCAAAAAGAGCGCAGGCGGGTCCACCCCACTATCTGAGTACCGCTGCCCTATTACCACATGGGGTTAATTCCCTGATGCTTTGTCAACTTTGTAGATCTATTTCATTAAGAAAATACTCAATTTTCCCAGTGATATTACATTTCTGGAGGAGTATTCAGACAGAGAAAAAATTTATTATAGGTTGGGAGATGCGGTTGGACCCAGTGACCTATGTATTAGGAATTTTGGCAGAATTATTGACTGGTCAACATTAATATGTACTAAGGCTTATGCTTCTGGTAGCAAAGAAAATGATCACAGCTTGCTAGCTGAAACCACAACCTCCTGACATAAAACATTGGAGAGACAAATTAAAGCAAATGTACATTATGGAAAAAAATCTCTGCAAGACTTTAACTGAAACTCGATCAATTCGAGAAAAGATTCAAGCTTGTCACACAATTTTTGCTTGATGTCTAAACACCTCACCTTTTGTTCTATTTCTTTTATTCTTTTATTTTGTTGTTGTTGTTTCTTTTGTTATTTATGGGAATGTCAATTGTATATGTTTTTTGTTCGTATTGCTGTATGATGGGTGACCCAACCCTCTGTCAAATTGTGTGTGAGAAATAAAAAGTAAAAAAAAAACCTCCATTTTAATTTAATTCTTTAATCTTGCTTGCATCAATCATCAAACATCAATTTTAAATCAAACACAGTTGTTTCCATAATAGGAGGGTTAATGTGCCAAGTCAGAGTCCAAATCGTATGAAGATAGAGGCCACAGTGCAGGAAGGAGCATGTGTTACATAACTCCTTGTCGGCTCTTTGCGAAAGGTGGAAACAAAGTACCTTCCTGAGGATGATGATGTCACCGCAGTGGACAAAGATCCTGGTTGTGGACCTCAAGTTACTCCATGAACTAAACCTTTCCCTCGGCTTGATTTATGTCTGCTTTTCTCCGGGTCTGATCATGGTCGGGCACACAGTAGCTTCCTCTTTTAAAATGTGTGTTGCAACCAAAAGTTAATAGGAGACAGACTGGTGGTCAAGAAAGGCTTTACTGTACTCATGTTGAAGTATACTTCAACAGTGGGGAAAAAGTGAGTTGCATTATAAAGGCATTCCCAAACGGATTTTTTTTCAAATAGGCATAGAATGTGTAGTGTTCCTCCCCCAAATTATGCAAACATTTTGCAAAATATTCCGTGACTGGAGGAATGCTGTCTCAAAGTTGACCCATCGGCGTGTTTGCTGTGGTGCTGTGACATCATGGAAGGAACACAACACTTTCAAAATGGCGAATTCCAATGACTCAACATGCGCGGCAGCTCTGAAACAGGTAGCGCTTGTAATGGTCAGCGAATGCATACCACTCATTTCTGCTTGGAGAAATTGAAACTTTGCTGACCCTTTTCCTGGGAGTCTTGTGACTGTGCATGCTTCGACCTTCAAAAGCTGGCTGGGATAAGTTTATGTACCTGCCACCATCAGAGCGTGCATTCAATGTTTGCCTTCGCCTCCAATTAGGAAGGCGATTGGGGCTTTTTGTTTGGATTTTTTGCCGCGTTTGTTACAGTTGGTAATTTTGTACGGCTAGCTCCCCATTAGCTGCCGAGGGTATTCCTGTTTTCATTTTCTCCCAGTTGGCACTCGGTTATCCTCCGTGAGTTGTTAGGCTCGCTAGCCTGGTGTTAGCGCTGATTTTGCTATACCCCTTGGTTTATTCTCTCATTTGTCACCATAACTGTTGCCGTTTTTCCTTGCTTGTTCCAAGTGAACCTGTCTGCTTATTGTGTGTTTTTTGGGCCAGTCAGCTTCGTGTCTTTCTGCCAAGGCTGCAGCCGCCTTTCGTTGATCAGTCCTGGTTACCCCCTAGTTTGCCGCTCTCCTTGTGGGATTTTTTTGCCATTAACCCCCTTTTGGGTGTCCACCCTTTGTTGTACCCTGACTTCATCCACCCGCGACAAAACGCCTAGGTATTCTCCACAAAAACTCCCCAAACTTCGCTTGAAACATTTGTAACCTCTTTAAAAAAGTAACACGTATCACAATATGGCAGCTGGCTTGCTAGGCTTCTGGTGTTCCTTTGATTATGGACAGCTCAGGATAACAAAGACAAGACATGCTGTCTTTAAAATGCATTGCCTCAGAAAATAATTGGTATGTACGATGACATATAATTTACATTTTATGCACAGACACTGTACTATTTCCTCACGTTTTGCATGCTTAAGCATTTGGTAATAGCTTTAAAGAGAGCAGACCTTCACCATCTTTAAAACAGTCACGTTTTAATTGTGGCCCACTAAATCTGAACAAATGTCCGTCTTTATGACAACAACATTAAAAAACTGACACAAAATTAAGCAACCAAAAAAAATTAAAGCAAATAATTTGATAAATGTACATATTTTTAGCTGCTATACTCTTTTGAATAGCAACTAAAAATATAATACTTTCACTTTTGTTATTATGTATTTTTCTGATTGCTGAAAGTTTCCACAACTAAGAATATATTGATGGATAGATAGATAGATAGATAGATAGATAGATAGATAGATAGATAGATAGATAGATAGATAGATAGATAGATAGATAGATAGATAGATAGATAGATAGATAGATAGATAGATAGATAGATAGATAGATAGATAGATAGATAGATAGATAGATAGATAGATAGATAGATAGATAGATAGATAGATAGATAGATAGATAGATAGATAGATAGATAGATAGATAGATAGATAGATAGATAGATAGATAGATAGATAGATAGATAGATGTTCTTCCTAATATTTTCATGTAATTTCGGACTATTTGTTAAAACAGTAAAAGTAAAAGCACTTATAAACTCAACTGCTCGAAACCAAATCATAAGGTGACCTGTTAGCTATCAATCTTTTAATACTCCAAAGAAATATTTTCAGCATTTTACAGAATTCTAGTGTTTTAGGGAATAGTGCCTCAACTTTCTATGGAATGTCAGTACGATTAAAAACACGTTTTCTCAAACACATAAATCTTCTAATAACTCGTTTGCAACAGCGCCGTTACATATTCTGTATTTTAGTTTATGCTGTGTTTTGAACATAGTCAATAGTTATAGCAATAAGGACCGCATTGAAACTAATGATCCCATATGGCCCCTGAACACGGTGGAGCAAATTAACAATAATCATAAGATTGACATTGTAAAGGTATTCTTCTTTGATGCTTTCTTCAGCCTCTTAAAATCCACTCATGCACTGCCAACTACCTTCCTACGATGGCTTGACAAAAGGAGAAGGTGACTTTGTGTCAAGTAGCATTAAAAAAAGCAACAATGAAAACCCTAAGTAGTAAACACTATCTCTTATGTACAGGGAGTGCAGAATTATTAGGCAAGTTGTATTTTTGAGGATTAATTTTATTATTGAACAACAACCATGTTCTTAATGAACCCAAAAGTCTCATTAATATCAAAGCTGAATATTTTAGAAGTTTGAGTGGGGCTTTTTTAGTTTTAGCTATTTTAGGAGGATATCTGTGTGTGCAGGTGACTATTACTGTGCATAATTATTAGGCAACTTAACAAAAAACAAATGTATACCCATTTCAATTATTTATTTTCATCAGGGAAACCAATATAACAGCTCAACATTCACAAATATACATTTCTGACATTCAAAAACAAAACAAAAACAAATCAGTGACCAATATAGCCACCTTTCTTTGCAAGGACACTCAAAAGCCTGCCATCCATGGATTCTGTCAGTGCTTTGATCTGTTCACGATCAACATTGCGTGCAGCAGCAACCACAGCCTCCCAGACACTGTTCAGAGAGGTGTACTGTTTTCCCTCCTTGTAAATCTCACATTTGATGAGGGACCACAGGTTCTCTATGGGGTTCAGATCAGGTGAACAAGGAGGCCATGTCATTAGTTTTTCTTCTTTTAGACCCTTTCTTGCCAGCCACGCTGTGGAGTACTTGGATGCGCGTGATGGAGCGTTGTCCTGCATGAAAATCATGTTTTTCTTGAAGGATGCGGACTTCTTCCTGTACCACTGCTTGAAGAAGGTGTCTTCCAGAAACTGGCAGTAGGACTGGGAGTTGAGCTTGAGTCCATCCTCAACCCGAAAAGGCCCCACAAGCTCATCTTTGATGATACCAGCCCATACCAGTACCCCACCTCCACCTTGCTGGCGTCTGAGGCGGACTGGAGCTCTCTGCCCTTTACCGATCCGGCCACGGGCCCATCCATCTGGCCCATCAAGACTCACTCTCATTTCATCAGTCCATAAAACCTTAGAAAAATCCGTCTTGAGATTTTTCTTGGCCCAGTCTTGACGTTTCAGCTTGTGTGTCTTGTTCAGTGGTGGTCGTTTTTCAGCCTTTCTTACCTTGGCCATGTCTCTGAGTATTGCACACCTTGTGCTTTTGGGCACTCCAGTGATGTTGCAGCTCTGAAATATGGCAAAACTGGTGGCAAGTGGCATCTTGGCAGCTGTACGCTTGACTTTTCTCAGTTCACGGGCAGTTATTTTGCGCCTTGGTTTTTCTACACGCTTCTTGCGACCCTGTTGACTATTTTGAATGTAACGCTTGATTGTTCGATGATCACGCTTCAGAAGCTTGGCAATTTTAAGAGTGCTGCATCCCTCTGCAAGATATCTCACTATTTTTGACTTTTCAGAGCCTGTCAAGTCCCTCTTCTGACCCATTTTGCCAAAGGAAAGGAAGTTGCCTAATAATTATGCACACCTGATATAGGGTGTTGATGTCATTAGACCACACCCCTTCTCATTACAGAGATGCACATCACCTGATATGCTTAATTGGTAGTAGGCTTTCGAGCCTATACAGCTTGGAGTAAGACAACATGCATAAAGAGGATGATGTGGTCAAAATACTCATTTGCCTAATAATTCTGCACTCCCTGTAATCCTGTGTGCTCATTCCAGCTTGCTATTCAAGTGTCTGTGTGTGTGTGTGTGTGTGTGTGTGGCTTGGCATACGTACATATGTGCATATTGCTGCACATGGGAGCTATTTCAATGGCAATAAATGGTCTTCACCCACCCCTCTCTGCGTTTTTCCACACTGGTTATTTAAAGATAGAGTTTAGTGAAAGTATTGTGAAAACTAGAGAACAAACCAGGCATGTATTATAAAGTTGTGTTATGAAGATAGAGTTGTTGAAAGGTTCAATGCAGGAATTAGCTACAAGAAGATTTCACATTTACAACATTTACACACACCCCCAAGCATTGTGTGAGCAATAATATCAAAATAGAGAGAGAGCATAAAACAGCTGCAAACCTAGCAAGACCTGGCTGTCACACTAACCTTTTGACCAAATCAAGCAGACAATTGATCAGAGAAGAAACAAAGAGGGCCATCACATTGGGTGACCTGCAGGGATATATAGCTAAGGGGGCATAATCTGTGCATAACTATTGGTCGTACTCTGCATAAATCTGCCCTTTATGGAAGAGTAGCAGAAGAAAGCCCGTTCTGAAAAAATAGAATGTAAGGGCCCTTGAAGCCACATAGAAGATATCAATTAATTACAAGGTGCTCTGGTCAGATGAGACCAAAATGGAACTGCTTTGGCCAAATGCAAAGCGTTACATTCGGCGTGAGAGTAGCACTGCACATCACACTGAAAACACTATGCCCAATATAAAACTCAGTCTCAGCATCATGCTCTGGGGTTGCTTTTCTTGAGCAGGGAATAGGAAGATCTTTAAAGTTGATGGCTAGATGGATAAAGCCAAATACAGGGCGATTCTGGCAGAAAATTTGTTGGAGTCTGCAAGAGACCTGAGAATGGGGGGCAGGTTCACTATCCAACAGGACAATGACCCAAAACATGAAGCAAGATCTACAATGGAATGGTTTAAAAGCAACATTACAAAGGTTTTAGAATGCCCAAGACTTAGTTCAGACCTCAATCCTATAGAACAATTGTGGAAAACGCTGTGCTCAAATGATCATCATCAAACCTTAAGAAGTTTGAGCTGTTTTGTAAAGAAGAATGGGCAAATATTTCAGTTTCAAGATGTGCAAAACTTATAAATACCCAAAAGACTTGTGGCTGTGGTCGCAGCAAAAAGAGGCTGTACTCACAAAATAAAATGTTAAATAAAGTTGTTTTATTTTTACGATTGTGTCTCACATGGTGTTAATTGTTAGAACATATTTTGAGTTTTTCATTCATAGGTTTGAAGCCTGAAATACGGTAATATGTCAAAAAGTTATTGTGGGGGCGATACTTTTGCAAGGCACTGTACTTACTCCAATAGTAATAAATAATCTTTACTCAGCCCTCGCTGCCTTGTTTTTTACACTGGTTATTTACAGATTCGGACGAGCTTCGCCTACACTGCAATATAATCCATAACAGGTCGCTCTGGAGAAAAGAAGCCGTGACTTATAGGCACACATGTTTCTTGAAAGAAGTGCCATAAAATAAGAAGAGAGAATCATAACACGCCAGTGAAGAGAAAAGCACTTTGAGCCACCCGAGGGTCCTTTGAATGTAAGGAATTTACAGCAAAGAGTGGGGGAGCGAGCTCTTGTGTGTTGCCCTGACATGTGACCAGTGTTGGGAGTAACACATTTCTTGAACACTATTAGTCTTCTCGGTAATGAGTACTGTAACGCTTTATTAATAAAAATTTGCATCTCAAACATCGGTAAAACCTAATGCGTTACTCCGATACTTATTAAAAACAGTTGGCATCTTATAATCCAGGGAATCTCAACTGGTGAGTCGCGGCCCAAATGTGGGTCGCAGACCTGCTTTCAGCAGGTTGCGGCTCACTGCCTAGGCAAAAATTGCTAGGGAAACAAAGGTTTAAGAACTTGCCTCGAGGTTGAAAATGGTGGGCAAAACCGTTTCAGCTTGTGAAAGGCATGTTTGCTTGTTGCTAGTAAATCAACACAACAGTGTATTTCCTTGTTTAGCAGCTGTGGCACGATCGCTTCGGTAGATTAGCCCCCTAGCCAATCATAGTTGGGGAACTGGTGATGTCACTCAACCATCTATAGGACGTTCAGCCGCCAACTCTGAATCTGAATGGCTAAACCGACAGTTTTCGAAAGAGTGATGTCTTGCCTCACGGCCTTCAGGATTTTTTGGAAGGCCTCTGGGTACATATCTGAGCCTAACAAACCTAACAAAAACCAATGGCTAAAATATGATTGGTTAAATGCTTCAATATCAAAGCTACATCTGGAAGCAGCGCATCCAAGGAGAAGCAATGAAAATAAACTGACAGACAATTCTAATGTTTTAACAAGTATTGATGGACAAAATATAATAATCAACTGATTCTAATATTTTCAGGCCAGCAGAGAAGGCCTAGCAGGCCCTTAAGGCCCACCATGGGCAAAATGGATATGGAGTGTTCGTTTGAATACACAAGTCAAGAAATATAAATGCTTAATCACTTCCACAGGTCAGAGCGCATATTTTCTTCTATTTCGTTTATTATGCGGCTATTTCAAAGTTTTAGGGGGTCAGCTTTAATGTGAGTATATTCAATAGTTGTTGACTAAAAATTTACTTTTTAACACTACTACTCTTAAAATAAGGTAACTAGTAACTGTAACTAATGACTTTTTGTGAGCAACACATGAAACTCTGTTCATGAGTATATCTGGCTTGGAGATAAAATGTCACCGAGGACCTCCCAAAGCACTTTACAATGTGCTTCACATTTACCCTGTCAGACCCAAACACGTAACATTTCACAAGAAACTTTATTGCGGAAGCTGAGTAGTCAGGTACGGCAAAGCAAACGCCAGCAATCTGGCGATTACTGGACAGGAGGAGCAGGGAGCTCATGGGATCGGAGCGTGGTCGGAAGGCGGAAACGAGTTGAGTAGTCGGGACGGGCGATCGGAGCGTGGTCGATGGGCAGAAACGAGTTGAGTTGCCGGGACGGGAGATCAGAGCGTGGTCGGTGGGCAAAAACGAGTTGAGTAACCAGAACGGGAGATAGGAGCGTGGTCAGTAAGCAAAAATGGGTCGAGGAGCCAAAACGAGAGATCGGAGCGTGGTCAAAGGAAGGAAAAAGTCAGGGAGCCGGAGACGATCAGAAGCCAGGGGCAGACGTGCAGGATACAGGTAAGGACGGGACAGACGGGAGCCAGAGTCAAATAGTGCTTGCCTTGCATGCAGTTCATTACTCAAGAATTTTATTTGTAAATGGAAAAGAGTACTTAGAGTTGGGATGCGTTTCTCAAGGTGTTCTTAAAACAAGTTGAATATTTTCTCTATTATGTGTGTTGACAATGCCCAACTGAGTTCAAAGAGCCCTTATGTTTTATTTTCCACCACGCTTATCTGATTTTATAACTCTATTAGGAAAGATGTTCAGGGAGCAACACATTAGGTAGGAGCAATGAGGAGTGAGGGAGTGCTTAAGAGTGACGCAATGCTCGTCTCCGCGGACTTCATTTTGCTTCTATTCGTTAGTGTAGTATGAAAATGTTGAAAGTAATAAAAGGCCTGCTTCTACTAGAGTCCAAACACCAACTCATACCCCAAGAAAGATGAAAAAAAAGTTTTTTTTCGAATGCATCTAAGAAATGTACGTACTTGCATACGCATCTTAAATGAGCTGACAGTTGATGCAATGATGTCACTAGCCAGGAGATGGCGGTAGTGAGTAAAAAAGTTCAAATTCTGCACAGCTCCTTTAAGTTCATCCATACGTAAGATATGTCGCTCTTTCTATAATTATGTGATTCTTCTTATGGTTTGGTCCAATTATCCCCAATCTTTTTTGAGCCAAGTTACACTTTTATCATCAAAAAATCTCAAGATCGTGCTCAAGAATCTAAGAGGTACCACAGGTTATTCATTCTGGTTAATTATTGTTTTGTAATTCGATTTTACAACATTCAAAGGTGGGACAGACGGGAGCCAGAGTCAAATAGTGCTTGCCTTGCATGTATGGAGGTTCACTGACAGACTGACATGGAGTGAATGGAGTTTAAATAGGAGGGGAACCAATCAGGCAACGAGCAGCAGCTGGCGCCAAACAAGTGAGCACAGGTGAGGGCAATGGGCAATCATGACATACCCATCTGTTTTACTTGTAGTTCCTTCAAAAATAACCACAAAATCATGCCAGGTGTCGACAGACGGCTGTTTTTATTATTTTTGACTTATTAAAAAAATATGTATATTCGCCCTCCATTTTCTGCCTACAGTTTTTCTTAAAGAGGATATTTTCGAGTTGTTTGAAGCCAAGAAACAATAGGGATATGGAGTGTCTCGGCAAAGTGTTCGTATGCAAGCTCTTAAGATTACAGAAGACAAGAAATATGAAAACTTCGCAGCTTCCACGGTTTGGTGTACATGTTTTCTTTTATTTATTTTAGTATGCCACTCTTTTTACGCATCTTTAGGGGGTTGGCTTTGTTGCGAGTATCTACAGTCATTTGTAACTTGATAGTTCAGTTTCAGGGTAACATGCTACTTTTGGGTGTCATTAATCTGGGGGTAACGCAATAACTTTTTAAATGAAATGAGTAGTAACGCTAAACACCGGTAATTACCATTTTTCTGTATCGCGTCCAACACTGCATGTGACACAAAATCACACTCTACCATGCACACATAAGCAGCAGGGCTGCTTATTTACCATGTGCTTGGTCAAATACTCACACAGTGGCTAGGTAAACGCAGATCATGTGTGTGTAAACAACACAATGAGTATGCGGAGGCATGCATACACACAACAGGAGATCTTTTAAGACAGTCCATAACATTTTATCGTCTGCTTTGGTCTAGCTTGTATGTTCCATACACCAATTAGATGCTGCCAGTAAAGACACCATTCCATCTTGAATCTGAAAAGAGTTTTTATAGTACATGGTGTCAACTGCTGTGGAACAACAACCCTGTGACGTATTTCCGCACTTGATTGCGTTGGGTTTCAACACGTGTGCTAGGCTAATAGAAGAATATACAGCAGGGGTGTCAAAGTCAAACTGATGGAAGGGCCAAATAAAAAAATGAAGAATGAAAACAAATAGAGTGATGTGGCAGGCCACTTCTGGCCCACGGGACATGAATTTGATACATGAGACTCTAACTTTTAGTCCTTCAGAAGACCTTTTATGATGATGATGAAATTGAATTGGAATTAACCAAAGTTTTGCCTTCATGAAACATGTTGATACTAAAATCATCTTCATATTTTGTTTAAAGTCCAGAACTAATTAATACGATTTTTACGATTTCTACTTTTTCACAAAAAGGGGGTAATGGAAATCACGTGGCATGTGGAAGTAGAATTCCAGCGGCTCCTCATCTGTGGATGAGACTATGTGTAGAAAGGATTTGGGGTTCTGCAGTCACTGGCAGGCATGTTATATTTAACAGTAATCAGTTTAGGGGAGGATTTTCTATTGCAATTACCTGATGGGCATGTTTCCATGAGAAATGCCTCCGACCCTGTGTGGTGGAAAATACATTCAAAACAAAATGTTCTTTCATAGATTAAATTAGGATGTTTACTTTTCCTGTATGTGTTTTTGCATGCTGGATTAAATCTTCAGTTGACAGCAAATACCCATGCACGTGGTGCAAGGAAGTGTGTTTACACATCATCCTCATTGGGTCAACTTTACCCTTCTGCTTAGATTACCTTCCTCATACATTGAGGGGGAATCACAGTGGTGGGCCGTCAGGGCCTGTGAAGCCTTCTGATTAATATGCTGTTAATCATATGTTGCCCATAAATACTTTTACATACGTATACTTATAATTGGTTGCGCTACTTCAAGGAGTGTGTTTTCAAATTCAAACCTTGAACCGAGCAAATTTTAGCTATTACATGATGCCAGGGTTAGAAGTCCACCTGGAGGCCTTCACAATCATTTTTGAAGGCCCTGTAACATAAAGATGTGTTGATAAGGCCGTTGCTTTAGCCCATCATATTCCGTTTGGCGTAGAGAAAGGAGGTGATAATGCACAAAACTGACAACCGTCGTTAGACTTGTAGAGGACGCAGAAGAATGATTGGATAGTGAGAGATAGTACTAGTTAGAGCGAGCAAATTGTATCCGTAGTGAGCCGCACAAGCAAATATATTGTTACGTTAATTTAATAGCGGTTTTGTCAATATATAACGGCTGAAGGAGGTGAAGAAATTGATTTGGTTTCAGATTTACTATCAAAGCAATTTTCAAGACATACTTTTGGAAAAATGCAGACAAGATTAAGAAAGGTCAAAAAACTCCGAAGATAGCAAGCCTGTCTCAACTGGGGCAAGCAGGAACTTTCATTTTAGGGACTCGATGAAAGCGTTGGATCCAAAAGCAAAGGAAACTGTGGAGATTTTTTCTCTCATTCCTGAGAAAAACATACATTTACATTAGCAGCTGACGACTAATAAATTAAGAAAGGAGGATGGATTTTGTGTAGAACGAAAAATGATTTTTGGTGAGTAAAATGTTGTTATATGCCTAAACAATATAACATTATTATGAAGTTATTATTTATCTTTTTTATATGTGTCATATCTGTAGCTACAGTAAAGATTTTATAGCCATAACCCAGTTATTGAGGGTTGGATTTAATCAGACTTAGTACTTCTGAAGGTCTAGGTGTGAAATGTACGACCTGCCACTGGGGGAACATACCCGGTACACTGATTGTTTGTTTCTGTTGTGAAAGAAAAAAGAAGTGTGCATGGTTACATGCCTTGGATGAGGATAAATGTTAGGTCTGTACTTTTTCACAGTGTGAGTGAAAATAAAATAAAATAAAGAAGTCTGAGTCACATTCTGATGGCTGTTATTTCGAAATACAATGATTAAAATCGAATGTAAGGCAAAGAAATACGCAAATGAAAATAAACAAATCCGGGTGTGCGTATGGAAGGGGGATAGAGAAAAACTAGGAGGGGGGAAAAGTGCTCGTGGTGTCATGCGACAAGCTCAGCAGTGTTTCCACCATGTCAATAAAGTTGTCACCTTGCCAGCAGCAAACCAGGACTTGGGCCAGCCTGAGGAGGTACGGTGCAGCCAGTTAAAAAAATAATCATCGTCATAAAAAATGCAGCAACATTTATGAGAAATGAAGCTCGCCAACACAAGATCAGGCAGCTCAGTTTATTCCACTTTATTACATTTATGACATTATGATCTTGTTCTGCAATAACCACTTCACAAAAGAATCTGGAGTTGCATTTGATTTCTCTTCAAGATGGGCAAAATTGAAGCATATTTTTAAAAACATGCAGTTTATTACTCAAGAATTTTATTTGTAAATGGAAAAGAGTACTTAGAGTTGGGATGCGTTTTTCAAGGTGTTCTTAAAACAAGTTGAATGTTTTCTCTATTATGCGTGTTGACAATGCCCAACTGAGTTCAAAGAGCCCTTATGTTTTATTTTGCACCACGCTTATCTGATTTTATAACTCTATTAGCAAAGATGTTCAGGGAGCAACACATTAGGTAGGAGCAATGAGGAGTGAGGGAGTGCTTAAGAGTGACGCAATGCTCGTCCCCGCGGACTTCATTTTGCTTCTATTCGTTAGTGTAGTAGAGTAGAGTAGAGTAGTAGAGTCCAAACACCAACTCATACCCCAAGAAAGATGAAAAAAAGTTTTTTTTCAAATGCATCTAAGAAATGTACGTAATTGCACATGCATCTTAAATGAGCTGACCTTGGTTGCAATGATGACACTAGCCAGGAGATGGCGGTAGGGAGTAAAAAAGTTCAAATTCTGCACAGCTCCTTTAAGTTCATCCATACGTGAGATATATTGCTCTTTCTATAACTATGTGATTCTTTGTATGGTTTGGTCCAATTATCCTCAATCCTTTTGAGCCAAGTTACACTTTTATCATCAAAAAATCTCAAGGCACACCATCTAAGAGGTACCACAGGTTATTCATTTTGGTTAATTGTTGTTTTGTAATTCGATTTTACAACATTTAAAGCTGTTCTGTTTCGTCTTATTTTTCTAGATATATAAGAAAAATAATATCTTAAATGTTTTACTAGGTTCTTCCTGCTCTTTGATTTAGAAAATAAGCAAAGAATTGAAATTACGTTTTTTACCTTTTTGATCAATATTTTATATTATTTATTGTAGAGCAATCTCAATCAGCTTCATCATACAAAATAACCTTTTAAATGTATTTTCCTGTACTACCTTGTGAGCAGACGACAAGTAAAAATGATATGAATGAATGTTACAGTTTCCTGGTAGATCAATGGAATAAAGCCAATATACCAGACACAGGCATGCTTTTTATTGCAAAGATAACCATTTTCGGCGACACACTAGACTAGATCTCACGGCACACGAGTATGCCCCAGCACACTGGTAGAAAACCTTGGTCCACTCCAGACATAAAGCAAAAAAACAAGTGCCATAAAAATGCATCAAATGTTGGCACTCTTTTTTTCCACAAACAACTGGCCCAAAGCCATTTCGGAAGTAGCCTTATTGCATCTTTGTAAGCGACTTTAAGCATTTGTATACTTGATCAAAACACTGCATTTATCAGAATTCAATTTCATTCATATGAAATTAAGCAACATTACCAAACACATATGTGTGTCTGTCTTGTTTCTGTTTTTGAAAATATAAACATCTGGTTTATTGTTGGTAATTGAGGCTTTTGACAACCAACTTTTCTTCTTTTGTCTCTCGACTTTAGCGGACTGTCTCTGTCTGCATGTGTGTCAGGCATGTGATTATGTGCCTGTGGATGTGCGAGTAGAAAATACTGGAAAAGCCAGTTATTTTGGCTGTTAATCATTGAAGATCGTTCTTATATAACCTTCACTCAAAGTAGGCTAAGCGAGAGTGAAATACATGCTTACAGTATTGTACTCACATGGACTGGTTTTACAATGGTCTGCACAAAACTGCAACCAGTGAAGATCCCAGAAGATTTTATAAAATTGCTGCCTGTTTACTATAGGAAGACTGGGGCTTTGTGGCACAGTGTATTTTTAATCCCTTTTAAGGTGCTGAAAAAATTTTGAGCAAAGTTGCTGGATTCAAAGACAAAGGAAAGTCAAAAAATATCTCTGACAAGCATCAAAACATTCCTTCTACTCATTTTTGTCATCGCTACAATGGCTTGAGTATTTATTTTTTATTTTGCAAATAAATTGTTTCAAAGTAAAATGAATCATAATTGGAATCATTCCAACAATTGCCAATTGTGTGATAGTATCTTAATGACAAAGTGTAGTCAAACTATTTATGTGATCTAGGGCCATCCTTTTGTGGTGGACTTATCCTAATGTGTTACAGTTACCAGGGTTAACACCCGAGGTTCCTGTTTAAAAATTGACAAAAATAGGAAGAAACAGTGATGTAAAATACACAGATTTTCAATATGTAAAAACATTGATGCGGTCATGTTCCCTTATATGTCCGATTATCAAATTAAGGAGACCTGATTTTTATCCTCTTGATTAAAGAGTGGTAGAATTGTATTTGTTGGTATTGACTAAAATTTTTAAACAAGTTTTTTTAATCAAAAATGTGTTTTGAAGTAAACACGTTAGCTTATATGTACTGTATATCCCTAGTTTTCTACTCCATTTCTCAAGCAATTCTGGAGTTGTCTGAGACCACAGCAGAGCTCTGCCAAGCCATTATAATGTCAAAACAACCACTGCATTCTTTACACGAGCACAAGCACAGAGCAGAGCTTGGAAAGTCAAATAAGTTTGTTACTTCCAAAAATGTCTTAGAGCTGAGATAATAATAGTTCTCTAAAACCACAGGAGAGTTTTCTACAAAGCTACATTCAGAAAAAGTGCCAACATTTCTGTGTTGTTCAGCTAGATAAGGAAAACTAAATAACTTTCTTGAGCAAAATGAAAAATGAATCATTGTAAAAAAATCACCCAAGTGTGACTTTTTTTAAATTTGGAAACCTCTATTAGGTTGAAGAACGGAAAACTATAGACATCGTGGCACAGATTTGCAAGAGGAGCTGGCAAACAGGACACCAGGCATCTGTGCTACCAAATGCTACCAAAGAAAATAAGCCTCTGACTATGCTCCAATCTCAATCTCATCAGCCATGTAAGTAAAGTTATGCTAAAGGTCCTACTGAACAGTCTGAAGATCAGGTAGGTTTCATGGAGGTGCTTAATACACACAATTGTGCATAAAGAATAGTACAGACTATATAACACCTTTACACTTCCATCTTGCACACTGATGGGTTTGAATACTGTAGCAATAGAATAGCAGTGTGACCCATTCTATCTGATAGAATATTATCATGTCCTATCATACCCTACCTATTATGTCCTGTGCTGTGCTGTGCTGTACTGTACTGTTCTGTGCTGTGCTATGCTATGCCATGCCATGCCGTGCCATGCTATTCTATGCTATGCTATGCTATGCTATGCTATGCTATGCTATGCTATGCTATGCAATGCAATGCTATGCTATGCAATGCTATGCTATGCTATGCTATGCTATGCTATGCTATGCTATGCTATGCTATGCTATGCTATAAGTGTTATTCCATTTAGCTTTCTGAATATAAGGGGAGTGAAACTGTTTTAAAGTGTCCCTGGCAGGACATCATATTGCTAATTGAAAACTTGGATAGATACAAATTTACCATTAAAATAATGCCAAATCACAACAAAGTACATTGTAATATGCATTAAATTTACAGGAATATTATGATGTGAATGTGTGTGGTGTAATACAGATGTTGTGTGTACAAAATAAACAGCATTGGACTAAGGGGACCTTGGGAAAATTATTAACCTCTCAACTTGGCCACCACATCATAAACTCACTGCCCGTTGGCATATGCTGCAGATCCTTCATAACAAGGACTATCAGACTCAGGTGCACGTTCTTCCCCAGAGGCATCATCTCCCTAAACATCCACGCAAAACTATGAAAACATATATCTTGGTAATTAATGCTACTAAATGTTTGTTTTTTGTTTTTTTGCTGCTAAGTATTATTGCACTACTTTTTGTTGTACTGCTGTTAAAATGCACTATTCTTAAAAATGTGTACTATTGTTATAACTTAGACCAGTCTTTAAGCACTACTGTACTTTATGTATTTTTGCCTATTTATCCTAATAATCTTTGATCTTAGACATCATAAGCGCCGCCACAAGCGGAAGCCTTTCCAGCAGCTCCGTGTTATTTCGCTCTTTTTGTGAGTTATTGTTTTAATTGTCTGCTTCTATCTTCGGTGATTTTCGTCCCATTTGACAACTACACTTTGGATTACTTTCTATCCTATCGTTATGGGTTTTACAAAATGAATTTATTCGAGGAATCAACTACTTGCCCTGAAGAATTCTTCTGCCGGCGTGATGAGGGGGCCCTATCATGGCTGCAGAGCCGGAGCTAAGGTGACAGCTAACCGGCTAGCGGCGTTATAAGCCTTCGGTACCGTCCGTATGGCTGTGCTAGTGAAAAACATCAAAGCGTACAGGGAGTGCAGTTTGCTTTGTTTTACAGAAACGTGGCTCACGTCTATTATAAGTTTTCCAAAAGTAATTTGTAGCTACTAATGAATTCGGACCATTTTCCACTCATCCTGTAAACATTAATGCTGTCTACTGATAATATTGAATTGTACCAAAAAAAGGAAATCAGATAATGGAGACGCAAAACCCAAACAGAAGTCACCTGTGTACTGTTTTGCCATTTTCATCATGGTCAAACAAACCTGATATCCAAATCTGCAAAAAGGACTGCTGCACAAATCAAAAATGTAATTCCATCTGTGGGAAAGTCAGTGTACCGCAACACATAAATCAGGCATCACACAGGACCATACGATGCAGCCATGGAAAAAAAATGATCTTCCTTATTCTTTATGGCTTGAGTTGCTAAAAGTGCAACCACTGATTTAAATGTATATATTTTGCAATTTTAGGTTGATTATCAATTCACATTTCTAAATCTTGGTGGGAAAAAAACTTTTGCGCTGTTTTCAGATTTTTCATGTAACACTTGGTAAATCCAAGGTGCGATATTACTAACATTCTCATACAGGGCACATTTTGTACAATAGCAAAACATTGGTGCGATAAAAGCAACCAATAGTGTGGCCAATTTTCCCAACAAGCATCTGTAAATCAACATAATGACAAATTTGAGGTATTAGAAAACTTCTTTGGGGATGTATGCTCCCTTTATCACAAAATAATGTATTTACATGTAGGAAGACCTTGTGAAGACTTCATACTTATAAAGGAGAGGTAGAATATTTTTCATACACACACACAAAACACATGGAGAGCTGGATTCTGAGCTTTGTCTCGAAGACAAGACTTTAAGCGTTACCACATGCTACGAATCCTGCAGGGAAACAGAGACACACTGTACTTGTGATGGTGTGTGTTTTTTTTCCAACTCATGCTCACACGGTTTGTTTATGCATTTAAAAATACACATTATCTTGCACGTTTTTATCTACGTAGGCTAATAGTTACCTGACGTGTGGAACACACTGAAATGTACCGTATTTCTCACACTATGAGGCGCACGGGATTAGAAGGCACACCCCCAAAAAAGACTCACACGGTTTTGTTTCTGTATTACTGTAAAATACACATTATACTGCAAGTTTTTATCTACATAGGCTAATAGTAATAGGGCATGTGCAACACATTGAGATGTACCGTACTTGCCTCTCTATAAGGCACCCTGTGTTATAAGGCGCACCCCCAAATAATTGTGTTTTATTATATAAGGTGCTTCAGCCAATCAGGCGCACTGGGTCAAAGCTTCCTTAAAGGCCAGGGTGTCATGATTACTGATGTGATTCACCTGTGCCCAAACATTTGGCGCCAACCGCTGCGGGTTCTGATTGGCTCCCTGTCACTATTTGAACCCAGTCCTGTCAATCCCCTGTTGTCAGTCCGTCCGCGAACCTCAGTGTATACTAGGCAAGACTTTTTTGGACCCTGACTCCCACCTGTCCCGTCTTTGCGCCCGTCTGTCTCCGACCCGTTTTGATTCTGACCACGTTTGCTCTCCCATCCTGGCTTACGACCTCTTTTGTCCCCGACTCCGTCTACTCTCCCGCTCTGGCTTACGACTAGTTTCCGACCCTGACCACGCCTTGCTCTCCCAGTCCTGGGTACCGACACGTTTTTTCGTCCCTGACACCATTCGTCCCTAACACCACAATCGCTCGCTTTGGAAGATCCACTTACATGTTCGGATCACAATCCGAGTACGATAGCGACTTGCTTCTCGCGTCCGGCGAACACCGGATCATGGGCGCAGCCCTTCCTCTTTCCTTCAATAAAACTTGTGAGAAACGTAATTCAATTGGGTCCTGTTTCCGTTCTGGTCCTGACACAGGGTTGCACAAAGAAACAAAATGTGCCATATATGCGCATTGATAGATCAGTCAGGATATCACTAATCACAATTGTGTACAATTTCGTTCAATTGCATGCAATTGCATGATTTTGAATGCAATGGGGACCACACCCCGATTACAATGGAGAGTACGCCAGGTGCCACACACTAGAACCCTAGGGATGCCCACAACAAATGAAAAGGCATTGGGTCTTGTCTTATTTTCACACTATTTTTAGTCACGGTGCCAAATTGTTGACGTTATTATTGGGCTGAGCTGCGAGAATGTTTTGAACAGAATGATGATAGTGGCATTGTGGGAGGTAATTTAGTCATTATGAACGGAATGAAAGGATTGACATTCAGGGAAGTGATTCAGTTGTCCTGAAAAATGTAAATAATCGCATGGCTGCACTAAATCAAAACGTTTATCACCTACAATGCTCAGTTTCAGCTGAGAAAAAGTGAAGCAACATCCTCTCTACATATCTGGTACTGTGACTACAACTAGTGTGGTAATGAAAAGAGATGCTTTTTTATGTATCATCTGTTTCCCTAGTGGATTAGAACTGGCCCGCCATAATCTTGGTTTGAATTCCGTCGGACTCGAGTTATGCAATTGTGAACTACCATGCATGTCCCTGACTGCTTGGTGGTTAGGAATCAGTGCCATTACTATCACTATCCTGTTAGACCTGTGTTACCAGTTGCTATGGAGTTGTGATCAGTGAAAATATTTATCAGCTGATCAGTAATTGCAGATACATGATAACCATTTCCAAATTAGTCAGATTATTAAGCGCAAATTTCCTGGATGATTTGGGGGGTTTGGGTGAGATTTATAATCCAGAAAATACAGTTTTATTATTCTAACTGTTCAGAACAATAAGATTGATTACTCGGCAAAAAAAAACCTTTACCCCTCTTTCAATATTCAATTAAAAGCATACACATCTACAAGGAAGCCTCACTATGAGTTTATCACCACAATAATAGAAGGCACACACAATGATTATGTAAGATGATGTATAGCCTTTCAGACAATGACTTTCCCAGAAACTGCCACCGTGGTCCAAAACTATCTACAGTATTTTAGTTTTGAGCAGCAGTCAAAACTCCGTTTGTGCATTGTGTACAGGCATGCACACATTTATATGCAAGCATCCACCAACCAACAGTTTTTATACATTTTTAAGTGAATGCGGGGACAAGCTCCTGACATTTCCAAAAGAAACATTCATCTTGTAAAGTGATTCAACCAAAATCACGCTCCAGAACCACAAAGTGAAAAGAAAATCACAACCAGCATATTTGAGAGATTTATTTTGTGCCATCTGAGGGAAGAAGCCAACACATAGTGAGACAAAGCACAAATGTGGCTTTGTGGAAAGTGTTTTCTGATATTGTATTATACATTTCAATAAAATCTTCTCAAAAGAAGTGTCATATGATGGATATGTTCAGTAAAATTGGTGCCTTGTAATTGGTTTCTGTCATGTCCCCCCTCAAAAGTAGAAATCCTCTCGCTAAATATAATCAAAACACTCTGCCACTAAAAACGGCACCGCCCCCCATTGTAGTGGAGGAGCAAGTGCACTCTATTCCCCCCAAAGTTTTTTTTTAAAAGTTCCCCAAAGTCAAACGTGACCGCGCCTCCCCTTCACAAAACTTTGCCCCGCTACTTGAGAACCACTGCGTTAAGCAGACAGTGTGTATTATATGGCCTCTAGATGTTGCTGTATTGTGGCATGCAACTAAAAACAATTGCCTAAAAAACACGATTATTCCAAACTACGGAGAATTAAATGCCCAAACTTAATCAATTTTGTTCTCCTTTTGGTAACTGCCTTTCGCAAACTTTTTGTTTTTTTCAGATACCTGTTGGCCAGGTGATCCTAAACAGTGGGGTACGCTATCAAGAGGGGCGTAGGCGTGTTCAACATCGGGGAACTTTGCCATTTTAATCCAGTACAATTGCACTTTCACTACACTAGGCAGCAGTGTAAAGCAGTGTCTTGCAAAACGTGCTGATTCATTCATATATCGTCTTTGATTTAAAAAGAAAAATCCGCACTAATTATAGTTTTGTGTTGCAGGTTTTTTTAAATACTATGCTCTTGAGTTTATAATGTTGTTTATCAGTTTTAATGCATTATTATCTATTGGGCAATTTTACAGGCTCAAGGTGTCATTGCGGTCATGCAATTTATGGACACATTTTTACATATTACCTATGTTTTTCTTTTTGATGTTCACTGTGTTTCGTGTATTGTTACCCAATACACAATCTTTTGCACCCTGGTCATCCAGGAAGGGGGATTACCACCCGTGAGGCCCTTCTTCATGGTTTCCTTGTTCCTCATGCGGAGGTTTTGAGTTTTTCCTTGCCTGCATGTTGGAAAGGGGGATGGTGTCTATGTAACCTATGTTGTCTTTTGAGACACTTACTGATTAAGGGCTGCAGAAGTAAATTTTGACTTGACTTGATTTTATGAAATTTCATTTTTCAGTATAGAATTTGACATGGTCGGTCAAAAAAGTTTATAGTTTAACGATTTCTACTTTATTTTTGAATTTCAATACTTTAAATTCTTTCTGCTATAGGTTATAAAGATATTCTTTGTTGTAAATTGGCATATATTTCTTTCTTTTTTAATTCTCTCATGTGTTATTATTATGTGTTAATCCGGAGTCAGGGTACAGTGTAATGCACTGACCAGTTGAAAAATACTGCACAAAACTACTACAGATCTAGATGAGATAGGAAAAGGCATTAGATTTTATCTCAAGGTCACACTATCTTTACAGTACAAGTTGTACACCATTGTTTTGACTGAACTACTTTCAATAATACTCCATTACAACGTTGTACAACATGGCACCGTGATTAAAAAACATTTTGATGATGAGATAAAATCGAATGCCTTTATCTATGGGATTTAGTATTTTTCAGTGGTAAAGAAAATTACAGGGATAATTTGTCTCTTGCGGGGCACCACGGCGGCGCAGTGGCTAGCGCGTGTGCGGCACATTTCTGAGGTCATGAAATCGAACTTCCTGTGTGGAGTTTGCATGTTCTCCCCGTGCTTGTGTGGGTTTTCTCCGGGCACTCCGGTTTCCTCCCACATCCCAAAAACATGCATGTCAGGTTAATTGACCGGTCCAAATTGTCCCTAGGTGTGAATGAGCGAGTGAGTTGTCTGTCTCTGTGCCCTGCGACTGGCTGGCAACTAGTTCAGGGTGTCCTTAAAGGCCATGGATGGATGGATGGATGTGCATCTCGCACCACTATACAAATTCTCCATGATTTTATCATTTCAGTTATTATCACCCGTGAGCAAAGAGATAGATGCTTTCGTTTGGGATCTAATTTTTTTGTTGGATTGGCTGGTTAGTTTGTGGTTGTTTGTTTGTTTGTTTGTTTGTTTGTTTGTTTCACTCAAAAAAAGGTGGGAAAGATTTTATATATGACTACCATCTTCTACGGGCAGTCAGGTTGGTTACTCTTGATGTGAAAATTGCCCCAAAGAAGCTTTTGTGCTATTTTGGTTTTGTTGTTGTCGGCATTCTTTCCCAGAATTTCATTCCACTCCCAAGCTAGATTGACAATGAATGTCAACACCATCTTTTACATGAAGTCTGGTAGGTTACCCCGAATGTGAAAACTTCCCAAAAATGCTGATTTAGCACTTTTGTTTTCTTGTTTTCCAGAAACACATTCTCTTCTACCAGGTCAGAACAAGTTTGGCCAGGATAACAATCTTTCACTAGCAATCGGTCACTATAGAAGGGAAAATGCCCCAGAAAACTTTGGTTTTGCTGATTTAGCAATTTCTCCAGAAATACAATCCCCTCTTCCAAGCAAAAACAACATGTCGGACAGACAGCACTTATGGTTTTGATTATTGAGCATTTGTTCCATAAAGACATTCAACTCTCACAGGCCGGAAAGACATTGAATATCAACAGCATATTTTACAGGCAGAGAGGTGGGTTACCCAGATGCGAAAACTGCCCTTAAACAGTTGACTCAGTATTTTTTGGGTTTGCTGACCCAGCAGCTTTCCCCCAAAAAAACATTCTACTCTATCAGGTTAGAACAAATTTGGCCTGAATTACAATATTTTACATGCAAAATGCTTTTGCATCTCAACAAAGGTGACTCTTAAATGGTGGACAGCCGTTCTAGTTCCAGATCGGTCAGATGTCTTACTCAGTATAGACTGAGTCTAAACGTTGACACAAGTATCGGATGAGAAGGGTTTAAAAAGCTTGCAGTGTCTGCATTTGCAGTATTTAGTCTAGTATTTGATCTGAGTCTCAGTGAGTCTGTTTTAGCTCGGATATTTCGTTCCAAGACAAAGATTCTGCTGAGGCTGTCAACGGTTTTCAAACTGAGGAAGAAATGTGATTTCAGTCGTTCGAGCAATAAAAACCTTCTGTGCGCCTTTTCACTTTCATCCTCGTACACATTTACTTTGATGACTTTCCAAAATGCTAGACTGCTGGCACCGAGATATAACAAGAACAAATTTTTAGCATTATCAATATTCCAATTCAAGGTTGCACATATGTGTGCTCCTTTGGGTACTTGAAGGCACTCCAGGGTGTATTTAAGATTCTGGATATTAAAAATATAAATAAAAAAGCGTTTGTAAAAAATGATTGGTAGTAATTATTAAATTATGAGAATACTCTAGGTTCACATTTCCCAATAGCGGCCTTGTATTGCAGCAGTGTAAGACGCTATCGTGCTTATTATGGTTATTAGGGGTTCAGTGTCTTACCCAAGGACACTTCGACATGTAACACGGACAAGCCGGGATTCGAACTGGGATCCCTTGAACCCAAGACGAGCACTCTACCTCCTGAGCTACTGCCGGTTTTCAGATTTTGGGGGTACCCGTAGTAGCAAAATGTCAATCAAGTCCACTCCCTCTAGGTGAGCATGATGTTATGTAAAACAAATGCAAATCTCTTTAACTAATAGTATTTTAAATATGTGCGTTTGTATGATAGTTCATGTATTTGTGCTTCTTATTCAAATCAATGAATTAATTAATTCAGTTTTTTTACAACTAAGAGGTGCTAAAATAAACAATGTGCTTCAATGAAAGACACTCGCACAATATTTTCATATATTAAAATCATTTATTTTCATAGACTTGATGATTGTTGTCACTGTTTTCCCTAAACCTTATCAACTAACTTTTTTTGAACCCATTATTATGAGCGGAAAAAGGAAATAAAATATACAAAATCACCCAAAAATGAGTTGTGGTGCCTCTTGAACACAATTGGGATGGCGGCAGTTGACTGAATAGGAAGAAGAGATCGAGCAGGGCATCATCAAAATCTACTGTGAAATTAAAATTGAAATAGACCCTCCGTTTTTTTTTTCTTCCTAACACTATCTTGCCATGGCAAAGATTCACTAGTTGAGAAACACTGTCCTAAAGAACACGTTTTGGTCATTTTCTTGATAAATTAGATTTAAGCATGCAACTTCGCATAGACATGCATTAAAGGGCAGACTGTTAAAACTGAGAAATGTGTGAAATACATTTGGACCAACTTTGTTTTCACCAGTCACAATACTTTGACAGCTGCTGCGTAAGGTCTCAGTGACAGCAAAAAAAAGTGCATGTGATTTTCCTTCTCGCGTTAAGTTGTGTTTTACAACCTTGCTACAATCTGGCCGCTTCCTTTCCTCACAGCAGGCCACTGTCCCTGCTAGAGGAATCAAAGACTCTTGCTCACTTGATTATATAACTCCCTACTCTGCTCCCTGTTACCAGCAAGTTGTCTTCATGTTCAACCCAGGATGCCACCTAGGGGGCAGAAGGCATATGGAAATAAGGAACATACAGTATTACATCATGGGGTTCTCAAACCTTTTCCTGTGAGGGCCACAAAACTTCTCCCTTCTCTGTTTAGGGGCTGGGGTCGGTTTGTAAAAAAAGAATGACAATTGCGTGAGTGTATGTATTGTTTTCCAAAAGGCCCCAAACAAATAATCCTTCTTGATTCTTCACAAAACAAAAGTCAGAAAAAAACTAATAAGCCTATCAATGAAATAAATTATAACCAAATAACCCTCTCTGGATTTCTTCGCAGAGCCAAAATCAGAAAATAAATAATAGCATTATTTATTAAATAGATTATAATCAAATAACACTCTATGGGTTCTTCGCAGAAAAAACAGGGAACGTAAATCTTCTGTTGTGCCCTGTTCAAGCTTAGTTTTTCCCCTGGCAATAACTTTTTCATCTTTATCTCAGTCATATTATACTACAGTTCTGAATGTGTGTACACTTCCCGAAAAATCGGTCCAATCTTTTGAGTTGTTTGGCTGTACAAAGTACTTGAGTTCCAAAAGTCCACTGTCATTTATTTGCTCAGAAGGATTACTATTTATGCAGAAGGGGCCACCTGAGGGGGGATATTCAGAGTTCACACCAAAGTCCTTTTCTATAAATTAAAAGACGGACGGACAGACAGACAGACAGACAGACAGACAGACAGACAGACAGACAGACAGACAGAGACAGAAACCCTAAATTGTTCTGGCAATCCAAGATACGTTTTAATAGCTTCGCTTGTGATTTGGGAATAATATTTGTATATTTGTTCACCTTATTTTCCATATTAAACTCTAAATGTGATGCATAAATGAAAAAATTGACTATGGAGACTCCATGTGATGCAAATGTTATGTAGAAAGTGTCTGGTGTTATTGACCATAGTAAATCGTTTCTTTTTCTTTTAATTTGAATGATTTTAGGTCACTTATTTTGAGAAAGGACAGAGGGGCAGTGGCTCTAGCGCCACCTTGTGACTATCATCACTGAACTGCCTACTGACAAACCATTTCACATGGGACACCTCTCTGTCTCCAAAACGTTGTTATATGACCACAGCAAATTGTTCCACCAACTAACAAGGCAAGCACATGCCAACAGGTTCACCTCCAATCCTGGAAATGTGTGTGCATGTGTGACAAACAACATGCATACACAGCGCTTTGAATGGCAATGTATTGCCTGAAAAGTGCTTTACAAATGAATTTGATTTAAACAGATACAATCTTAAATCCCTTTCACTACGAGGAAAAAAGCAATGTTTTGCTTTCTTCTTACATATTGGCATGATGCTGGTGGGCAGTCTCATAATGATATTGAACGTAAACGTGCAGGAGCTTGGATTTTAGTACTCAAATGCTAAAGCACACAAAAAAGACTTTCAGTATTACCAATTCAACTGTCAATCGAGCCATCAATTTTCTTCACTGTAGCACTTATCTTGCTCAGTGTTGCATGGAGCCGCATCGTACCCCAGTTGACTTCAAGCAAAAGTCGGACTACACCCAGTACAGCTAATCACAGGAAGATATCCGCTCATTCTCGTTCTGGCCAAATTTATAACACCATACAATTGTAAACAATCGTAAATCTGACTGGTTAGGGGTGACCGATCATTTCCTTTTTACTTTTGTAACGACTTTCGACACCCGACAAGGTTGTAAACATCTTTTAGATTATATAAGCACAAACGTTTCAAGAATTCAGTCTTTGTAGAAAGGTGAACAATAGCTTTGCTTCTTCTCATGTGATGGATAGAACTTTAAAGTAAAGAGAAAAAAGCATGAATAAAGTGTGATTGTGCGGTGATTTTCGAAAATAAAAGTTTTATTATAATGAAATATTTTTGGCAGTATTTTCCTGTGCTTGAAAAAAAGAAGCACGAATCCTTAATCTGATGAAGTTGCTTGTTTTGTTCCATTTATCAATCCATGATCTTCTCCTTATCCAGGAGCAGTAGCCTAGGCCGGGAAGCCCAGACCTCTGTATCCACAGCCACTCCATCCAGCTCATATGACGGGATGCTGAGACATTCCCAGGCCAGCCTAGGTACATAATCTCTCCAACGTATCCTGGGTGGGCCCAGGGCCTCCTGCCGGTGAGACATGCACGGAACATCTCTCGAGGGAGGCGCCCAGGAGGCATCCTTACCAGATGCTCGGGCCACCTCAGTTGGCTCCTCTCAACGCAAAAGACGTGCGGATGACCGAGTTACTCGCCCTTTTCCTAAGGAAGAGCCCAGCCACCCTGTGAGGGAAGCTTGTTTCAGCCGTTGTATCCAGGAATTTGTTCTTCCGGCCCAACCTATCCTCTCCCCAGCCACTTCATTCAGCCGTTGTATCCTGTTAATGTTTTTTCGGCCCAGACCTTTCCTTTCCCCAGCCACTTCGTTCAACTCATCCTACAGGATCACGAGGTGTTCCCAGGTAAGACTAGAGACGAAGTTTCTCCAGCGTGTCTTGGGTCATCTCTGGGCCCTACTGCCGGTGAGACATGCACGGAACATCCCTCGAGGGAGGCGCCTGGGAAGCATCCTTACCAGATCCTCGAGCCACCCTCGTTGGCTTCTCTCAATGCAAAAGAAGTGCGGCTCTACACTGAGTCTCTCCTGGAAGACTGGGTTACTCGCCCTTTTCCAAAGGGAGAGCCCAGCAACCCTGCAAGGGAAACTCATTTCAGCCGTTGTATCCTGGTTATGTTTTTTCAGCCCAGACCTTTCCTTTCCCCAGCCACTTCGTCCAGCTCATCCCACAGGATCACGAGGTGTTCCCAGGTAAGATAGATAGATAGATAGATAGATAGATAGATAGATAGATAGATAGATAGATAGATAGATAGATAGATAGATAGATAGATAGATAGATAGATAGATAGATAGATAGATAGATAGATAGATAGATAGATAGATAGATAGATAGATAGATAGATAGATAGATAGATTGATAGATAGATAGATAGATAGATAGATAGATAGATAGATAGATAGATAGATAGATAGATAGATAGATAGATAGATAGATAGATAGATAGATAGATAGATAGATAGATAGATAGATAGATAGATAGATAGATAGATAGATAGATAGATAGATAGATAGATAGATAGATAGATAGATAGATAGATAGATAGATAGATAGATAGATACCTTATTCATCCCCGTAGGGAAATTCACACTCCAGCAGTCTACCCTGTTGTTTATTAACAGATTAACATGATGCCCTAGGGGTGCTTGTAGCGGAGTGGTAAGACTATAGACGAAGTTTCTCCAGCGTGTCTTGCGCCATCTCTGGGCCCTTCTGCCGGTGAGACGTTCCTGGACCACCTACCAATAGAGGCATCTAAGAAGCCGCCCTAACTGTTGCCCGAGACACCTCGGAAGGCTCTTCTCAACGTAGAGAAGCAGCGTCTTTCTCTCCCAGGTGACCAAGCTTCCCACTCTGTTTCCTTCCTGCAGAGGAAACTCATTTCAGGCGTTGTATCCGGAATTTTGTTGTTTGCTGTTCTTTCGGTCGTGACCCACAGTTTGTGACCGTAAGTAAGAGTGGGAACGTAAATTGACGTTATATCGAGAGGTTTACCTTTTACGTCAGCTTCTTCTTCAGGTCCTTGTATGTAAAATAGGTGCAAATATCTCAACTTCCAAGTGTTTTCATGTAATCTTTTGCATTTTATGTAAATAAATACGCTTTTTTAATGAATTAAGTTTTTTGACTACTATGACACAAAATAATACTCACTGTCCCTTTAGGTGATTTCTTGCCAGGCAGATTTTTAAGTAATAGCCAGTTTGTATAGGTTCGGGAAAGTCTGGGAGCGACTAATAGCAGCGATACTGTACTGTATTTTAGACGTTGTATCCTGAAACGTCTTTGTCACGAGAGGCAATATTTTCCCGTTCAGATACATATTAACCTGAAACTTCGTATATAGAGACATTCGTAAGTACAGGTCCCACTGTGATCAATATACTGTAAAAATGAGAGTCAAAAAGTGACTTGCAGTTTTAAATATGTCACTTAGATGATGCCAAAGCTAAGCGACACTCCCAAAACTGTATTTGCTGACTACCATTAATCAACCAGAGAACATCAAGGAAACCCACCCCGATGTTATTTTACTTAAAATAAAAGTCACGGACACACTCTTTAAGGCAATAAAAAAAATATATATCAAAGAGTAGTACTTAGTTGTCCTTGCAGAAGTTCAAAGAAGCTTTAGCTCATTTCGATAATAGATAGACAATCTAAAGTTCCCACATTCAGGTAAACATTTTGATAAAAAGTCTTCCACCTATAGCACACATTTTATGCCATTAATTTACTAGTTTGGCCCCCGTCAGAATGTGTTTCTACCAGAATGTTTTAGCCCCAGAGCTTTAAAGTATTAGACAATTGGAATTGTGGTTTTAGCCGCAGTAATATGAATCTATAGGCTTTGGATGGTATTCAGGGCTTTTGTGTATCACCAATTTTCTGGCTAGGAAATATGCCAATTGTCATGGCCAGAACAAATGCGTAACGTTTCACACAATGCTTTAGCAAGGGTTCGGGGAAGTCAGGGTGAGAGGAAAAGACAGCGATCTGGTGCTCGTTGGACAGGAGGAGCAGGAAGCCCTGGCGGCCGGTGACAGGTGGCAAGTCGGGTAACTGGGACAGGAGAACTAAGCGTGGTCGAGGATCGGAAGCAAGTCAGGTAACCGGAGGTGATCAGGTAGCCGGGGACAGGGGATCGATACAGGAACTAGGGGACAGAATCAGGCAGGATGCAGGAACAGGTCTGAATCAAAACGTGAGCCAGAGTCAAACAGTGCTTGCCTTGCTTGTGCGGAGGTTCGCTGATGGACTGACAAAGAGTGACCGAGAATGAAGTGCTTAACTAGGGAGAGGGATAATTCGGTAATGACTGGCAGCTGGGGCTGAAAGAGTGAGCGCAGTTGATAGCAATTAGCAGGCAAGTGACAGAATCGTGACAGCAATGAATCACAAGATAATGAATGTGCAAGTTTCTTGCACTTTTAAAGCGTCTGTCCATATACTGTATATGTGCAGATGCTCTTCATAGGCGAGTGGACCAGCATAATGCAAAATGAATAACTCTCTGATGCTATTGAATTATGATTACGTCTTAAAACCCTACCCATACATTAAACTCTTGAATGAAGCCACATGTGCTAGCACATTCGTTTAATATACGCACACACAAGGAACGGATGATGATATTGACGTATTGCAAAAGTGGCTGCATCTGTAAGAAATATTCTGGTTTTATTACTTTGTCATTGTAGCTATTGCACATCATCACTCCGTATGTGACTGTGATGAAACTTGTTAGCCATAATCAGAGTTGTATTTAAAGAACTACGAATTTCCTTAACTGTTGTATTCGTCCCAACGCGTTTAAAGATTCGGATTACTATCATTTTACAGGGATAAGAGAATTAAAGAAACAACAACACCAATTCTACCCATGTTTTTACTGCCAGTATGCCTCACATAAAAATGCATCACTATTAATAAGCACGATAAATGATGGTTATTATATCTTAATCCACTCATTTTAATGTTTATTTATCTTTAAACATATTATGGATTCCAGTGACCTACATCAAGTCATGTTTATTCGTATAGCCCTTAATTAAAAATAGTCTCAAAGGGCTGCAAAGATCAAAGACTATTGCGAACTACAGACTATTATGACACCATCCCCCTCATCTAAAACCTACATGAGGGCAAATAATAAACATATTATCAACATAAAAAAAAATATATATATATATATATATATACACATACATATATATATACATACACATACATACATACATATATACATACACATACATACATACATCCTACGTCCTGATTTGGAAGTTGCTTTAAGCACAGTAATCTTCCGTACGACAGATTACGCTAACATGAACGTGTAAAAATAAAAAAAAATCAGGTCGTTTACAAGTCATTTAGCACCCGGGTCTCAACAACAAGTGGTGAGCGGTTCATTGAAAAGGGGACTCCGTTCCAACACCCTGAATGTTGGGCTCCGTTCCAACACCCTTAAAAAAAAGGATAAAGAAGAGGATTATGAAAAGGATTTCTTATCTTTGTGGTGGTCAGCAGAAGGCGCAGGTGGACAGTGGGGTATTCCCTAGCAAGATCAGACACTCGCACACCTTCATATTTTGCTATTATTTCTTTCTTAAATGCAATAGTTGTACGCACTACTTTTCTTTTTTCACCTGTAGCAACTTTGCTGCTTGCACTGACTTTCTTCGGAGGCATAATTAGGGGCTAAAACCCTTCGTACACCTATATAAAAAGCGAAACCAAAACGAAGCACGTCCGCACGCGATAACAGTTGGTCACGAAAAGAGCGATCTACACCCGTACGCCGCTCACCATCGCATCTTAGCGTACGCACTCACGCATTACCGGCGTTCAAACTCCGATTTTTTTGACCAAACAGCGAAGCAAGAATTTCTCGAAATTTTTGGTCGGACTCCGATTTGTTCGAAAACCGAGATTCCACTGTACAGTATATATAAAATTTTGTCACAACCAGAAAAAGCAGTGGACCCGAATGCATAACGGATCAGGGAAGTCAGTGCGAGAAGAAAAATACAGCGATCTGGTGCTCGCTGGGCAAGAGGAGCAGGAAGCCCTCGCGGCCCATGACACATGGCAAGTCGGGTAGCCGGGACAGGAGGACGAAGCGTGGTCGTGGATCCGAAGCAGGTCGGGTAGGCAGGACAGAGAATGAAGCGTGGTCTGGGATCAGAAACAAGTCAGGCAACCGCAGATGATCGGGAAGCCAGGGACAAGGGATCGATTCAGGAAGCAGGGGACAGAACAGGCAGGATACAGGAGCAGGTCCGAATCAAAACTGGAGCCAGAGTCAAAAAGTGCTTGCCTTGCATGTGCTGAGGTTCGCTGATAAACCAACCAAGAGTGAACGAGAATGAAGTGCTTAAGTAGGGAGAGGGATAATTAGGGAACGAGTGGCAGCTGGGGAAGAAAGAATGAGCGCAGAAGAGGGCAATAAGCGGGAAATGTGAAATGAAATGAAATGATCTGCATTTATATAGTGCTTTTCAAGTCAATGACTTCCGAAAGCGCTTTACATTGTGCTTCACATTTCCCAATAGCGGCCGTGATCTGTGCAGCCATGTAAGGCGCTAACCTGCCTTTTGGGGGTATTGGGGATTCAGTGTCTTACCCAAGGACACTTCGGCATGTAACACGGACAAGCCGGGATTCGTACTGGGATCCCTTAATCCTAAAACGATCGCTCTACCTCCAGAGCTACTGCCGCCCCATCGTGACAAATTTGTTTGTTTCAGGATTTTTTTTCTTTCCTTTTATTCTGAATTAACTACAACTAAAATGTTCCCCAAAAAATACAAAACATATTCAGGATTTTTTAGGAGGAGTGTGGGGACAGAAAAAAAAACATTCTGAAAAACGTAGGGTTTGGGTTGTTTTCAATATTTTTTTGTTTCGTTTTTGTAGTATTATAGATGGCTCAGGGAGAGCCCTTTAGATCATGTTGGAATTTTTTATCAGATGTTTTGGTTCTCTCCTGTTCTTCTTGCAAGTTCAAAATCTTTTGATGTTTTCTCTCCTTTTTAAGTGTCTCCTAAACTATGAACTCATCATTTTGATCTTTTGAAGAGGTTTCCAGAGGTTTCCGGTCACGGTGATTGACGTCCGGCTAAGTCCTTGGCCAAGGCTGTAAATATTCCCTGAATATTACCCGCCAAAGTTAAGAAATACTATCAACTTTTACCCAGTGAAAATGGGGACAGAAGTCATATTTTATGGATTTTTTTGCAATAGTCGCTGAAACATTCGTTCATGTGTGTTTGAATGGAAATACACTCTGTCAAATGACTGACGCACTGCTCCAAGTCTTTTGCCGATAGCGTAGCTGGCAACATGAAACTAAAAGATTTATTTATAGCAGCATTACAAAGTTTCGCGATAGTTTCCATCATGCTCGCCAAAGACTCTAGAAACACATGACACGTATCTGTCAAGCGCTGTTCTTATCAACACATATGTACTCTGTCAGAGATAGCCTCTAGAATTGACAAAGGCGCATAGTCCCAATTAAGCTAATTGTTACATGTCAAGGGAATAGATGGAATGTCTGTGTATGTATACTTCATATCAAAACATAAAAAACGAATTCCCTCTTTATTAAGTATTGATAACGGGCTGAGAAACGAGATCTTTAAGCCTAGTACTGTAGTGCAGTGGTTAGCACATTCACCTAACATGTGAAAGGTCCCTTATTTGAGACCAGATGGAAACAATTGTTGGCCTGGAGAGAGATGGGCGTCACCAGGCTGTACTTGCCCACGACACACCACAAGAAATGGTGCCCCTATGACTCTACTGGTTAATGGATCCATACACCTACTTTGAATATTTATGTAAAAAGTAAATTGAGTAAATGACATTTCATATTTCGAGGAATATATGATATTTGTTTACATATGTTTTATATATTTTTCATATATACATGTTTATTTAGACAATTGTAAATTGCATATCAAATCGAGACATATTATGACCACTTTAAATAGGGAATGTCTTTATGTTACGGATCACGGAACCCTTAACCGTCACGGTCCTACGAGAACCAGTTCTTGTGGTGTCTCTTGGACAGCCTGGCAGTGCTCATCCATCTCCAGGCCGTCGTTGAAACAAACATACCCTTTCTCTCCCTCTTACTGTTACTTAAGATCATTGAGATTTGTTTTGACCTTCATTTTTTTTTGTAAATTATAGTTACTAAACAATGTGCAAGGTGAGTTATTTTGTAAATATTTCACAAAAATTGCAGATGAAAAGTTTATGGATGCATTTCCTCTCAGCGCAGTGGGCTTGGTGAGAGAGAGGGGGAACAAACTGTGTTGCATAGCTCCGACCACCCTACCGCTCACCCAATCAAATATTTCTGTGTGCTTGGCTAGCGTTAGTGGGTAATTACAGTTTGCTGTGTTGGTTTTTATCTTAAATTGTCTCAACAGTGAGCATACATTATTTTATGTGCTTCCATAAAAAGGATCATTTAGCGAGGTAGAGCCAAAACAGGGTCTGTTGGTGTGACACATTGACTTTAAACTGTGAGTAAAACTGTGCCCTTTTTATACTGGACCGAACAGACTTCTATAACAGGTAGCTATGAATATGCATGCACCAAACCTAATATTAAGCTGGAATATGAGCTTGCTCTGTCCACTCCACGCATCGGCCCGGTATTGCAGTACCTCCGGGAACGGTGCATTCGCAATGATCGCAGCAAGGCTTTAGGGCTAGGACCTTAGCTTGGCCTTTTGGGCTGAGAGTAAGTGTCCCGGCTCCTAGGCTTTGTAGCGTATTATGAACTGACCGATAACGGATAATGGATAATGAATAACGAAGATAGATCAATAACCCTTAAAAACCCCAAACCCCCCGACAGAGATTAAATACTACAAATGAATTTACATAGATAGCATTTTATCACGGTGCCATATGTACTCATGAAAGGAGCCATATATAGGTTCCTGAGCCCTGGTGTAAAGCTTCATCTCGTCCTTCAGAGATGAGCAGGACCCTGACAATTACAGGTAGTGGCATCTGGTGACAATACTGATACTAGATCCTAAAGCACTGGGGAAAAAATATTTTGTTTCGAAATTTTGAGTATCACACTGTACAATGGGCATTGCATCATTTTTAGCTTTCAATTTTTTATGAAAAAAATAACTTTATGGTGATCCTTGTTTTTGAAACAGGGACATGTCTTTAATTCCAGTACTTTATTTAAGATGCTTGTAAATATAATCATCATATCCAATCTTTTAAGTCGCTGCAAAGGAAAATTATAAAATGATAACAATGACCATAACTAAAATGAAAACTGACAGACTTAAAACTAAAACCTTCATTGAACCAGTCATGCATAGTACTTAGTTATAATATAGCTCAATCGTGTGAGTAAAATTATTTTCACTGTATGAACAAAAGTTCTTGAATGTCATATTACTTAATGCAGTTGTAATAAAAACTGCTTGTGTGATACCCTTATGAGTGAGAGAACTTTTTTTTTAGGTCAAGTCAAGTCACGTCAAGTCAAGTTTGTTTATAAGGCCCTTAATTACAAGAAGTATTAAAGGGCTGCACAGACCACCGATTATTACAAACCACTGACTATCATTACACCATCCCCTGATCTAAAACCTACACGAGGGCAAGGAAAAACTCAAAACCTCAACATAAGGTAAGTAAAGAAACCTTAAAAAGGGACTGCACATGAGGTAATCCCCCTTCCAGGATGACCAGGCTGCATTTTCAGACTTTGGGAAATTGGATTTAAGACAATTTAATGTCAACAAAGGCCTTATTTTTAAAATAATGAATTAAATGCCTTTTAAGACTTTTCAAGGATCTGCAGGAACCCTGGAAGCCACCAGAGAGCATTGTCGGTTATAGTACTACTGTAGTAATAAAATGCTATTTAAAACAACATTTTAATCAGTAGTACTTTTGATCATCACACACACACATGCTCAGCAGTTTTTTAGAAACGAAAAAAGTTTGAAACGCTCCTGCTCAAATAAAAATAAAAAGCATAGTAGTCTCTCCCAAACGCTACGTGTTTCCAAAGGCTTTCAAAAAGTCTCTGTTTACCAACTGCCAAAAGAGGAGCAAGGAAATCTGAAATTTAAAAAATGGATTGATGGTCATTAGTAAAGACCAGGTGACCTTATAATTGAGTGCATGTAGTTTTAATCGCAAAAATATGGCAAGGTGTCAATACAGCTGGTAACATACGCTTTCGTTAATCCATGCTACCTTCTAGTGGTGAATTATAGAACTTTTGCCTTGTGGAATACAGTATACGACACAAATATATTCTGTTTAGCTAATGTGTCTTTAACGGTTTCTTCATGCTTGATAGAAAAATTAACTATTTGGGCTTTTTAGGTGTAGTTATAATTACATCGTCGATAGAAAAAATACATTGGGCATTTTTTAAAAGAAAGCTATATTTTAGTCATTATTTTTCCTTGTATTTGATACAATTTTCAGTTGAAAATAGGAGATGCTATTCATGAATCAGATGAAGTCAGGCTTGCGGATTTTTTTTTTATATACACTAAGTTATTTCTCAATTTGAATATAAGAAACAAACACAAAATGTTACTTATCAAATTAAATTTAATAATTTTTTTGTTTTGTTTTTTGTTTTTCAAGTTAAATGTCAACGTGTTCTTGGGCAAAACACTGAACAAATTCCTCCAGCATTCAGGTAAGTCACCTTGCATGGTTGACTCTGCTGTTTGTGTGTGAATGGGTAACGTGTGAAGTATATTGTTAAGTGCTTTGGAGGTCTTCAGTGACTGGTAAAGCGCTATATAAATGCAGTCCGTTTACCATGAATTATTTAAGGCAACAAAACTAAAACCTAAAGGAGAATGGGTTTTCATGACAAAACTGTGGATGCACCAACTGGAATTCTACATCATAAAACAGTTTGGGTCTGATATTTGTAATTAAATCAGTCAAACTAATTAAAGGGACATTGTGTATTATTTTGTGCCTCCTAGTGGTAGATAAATTCTTTCATCAACAATATATACATATAACAGCTGACATAATTGCCTGCCATATTGCTGCTACCCCAAGGACCCAATACCTTATTTCTGTATGCTGGAAAAGTCGGACATGGCTGGGTGTGTGGATGGGAAGTGTTAGGATGTACTGCTTGGAATACATGAATGTGATTGAAGTATAATAAATTGAAGCCAAAATAAACTTTTATTGTGAATTCTAATGTTTAGCTTTGAATATATGTGTCTGAAATTTCATAAATTTCAGCCAAAAGAAGCGTTCATGTCAATATTATTATCAATATAGGTGCAAATTCACAGGTAGAAAAATATCTTTCATCGTTAAATAGTACATTTTGTTTATAATACTTTCCCCCAACTAGAAAGCCATTAAAACTACTAATATTTGTAAACATCTCGGTATTTTCATGCTAACTTATCAGACCCCCAGGCAAGTTTATTTATATTTCTTGCAATTGAATTGTTTGTGATCATGTTAACGCAACGTTGCTGTGGAACATCTGTATGAGAGTGCTTTGATGTTTCATTTCAATTAAAGAAGAAAAGGTGCTGTGTGGTTACTTTGACTCTCTGTAGTTTGTTTTCTTCTCGAAGCTTTGTAGCACTTTTTTTTTTGGTTGCACTACACAACACAGCGACAGCTAGTGGTCAAATATTACATAGTGTCCCTTTAAGTCACATGTGTCAAACTCAAAGCCCGTGTGCCAAATGTTGCCACACAAATCATGTCGCGTGGCCTGCAAGACAATGCGGAGAAAAGCACGTAAACATTGCGTCAAATAATTACTTTTTTTTTTTTTAATTGTTCAATGGAGCCAAAGCTAGGTGCCACTCTCAAAGCACCTACTGTAGCTATATTTGCTGATTACCATTGATCAACCACAGGACATCGAGGAAACCAATCCCAACGTTATTTTACATAAAAGAAAGGTCGCTGGGTTGGTGGAGCCCATTCTAGCTATCTTCGGGCAGTAGGCAGGGGACACCCTAAACTGGTTGCCAGCCAGTCGCAGGGCACACGGAGACAGACAATTCACTCGTTCATTCTTACCTAGGGACAATTTGTACCGGGCAATTAACCTGACATGCATGTTTTGGAGAATGTGGGGGGAAACCGGAGTGCCCGGAGGAAACCCACGCAAGCACGGGGAGAACATGCAAACTCCACACAGGAAGGTTCAATCTCATGACCTCAGAACAGCTGGGCTGCCGTGCTGCCCCAGCAAAGTTCCCATATTCCTGAAAACATTTTCATTTAAAAAGAAACCATTTATAAGCAGAAAGACTTTTAAATCCTTATCAATCTTTTATATTACTTTTTGCATGCCATGCGTGTCGTTTTCTAGTCTGCATAAGTTTATCTGATTTAAAGAAGCTTTTATTGAAATGAATTGAAGTTTTGTATTTTTATTTTTACTTTTACACGTGCACAGTTGACGAGCACTACAAGAGAATAAATCATAGTGGAGGAAAACCCCCTCAATAATTGTTAAGAATCAAATCTTATATCTCCAAATCGTAATCTTATTCGGAGTCTCCAAAAAGACCCCCAGCCCAAATAAGACACACTTTTTATGTCATTATTTACTAGTCGAGAGTAGTTTTTTTCTACCATGGGGCCCCTAAGTTAAAATGAGTTTGTCACCCCTATTTTAAGTTTTTAAACAGCAAAACCGCTAGTCTAGGTCCTCAGAAAGCCAGTGATTTGATTCTTGAAGCTATAACTTAAACTTGATTAGAAAGTGTCTTTTCGGCGTCAACTAGTTTTGCTCCACGCCCGTTAAAGTGCGAGTTATGTTGCCTGCTGTCATCAACTCTGGCAGAGATGGAATAGGACAGGAGGAAGGAGGTGCAAGGGGATATTCCTAATCTGCCAATGACATGAAATTCAAGACGGTGCCACGTGATGCATGCACACTTCTTCATCTGTTGCTAGTAGTACTCAAGACACAGTTTAAGATCTACATAATATGTTAGTAGACATATTATAGACATCCATTTATGCTTAAAAATAATTTAAGGCCCACTGCACTACCTTGGAGCATCGTGTGGTTACATTTACAAGCTTGCGTCTAGGCCCAAAGATCACCCACTCGCAAACTCTGCAGACAAAGGTAAGAACAATCAATTTAACTACAATCTCGCTTTATTCCCACTCTGTATCACAGCATGGAAGTCAAACTCAGTTTGGCTCAAGGGCCAGATCAGTAAAAGAATGTCAACTCCAAGTTGTTAGCTTTGTTTTTCAGGATTATGCATTATAATTCAGCATATATTAGTAAAATACTATGCATATTGCAGTCACGGAAGACAAGGGATTTTTTTTTATTCACAAACAAAAAAGATTTTTATGTTTGACATTGAATATGTTTACTGGTTTATGTTAACAATAGAGTAATTGCAGTTTTACAACTGAACCAACTCAGCACACTACACAAAGCGGCCAGAGAACGAATTTGGTTTGCATTTATTTGAAAAAATAAAAGTCACAACTTTTGATGGAAATGACTCAGAGACTCGCTTCTTATTTGATATACTGTACTCAGAAATTTATGGCAGGCCGGTTAATATTAACCAACTGGCCAGATATGGTCCACGGGGCCACATGTTTGACATGCTTGTATATTGGCCTCTTAAATGCTGGAAGAAGAACAAGGTGTTAGTTTCTAGCCACAATTGACCTATAAGAACAGTGTGTAATATTTAGTGCCTGCTAGAGGTACAAAAAACGTTCTGCCAGTAAAAAAAAAAAAAACGTGGATTTGAATACTATGGGCAAAAATACATCAACTACTATACCATTGTTATTCTTAATTTAAAAAAATCATAGGTTTGAGAAATTTGTATTTTTTTTACACTGTGGAATCCCCACTTAAGTTTGTCCGGCATCTTGCTGCCATGCTGTTCCGTGTCTCACTGGCCGTTTTATGTACCTGACAACAGAGTGCAATCTAGTGGTCAAATATTACACATTGGGGAATTCCTAAGGCATAAAGACCATCGTTTTTTTATTGTTAAATTGGCTGTCCGTAATTTGAAAATGTATGACTCTCTACCTCCATCTCTTGGCTTAATGTCATGATTGAGGCCTCGGTCGGATCAATAAAGAGTATGTGCATATCTCAGGCGCACTCAAATAAACTCTAGTTTTTTTCATGTTTTCGCGGGGTTCGCCTTGGCGTTTTTGCTCTGTTTTGGAAACGGGCCTTTTCTTACTTTTTCAATTTTCTTGCTTCGCTGACAAAAAACTGCCAGGACTAGCATAAAATCACTCTCAACATCGGTTGCAGCCTGGTCATCCATTACCTCATGCTGAGGTTTTTGAGTTTTTCCTTGCCCTCAAGTAGATTTTAGTTCAGGGGATGGTGTGAGAAAAGTCTGTGGTCTGTGCAGCCCTTTGAGACTCCTTGTGATTAGGGCTAAACAAATAAACGTGACTTGACTTGACTACTTTCAAGGTTATAAGGATACGTCAAATGACGAACCTCACCTTTAAAAAGCATATAGGCACATTTTGTGTCCTTCACAATCCCCCTGGGCATACCGTAAACACACTTTTGTTCTGCATTTTGGCTAAATGTGTTGACCAAATAAGTAATGTATGTTTCTATTAGTTATGAAAATAAATGAGGATAGGACTATTCACATTTTCTGTATTTGCTATATTGTGCCAGACTGTTTAATAAATAAATAAATTAAAAACACTTCTAAGTACTCTAAACTTGTATTGTATTGCTACTAAGTTGTGTTACTTGTTGAATTAAAAATTTACGAATATTCGAGCATTATTTAAATTGTGTTTGAGTCGCTATTTGAGTGAGGTGAACGTTTTTTTTCCGTGTTATGAGTACTGTGTTGCTTTTGAAAGTACTGTTGCGTGCAGATCAAATGCAGTTACACAGCCTATCCGCATGGGGGAAAGCTTTCGGTTCATAACGCTTATGCTCTTGTTTTTAGCCAATCACAGGTCGACTAGTTTCGCAGTGGTCTCCATAGGAGCGAAATTATGGGCTGTATGCGTGACTGGTTCCGGTGTGCGATCGAAGGAAAATTTTTCTTAACACGTTTGTTAGTTATTCAATTCGGTTTTTTTGTGTATGCAGACGTAGTGGACACAGTTAAACTTAGACGTTCTTGCAGACGTTCGAGAATATATCGGACGTTTGATTCATTTGCTTATATTTGCCATATCGTTTGCTAATACTGTATGATTTTAGAGATGGAGCGAAATTGTGCGTGTTTTGTTGGTGGAGTTTGCATATTCTGTTTCTCCCATATTCTCCGGGCGTGTTCATTAGGTAAATACATAATTGGAATTTTCCATAAGTGTGTATTTTGTTTTGTTTGTTTGTTTGTTTTTTAGTTTGGAAGCTTGATTGTCTCGTCACCTGCGTTTGACACATGAACTTGCAGCATTCAGGTCCGCATATACCTAAAGTTTTTTTTCCACCATCATTCTCTGAAGGGTATTGACTTTATGCAGCAGTTATGTGCGGTGAGGTTTGTGCACTGTGAGGCTAAGTCAAATGTACAAATTAATAGACCTATATCTTATTTATTATTTGATTGGAAGCGCAATGAAGCAATATATTGGAATAACTGTTGCGTAAAAAACGTGTATTGTCTTACCTTAAAGGTGGGCTCCATCTTTTGAGGTGTTTTGAGAAAACTTGAAAGTTAAATAGATTCTCTTTTATGTATTTACAATACGCAATTGAGTTTAAAGAGCCCTTATGCTTTTTTTCCCACCACATGTATCTGCATCTATCCTACTTTGAGCAAAGCTGTAGGGGGGCCTAACACATTAGGGAGCAGGTTTTCCTTGTACTTTCTTTGTTAATATGTGTTAATGAAGCATGAATATGGTGAAAATAAGAAGAGGCCTGCTTCAAGTACAGTCCAAACGCCAACCCAAGCCCCACGAAAAATGAAGAAAGACGAGTCTATTTGACTGTGTCTAAGTCTTTAAGGGCTGTATGTACTACATATTACCATTACACTATCCCCTGATCAAAACCTACGAAATGCACGTACTTGCATGAGCATTATGGAGGAGCTCGGCAGAGGTTGAAATGTTAATACACGCAAGAGGTGGCAGCAAGCAGAAGTTACAAAAACAACATTTTGTCCAGCTCTTTTAACATAGAAATTAAGTCTATGTGTTGCTTCTTTTGAATAATAGCACTACTCCATTTTGGAAAAAAAAAATTCATTGCAATGAGAAAAAAATACTGGGTGGCTTGACTTGCTATTAGCTCGCGGATACCGTAGATAATTTTATTATTTGTGGCTAAGGAATGTGCCAAATCAGAATCCTTGGTCCTACTATTGCCCCCTGCTATGAGGCAAGAGAATTGCATGCCTCACTCTGCATCTCCAGACATTGCACGGAGCGTTACTTGATCGACATTCAGAATATTTATATTAATTTTCAAAGACCAACAAAACTTAATTTGGAACATTCATTCATGCAACAATTAAAAGAAAATACAATATTCACAAATAAATATCCATAATTAATATCCATAAAACCCAAGAACCATAAAAAAAAAACTAATGTCAACATTAAAATTATTAAGTGCGGACATGGTGCCATTAAAATACATAGATACCCTGCAGTTTAACATAGATAATCACTAGCTCTGAGCTGCCCTTTGTCCTCCTTATTTGTTTTAGTTATTTTCTTATTAATATAGATGTGTATTGTGTGTGTACGTGTATAAATGTATGTGTTAATGTATTTATGTGCATGAATTTATGTGTATATATATATATATATATATATATATATATATATATATATATATATATATATATATACATATAGTAGTTTGTGTGCGTATACATGTATTATTTTTTCTTTTCTTATTCTAGGTCCTTTTTTCACCCGGAATGGTGTGAATGTGTGGGAAAAGTTATACTTACAAAATGTTTATCAATGAACACTCCTATGTTTACCATCTCCCTCAATTTTCTGTACCACCAGTTTTGAGAATATGTAAATAAAAATATTTTTAAAAAAATTCAGCAGCCTTTTGAAAAGGTTAAGTAAATGAAATCAAATTAAACGTAGTTACAAAATGTAAAATAATATTTATTTAAAAATTCAGCAATTTTAAAAATGAAAATCCCCAAATTGTGTAGTTAGGTGAGAAAGAACTTTAAAATTAAATAAAAATAACATCCATCCATCCATTATCTGCACTACTCAGTAGGGTCGCGGGGGTGCTGGAGCCCATCCCAGCTTTCTTCGGGCAGTGAGCAGGGGACACCCTGAACTGGTTGCCAGCCAGTCGCAGGGCATACAGGGACAGACAATTCGCCCGCTCATTCACACCTAGGGACAGTTTGGACAGTCCAATTAACCTGACATGCATGTTTTTGGAAGGTGGGAGGCAACCGGAGTGCCCAGAGGAAACCTATGCAAGTACCAGGAGAACATGCAAACTTCACACAAGAGGTTTGATCTCATGACTACAGAACTGTGCAGAACGTGCTAACCACCGTGCTGCCCATAAACATAACAATTTAATATAATTTTAATTGTATGTAATATTTCCATGATGATATTTGAGGCCCTTACTCACTTGCCTCTTCTGACTGCATTTCACTGCTACATAGAGTGCTGAAGAAAATTCTGTTTTGTTTATTTTTTATCCTCAAAATATTGAAAAAAAAAGCATAGATGGTTGCTTGGATTTTTTCTTCTGCGTGATTGCGAATGTTTGTTTCCCCTATTTAAACATCTGCAATTGTTGCCATCACTTATTAGTAGTTGGCAGTCGCTTGGAAATAAGAAAAGATGCATTTTTATTTGTATAAAAGAGCCTGAACACACATCTTTTGTAATGCTTTATTAAAAATCTGTTATGTTCTTAGGCTAAACCAGTTCTTGGACAACCAGTAAAGACATCATGCCCGGCGAAGACAAGGCATCGCAACAAACTCGCCAGCGGAAAAAGAACAAAAAGTCTCGCACGAAAGGAAAGATCCCGGCCACAAGTCCAAAAGCGGGACAGACTGCTAACTTGGATGGACATCATGAGTTCACCTTACCGCCTATCATTCAGCCGCCTCTTAAAAAGCCGTCAGAAGTCAGGACCAAAGTAGAACCAGCCAAAGGCGAAGAGGAGACATTTCGAGCGATATGTCTGCAGGTACTTTTCCCTTACCTGTTGGCTGGAATGGGAATGGTGATGGCTGGGATGGTGCTGGATAACATACAGGTGAGTTCATTTCAAACATTGAATACCTTCTACTCCAGGCGGTTGCATGTGCTTGGTGTTTTCTTTATTCATAGTATGAAAATAGTGAAAGGAATAAAATGAATGTTACAAATATGACCCAAATGCCAACCCAAACCCCAGAAATTATGAAAAAGGAAGCGTTCATTCGAGTGTGTCTAAGAGAGAGACAGAGGCTGCAATGTTGATTTTAGACAGAAAGAGGCCTCGGCAATAGTAATATTTTGAACATCCGAACATCACCTTTAATGTTGTCCAGCTTTTCTCAAAAAGGCAGTCTTGTAATTGGTGATGACAGTAAATCTGCAAACAAATCCATTTCTCCTTCTTTGGCTTTTGTGGGTTGACAAAAACACAATATTTGTGCTTGAGCAGCTTGCTACAGATAGTCTGCTAGCTCCGGCTAGTCCACTCAATCACTAACCAATTCTTCTTTGTTCTCTTCAAGTCAACGGTTGTTGGCACCATCACTTTGGTGCATTACTCCCTATTAGCCAATCATACTTTGTGGAAAAAAGTAGAAGGCCCTGGTGTCGCCAACCCTTAACCTGATTGATTAAAACTTTTTTGACACTTATTTCATGATACAGGTCCTGCAGGCCTGATTCTGAAGATCTCCAGGTAGAATTCGGACCTTGGCAAAAAGGAAAGGCTGGAGTGTGTTGAGTTAAATGCCTAAATCCAAGAATGATTTTATAAGTATTCAATGACTAAATATAATTTAAATCCAGTTGCGGGGGAACAACGCCTTCAGCCCCATACTGAACAAGTGATGTGTCATTCACAAACGAACAGGCTCTTATGAGCCGTCTCTTGGGAGTGAAATTTATTTGTGAGAACTCGGGTGGGAGAGACGCTGTTTTCCCGTCTGGCCCCAGTCGCACGGCCATTATCAGGATCAGACGGAGGTCCGCGCACCACTGCCGCTGTCGTCCCATTGCGCCAGACAGCACCAATGCGCCAAGTTACAGACGTCAGCCGGGCAACCCCTTTCTCCCGTCGCGGTTGCTGCCTCTGCTCTCCTTGCATCACGGGAGCCCCTCTGAGCCCCCATCCCTCACCCCCGCACCTGACTCTTGCAACGAAATCTAAGTTAAAAATAACTATATGACACATCTGGTGGATAATTAAAAAAATAATAAAAACAAGCAAGCTTACCTCTAGGCTGACAGTCGCGAATGCATGCTTGCTTCAACAGTGTTATTTCCCTGTTTAACTCTTGGCGCGAACACTTTGGTAGATTACCCTAGCCACTAAGTTAGTCACAGATTGTGAAACCGGTGACGTTGCTCAAAACCCGCTGACTTCCGCCCAAATGCCAACTCGAAATCTGATTGTCTCCACAAACTGTTCTTTATGGAACAGAGCCTGCAACTCTAAAGGCCTCAGGATAGATATCTGAGCCTAGCAACAAGTACAGATGCTCCTTTACTTACGACCATTCGACTGAGTTAAAGCAGTAGATAGGAACCTTTTTTTTTTTTCGGGATGAGGAAAATAGCCGGACATTGCTATCAGTTAGATTTTGTATTCTGTGCACCTTTTTTGAATACAGAACATTACTGTAGGGCTACTTTCCACTGACGTGTGACGCTGTGAGAGGTCACCCAGCATCCGCTCTTACCTGCTTGTAATCCCATCGCTGCCACCAATGTAGCGTGTCAAAAAGCATGTAATAGATTGCTCCTTATTCATGATAAAATATTCAGAAGGTCTTGCGGTCTCTGTGGAGAGCGACAACCATCAGCACCCGTCCATTGTAAACACACCAAACTCTCTCCAAAACTAAACTCTCGCACCAACTCTCTCGACATTCGTCGCCCTACTGACATAATTCATGCGCACTTTAAATTGTACGCCTACACTATCTCTAGCGCAAACTCTGACATTTTTATTGTTTAATATCTCGTGCATCCATTCGATATGGTTGGTGTAAAGCTTAAAGAAGAGGCGAGTCGTTTCTTATGAACTGAAAGAGGAATAAGAAAGCTTGATGCGGTTGCAAAAATGGTCGGAAAGCTATTTTTCGGCCACTGTTTACCACGGAGGAGGACCTCTCGAAGCGCGTTTCCCATAAGTAAGTAAAACCAAACTTTATTTATCTTTCTAGAGCATATTATTTTAAGAAATGTTTATTTTTTAGTACAAAATAATTCAGGTTACTTATACAAGCCCACCACGGTTCTAATCTCATATACCAAGTATTTATGACTTTAAAAGATAATGTTCTGTTATTGATCAGGGCTCTTTTTTGACCAATCTGAATGAGAGTCGTCAAAGTACAGTTCTAGAAGACTAAGGCCCAATCCCATTCCTCTCACTTGGCCCTGAGAACCCTCCAGTGAGGTCCCTCCATAGGGAAGTCCCCTCAGTGAGAGGAGTGCAAGTGAACATTGTCGCCTAAGAAATTGGACGGCACTTGCAAGGTTCCACCCCAGTCCAGGAGATGGCGGTAATATTAATTGGCTGTAGACCTGACTGACGTATTGGCCTACGTCACATGTAAAAAACTCGAGTCTCAACCTGTGGTGTGGAAGTTGTAAAGTCCGTGCAAGGTTGAAAATGCCCGCTACAGCTGTGTTATTACCGATCGCCTGAAAGCTCATCACCTTTTCCGTCTCTCCAATCACCGGAGGAGAAATGCGCTAAACTGAAGATTCGTCTTTATAAGGTACGTACACTCAATTAAAAAAATGACCCGTTCGGTCAAATACAGTCAGGGTTAACGACAACCCACCTTCACATAATACCCTATGTTTGTGTAGACATAAATGACAACCTACTTATTAGTATCTTAATGCTATTTTATTACATATAATAGGGGTTTTTAACGTGTGACACGATGAAAAGTAAACAAGAACAGTCCACCTGACCCTTAAGCTGTCATAATATCGTCACCAAACCTTCCTTGCAGGACCCAAACACCTTTGTTCATAAGGAATTTAATCCAAAATAGTTGTCATTGGATATTAAAAAATGTCACAATCACATGTATTGGGAACACCTGTGCTCAGGTTTTGGCACCAACAGCCAGGACATCTGATTGGCGCACCCTGTACATTTAAATCCCCAGCTTCCGGTAACACTTTGTCCGATTGTACTCATGCTACCTGTTGCCTTCAGCTCAGTAAGCCCGTACCTCTGACTCTTTGCCTGCTCCCTGTTCTCTTCTGATTGATGTCCGTTGCCGACCCGTTTCTGTAAATCTGCCCTGCCCGTCTGACTCCTGAACTCTTTTCCGAACACTACCATTACGCCTGTCCGCGACCATTCCCGCCAAGCCTTCACCCGCCTGTCAAGTTCCGTCAATCCGCCAACCAAAAGATCGAAGAATCCCACCTTGTCATTTCCTTCCTTTCAATAAAACCAACAAACGAGCGCAAATGATCTCCGTCTTCCTTTCGTCCTGTCTGACAGAACAATCGGACCAAAAACATGAGATCAGCGCGCGTTCCTCCGAAGGAAGAATCCAGCAACGCGGAGTCTCCCACCGTCCTACAGCGGCTACAATGGGCCGAGAGCGCCGTACAGAAATCTGCAAGTGACGTCGCCACGCTGCTTCGACAAGCCCAACAGCAACAAGGTCTTCTGCAACAGCAACAACACCTCTTACTACAGAACCACCAGCAAGTAGCGAGCCTGTCTGAGCAGCTGTCAAAATTACTGACGTCACCATTTCCGCATTCCGTCAACCCGTCTCCGAGCCCACAAACAACCCCGCCGAGTCTTCCTTTGCCTACCTCACATGTCTCCGAAGCAGCAGAACACCATGTGGGCGCACCCGAAAAGTTTTGCGGCGACCCTACCCAAGTCCGTGCCTTCCTCGTAAACTGTCGACTCATTTTTTATCTCCAACCCCGAAATTTTCGATCCGAGGGAACCAAGGTAGCGTTCGTCATTAACCACATGACTGGGAGAGCTCGACTTTGGGGTACCGCTGAGTTTGAACGAGGATCGGTGGCATGTTCCTCGTTTGCACTATTCTCCCAGGAGATCCTGAAAGTATTCGATACTGGGTCTGCCTCGTCTGACTCATCCCGCTCCCTGCTTAACATTCGCCAAGAAAAACGTTCGTTCGCCGATTACTCCATTGAATTCAGAACACTCGCTAGCCAGAGTAATTGGAATGAGGAAGCGTTAGTGGACGCTTATCTCCACAGTTTGGCCGATTACTTGAAGGACGAATTGGTGTCCCATACCCACCCTCGACGAAGCCATTGCACTGACGGCGCGAATTGACCGTCAGGTCCAAGCACGGCGACAGGAGAGGGTAAGAACAATACGACTCCCGACAAATTCGCCCAAAGAGCCAAGTAGGTTCCAAACGCCCCGATCCCCGATGACAGTTACTCACGAAGCCATGGAGATTAATCGGGCAGCGCTATCGGCCGAAGAGGTAGTTGGGGGGGTGGGTTGTTGTGAGGGTCAAACAGAGTTCCCGAATGTTTGATCTTACATTACACAGTCCAGCGTTCCTCCGAATCGCTCAGTCCACAATTGAAGGGATTTGGGAGTACAGTCAATAAGCATGCCCGATTAAAGTCGCCGTCGACGATAAAGCTCCGTTGGGGCATTTAGCAGCGGGCAGGAGATATAGCGCTATGCTAACGTTAGCACCTGGCGAAACTGTTAGCGGTGGAAAGTATACAGCAAACACAAAGACCACAGTTAACTTTCCCAGTACATAGCTAGAACTCCATATCGAGTGAGCATTGTGTATCAATGGTTCCGCTATTATTGTAGCGCGTAGTCTCCAACCCCTGTTTTTACCGGAGTCTTCGTCTCGTTCGAGCCGGTGATGTAATGCGGCGTCGGGAAAGCCAAGACTCCGTGATGGCAAAAAAAAAAAGTCCTCCAATTCCGGACGTTGTTGGTGGCGATCCGCAGCTCAAATCACTCATTGTGGACGGATGGATCTGGCGTTGGTTGAACATGCTTGGGAGCGCTGGTCTGTGTGGTCGCCTTCTTAGCTTAGCTCAGCCTTTTCTCTGTCGTTGTCATTGTCGGCAGGCGGCAAATCTTCCAGGGAGATCCGGTGGTCTCTGTATATCCCTCGGGATGTAGTGCATATTATTGTAAGTACGAAGGGAGTCGAAGGGAAAATAAGAGGGATCAGGGGACACTGAAAAACAAAAGACGAACTGGAGCTCGAGCCGCAGCGTCTAGTAGACGCGCCGCCATCTTGAAATAGTGTAGAGAACTCCGTCTTCGTTAAGGCTGAGAAGTGTGAGTTCCACGCCAAAACCGTGTCATTCCTGGGGTATATCATCGCGGAGTGGAGATGGATCCTGCGAAAGTGTCTGCAGTCACCTCCTGGCCTGTCCCCACGGATCGCAAGAAGCTCCAGCAGTTCTTGGGTTTCGCCAATTTTTACCGACGATTTATTCGGAACTATAGCACGGTAGCGGGTCCCCTGACGGCTCTCACTAGCCCCAAGGAAACTTTCAGATAGTCTCCTGCGGCCGACAAAGCATTCTCTGCCCTCAAGGCTCGATTTTCGACGGAGCCCATCCTCCAAGTACCTGACCCGGGGCGTCAGCTAGTTGTTAAAGTGGATGCCTAGGACATTGGTGTTGGGGCTGTTCTCTCCCAAATGTCAGCCGAGGATCAAAAGATGCACCCCTGTGCATTCTTTTCACGTCGCTTAACCCCCGCCGAACGCAATTATGACGTGGGGGATCGTGAGCTGCTAGCTATAAAATTGGCCCTTGAGGAATGGCGCCACTGGCTGGAGGGGGTGCCAGTTCTGTTCCTAGTTTGGACTGACCACAAGAATCTTGAATACATCCGTTCTGCTAAACGTTTGAACCCGAGACAATCCCGCTGGTCACTCTTCTTCACCCGTTTCAACTTCACCCTTTCCTACCGCCCCGGGTCCCGCAATGTCAAGCCAGATGCCCTCTCTCGCCAGTTTCAAAAGGAGGACAATCATTCCCAGGGTCCAGCTGCCATCCTTCCTGTGTCCCGGTTACTGGCCACTCTCACCTGGGACATCGAGAACCGCGTCAGGGAGGCCCTCCAAGACCAAGCAGGCCCCAGTACTTGTCCAGAGGGGCGGCTATTCGTCCCGGAAGCCCTACGGTCGGAGGTCCTTCAATGGGGGCACGACTCTCGCCTTTCCTGTCACCCGGGTGGTACCCGCACCAGCAACTTCCTGGCCCGACGTTTCTGGTGGCCCTCATTGGCCAAGCACGTCCAGGGGTATGTCGGGGCTTGCCAAACCTGTGCCCGGCAGAAGACTTCGAATCGGCCCCCTGCCGGATTGCTTCAACCTTTACCAGTCCCCAGCCGTCCTTGGTCCCACATCTCCTTGGACTTCGTTACTGGGTTGACAACCATTTTGACGATTGTGGACCGTTTCAGCAAAATGGTCCACTTTGTGGCCTTGCCCAAACTTCCGTCCGCCAAGGAGACGGCGCAGGCGGTCCAGCTGCATGTCTTCCGCCTACATGGAATCCCAAAAGACATTGTTTCAGACCGAGGTCCTCAGTTTGCCTCAGGATTTTGGAAAGAGTTCTGCCGTCTCCTGGGGGCCTCGGTCAGTCTCTCGTCCGGGGGTTCCATCCGCAATCTAATGGACAGTCTGAACGCCTCAATCAGGAACTGGAGACTGCTCTCCGCTGTCTGGTTTCCCGTGAGCCTCTTTCCTGGGCGCAACAGCTGTTATGGGTGGGATACGCCCACAACTCCCTTGTCTGCTCCTCCACTGGCATTTCTCCCTTCCAGTGCGTCTATGGCTACCAGCCACCCTTGTTCCCCAACCAAGAGGAAGAGGTTTCTTGTCCGTCGGCTCTTGCAAATGCCCGTCGCTGGCGTCGCACTTGGGCTCAGGCACGGGCTGCTCGTCTTCGGGCCGTCCAAAGTTATTCAAAGGGGGCTAACCGAAGAAGAATTCCAGCCCCAACATACCAGGTGGGCCAACAAGTATGGTTGTCCACCAAGGACCTTCCACTCCGGGTGGAGTCCAAGAAGTTGGCCCCCCGATTCCTGGGACCGTTTCCGGTGGACAGAATTATTAGTCGTCGGCAGTCCGCCTGCTCCTGCCCAGCACCATGAGGGTTCACCGACGTTTCATGTTTCCCGCATTAAGCCTGTCCGCCAGAGTCCTCTGGTACCTGAAGTCACTCCCCCCCAGCCCCTCGCTTCCTGGATAGTGACCCTATTTACACTGTGCGACGTCTGCTCCGCTCTCGTCGTAGAGGACGTGGTCTCCAATATCTTGTGGACAGGGAGGGATACGGGCCGGAGGAACGATCCTGGATCCCCACCCGGCAGATCTCGGATCGCTCGCTCATCTCCGAGTTCCACCGCCAGTATCCAGATCAACCTGCTCCTCGCCGAGGTCGTCTTAGAGGTGTCCGGCCAACGACTACATCTCCGCTGGGTCCATCATCGACTACGCCTGAAGACGACGATGGAGCATCGGTCCGCTCAGAGGAGTTCTAACTGGCCAGCCTGTCGGATTATACTTTTGCCTGTCGGAATATACTTTTGCCTGTTGGATTACTCTTGCCTGTAGGATTAATTTTTTTTTTCTTTTCTTTTTCTGGGGACTTCGGGAGCCGTCCCTTGAGGGGGGGGGGTGTTCTGTCACAATCACATGTATTGGGAACACCTGTGCTCAGGTTTTGGCGCCAACATCCAGGACAGCTGATTGGCGCACCCTGTACTTTTAAATCCCCAGATTCCGGTAACACTTTGTCCGATTGTACTCATGCTAGCTGTTGCCTTCAGCTCAGTAAGCGTTTTAGGTTTGATATCACGCCAAATGTTTTACCACATAAAACCACATAAAACACTCTTTGCCTGCTCCCTGTTCTCTTCTGATTGATCTCCGTTGCCGACCCGTTTCTGTAAATCTGCCCTGCCCGTCTGACTCCTGAACTCTTTTCCGAACACTACGATTACGCCTGTCCGCGACCATTCCCGCCAAGCCTTCACCCGCCTGTCAAGTTCCGTCAATCCGCCAACCAAGGGATTGAAGAATCCCACCTTGTCATTTCCTTTCTTTCAATAAAACCAAGAAACGAGCGCAAGTGATCTCAGTCTTCCTTTCGTCCTGTCTGACAAAAAATAGATAATTTCTACATTTTTTTCATGATGCATACATCACAGTAAAAGCTGTCTTTTTCTTTTATATGCCAACATTTATGTCTAAATTGTTTATCTTTCCTATTGTGTTCCAGAGTGGCCGTCCCATAAGCGTGGACAGGCTGGATAGGAATGTTCCTATCATTTCCTTATGGTTTGATGTGGAGCAAGAAGGCCATGTGGGCCCTGCAAGAGCTGCTGAAGAGGGAACAGGACCACGGCAGGAGGTCCTGATCTATGTGTACTGGCTGGCCCTCGGTCTGTCCTACCGTGTGGTGTCATGAGTCTTTCGTGTTCCCAGGTTTACAGTACACAGAATTGTCCACCGGGTTGCACAGTTCATATGGAAGAAATTGCCCAAAGCCATGTTTCAGGCTGTTGAAGACAGACCCACATTTGCATCCTGTGCTTTTTTGCATTATGTTTGCATAGACGGGGACATCCTAGACCCAGATACGGATGTATCAGAGGACAATATGGACCTGCAGCTGCCAATTCCAGAACTTCCTGACCCCATTGAAACTGCTGGAAATGCCTGAAGAGATCGACTCGCCTCACTGATGTAACAAAGCGCAAGCCCCGCATTATATAGTTAGGTCAACTTGAAAAAAGTTTGTTCCTCTTTTATTTTCGATCTCTATTAGATATTACTGCAGCAGTCACTATTTGTCCTGAGTTTCACACAAGTTGATGTACATACTTTACCTGTGCGCCATGTGTATTTGGTATATTGTTTATCTAAGTAGAACTCCTATAGATTAAATGTCTTTATTTTGAAGGAACACCTTGTTGGTTTATTTCATAATGATGTAGAAGACAGTGGACTATGTGATAGTTATGTTTCATCTGTATTTCCACGTGAAATACGGAGACATTACTCGTGATATAACGAATGCACTTTGAGCTCACATGAAAGCATCATATTGTAAATAAAACAGGACACCCGAAATCGTGTACAGTAAACAAGCGCATATATCAAGAACGTTATTGTGACTCTGCTGCTTTAGCGACCATGTAGATGTAAAGGCAAGACTCGTTGAAGATAAAAACAGGGAGAGGCTGAACCGTGATTTTCTGCACATTTATCCTACTCTACGGTTTAGAGTGTGAAGAGTTTTTTGCGGCTCCCTTGTTAAATTTGTGCACTGTGTAAAGTAGCGATTTTGCAATGTTCATGTTTTAACGCGAAAATACGATTTTCTATTGCATTTATGTCTAACCAAGATATCTCAAGATATTTTGTTGCAAATACATGCGTAGTTGTGGAAAAAGACTTACCGTATTTTCCGCACTATAAGGCGCACCTCATCTCATCTCATTAGCTACACCGCTTATCCTCAGTAGGGTCGCGGAGTATAAGGCGCACCTAAAAGCCTTTATTTTTTTCAAAAGCTGACCATGCGCCTTATAATACAGTGCGCCTTACTTATGGATCAATTTTAAAATTGCAAAGTTTTCCAACTAACTTGCAGCCGCCGACTAGATTTTCCCCCGAACGCCAAGTAGTACGCGGTGTATACTGGGATTTATTTACCGGCGTTTCATTGGCTAACCAATGTGTCAATCATCATTTGAATCGATCACTATTGGCTAAAGTTATTCGGAGGTCAAGGGGCGGATCCTTTTTAATATTTACAGGCTGGCATTGGCTTAAACGGCAAAACAAAGCCTGCAATTGGCCGAAAAAGATGAATGTGTATAGCACGTGGCTGACGGCATAGAGAAAGCATTTTTTTCTATTCTGTATTTGTAAATATTTTATTCTCCTGGATTTACTACCCTCACGGATATAAGAGGACATTGGCTGCACATTATTATGAACACAACGACTTCGGTGAGCTACTCCGGGTTTTATATTGTCCCTGTATCTTGTTTCAGACTGAACTCGATGTTTCTGTGATAAGCTATGCAGATAATGGATGGAATGAAGTGTCTATTTTTAAATTAAACTCAATTCCAAGTGTTTATTGTCATATGCACAGTAAAGTTGCGAGCGAAAAAGAAAATAGATACTAAGGAATGGTTGGCATTTCTTGAATCCCAAGACTTTAACCTTCCGAATGATGGAATGATGCATTTGAGTGACATCGTACGGACACCGCATCCGCACGTGTTCTCGACGCGTATTTGCTTCTTTGCAAGCTTTGGGAATGTTAAGGGGGTAATCAGTTTGACTGAATCATCTGGCTGTTTTGTCGACGTTCCCATTGTAGGGCCTTATAATCCGGTGCATCTTATGTATGTCAAAAATAGGACCAAAAACAATTTTTTCGGGGTGCGCCCTATAACCCGGTGCGCCTTATAGTGCGGAAAATACGGTACATCTGTGCGGTTCCTTTTCACCCATGTTTGTTGATATTGAGAATTCGCAAAGTCTTCTGGGAAGTCATTTCGTTCCAAGTCAGGTCCCGACCTCCTTCCATCTGAAATGGTTATTTTGTGGGTTGAAGGGCACTTCTTCCTCGGTCTCAGAGTATTGGGACACATCCCATTTTCACGTGCCCGGGCAAATAGCGAGGGAAATTGAAAAGAATGGGACGCAGCCTAAATTTATTTTAGCAGAGGCTTCTGCTCTTTGAGTAGATGTTTATGACATACAGTACAATTCAGTTTTTGTATAATTTTTCAAGAGCCAGTTTTTCTCTTCTTTTAAATTGCTGAGATTGATGAGTTGATATTTTTCTCATTCCCTTCCCCCCTTAACTGATTAACACATTTTATCCACAATGGTTCACACTTTTTTTTCCACCATCATTGTCCTTCTGTGACTGATAATGAGTTTGGCTTAATCTACTTCCGGGAGATTTAAAAGTACACAGTGTCTGAACAAAAAAAACGCATAATTACTTTGGAGCTTTAGAATCGTTACAACCTACCAATATTTTTGTTCCTACAATTGCCTTAACATGATAACTATTCTAACTGTATTTAAATATAATAACGGTCTATATAAAGATATATAGGGCTGCACGGCAGCGCAGTGCTTAGCGCGTGTGCGGCACAGTTCTGAGGTCATGAGATCGAACCTCCTGTGTGGAGTTTGCATGTTCTCCCCATTGCTTGCGTGGGTTTTCCTCCAGACACTCCAATTTAAAAATATATGTAACTTGTTCACGACAACTTGTATTCAATCGCTTATAAATGATGTTGACTTCCGGACGCTATTACCTATTTTTCATGTTGATGTGTGTTCATTCTCCTTATGCTGCGGTTTTTGAGTTTTTCTTTTTCCTCATGTAGGCTTTAGATCAGGGAATAGTGTAATGGTAATATGTAGTCTGTACCGCCTTTCGAGACTTTTTGTGATTGAGGGCTATACAAACAAACACGACTTGAACTTGACTAACAATCACTGTCTTTTTCTGAGCTCGCCTCACATGTTGTGTTCATGAGATTCACCATTTTGTTGTGTTACCTCAATGACGACACAGCTCTAAAGCAAAAAAAGACAGATGGGTCAACTTTGAGAGTGAGACTTTAAGTCTCCAAGGCATGAAATATTATATAGCATATTTGCAAAATTGTCGGCAGGCACACTATACGTTATTTGCTTAATTGAAGAAAAATATATTCACATACTCAAAAGGAGTCGGGTTGTGTGGAAGACCCGCGTCAATAAAAGCAGCAATGTGAGTGTTTGCCAGTAAACTCGTCATTTCCTTCCTGGATGAGCATGATGTGAAATAGGGAGTACCCACCCCTCCTTGGTGCAACGTCATAGCAGAGTGGAGTGAAGAGCAATTCTTCGCGTGCCAAATAATGTGCATCGGGAGAAGGAATATGGGAGCCTCTCAGACACCAGCTGCTTCATTGTGTTACTGGATCTTTTGGATCGTTTATTAACAGCTCTGACTTGTTTGGGTTTTTGAAAGACATGCTGGATGGACAGCAGCAGGGACGCTGGTTTTTGACTCAAACGACGTATTGGAGTCATTCATCAAGCTGTCACAATTTATATATTTTGTCAGTGATTTGGCAGTGGATGTGCTAAAGCGGTCAATATTACATCTGATGGGATATGAATGAGGACTAAAGACTGCATTGAAATCAGTCCTTTTAGTCTTTTAAAGCAGTGTTGATTGAGATTGAGGAACTTTTCTTCGGGCAAGAATGGTTGATTACAACTGTTTAGAAGATATTTTGATCTGATTGTACATTTAGACAAGTGAAAGAAATAATAGGGAGATCAGGAGCAGCACCAGAGGCTATCGCTGATAAATGGCTTACTTTACTGCTGACTCACTACTTGATAAAGGAGGCAACACGTTATTGAATGATAGATAGAAAGTAACCTGAAGTGTGGATCTAAATTAAAAACCTTCAAATTACAATATTTTACTCACTTCAACACTTCAATCAAATGGTCAAGGGTTGAAAAAAACAACCTAAGACTTAAATATTTGTTAAAAATGAATGTAATTAAAATGAATACGTATTCTGTCCCCAAGAAGTAGCAGTGATTTTATTAAAACCAGAAATGATCCATTAAACATGCTTTTAATCATTTATTTATTGCATTGTTTTATCCAACAAAGGAAACAATTATCAATCAAATGCCCAATCCATTCTTTAGTAAAACTTGCTCTATTGTTTTTCTTTTTGACTGGAGTTAAGGTAAAGGATCCTTCCTTATGATTATTCATGTGATACTTTTTTGAGTGACAAGATCCTTGATGCTGATCACTTTTTACTTTGGAACTGAATCAATGGATTATGATTTCTTTCTATCCTTGTCTTAACTCACAACTTAACATTTTAAAAGATGGCACGACTATATTGAACTTAGATAACCCTTTTAGTCAACATGGCGGTGACTCATCTCGAGCTGGAGCTTTGCTACCAGGGGAATAAGTTACGTGGTGTGACATGGAAGCTCACACACTCGGAACATGGTTTTCTACCTGAGAGCTCGTGGCTCATCGCGCTGCAGGTCTTGGTGCCATTCATGGTCTCAGGACTGGGACTGGTCTTCGCTGGCTTCGTCATGGACCTTATACAAGTACGCAAATGTGTTTGATAAAATATAGGTTGGATTTGATTTTAAAAAGGACAAGTGTAGCATATACAGTGCACTATTTTTGAGAACAACTGACTTAAAACAAATCATAGATCATAGACTTTTTTTTTTTAATTTTTACAGTTTTTTTTACATTTTATACTCTGGGTCCGTACAAGTGCTTCAAATCCCTATATCCTAATGTGTATTCAAGAGTTGAAAAGTGCTGGAATTTTGAATTAAGTACTTAAAACTGTTGCCTTTTTTCTCAACAAGTCTGCTTAGAAATAAAGCCACGGCTCTTCAGTGGTTTTGCTTTGCCATTACATTTCTACCTCCATCTTGATTCACGGCAACTGGTATTAGTTTGCATGGCACTATCCTATGAAACGTCATTTAATTATGGGCCATGCAAAATAAATTAATAATAATAACAATAAATAAATAAAAAAGGTTCGACACTACTTGGCGAATTTTCACTTTTCGGGGGTGGTTCTGGTCCGAACCCATTAACCGCAAAAACTGAGGAATCTCTGTATTCTGTATTCTCTGTATGTATAATCCAGATTTGTTCTTTTCATGGTATTGAAGAAATTGGAAAATTGGCTTTTAAAGTTCTTAAAAATTGCTTGAATTTGGCTATGACAAATGTGTACGAGGCTATATTAAAAAAAATATCTTTGTGTATGAGGTGTAGGGTGGTCCTTAGATATCGGAAGAATTTCCAAAATTAATGTTTCATCGAGCAAAGGCCTGAATATGGTGTGCAACCATGAGAAAACATATGTTGTGAAGTGGTGATACTGTGTTTTTACCGTAAATTCCGGACTATGAGGCCGCACCTGATTATATGCCGCACCCAGTACATTTTCAAGGGGGGGGGGGGGGGGGGGGGGAGATGTGCGTACATTAGCCGCACCTTCCTATATGCCACATGTGTCCACTTTGAAGCATGAGATATTTACAAAGAAAGACGGTATGCAGAGTTTTAATAATATTCGGTTCCTAACCCCTTAACTTTCAAACGGCCCGTCGGTGGGCTGCTGGATTTTTGATAAACAAATACGTTTCTGTATGATGTCACCAGTCACTGAAATATGTCATGCCACACAACATTGGAAAGATATGATACGATTTAACAATATACTCATTAGAGAAACATCACGATCAGTCTGAAAGAAGATGGTTTGCAGGTACCTCCGCTGTCCTTAAGGGGCACCCTGGTGCCTGCACGTACCACATTGAATAGATACTCTGTTGGATCCCTCTGACAATGTTGACAAAAAACGTGCCCTTCAGATAATTGAGCTGTTAGCTTTGCTTGCATTCGTTTTGCAGTTTGAATATGCTTGCAAAAGTATTACTTACCTCCTCCCTAGTAAATAATGCACCTGTTTTGCAGATGTTTTCATTTTTAATTTCATAGTGCAGCTTTCATTACTCAATTCCCCTGTCCCACTTCACTTGGCACCTGTCCCGTTCTTCGTGTATCTATTTAAAGGAGAAAAACCCCATGAACCTGCCAAGACTAGTTTTCGGAAAGATATTTTAACATTGTGTGCACTCATTGAAGGAGTGGTGCCAAAATATGTTCACAGGGTGCATACATACAGTGCATCCCGAAAGTATTAACAGCGCTTCACTTTTTCCACATTTTTTTAATGTTACAGCCTTATTCCAAATTGTATTAATTTAATCTCTTATCTCAAAATTCTACACAAAATACTCCATTATGACAATGTGAAGTTTTTTTTTTTTTTACTTTCTTTGAATTTATTAAAAATAGAAAACTAAGAAATCACATTTACATAAGTATTCACAGCCTTTGCTTAATACTTTGTTGATCCACCTTTGGCAGCAAATACAGCCTCAAGTCTTTTTGAATATGATCCCACAAGTTTAGCACACCTATCTTTAGGCAGTTTTGCCCATTCTTCTTTGCAATAAGTCTCAAGCTCAATCAGGTTGGATGGGAGAAGTTTGTGCACAGCCATTTTCAGATCTCTCCAGAGATGTTTGATCGGATTCAAGTCTGGACTCTGGCTGGGCCACTCCAGGAAATTCACGGAGTGGTTCTGAAGCCAATCTTTTGAGATCTTGGCTGTGTGCTTTGGGTCGTTGTCCTGCTGAAAAATGAACCTTCGCCCCAGCCTGAGGTCAAGAGCGTTCTGGAGCAGGTTTTCATCCAGGATATCACTATATATTGCTGAATTCATTTCTCCTTCTATCCTGACTAGTCTGCCAGTTCCTGCTGCTGAAAAACATCCCCACAGCATGATGCTGCCACCACCATGCTTCACTGTAGGGATGGTATTGGCCTGGTGATGAGCGGTGCCTGGTTTCCTCCAAACATGGCGCCTGGCATTCACACCAAAGAGTTCAATCTTTGTCTCATCAGACCAGAGAATTTTGTTTCTCATGGTCTGAGAGTCATTCAGGTGCTTTTTGGCAAATTCCAGACGGGCTTCCATGTTCCTTTTACTAAGGAGTGGCTTTCGTCTGGCCACTCTACCATACAGGCCTGATTGGTGGATTGCTGCAGAGATGGTTGTCCTTCTGGAAGGCTCTCCTCTCTCCACAGAGGAACGCTGGAGCTCTGACAGAGTGACCATCGGGTTCTTGGTCACCTCCCTGACTAAGGCCCTTCTTCCCCGATCGCTCAGTTTAGAAGGCCAGCCAGCTCTAGGAAGAGTCCTGGTGGTTCTAAATGTCTTCCATTTACGAATAATGGAGGCCACTGTGCTCATTGGGACCTTCAAAGCAGCAGCAATTTTTCTGTATCCTTCCCCAGATTTGTGCCTCAAGACAATCCTGTCTCGCAGGTCTACAGACAGTTCTTTTGACTTCATGCTTGGTGTTTATGCTCTGACATGCACACTCAACCGTGGGACCTTATATAGATAGGTGTGGGCCTTTCCAAATCATGTCCAATCAACTGAATTTACTGCAGGTGGACTTCAATTAAGCTGTAGAAAGATCTCAAGGATGATCAGTGGAAAAAAGATGCACCTGAGCTCAATTTTGAGCTTCATGGCAAAGGCTGTGAATACTTATGTAAATGTGATTTCTTAGTTTTCTATTTTTAATAAATTCAAAAAAAGTAAAAGAAAAAAAACGTGTTCACATTGTCATAATGGAGTATTTTGTGTAGAATTTTGAGATAAGAGATTAAATTAATACAATTTGGAATGAGGCTGTAACATAACAAAATGTGGAAAAAGTGAAGCGCTGTGAATACTTTCCGGATGCACTGTATGTGTAGTTCACAAAAACGATTGTTGCTCATCCACCTATAATGACTAACAATGTACATTTTCTGGTATTTGTTTTAGCACTGGGATGTATTCAAGGTCATCACAGAAGTGTTTATCCTTGTACCTGCTCTGGTTGGGCTGAAGGGAAACTTGGAGATGACACTGGCGGCCCGCCTCTCCACAGCGGTGAGATATTTAGTCTTCCGTTAGTGTGTGGTCAGAATGCTCCCTTTTGCAGTGCAGACTTCCCATCTAGCAAAGTACTTATGAATCCTTCCTAAATGACACTTAATCACATAATTTTGTTGAAAAGCTTTAGCCTTTTCCTCACAAAAATATTTAATTCCTTTATTCTCTTAATAAAGTCAGTTTGTTGCAAATAAAACAATCTATTTACCCCTTTTATTTTATATTTAATATTTTTGGGGAAAACTAAACATTCCTGTTCCTATATGGGAGTGTTTGGTTCCTTGTATTGTCATTCTGTGTAACAATGTACACAGAACGAAATGTCGATTGCACCTGACCCGTTGTAGCGAGCCGATGCAGCCGCAGCCAACAGAGGGCGCCGCCGACCACTTTTTAAGTCTTAGGAATGACTCGGCCGGGGCGCGAACCACCGACCTCCTTGGTGGTGTTATGTCCATTTTTTATTTTGTTTTATTTTTTTAAATCTAATGTATTAGTTACTGATTGTATGTGTGTCCGTGTATTCCGTTATATTTAATGTTTTATACCGTACTTTGAGTTGCATTTTGGTGTCTGATAAGTTCTAAGCAAATTCATTTTTGTTTGACTGGGGGTTGGGGTTTTTAAGGGTTATTGTTCTATCTTCGTTATTCATTATCCATTATCCGTTATCGGTCAGTTCATATTACGCTACAAAGCCTAGGAGCCGGGACACTTACTCTCAGCCAAAAGGCCAAGCTAAGGTCCTAGCCCTAAAGCCTTGCTGCGATCATTGCGAATGCACCGTTCCCGGAGGTACTGCAATAATTCAGAACCATATAAACAATGTGAGGTTTGAACAACCACCTACACTAGGTTATAACAGTGTTTGAAACTTTGCTTTATCTCCGGGTCCCTATCTCGTAAAGTCAAGATTGCTTGCAAATATGAAACTAGTCCATGCAACAGCTTAATATTGCAATGATTGGTTATTAAAAGTCACACCTTCATAGAAGCAGATATTTGACTGCATTTTCCTAAAGATATAAAGTCTGATGCAATTATTATTTTTGTGCCTACAATTATTTTTCTGTAATGCACTGAAATTGCTAATTTTCCAGCTTAATGTTGGTTTGTTGTCTTGTCATACTTAAAGGCCAACACCGGACAGATGGACGACCCGAAAAAGCAATGGACCATGGTGTGTTGCAATCTTGCACTGATACAGGTAAAGTATTCTTTTATTGGTCCTTGACAATTAGCAAAATTAAATGAGCTGATTTTCTTGGGCAGAGTTGAAACTATGTGCCTCTAAGTAAATAGCCTAACTCTAGGGTCTACAACAAGCGGATCTTAAGCGCTTCATAGTGGCTCCCTGGCGCTTTTTCAATGAATGTTTAATAATGGAAAATTATATGGTTTCTGTAAAAAGACACAAATACACATGAATATAGATATATATAAATTTTATATATGTTTTATATATGTATATAAAGCGTTTATTTTTTTGCGACATTTAGTCCCATATGGCTCTTTCAACCAGTGGCATGCTGTGACTTTTACACTTGGGCCTTTACTGCAGTCTGAATTAGTGATGTGTCGTTCACGAGTGAACCCGCATGTTTTTTCCAGGGATTCTGGGTTTTTTGGATTTAAAATTGTTAAGCTTAAGAAAAAGCTTAAAATTGTTTTGTATTCAAGGTTTTTTTTTTTGCACGTCTTTAAATATTTCTTTCTTGCGTTTTTCATTCAATGTTTTTACATAACAAACATAAAGTTTATTTTTGTATGACATTGTTTATCTGTTGTTGCACTAAAAAAATTTTGATGGTTGTGTGTTTTTCAGGCATTCTGAGTTTACATAAAATTGCTTAGTAAAAAAAATTCAAAGTTTAAATGCGTTACACAACACAGCAACATCTTGTGGTAGAGTGAAAAAAAATGCGACTATAATTTTGTTGAATAACGGGGGTTTTTTTTTCTCAATTTTTAATTCACTTTTCACATAATGTTACATTGTTATTGGTAATATACAGATTAAAAGGACCGCCCAAAACCTGTGGTTTTTTTAATTCTTTCTTTTTTTCCTTTTATATTTGTCTTCTTTTGTTCATTTTTACTTTATTTCCTCCTTTTTCAAGTCATTTAGTGAATAATGTCACATAATAGATGGTATTTAATGGATTTAAGCAGTGGTTCCCAAAGTGGGCGGTACCGAAGTCGAAGTTTGAACGATTTGTACACAACACGTTAGGGCTGAACAAGTTAACAAAGTCGATTCGATTGTACGTAGTGCGTTTTTTTTCAAGGTTTTGTATTGAGTGATGGAGTTTTGGCCAACCACAATTGTTACTGTTCGAGTTTCAAAAGCGTCAACCAATCAGAGGCAAGTTATTATAATAGCACAAGCCAATGAACGCAAGCACCACACTAAGCACTTTGCTAGTGATTACCTGGGGAGCCAAGGGGGCGCCTGCCTGCAAAAGTTTGGGAACCATTGGATTAAAGCAACAAAAATGAGGTGTTTGAGAGCCAAAAAAGCTGGCTCTTTTTAGTGAACCAAGACGAAACAACAGCTCCAACAACAGTTTGAAAGATTAGTATTTATACCCTTACATTTTTGACTCGATTTTGTCCATTTCAAGTAGCCAAAATGTCTTTCTACTAAATTGGTAATGTTTTAACCATGCATGTCAAGTGATTGTACACTTTCTGCAGGTTCAAGCAACTGTGGTGGGCTTCCTTGCAGCTGTTGCTGCTGTATTTTTAGGAGCCATTTCCAGAGGAGGCATTGAACCTAATCAGGCAGCTGTTTTGTGCGCAAGTAGCATCGTCACCGCATTTGTGGCTGCTCTTTCCTTAGGTCAGTGACCAAGACTTGCCTTTTTTTCTGCATAATCAATTTTGCCAACCAATTCCCGGATACCAGCAATGTTGAGTGTCCTGAAAGGCGCTTCAAATCAAATCCATTATTGTTATCATTACGATTGTTGTTTTGATTCCGATTTAGAACTTTGTTCGGTGTACTAAACCTGTGGCCGCCAGCAATCACAGGGCTGTGAGTCGTTTGGTACTGTGCTGCACAGAATGAAATAAAAGTTGCCTTTTTTAGGAAGAAATAGGTGCTTCATTTTTTGCTTGCACCATATATAATGTGCAGTACTTCTACCCATAAAATAAGTCTAGGTGAACATGATGCATGAGGTTTTACGACAGTATATTACCGCATTAGAGCGATCGATTAGTCGAAATTTATCGCTGACCACATCTGCTCAACATTGGATACAACGGGACTCCGACCTGGATTGTATTGGTGAGCGTGCCAAGTCCTATCCACTAAACCACTAGGGATGCATATGACATAGGAAAAGGCATTTGATTTTGTTGTATACGTTGTATTCAACAACATGGTACTGTGAGTAAAAATAGCATGATTATGAGATGAAATCTTATTCCTTTTCTTTTGACATCTACATCCCAAGTGGTCTAGTGACTTCACAGGTGATTTAGGCGTATTTCTATCACGAATATTATAATTGGGCCAGGCTGTAAAAATATTGTCTGACATCGTGGTACAGAAAAGGTTGTGGCCGACCGTACAAAACGACAGATAATGTTCATCTTATCTATCTTAACTTTTTCTGAATGGATTAAGTGCATATAAATAAAGACTCACGGGTCTACTTTCATCCAAAGAGTGAATTATGTATGATTTTTAGTATGCCATAGCGTATTCATTTGCTCAATGTTTCTCTCATTTTTTCTTCCTCACAGGCTTGTTGATGGTTGGTGTGATCATCGGGTCCAGAAAGGTGGGAATCAACCCTGACAATGTGGCCACCCCTATAGCTGCTAGTTTAGGAGATTTGATCACCCTTTCCCTGCTGGCTAGCATTAGCAGCACTCTTTATGAACACATCGGTGAGTAAATCTAAACACTGAGGTTCTCGCATGTTGCAAACGCTAATGCAGTGAAAAAAAATGCCACGGTACAGACACATAAATTGGATAATTTCCAAAAGCGCTAACCTCCCAGCCGCCCTATGGTTAACAAATGATTTCTAAGTTGGCAAATTTTTGCCTACTCTTCTTTGCAAAATTGTTTCAAATTTGGAGGGTTTTCTTGTACAAGCTGCCAATTTGAGGTCACACCAAAGCATCTCAAATGGATTTAATTACAAACTTTGACTTAGCCCCTCCAGAACTTTTTTTTGGGCCAATATCCTCATGTCTTTCAGATTGAATTTCTTCCTATGTTCCTTCTCGGAGTCTTTGTTTGGAAAAGTTGGTACAGTATACTTGTGATCCCAAAATCAAAGAAGAAATCTGCATGGTTGATAGCATTCTCCATTCATGCCCCGATGCTGTGCAATGCGCTGCCCTCTCAGATTCGATCTGCAACCTCAGTGGAAGTGTTTGGAAATAGGTTTAAAATACACTTATATATAATAGCTTATAAATTATTTTGACCTTGCATCCTCCACATGACTTTATTTGACTTGACTTGACCAGTCAGCGGTGGACTTGCTGGTATGTTTCAGATCGCGCTTGTTTTTGAGGGCACGAACTGAGGGCCGGATGTTCTTTTTCAGGATCTTCTGCTGAACACCAGAATTATTTTTTCTGTCAACCTTATGAAGTTGTCCTGGTCCTAAGACAGCAAACACATCATACTGCCACCACAATGTTTTAATGTTGGCATCATGTTCTTTCTGTCAAATTCTGTGCCATTTTCACACCAGATGGAACAGGCTTCACACTTTCCAAAAAGTTCCAATTTTGACTCGCCAGTCCACAGAATGTTTGTCCAAAAGTCTTGAGGATAATCAAGATTCTTTTTGGCAAATGTTAGACAACTCTGTGTTCTTTTGTTACAGCAGTACTTTTTATCTGGGAACTCTCCCATGGATGGCCAGTGTATTTCTTTACAGTGGAGTCATAAACACTGGCCCTAACCAAGGCCAGTGAGGCCTGCAGTTCTCTGGATGTTTTCTGAGGTTATTTTGTAATCCCCTTGATGAATGTTGTTCCACTCTTGGCATAATTTTTGTTGGTCAACCACTCCCGGGAAGGGTTGCCACTGTTCCCAGTTTTCTCGAGTTTTCGATAATGGCTCTGACCGTTGTTCGTTGGAGCCCCACAGCCTTGGAATTGGCTTTGTGAACGTTTTTGGACTGATGGATTGGAATCACTTTGTTTTCTGATTTCTTCTAGAATATCTTGCATCGTGGCATGTCAATTGTGTTCTTAAGACTTGTAGCCTACCACACTTTGTCTAACAGATTCAAATTAAGTGATTTCTTGATTTAACACAGGTTGTGGCAAACAGTTTTGGGTGTGGCATTTGGAATTGAACCCGGCTTTCCCAAAACTGTGGTTAGTCTCAGGTACTTTGTGATTTAACAAGCGGAACAATTAATTTTTCACATAGGGCCATATAGGCCTAAATGTTTTGTCCCTTAATAAATTGAATCAACATTTCATAACTGAATTTTGTGTTTTCCTTGTGTTGTCTCTTTGTGATACAAAAATCGTCTTGATGATCTGAAAATTTGCTTAGTGATAAATATGCAAAAAACAAATAATTCAGGAAGGGGGAAAATGCTTTTTCATAGCACTATAAGCAGAAATGGTGCTTTGATGCCTATCAGAGTTGATGGCCCAGGTGAGAAGACTCTTATAATGTTGATGGCTTTGCTACGGTATCAAAAGCTAGTAATGTCCTTCAGATTGGGTGGAGAACGATCGTCTGGGCTGTGTTGATTACTTTTTGTTTGTTTTTCCTGTCCGCTGCCGTGCTCCCTGTATGTTATCATGTGAAAGAATCAAATATTTGATCACAGCTTTTCTTTGGTTCACAGATATATGGTACCTGTCCCCCCTGGTGTGTGTGGTTTTCCTGTCTTTAATCCCACTCTGGGTTGCGGTGGCCCGCCGGAACCCTCAGAGTAGGGAAGTTCTTAGCTCAGGGTGGCAGCCTGTTTTGGTTGCCATGTGTATTAGCAGGTATGCACAATGAATCCTACTCTCACTGTTCATTTTTAATAATTGACTTCATATTGTTTCTGTCAAATAAAATGTTCTCTCTTTTTTTTTTGCAGCCTTGGAGGGGTGATTCTGGACAAGACAGTCACTAATCCCAGTTTTGAGGGCATGGCTGTTTTTACTCCGGTTATAAACGGTAAGTGGCGAACTTAATTATAGGACCATTATTTTTATTATTTGTTACATTGGCATGTAATTTGTAATGAAATTGCACTATTGGGTTAACCATTTAGGAATAATTACAACTCGGACAAGGAAATAATAGTATACACTGACTTTCTGACATATCTTGGATGTGTTTTTAGTTTTCGCGAAGGCTCTACCTTTCTGCTGTGTTTTGGTGAATTATAATACTATATAACTTTGATGTGCTAATTATTTGTTAATTCTGACTGTTTTAGGAGTTGGTGGAAATTTAGTGGCCATTCAGGCCAGCAGGCTGTCAACTTACCTCCACCTCTGGAGCATCCCAGGCGTTTTACCCTACAAGATGAGGCAGCATTGGCCCAATCCTTTCGTGACATTCCTTTCCTCAGGTATCACCATCATGATGTTGTAGCATGCCTAAAGTATCTACCTGTAAACCAAAGTAGTTGACTTTGGAGTTAAACAAAATATATATGTTCAAAACTATGACCGATATTGTAGTGACATCTGGAAATGCAGTGTGATGTAATTGTCTGGTGAGGCACAGTCAGATTTGGAAATCAATGGACCAGAATCTTCATTTAATTATTAGGGGAAGAAAGCAATATATTCCGTGGTATTCCCCCCAAAACACAGAAAAGCATCTCTGCGTTAACATACCTTGCTTGTTGCTAGCTGTCTGTTTAGACCCATAATTTCTCTTTCCAAATATGCAGACCAGTACAATTTGTATCTCTAGGCTGTAGATCAACCTAACTTATCATTGACATCTTTTTCGGCCAGTTGCAGGCTTTGCTCCCCCTGCTTTAGCCTGCACAAGCCTGTAAATGCTAAAAAAGGACCCGCCTCCCTTACCTCTGAAAAACTTTAGCCAATAGTGACCGATTCAAATGAAGATTGACACATTGGTTAGGAAATGAAACACTGGTATGGATATTCCAGGAGGCACCGAGCACTACTTCTTCGGGGGAAAATCGAGTTGGCGGCTGCAATATTGTTCCATATTTAAGGTGCATTGTCATCTTTTGAAAAAATTGAAGGCTTTTAGGTGCGCCTTATCGGGCGGAAAATACGGTATTTGTAATTTTATAATTTCTTGGTGACAGGCGAGGTACTGCCTCCAATGAGTGCCCATCACTGCTACCAGGGCAGGGTTCTTTTTTTTTTTTACTATTTGTTTAAGCTGACTACTGTAGTTATTCAATTCACTTAGACCTTTTCTCCTGTTTACTTATTTTCCATAGAGTAAGGAGTAAGTAGTTGAAGGAAGAACTTTGAAAGTTTGAGTTAGTGGGAATAACCCGAAAGAGTGAATTGAGCATGAACAAAATGTATTTCTTAAGAAGAAACTTAATACTTAAAAATAATAAGATAAGTCTCAGTCAGACCAGTTCAAGAACGACAATATATACAGTGCTGTGAAAAAGTAATTACCCTCTACCAGAATTCTGTGTTTTTTGCATATTTATCACTCACAAAAGTTTCAGATCATCAAACCAGTTTTAATGTCACACAGAGACAGCCCAAGGAAAAACAATATGGAGTGTTGAAATGATGATTCCATTCATTAAGGCACCAAAAAATCCAGGCTTATATCTGTCCCAATGTGAAAAATGAATTGCCCCCCTTGTTAAATAACAAAGTAACTGTGACAACCACAGTTTTGGGAAAGCTGAGTTCAATTCCACAGGCCTCACCCAATATTGATTACCACCACTTGTTTTGAAACCCCCAAAAATCACTTAAATTGAATCTGGTAGTAAAAGTGAAGTAGGTGACAAAATCTCAAGAACACAATTGACATTCCACAATTCAAAGAAATTCTAGAAGAAGAAAAAAAAAAAAAAGTAAGTGAAGTCTATCAGTCCACAAAAGGTCACAAAGCCACTTCAAAGGTTGTAGGCCTCCAGCAAACCACTGTCGGAGCTATTTTCCATAGATGGGGGAAACTAGAAAAAATGGAAAACTCTCCCAGGAGTGGTCGACCAACTAAGATTACTCCAAGAATGCAATGTCGGTTGATCAAGGAGGTTACAAAAGAACTTCGGAAAACATCAAGACACTACAGGCCTCGCTGGCCTCAGTTGAGGTCAGTGTTTATGACTCCTATAAGAAAGTTACTGGCTAAAAATGGCTTCCATAGGAAAGTTCCCAGTCAAAAAAACACTTTTGTCACAAAAGAACACAAAATGGTCTCTCACATTTGCCAAAAACATCTTGTTTATCCTCAAGGCTTAGGAGAAACTCTCAGAGTCAAAAAATTTACTTTTTGGAAGGTGCGCAGCCCGTTACATCTGTTGTAAAAATGGCCCAGCATTTGAAAAAAAGCACATAATGCCAACGGTAAAGCATGATGATGGTCTGAGGCTGCTTTGTTACCTCAGCATCAGGACAACTTCATGTGGTTGTCGGAATACTGAATTCTAGTGTTTACTAGAAGATACTGAAGGAGAACGTCTGGCCATCAGATTCAGATTCAGATCTACTTTATTGTCATTCTACTACACGTGTATACAGAACGAAATGTCGATCAGTTTTTGCCCTTAAACTCAAGCGCTCTTGGATCATGCCGAAGGACATTGATCAGGAACACACCAGCAAGTCAACCTCAAAGACTCCAAAAAAGTAAAATGAAGGCAATTACTTTTTCACATAATTTTTTATAAGTTGTGCCTTGATTAATTGATTTAATAATTCAAAACTGCATATTGTATTTTATTAGGTTGTCTCTGTGCTACTAGTCAAGTCAAGTCATGTTTATTTGTATAGCCCTTAATCACAAAGAGTCCCAAAGGGCTGCACAGATCAAATACTATTGCAGACTACGGACTATTATGACACCATCCCCTCATATAAAACCTACATGAGGGCAAATAATACACATATTATCAACATAAAATATAGGTTATTCATAAACTATAGATTGGAAGTGTGTTTTAAGCTTAGATTTAAACATTTCCACTGAGGTTGCAGATCAATTCTCAGAGGGAAGAGCATTCCACAGCACTGGGGCCCGAATGGAGAACGCTCTCGAACCCGCGGATCTCTCCTTGGCTCTTGGGATCATTAATAGACCAGCATTTTCAGAGCGAAGGCTCCAGACCGGAACATAGGGCGAAATTAAATCTGAAAGAGATGAGGGAACAAGTCCATGCATGATTTTGTATAATACCAACAGAACCTTAAAATCACATCTTAAGCTAACAGGGAGCCAATGCAGGTTAGCTAAAATCGGGGTAATGTGATCAAACTTTCTTGTCTTAGTTTTAAGCCTCGCTGCAGCATTTTGTACGAGCTGAAGGCTCTTGATTTTGGACTTCGGGAGACCGGAGAGTAGTGCATTACAGTAATCGAGACGGCAGGTCACAACCGCATGAATTATAATCTCTGCATCCAACTGAGACAGTTTAGGGCGAATTTCAGCAATATTGCAAAGATGGACAAAAGCTGTTCTAGTAATATTCTTAACGTGTGTTTGAAAGGACAGATCGGAGTCAAAAATGACACCTAAATTTTTGACCGAGTCACTCTGGGTGATATTATATTTGTCAATATTCAGAGACGTTTTTGAGAACAAGTCACGGCATTTAGATGGGCCAATAAATAGCATTTCGGTCTTTTCAGAGTTAAGGCGCAAGAAGTTGAGTGACATCCATTCTTTTGTCTCAGTGAGGCAGGCCTCCAAATTTCCACAGTTTAGTGTGGCAGATTCCTCCATCGGAAGATATAGTTGAGTGTCATCTGCATATCAATGGAAACTGATATTACTTGCGAATAATATCACCTAATGGAAGCATGTAAACGCTGAAAAGAAGGGGGCCTAGTACTGAACCCTGCGGAACACCACAGGTAACACTAAAGGGCTCTGATGTAATTTCAGCATATTTAACACAGTGCGTCCTATCTGAGAGGTAGGATCTGAACCATAAGAGGACGGTTCCTGAAAGACCAATCCATTTTTTCCAACCGTTCTAGTAAGATATCATGGTCCACATTACATATACACTAAAATACAATTAATCCCTTGACACCTTCATCTTTCTTAAAAATAGCCTTGAATATGTTGGTCCGGGCAAGGTCCAACCGATTATTTCACATAACTGGACTCATCATGCTGCCTAACTTGTAGTGTGTGTTCTCTCAAATCTCACAGGTTTGAACTCCAAATCAGCCCGAGTGCTACTGATGCTGGTCGTGCCCGGTCATCTGGTCTTCCTCTACGCGGTCTTTCTATTACAGGGAGATGAGGTGGCAATCTCTTTCGCCTTTGCTACTTGCTACCTGTGTGCTGCTCTCCTGCAGGTACGTATACACAGCATCATTTTACAACACAGTCGCAGAGTTAATTCTTGCTCTAATTTTTTGTACCATATTTATTAGTGTCTTATGGTTTACTTAGCTGATTATCTTTTTATCTTCAGGTGGCTATCTTACTGTATGCAGCTGACTTGATTGTGCGTCTGATGTGGCGACGTTCCCTAGACCCGGACAACTTTTCCATCCCATACCTGACAGCACTGGGAGACTTACTGGGAACGGGCTTTCTGGCCTTGTGCTACCATGTGTCCTTGGTTCACAGTGAGGAGCTGTGATCTGAGCCAGCTTTATTTTTGGTTTCCCACTGTTAACTCCATACACACATAAAGACAGTATAGTAAGGAATGTGTATCGGACCTAAATGAATGACATGACCGTTCAACAAATATGTCATCTGTGCAGTATGTCCATCTTGGTCATTATAAATACCGTATTATCCACACTATACAGCGCACCGGATTATAAGGTGCGTTTAGGTGAGACTACAGTAAGAGCCTAGCGTGTTTACGGCATAACATAGTGCATACAATAGTGCAATTAGTAATCAGTAGATTAGTATCGCTGAAGAAAAACGCAAAATATTGTTTGCAACTGGAAACAAACCTGGATCTGATATTACCACTTGATCAACAGTGGTGCACATGACATGCGTAAAGGCTTTAGACTCACGCTGTAGGAAACACTAATTTGCATAGTGCATTCTGATTCGGGTTCAACAGTTTCTCCACCTCACACGTGTGTCAATATTCGGTTTAATACGTCTGTGAACGTATGTATATGTGTTTGTCTGTTTGTGTGCCTGTCAACCCAAGAAAAGGGGGGTAGGAGTTTAAATATGACCACCATCTTTCTCAGGCAGTGAGGTAGCTAACCCTAGCTGTGGAAAAATGCCCCAAAAAAGCTAATTCGGCACTTTTGGTTTTGTTGACTCAGCATTTTTTCACAGAAAGACATTCCAATCTCCTAGACCAGAACAACCTTGATCAACACCATCTTTTACTGGCAGTCAGGTATTTCCAAGGAAAGCTGACGTGGCATTCTACTCTCTCAGTCCAGAAAAGTAAAATGCTACCCAAAAATGGTTTCTCATCTTAACGGGGTGGCTCCAATGGCACACAGCCATTCTAGTTGAGTGTCTTTCACCATATTATTGACACACAGGTGAAGATCTAGAGAGACTGTATAAATTTTCTAAGTGCAGAATGCGAATCAGTGTTTCTAACACAATGAGTAAGTGTGATAATGCATTAAGCTCTAATGGCTTTTTGTATGTCATCTGTACCACTTGAGGTCTAGTATTGAAGTCTAGGTACCCCACTGACACAACCTGGATTCAATTCCCATTGCACACAACATTTGGCGATTAAAGGTACCGACAGATTAATCATTGCTTGTTAAAATACTGGATGTATTTCTAATCTTATCCACTGTATTCTTCAATAAATATATAAAGTAGACTGGGTTATGAGGAGCTCTTCCAGTTTTCTAGTAAATTTGGGATTTTTAGGTGCGCCTTATAGTCCGGAAAAGTCGATCTTTTTTTTTTTCAGCACATCTTTCTATCATAGACACGGTCCCTGACTGTATTTTGACGCATAGTTTTGTTATGAAATAACAAATATTCATCAAGCCATCCACCTCTGCTTTGACAAATGAGTCAGGGGTACTGCTGGGGGTTTTTCTGCTCTACACGTCTGCTGAATCATGTATGTGTGAATGCATGACACCACGTAGATTTTGTACTTTCTGTATTTTCTGGTTTATTTTTTCTTTTCAGTCATGTTGCAAAAAACATCACATCACCGAAAGAACAAATCTGAAAAGAAAAAAAGGACGACAGGTTAAAGCCAAAGTCCCCAAAATAACTTTGGACGCTTCTTCAATCAATCATTTGAACAAATTAATATTTGTTAATCTATTAAAAACGGATCACATTATTTAATCACGATATATACAGTATTTAACATTTTCTGGAAAGTTTTTATTTTTACATCATTCTCCTCCTAACACTCAAACAAATTCCCAAAGGGATAAAAGAGAGTGAAGAGGAAAAAAGAAATCCGGAACAGTGTGAGACTCCACAAGAATAATGATTGTAGTAAGCCAACCAGGTACATGTGAATATTTGTTAGGAACTCATTTGAGAATGTAGCTATTTTTTTTATAAATTTAAAATAGTTTAAAAGAAAGGATGAATGATGTTCTTTTTGTAAACTCTGCTTTTAACATGTGTTCCTTTGTGTGTTCACCGCATTGCGCTTTGACTTGCGTGTTGACACTGGATTGAAAATAACAGTCGAGAAAGGTGTTAATTAAAATGTGTTTTGTTGAGTCTGCAATACCTTGTCATGCAAAAACAGCAAGTAGACAAGTTTAAAGTGTTTCTCAAAAAAGGATGAGGTTTAAACATGTATAGATCCCTCAAAATCATTCTAGTCTCTAGATTATACATACACTTAATTTATATTTCAGAAAAGAACTATGAAGTCATATCTTTCTCAGGGTTTCTACCAGATATCCATCGTAAAAATTCCGTAATTGAGGTAAAAGTAGACATACATTTTGACATAATGTTGTTTATGCTTAAAAAGTGGTTTAGCTAAATTCTAATCAACTTCCCAAAAAGCAAGCGCTTATTTTCCCACTTAAAATCGCTTCTGACATATGTTTCCAAATGCTTTGTCCTTTATATCAAACAAATAGCAAAGAAGCAAATGTGCATTATTGTGGTTATAGATGATTTGACAACCATGATTACTGTCTTTTTTATTTCTTTGTGATATTTATTACAAAATATGTTATTGAACAAAGTATTTATTCGCCAATAGCCTTTTGTGAAAAACGGGAAATGTATAGTAAAGGCCCTGTAGTACAAACTGATAAATTGTATGAACATCATGTTCTCTAGTGTAAAAAAATACTGTTTGCAGCTATAAGACAAAACCCTCTACTGTCATTCCTTTGGGAAATGTTATGCCACTGTACTCTTATTGTAACTACGTAAACACATGACCACATGTATGGCACACATTTATCATTAAAGCGATAATGTGTAGCATTTAAGGCCTCGTAGTGGTACAAAATAACTCCCGTAAGTACAAAAGGCTGAAATGATCATACCAATTTTAATTTTTATAAATATGCATAGGGTCAAGAAAATTGTATTTCTTTTACATAGTGGAATCCATACAAAGTAGTCGCCGCCATATTGGTCAACGATCTTGCTGATATGCATTTGACAATACAGTGTCATCTAGTGGTCGAATATTACACCATGTACACCTTAAAAGGCCTTTCATTACAATTTGTATGGTACATTGTCAACTTGTGATGCATGCATGAGAAATTGAGAGAAACAACAACACATGAACTGTCCAGTTTACATTTGCAATGGTATTGCAATAATTTGATTTTTTTTTCTCTGTCACGCTCACTTCCAGGCTTAAATTGTTTTCACTTTTACTACAGTTATGTGTCGCTAGTTTTTTTTACATAAGAAAAAACATTTGGTACGGATTGGCATTTCTTTTGCACTTACCCTGAAAAGACAGGTGGACTTTATTGGATGACCGTAGCACAGGGAAACAACGGTTTGACAAATAAAGTCCAGTTAAATTATTTGATTGGCTTTCCCTTTCTTTATCGTAGCTGTTTACCAGTACTTCAATAATCCTTATCTATCCAGTATGTAACCGCGGTGCACCTGTCCCACCAAAGATTCACATTCACGCTGGACTGGATGATGAGGTTTTTATTACAGTTTCTGCAGATGAAATGAGTCACAACATTAGCTTCTGCTGGCTTTGATCTCGTTGGCAGCTCGCTCTGTAGACTGCCCAAAGCATATCAAAGAGCTTTCTTTTCAATTTACATAAAATACATTTTAGAATATCACAATACATTTTTACATCAATTTTAACAAGATACTTTTAATAAGAGATCGTATAGTGGTTTTTTAACGTTTGCAATGAATTCAACATATTTTTCTTTAGTCTGAATTTTAACCAACATCATCCTTCTTATATATTTGAGAAAATAGAAATAATAACAATAATGAGTATAAAAACGGATACAATTTACCTGCAGATGAAATGAGTCACAACATTAGCTTCTCTGCTGGCTTTGATCTCTACAAGGGGAATTCACATTTTAGCACAACAGAAACAAAACGAAAATAAATCCAAACCGCTTGACAACATCAATCACATTACTGTGCATGTTGAGAGATTTGTCAGCTGTGGTTATAATGTTTAAAATTAACTTCTATTGTGGAGCACAGGTGGCACTGTTGGACTCATCATTGCAGGACACTTACCAAAAACTATACACATATTTCAGCAGGAATTTCAATAAGACAAAAGTTATTATTACACCTGTTACATATGGTTGGATTCTATCTATCTACCTTGATCATATCCCTCAAGAGGGTTGACCGACAGCAAGATAAACACATACAATAACAACAAAAATAAAAAAATAATAATAAAAAAGGGGAAAAAAATTGCAAAAACACATACAAACATTTTTGGACAACTCTTATTATAAACAACCGCTCTTGCCCCACTCTTATCCCTATGCGGCCCAAGAAACTTTTTCTGGCCATTGAAACAAAGCAATAGATAATAGAAAGGTATGTAAACACACACCGCTGTGCAGGAGTTCAAATACAAAAAGAGGAAGATGCAGCCATTGTTCCATCAGCACGAAAGAAAGACATTTTGGCAAAATTTCATGAAGTCTCAGAATTTGTAGGAAGAAATCACCTGGAAAAAATTGGTTGGGCTGTTCCACATTATAATGACGTATAATGACGTCTGCCTCGCGCATTTCCAAAAAGCCGGCGAAAGAAGACGTCATTGGATCCTTTTTTCAAGAAACGCCAGGAAAAAAACATTACTTAGGTGCAGTAAATAAAGAGGCCAGTTAAAAGGCAAATTGCCGTATTTTCCGCACTATAAGGCGCACCTAAAAGCCTTTTTTTTTTTTTTTTTTTTCAAAAGCTGACCATGCGCCTTATAATACAGTGCGCCTTATTTATGGATCAATATTAAGTCGCAAAGTCTTGCAACTAATGCAGCAGCCGCCGACTAGATTTTCCCCCGAACGCCAAGTAGTCCGCGGTGTATGCTGGGATTTATTTACCGGCATTTCATTGGCTAACCAATGTGTCAATCATCATTTGAATCGATCACTATTGGCTAAAGTTATTCGGAGGTAAAGGGGGCGGATCCTTTTTATCATTTACAGGCTGGCATAGGCTAAAGCGGCAAAACAAAGCCTGCAATTGGCCAAAAAAGATGAATGTGAATAGCACGTTGGGTTGACGGCATAGAGAAAGCATTTTTTACTATTCTGTATTTGTAAATATTTTATTCTACTGGATTTACTACACTCACGGATATGAGAGGACCATGGTTGCACATTATTATTGAACACAACGACTTCGGTGAGCTACTCCGGCTATATATTTTCCCTGTATCTTGTTTCAGACTGAACTCGATGTTTCTGTGATAAGCGGTGCAGAAAATGGATGGAATGGAGTGTCTATTTTTAAATTAAACTCAATTCCAAGTGTTTATTGTCATATGCAGAGTAAAGTTGCGAGCGAAAAAGAAAATAGAAACTAAGGAATGGTTGGCATTTCTTGAATCCCAAGACTTTAACCTTCCGAATGATATTTGGAACGATGCATTTGAGTGACATCGTACGGACACCGCATCCGCACGTGTTTTTGACACGTATTCGCTTCTTTGCAAGCTTTCGGAAGGTTAAGGGGGTAATAACTTTGACTAAACTATCTGACTGTTTTGTCGACGTTCCTATTGTAGCACCTTATAATCCGGTGCGCCTTATGTATGTCAAATATAGGACCAAAAACAATTTTTTGGGGGGTTCGCCCTATAACCCGGTGCGCCTTATAGTGCGGAAAATACGGTAATATTTTTACTATTGCCGATTCTTTGTTTGCCTTTTTTAATTATGTGCCTCTCATTTTATGTCTAATGCGTGGTAATCTAATTTTACAATTTATTTGTTTCATGTTCGGATCCTCTTTTATGATTTGTTAAAAAATATCATACCTTTGTAGGGCTTGGTATAGATAAAGTGTTTTACAATCAAAAGGCATCTTTACTTACAAATGTTTCAGGTTACAAAGCTACACCCAGAACGAAGTCAATTCGTAATTAGAGTTACCACCGTATTTATTTATTTACTTTCATTTTCCTTTTTTTTTTTTTTTTTTTGCCCTCAACTTTTGTACGACGGTCCCTTGTCTGCGGGCACCTGCGAGCTAAACGCGGGGACGCTCCATCCGCAATTGCGCATGCGCCTGTGCCACAGCCCAGCGTGGCGGTTTTCACGCGAGTACCCACAGACACTCTTGTACTTGGCATGAACCCTACGCAATGGATTGAGCCTCAAACCTTGTGTGATTCTTGTCCTCAATTTAAATCTTCAATGGCTGCAGAGCGACATTCATATTTTTGTGTCAGTCCCACGAAGACGTAGATGGCCGGCGTTTAAGGCTCTCACGATAACAGGTAAAGTGTTTTCCACTCGTTACACGCCAATCTGGGCATATACTGTCGTAGGCACACAATCCCGCTAAAGTCCTTTCCTCGCGAAATATACTTATTTTCTATTGCCCTTCTAAACGTAATGTGTGCATTCGTTTTGCCTTATACGGCTCTAAGTGTCCCCTTGCCAAAATCAATGGTGTAAAATTACTTTTTGGCTGCACTGAAACTGTCATTGATTGTCTGGAAGCGCATCGTCCCTTTTTAAAAATACTCTCATTTTATTATCATGAATATAGCCTTGGTGTGTTTTTTTTCCTATTATTATTATTATAATACTCTGTTGTTGATTTGAAAGAACGACTCTTAGTTGACCCATTTTGATAAATAGAATATCCTTACCAAAACAGAAATACCTAGAAAAGTATTTTGCTTAAAACTGCCTATAGATACATTTCTACCAATAGCAGGGCTAGCACAGAAACCAATATCTGGATATGAGGTGTCGGTTCTGATCTCAATTCTGCGTATTGGTATGCTCTTTCCCATCTAAAATATTGTTATATGAATTCATGGAGGTACACAAACAATATATCTGACCCCATCAATCCATTATCTGCACCGCTTATCCTCAGTAGGGTCCCGGGGGTGCTGGAGCCCATCTCAGCTATCTTCGGGCACTGGGCAGGGGACACCCTAAACTGGTTGCCAGCCAGTCGCAGGGCACACAGAGACTGATAACTCACTCACTCATTCACACCGAGGGGCAATTTGGACCGGCCAGTTAACCTGACATGCATGTTTTTGGAATGTGGGAGGAAATCGAAGTGCCTGGAGGAAACCCATGTAAGGACTGGGAGAATATGCAAACCCCACACAGGAAGGCTGGTGGCTGGATTTGATCCTATGACCTCAGAACTGTGCCACGGACGCACTAACCACACAGCAAATTAAAACCAGCAAATTTAAAATGAACCAATGGAAGTGAATCAATTTTAAACTATGGGGAATTAAGTGGTAAGCGTTACATCGTCTTTTATCAACATTATATCATCAAAAGCAGTGATTTTCAATGAGACTGTCTCTGCACTCTATAGTGCCGCGACACTTTTGGTTAGCGGGCCGCAAGAAATTGCCCAATTCATCCCTGCAAAAGTTAAGATCATTTAAGTTATCTTTGCCCTCATCCAATGATCACCTGAGTAACTGAGTACTGTAATTAATCCCTATCAATAGATGGCAGACGACTACTTTTTTTTTCTTTTTTATTACAAATCATCTCCTCATGAGATAATTCAGTAAATTTAATAACTTTTTGTTTGATGAAGCTGTTAAAGATATCACTGCAAAAGTAAGAAAATACATCAAATAAAGTAAAGATCTTGTACATATTTTGCTGATGTTAATGATCATTTTTACTTTAAAAAAAATTGAACTTCATAAAGAAAATGTTCATTTGTGAATAATTTGTGCTCATTTTGAGTATATATTTTTTATTTTTCTGGAAAATATAAGAAATATGTAGTAAAAAAAGCAGGTTAGAATATAGTCAAATCCAAATTCAAAGCAGTGACAGTGACCAATAAAAAACCTATATAAAAGAAACTTTTATCAATCTAGTAACAGGATCATAGAAGTTTAAAAAAAAAAAGAAAAGAAAATTGACAGATTAATTTTTAAACATATTCAAGGGAGGGTGTGCCTCGAGATTTTTTTAATGAAAGAAAGTGCTTGGACTCCAAAAAGGTTGCGGAACACTGTTCTAAGGAATTTCCCCAATAACAGGACTCGCACAGTAACCAATGTCTGGGAATTAGGGCCAAGTTTTGTCTTAGGTCTGCATATTCATTGATGTGTACATGACAAACAAAAATATTGTTTATGTATTCATGGAGGCTCACAAACAACACATCTGAATGAGCAAAAAAAAAAAACAATGTGAGTGAATCAATTCAATTTTTTTCCATTTTAAACTATTTTTAATCATCTTCTTAGGAAAAATTCAAATACATAGTTGAATGTGCTGGACATATGAATGGAGGTATTTTAGTGAGAGTATTTTATTCACATTTATTTAACAATAATTATCATTGTTATTATTGCTGTCAATGCTGGCAAATAGATATACTGGTTGTTGCTAAACTCAAAAACAGGGGTCTCTAACGTGGAGCCCGAGGGCATTAAATAAACCCCTAGGAGCACAGAGTAGCCTGCGGACAGGTTTGTAAAGTATGTCACCAGTGATGGGTTTTTGCAATTTTCTCGTACCGTATTTTCCGCACTATAAGGCGCACCTAAAAGCCTTTATTTTTTTTAAAAGCTGACCATGTGCCTTGTAATACAGTGCGCCTTATTTATGGATCAATATTAAGTCGCAAAGTCTTGCAACTAATGCAGCAGCCGCCGACTAGATTTTCCCCCGAACGCCAAGTAGTCCGCGGTGTATGCTGGGATTTATTTACCGGCGTTTCATTGGCTAACCAATGTGTCAATCATCATTTGAATCGATCACTATTTGCTAAAGTTATTCGAAAGTAAAGGGGGCGGATCCTTTTTATCATTTACTGGCTGGCATAGGCTAAAGCGGCAAAACAAAGCCTGCAATTGGCCGAAAAAGATGTGTCAATCATCAGTTGAATCAATCACTATTGGCTAAAGTTATTCGGAGGTAAAGGGACGGATCCTTTTTATCATTTACAGGCTGGCATCGGCTAAAGCGGCAAAACAAAGCCTGCAATTGGCCGAAAAAGATGAATGTGAATAGCATGTCTGGTTGTCTACGGCATAGAGGAAACATAACTAACAACGTTTTACCATTCTGTATTTGTAAATATTTGACCCTCCTGGATTTACTACACTCACGGATATAAGAGGATCATGGTTGCACATTATTATTGAACACAACGACTTCGGTGAGCTACTCCGGCTATATATTTTCCCTGTATCTTGTTTCAGACTGAACTTGATGTTTCTGTGATAAGCGGTGCAGATAATGGATGGAATGGAGTGTCCATTTTTAAATTAAACTCAATTCCAAGTGTTTATTGTCATATGCACAGTAAAGTTGCGAGCTAAAAAGAAAATAGAAACTAAGGAATGGTTGGCATTTCTTGAATCCCAAGACTTTAACCTTCCGAATGATATTTGGAACGATGCGTTTGAGTGACATCGTACGGCCACCGCATCCGCAGATGTCTACGACACGTATTTGCTTCTTTGCAAGCTTTGGGAATGTTAAGGGGGTAATAAGTTTGACTGTTTTGTCGACGTTCCCATTGTAGCGCCTTATAATCCGGTGCGTCTTGTGTATGTCAAATATAGGACCAAAAACTATTTTTTCGGGGTGTGCCCTATAGCCCGGTGCGCCTTGTAGTGCGGAAAATACGGTACATTTGATTTCTAACTGACATGCTGTTTTAGTGGTTCACTTACAATAATTACAACCTGGTAATAACATAGTGACAACATAGTAAAAACAGGTTGTTATTTTAGAAATGTATATCAAAATTTGCTCCAATTTAAACAAAAGTAGCTCGCAGGTTCAAAAAGGTTAGTGACTTCTGTTTTACAGATTGTTAACAAATCTGTTTGACTCATAATTTAGAATAAAATGCTTCTTTTAAGAGAAATCTTAACTTAGTAGAGTGGTCATTGGAGGTGGGCAGATTGATTCAAATATGGATATTATCGATACTAAGCAAGCACTTGAATCGGATTGATACTCGTGTCCAGGGATCAATACTTCACCCCGCTACCAATTTCCTCAAAGCGCCACTTTTCTTTGTAGATAGCGCAGCCCTTCTCTCTCTCGGCCACTCTCTAAATTTATTGCTGATTGTGTGGCTGACAGTTACACTTTGAGCAACTCTCCCTACCTTGCCTGCTTCTGCATATTGTCTCCCAAGCAAAAGAGAGGGCCAAATTGAAACTCCCACCCTGACCAGAAACTGAAAATGAAAGAGGCAAACAGGAAGCGCAGCATGGTGTGGATTTTTTTTTTTTCCAACGACAAAAAAGGACAGTGCCAGGTGTTATTTGTGTGGTATGCTACTGTAGCAGATTTCCAGAAACCTGAAAAGAGTTGACCCTTCAGACAGAAACGAGGTGCGACCAAAAATGCAATCATCTAATGTATGTCACTGTTCCTAAACAAAAACCTGTAAATCCTTTGTCACTATGGCAACAGAGCCAAATGGGCTTGTGTGTTACATTGCTGATTTTTTGGGATTGATTTTCTTGACTTTTGCACGAAAACAGTTATTGCATTAGAAGTATTTTATTTTTCAGACTATTGAATGTTGTTACACTATTTGCACTTTCTGACTTTATTTTCTGATGGTACTCTCTCGGCTATCGTTCTAAAACAATTGTGATATAAGTAATTCTATTTTTATTATACTATTAAAGTTTGAATTCTAGTTATTTCATGAAAAATAAAACATTGTTAGTGCTGAAAACCTTTCTGCTTTTTAACATTTTTAGTGCCTAAAATATTCTGCTTTTTATCTTAAATATAATTCAACTCATGAGCGGAGGGTTATTCAATTTCCATTACATTTCCTAGCAAAAAGTATCCGTATCAGATCGGATTGAATCAATACTAAATTCTCAGTATCGCGCACCCCTAGTTGTCGCGCATTTTGAAGCTATTTGTACTAAATCGAACTTTATTTTATTTTAGCCTCATGATATCAAATGCATGTTATGACGCTGAAATGTCAGTCATGCATCATGCACGTTTGTGTTGTTCTGAGCAGAGCGAGGGGCTGGCGGTAAATGAGAGGCCGTCATCATTTTCATCATCATGCCCCTGGGGAAGTATGGGATGCGGGAGGAGTGGAAGCAGGAGGGCGAGCAAAGCATCAGGATGGACTTCCTGTTGCCCACTGGAATCTACATCACATTCCCAGTGTCTCGCAACGAAACCATCCGAAACATCAAGAAGGTAGGGGATTTATAAACGGTAAAGTATACAGCGGTACCACTACATACAAACTTAATTTGTTAAAGAATCGTCTGAACTCGAATTGCCCGCGTAACAAGCAACTTTTTTCCTAATAAAATTAATTGGCCTGTTCCCGACCTCCCACAAGGATCAAAAGAACCCAAAACACATGTTCTTGGTCACTAAAAAACATCAAATTAGTCATTAAACATTAAATAAATACAGTAATAAGATGAATAAGATGATATTAACAAAATAAATTGCGAGTTTATTATGAGTCGCCGTAGTGCTTGGTGTGGAGTTGCGGGAAAAGTACCGGCGCATGACTTATAATGCACTTACTGTACGCTTAAAATTAAAGTGACTGTAACTTCAAATGAACGTGAACACAAAATAATTTTACTGGACTATTCTATTTTGTCTGTTTTCGCTTTCATTCATCACTGTATTTTGCTGTTTTAGCGGGATTCAGATTTTTTTAAACTTATCTAGGGAGATTTGTCTACTCAAAATGTTATAGAAGTGTCATTAAAGAGAGCTGTCAGACGACTAGTTACCAATTTTTTCTGGATGTTTTTTATTTTTTCGAAACGAAAGTCTCAACTTCCTCCCATTCCTTTGGAGACGCAAGCTTCTCTGTTTCGTCCTCCTATTTGTTGCTTTTTTGAATCAGGAATAGAACCTCCCACGGAAATTATTGCAGCAAAGCGCAGCTTAATTTCTTCTGCGTCTTTGTGATTGCACTCGCTGCTTCACAATTGTACTCCTTTGGCTTGGTTACTCATTCTTGCTTTGTTCTATTCTCATTATTCTCCTTTTTTCTCAGACACCTTGCCGTTTCCTTTTCCGGAACTCGTGGCTAAGGTCACAAGTATTCATATACAGTGGAACCTCGGGTTTTGAACGCCTCTCAGTTCGAACAAATCTGTTCTCGACCAAAAATTTCGAGAAATTCTTGCTTCGCTTTTTGTTCAAAAAATCGGAGTTCGAAGGCCGGTACGCTAGGGGCGACGCTGAGCGGCGTACGAGTGTAGATTGCCCCCACCCCTCGTGAAGAACTGTTGTCACTGCAACGCGCACTCCTTTTCTGTTTTCGTTTTTCAAAAGCGGTGAAGGGAGTGTTTTAACCCCTAATTATGCCTCGGAAGAAGGTTGGTGCAAGCAGCAAAGTTGCTACAGGTGAAAAAAGAGGAGTAGTGCGTACAGCTATTGCATTTAAGAAAGAAATTATAGCAAAATATGAAGAAGGTGTGCGAGTTTCCCTTCTTTCAGGAATACAGCATGGCTTCTGCCGACCGGTAAGAAATCCTATTCATAATTCTTTTCTTTATCCTTTAACCGCTCACCACTTGTTGTGGAGACCCGGGTGCTAAATGACGTGTAAGCGACCTGTTTTTTTTTTTTTTTTACACGTTCATGTTAGCGTAATATTTCGTACGGAAGATTACGCGAACGTATGATTAGCCTGGGTTAGCTTTACGTTAAATATTCAAGATAAACATTCAAGGTGTTGGAACGGATTAAAACAATTTTACATTACTTTTAATGGGAAAAAACGGCTTCGGTGATCGTACAAATCAGTTTTCGTACAAAGAAATGGAACGGATTATGGTCGAGAACCGAGGTTCCTCTGTATAGGATATGCTAAAAATGCGATTGAATAGACGTGATCAAAACAAACTTCCTCTGGAATACAGGTACTCTACAGGTATAACCAAGGGTGCAGAATCAGGTGCCTCATGCTAGGAGGCGCTATCGCAAATTGGACCGAGGTAATGCTGACATTAAGCTTTCACAAAAGGTGAGCAGTCTCTATTGGTAGCCTGTGGGACTGCTCACGAACGGAATTTTCCTTTGTGAAGCGAGCTTATTTTTGTTTAAAAAAAAAAAAAGCAATTGATATATCAAAATTTTTGTGTGTAGAGATGCTTATATAAAAATGTACAACTGTATGGCACAATGTCCGAAAAGTCTAGGAAAAAAATCGAAGTCACCTACTCATCTCAAGAATAAACATCAAATTTGGACATTCGAGAAGACAGATTTCTCCTTGGCTGCTTAACTGCCAATCTTCTTATGAATGCGAAAGTGTTGTTTCCATGCCAACCACTCCTCCTCCTCAACCAATATGATTTAGCTGTGTTTTGTTGTGATATTCTTGGAAGCTTTTTAAATAATTAGGAAACGACATTCTAGAGTTCTTTTAAGTTTCAGGGGTTTCAGGGTCGAAAAGGTACTTATTGAAAGTTTTCTTTTCGCTCTGTGTTTGAGTTAGTATTTGTCAAACATGGAAGTCAACCTGATTGTTTATTTTCATCTGCATTTTTTAACATTGCCTCAGCGTTGTTATTGTTTTAAATTAATTTAATTGATCAGTCCAAGAAATCATTGTCTATTACACTAAATATGAAATTAAAGTTATACAATTGGTTTCAGAAAATCTTAACACTCAATGGTTTGTTTCCTCTTATACAGTATTTTAATCACAATGCCTCCCTGTCCATCTTCCAACTCGGACTTAAAACTCACCTTTTCAAACTTGCCTATGCATCGTTAACTGCTTCACATATACCCCCCCCCCCCCTTTTTTTTTTTTTTATTCTGGATTAGTTTTTATTTTTGTATTAATTGTTAGTTTTTATTTTTGTTTTTATTGATATCACTGGTTTATATTCTGTGTACAGCGACCTTGGGTGGCTTTGAAATGAAATGTATTTTTATTATTTATTATTATTATTGTTGTTATTTTATGTTTTTCATTATAGTAATGTTACAGAGTTTAAAGTAAATTTATGTTACAAGGGAGTATCAGTCATCTGTCCCAGGCTTTTAACTTCTAATAGTTAACGTGATTTGAACCCATATGGCAGCAGTGAGAGCGCTGAGTTATTACCCTTGGACTACCAGGGATATTGATGACATTTGAAAAGGCATAAGGTTTTATTTCATTATCACAGAGTCTTTAGTAATGAGACAAGTGTTAATGTTGCCAATTTCACATTTTACAGTGACAATACAATACTCACAATTCTTAGATTATAAGAGAAGAATAACATAGAATGTATTATCTTTGTTACATGAAATGCACGAAATTAATATCTGTCTTTGGTACAGTGACTATAAGTAATGTGATAATTAGATAATATCTACTGCCTTTTCACAAATCATCTATACCACTCGTGGTGCAGTGCTCTGATAACTGAGCTGTACACAGTCCTTGTACCTTTTTTCTGGGAATAGCCCAAAGAGTGTTATTTGGTTATTATTTATTTTATAAATAGTGTTATTATGATATATGTTTTTTTACTTTTGTTCTTTGAAGAATCCAGAGAGGGTTATTTGATTGTCGCTTTCACAGTCTTTTTCACATTTCGGCACTCCTGCAATCGTCACACTTCAGTTTCTGTTACAAACTGACCCCATCCCCTCATCAGAAAGGGAAAAAGTATGGGGAAAGCGCTTGAGGACTCCTGCTCTAATTGATAATTTAGTTTTCAATGAACCTAACACTAGATTGTCCATAATTAGGGATTATGAAATGAGAATGTATGAAGTTTTATGTAAAAATTGTCATATGAATTTATGTGGTTGTTGTTTTTTTACACACTCCCCAGATGGTTTGGGAACATGCCAAAGGAGAGGCACTGTCCATGGCCCTGGGACATCCAGATGCCTACGTCTTCACTTGCGTCAAGCAGACGGGCGAAAGAGAAGAACTGGAGGAGGAGTCCAGGCGTATAAGTGACGTGCAGCCCTTTATGGGCATTTTGAGACTGGTGGCCAGGGAGGGGGATCGTGTTGAGAAACTCACCAACAGCCAAATCAGCTTTTTGATCGGCAAAGGTCAGAAAAATTCCCATACAGTTCTGAACCTGATTTTCTTCAAAGGATCTATATCAGACATGTCAAACTGGGGGGGGCTGGATCGAGACAATGTTCCCAAATGGGCTGGATCAGCAAAAAAAATGTCAATGCCAAATATTTAGCTTTGTAAGTCTATGCTTCATCATTCAGCTTAAATTTGGAGCATACTGAAATGGGGTATTTGATGAGCACAACACATTTACTTATAAATAATTGGGGAGAAAAAGGATTTTGTTCAAATTGAATGTTGATAAATTGTTTATTTTAACAATTGAATAAATGCATCTTTACATCGGAACCAACTCACCACACAAAACAAACTCGTTGGGTGGTATTAATAAAAATACACTCACATCGATTGTTAAACTGCTTTCAGATTTTGCAGTAAACGGGCAATAAGGTCAAACACAACTACCAGGCTGGGACTACTGAAGCTGATAAAATACTGCACAATATTATCTTTAATGTTAAACCATCTATCCATCCATCCATTATCCGCATCGCTTATCCTCAGTAGAGTCGCGAGGGTGCTGGAGCACATCCCTGCTGTCTTCGGGCAGTGGGCAGGGGACCGCCTGTACTGGTTGCCAGACAGTCGCAGGGCACACAGAGACAGACAACTCACTCGCCCTTTCACGCTTGGGGAATGTTTTTGGAATGTGGGAGGAAACCGGAGTGCCCCCAGTAAACCCACCCAAGCACGGGGAGAACATGCAAACTCCACACAGGAAGGTTCCATCTCATGACCTCAGAACTGTGCCGCGGACGCGCTAACCACTGCGCTGCCGTGCTGCCCAACCTTAAACCAGATAAATCTTATTTTTAATGATCCGTGCAAACAAATGTCGTGCCATCACACCCTTTTCCCTCTCATTGCACTCCTGCATCTTTTTGCCTTTACAAGTGCAACAATATTAGGTGACAAATCCTGAGTAGAAGCACATTTAACTACCGTAAATTCCGGACTAAAGAGTGCACCTGATTATAAGCCGCACCCATCACATTTTAGGGGGTTTACCGATTTTGTCGATACACAAGCCGCACCTGTATATAAGCCGCATGCACCCACATAAAAAAAACACGAAATTAATCCAAGCCAAGTCCCGCGATTGAAACTAAAATGTCCTTCTTTGAAGCACACGGTCCAAAAATCACAGCGGCCAAAATGAACGTAAAATGATATAGGTACTTACAATTTGTTGCAGACCTGCAGATTCTGGGTGCCCGTTGATAGTAATCCAAGGAAAAAAAGTGTATATTTCCAAAGGTAAGGGTGGGAAAAATATATATCCATTATTGTCCGCCATGTCCACAAAAATACATTACAAAAATATACAGTTGCAAATACATATTATACATATTTACAAAGAAAGACGGTACATCGAGAGAGTTTTCAAAGCTTTAATAATAATAATATAACTTTCATCCTAAACCGTGCCTTTGGGAGGTAGCCTCACGCTACTAACAACACGCTCACATACCTGCATATTAGTCTGTAAAGGAAATAAATGCCGCATTTGTTAGAATCACGCATCGGCCCGGTATTGCAGTACCTCCGGGAACGATGCATTCGCAATGATCGCAGCAAGGCTTTAAGGCTAGGACCTTAGCTTGGCCTTTTGACTGAGAGTAAGAGTCCTAGGCTTTGTAGCGTATTATGAACTGACCTATAACGGATAATGGATAATTAATAAAGAAAATAGAACAATAACCCTTAAAAATGTTTTATTATTGTTCATCAAAGAGAACACCTGTTCATAAAGATAAGTAGTCCCAAACATGGATAGAACCTTTCGCTGGACGTTAGCTCTATTACAACTCTACTGCCCTCTAGCAGTGAGAAGGAGCATTAGTTATGCATTTACTAAAGAAAACATAACCTTTGATAGAAATGAGATACAGACTTGCTTCTTTTTTGACTTGCTCAAAAATTTATGGCAGAATGGATTAAATCAGGGGTGCCACACGATAGAACAAACATTCTGTCGGGGGCCGGACTAGTAGATTAAAGAGAAAGAAAAAGAGATAAAGAAATAAGAGAAAGAGGGAGGGAAAAGGAGAGAGGCGGGACAAAGAAAGAAAACGAGTGTGAGAGCGTGAGAAACAAAAGATAAAAGGTTGTGAGAGAGGGGGGAAAGAAAGGTAGAGGAAGAAACCAATCCAAAGAGAAATAGAAAGACAGAAGGAGAGAAAAGAGAAAAGAAAGCGCAAAGAGTATGAAGCGAGACAGAGAAAAGAGAGAAAAGGAAAAAAGGAAGTTACAGCAAAAGAGGTTAAAAGATACAGATAGAAAGAGACAGAGAGCAACAAAGGAAGAGAAAAAGAGAGACACTGAGAGTGAAAGAGTTAGAGACAGAGTGGGAGAAAAGGGGTGGAAAAGAAAGAGAGAGAGAGAGAAATAAATAAATACAAGTAGTGTCTTTGTGAGAGGCACCTGGCTTTGGCAACATCAAGTTGACATATTTCAATCTGCAGCTTGTTTTTCTCTTGCGCTTCTCCGAGTGTTGTCTCGCGGGCCGGATTTAATCCCTTAGCGGGTCTGATCTGCCCCTCGGGTCGCCTGTTTGACACATGTGGATTACATCATCCCGCTGTATGTTTGTCACGCCTTATACGTATGCTTAAGACTTGTGGTTCTCTTTGGAGAAAAGTAAAGTAAAGCTCACAATGGCGATGCTCAAGGAGAATATGCTCTCACCAATTATGCCCACACACTACAAATAGCCCTGCATTATGACATCACTTGCTATCCTAACAAGCTGCCTCTTAAAGGCCCACATTTGACCCACATTTTCTAATTAGACTTGATTGGGATTCAAGATTTGACATTGGTATTTCTATTAGACTTGTTCCAGACCGGGGTGGCCAAATTACGGCCCGAGGCCACTTGCAGTCAAACTTTTAGAATCACAAATCAAGTCCTCAATGTATGCGTCCAAATCGAACAGCAGAAGAAGTTATCCATCAAAAAAGCAACACTTGTCTCTCCGTATCAGATTTGTCAATGTCAGGTCGCTGGAGTTTCCTTTAATCCACAAGGAACGATTAAAAGCAAATACAGTTTGGTACATTACTGCAGAAACCTCCATGAACAAAAAGACAGACACTCTCCACCACAAAAATCCTGCTTTTTTCTTGAAATAATTAAATAATGGGAAACATTTAAAAAAGTAATTATAAGCACATTAGATTTGAGAACAGAATGTGAGATATAAATAACACTGTGAGCAGAAGTAACAACAGCATATGTATCATCGTATATGCATCAGAGGATAATAAAATTTATATTTTCGAGTTAGTTCTGTCAAAGAATGAACTGCTGAGTGTGTTGATGGTGCCCCCCATTGGCTGGCATTCGTCTCAGAGCTGACCTTCCTTATCAGGCTGTATAGTTTGCCACTGTCAGCAAATGAGGCATTGCTGCCCCAGAAGACAACTCAAAAGAACATACTGTATAACTGCTTGTTTTTTTTTTGTTTTTAATTGTAATTGTTATTCAGCAACACTGGGGTAGTCGATGCCCTTCCTGTTTTCCATATCTTCCTCCCCCAAAACTGCAGATTTAAAGGGAATCCCAAATTCATAAACATGGTATATTTCAAGATAATGCAAATTGACATCGGCATGTCCAGTCTTTGTTATCCTGATCTGTGACGTCATCTGGGGAACACCAGCACCCTAGTGAGCCAGTCGCCATATTGTTTTATGTGTGAATTAGTCGAAGTAGATAGGGGAGGCTTCACTTTAATACTATTTACAAAATAATTAGTTGCCAGCTCCCGTCTTCCAAATAACGCACATTATTCATTAGAGTTTGAAAATCAAGGCCAAGTGCTTTGCATTTTTCTGAAATGTGCAAAATGGATTAAATATGTGATACAAAAATCGATTATAATGTCACTCGGGTAAGGAGCAAAAAAATTCTTGAGCCCCCCGGCGCATGAAATATTTGGCCACATATTTGCATAATAGAGGGAGTTAATACTGTACCAATCCAAAAATTCAGTTTGGGAATACCTCTAATGAACCGGGGTCCCTGCAGCAAATTTGCTGAGGCCAAAAGATAGGACTCGTCAGGCGGCGTCTCTTCCTACATTCGACTTAATAGTATTTGCGGTGTTCTTTCAGGCCTTCATGAGTTTGAGGCCCAGAAGAACCTCGAAGTGAGCGAGTTTCGGACCAATATCCGAAAGTTCTGCGAGGAATGGGCTCAGCAGCGACATGCGTCACCATGGCAACTGTGGATGGCGTACATGTTCCCCTGTGACCTGGAACCGTGCTGCTCTCTGTCCTTATGCGGTAAATCGCATAACGCCAAAATAATTATCAACGTCAAGTTTGAGGCATGTGATGTGAGTTCATATTGAAAACTGTCTCTGTATAAATGTGAGAAAGGGTGAGCAGTCGCCAGTGTTTGGTGTAACGCGTTACAAAGGAACGCTTGCCTAGAACGCAATTACGTGTTATTGATAACATTTTGTAAATCAATTGTCGTTAAAACATGGTGCATTATTACACTACTTTTTAAAAGCAGAACATGAATTACAATGCATTCTGTTTATTGATGGTTCCTTCTTCGCTAATGAAGCAATACAGGGCTCTTATTCTACCAACAATACAAAGCTGGTAAGGCTGTGATGTTACCTACAAAATACAACAGAATATAGTTACGGTGGTGTTGTTTCAAGCATCAAAGCCGTATTTACAATTACATAATAAAATACTGAAATCACGGGGTCAGTTTATATGCAAATATTTGATAGTGTGTCACCAGTAGCAGATGATAGGCAGTAGGCAGAAAGGTGACACGGCTTATACAGGAACAAATAAAGCATTTGGGAAAATGTATGTTTATGGTTAAAAGAGTGCTGAGTTTTGGCCTTTTTTATTGTAAAATTGTTTTGCAATACACCATGTCTGGAGAAAAAAAGGAAACATTACAAGAAATCAGAAAGGAAATATTCAAATGGTTTGAAGACAAAAGGATAAATGGATATGGAGTGTCTTAACCATTGGTTTGCAAGTTCTCACTTTTTTCACAAGCCAAGGAATACATAGGTTGGTGTTCAAGATTTCATCTATTTTTTTCTGTCAGTAATCTTTGGGATAACACAATTACTTTTAAATTAACAAACTATTAACTGTAACTCTTTTCAGTAACGCACCCAACACTGGAAGTTGCCCATCCTTCACCACAAAGTCCGCTTTACTAAATCTCTGTTAGGAATGAGATTTAAACGTGATTTTTTGCTAGGAAAGCTTTATGGTGCAGCAAGAACCACAGGATCTGCCGCTATCTCTGATGAGTAGCGCCCTGAAGAAGAGGGCCACCGTTTTTCGCTCGCTGAGGCAAAAGCCCGAAGATTACACTTTACAAGTCAATGGCCGATGGGAATTCATCTATGGCAGGAACCCGCTGTGCCAGTTTAAAGTAAGTTGAGCATAATATATTAAAACAAAAGTCCGCTTTTTTGTGGCATTTTCCACATCTAGGGCAACCGACCAGACTGTCTGTAAATAGAGGATGGTGATATCTAAACTCCTTCCCCCTTTTCTTGGATGGACACACGCACCGGAAAACAGATTAACAAATACACAAACATACAACCAGATATACATACTTTCATCCCAAACAAAAACATTATCACTTTGCTTGCGGGTGATAATCACAGCCCAGGAGTTTGAAATTGAATATGATGTTGCCGGTGAAACGTTCCAGGTTTTGGTTGGCAGCACAATCCAGATGTGCTACCTGCAGGCCTGATTCATTTCAGTCCTGCTAGCAGCAATGTAGGAAACGACTGCATCTATTCAAACCCTAACAAGATTTGGACTGCATTAATCCAAACAGCAAACATCCTGTCAAACATTATCTAACCTGCACTTAAGTTGAAATCATTTAACAAAAAAAGAATAGTTAAGAAAAAAAACAGGTCATCATTTTTCTGTTTCTGTCTTCACAAACACTGCCTTAACTCTTAAAATTATTAATCAAAAACATTTTTTTATCTTCGATTGTCATCCAACAGTTGGTTTGGTCCACGTGTGTTTTTAAGGGTAGATTTGACAGTTAGTTCCTTGTTATGTGCTTTCATGAAATATGTGGTGTGACCTGTCACACGTGATCCAATTCATTTCCTCTTTGTTTTTTACTGCTCTACAGCAATCTTGGTTGCCTACACTACAAAATGTCCAGTGAGATGATAAAAGAAAAAAAAGGAATGGTCTTCTTCCACCTGCTGAATATTTAGCTTTTTGTAGATGTACGTTTTCCTCATTTGACAATTTCTATGAAAATTAATATGTGAATAACATGTAATAAAATTGTATTTTTTCATATAAGCTTTCTTATTTTATAACTCATTGAAAGAACACTTTTGGATGATTCTAAAATGTTTCTGTAAAAAATATATTTCATTTTTTTCACGGTTACTGGGGACCAGAACCACGCGCGAAAAGTGAAAATCTGAAAAGTAGTCAGTTTTTTTAGAGAGAGTGAGAAGAGAGAGGGAGTAAGAAAGAGAGGCACAGAACACATTGAACCCAGTACGTATTTTGTATTACTTGATGTCTTTTTTCTGGGTGGTCAAAGCGGCATGAGCGAAACACACACTCTTCTCAACAAGATGTAGGGGAACGCAGGGAAGGTGTCCGGTCAAAATAAATTATGAAAGACAATATGATATGAATTGGCCAATCGGCTTTGGAGATCTCAAGATGAGAGGTGCTGGCGGATCGGTTTCTCTGGTGTTGTCAAAACTTCTCGTATAGGGTGTACAGATAAAACATGTTCTATTGTGTTCCCTCCCGACCTAAAACCTGCCTGTTCTTCGCCTAGGATGTTTTCAGCCTTTGGTTTAATTCTGTTCGGTCGGATCTCTAGCATAACTTTACTTGAATGACTAACTTTCCTTTCTTCTGTAGCATAATTACTAGCGATTTTGTCCATGCAGATGGCCACTGTTTGCCAGATTGTTCTGCAAATCTTTGTCAAGATGTTTATAGTTTGCTCACCACCATTTAGTATGAGTTTAGATGGGATGTTGTCGATTCCTGGAGACTTTCCATTCTTCAGTGAGTTAATTGCCGCCTTTACTTCTTCTCTAAGGATAGGGAAGTCGTCAGTTTCTGCTGTGCCGGAATTATTAAGGACCTCAGGGTTTCCCTGTGTCTGGTGGTTGTAGAGTTCGGAGCAGTATTTCGTCCTTCTATTCATGATCTCTTTTTTCTTCAGTTAGCTTATTTCCTGTCTCATCTGAATACTGCTAACTTTTGCCTGTTTTGTTAGTGTGAGGCACTTCTGCGTTGTGTTTTTATTTGTAGATTTATCGTATCTACTGTATTTTGTTTAATGTCGTTTACTCTCAGTCTGAGGTCGTCATCTCGAAGGTAGGTTTGACCCTTGGAGTTTTTTATGAAGGTGGATTTTCACTCTTTCCAGCTAGTTCTGGTCCAAATTAACTGTGATAATTTAAGGGGTTACTGTATTTATTTAGTCTGTGCAGACAGGAAAAGTTTTAATGTAAGAAAAATTTGTTTTGCCCCCTTCTCAAGGTTTCTTATTCTCCTCAGGCTGAGGTTTTGAGATGGTGTAATAAGTCTGTAGTCCATGCAGCCCTTTGGGACCTCCAGTGACTAAGGGCTATACAATAAATAGGACTTGACTTTTCGTGAATTAACACTCCACTTCATGTAAAAATAACAGATTATATTGTCTGTTCTTTTGCATTAGTATATTTTCTCCTGTCTGAGGAGTGGGCAAAATCCTCATCTCACTATGGTGCACTACTCCACCATCAGCAAGTATCAAGAGGAGAACGAGCAGATGTGCAATCGGGTGTGCAAGAGTCGCTCCATGTCCAGACCGCCGCCTCTCCCTGTCAAGAAGGTAAGAGGTCAACGGATATTTGCTTTCCCTTAAAAACGTTTCTCAGAGTCTTCCGGTCATCAAATTTTTTACCCTGGGACATTGCAGACTTTGGCACACTTGAAACGAGCAGAGCCGTCTTTTAACGAAGTAAGGGGTGGGAAAAGTATTATCCAGATATAATCAAATGTAATATGAGTTTCATTAATGCATTGCAATTTTCCAAAATAGGATTATTTAGTTTTTGTGGTTTTTAAATCAATCAATCTTTGATATATTTGTGCTCTAAAATCATATCCTCCCTGGTTTTGGCCACAATGGCTTAGTTACTTTATCATTATTATTATCTATGGAAATCTCTGTCCCAAAAGTATGGAATGAAAATAATTTTTAAAAAGTTCCATCATCCGTTTTTCGAGATGCATTTTATTGGCTAAAAGGCGCTGAAAAAATTGGGAAAGAAATTCTTATGACATGGGAGCATTTCTATAGAATTGTGGCGCACTGTTTTTGGCGCGAGTGGTTGAAAAGCGTCAATGCATTTCATTTTCAGCTGTCATACGATCAACGATAGCTGCCCAGTCTGCCAATTAAATACATTTGTATGTTTTGATTTTTTGATTGGCGAATGAGGAGTTATCAATTACAGGAAGCTCAGACACACGAAAAACTCTTCTCTGACAACTGATTGGCTGTGTCATAAGGATTCTAAGGAATTGATATCTGATAAAAACAATTCCAATGCAGTTCAATCCACAGCCACAGCGGTAAAATCAGTCAACCAAATTACACTAAAGTGCATAACAATATCAACCAAATATTAATTTATTGCTTCTAATAAACATTCTTTTTGTTTGTGGATTATTACTGCTCATTCCCAAAATCGCATGGAAGCTTTTAATGAGTATACAGTACATGTACAAAGTGGCATACAGTTATTTTCTTGCTCATGCAGCAGAACTCTTCCCCTTTGTGGTCCATCCATGAACCTTTCTTCATCCACTTGCTGCAAGGCAGTCGAGTCAATGCAGATGAAAGAATGAAGGTAGGTGTACAAATGAATGAAGTTCCAAACAGTTTCACTTCTCTCATTAGTCACTTTGGTATACACAGGTTTTTCACAAAAATAGGATTCTGGCCGGCTGCCAAGGTTTAATTGGTCCCGCCAGAGTCACATAAACTTGTGATATTCATTTTTTAAATAATATTTCCAAATATATAAATACAAAGTTAATCAAAATTACTATTGGATTTCTAAATATATAAAAAATTGGAAATGCCATGGTGTGTATTTGTGCTACGTATCTCTGAGTCAGAGGGAATCTTGGTCAGTTAGCCACTGCACCATGCTAAAGTGACTCTTTCATTTGGTTGTTGCGGTGTTTGTCTCGTGCCACCTGAACTGTGGTTAGAAGACTGGGTAAAATGTGACGTTGAAGAGCGTAGCGTTGTTCCCGAAGGTAAACGTTTTCAACCTGCCCAGCACCTCGTTGCTCTGCCATCAATTTCAATCAAGCGTAAAAATGCGGCGCTGCTGTGGCAAAAAATCTGAAAAATTCGCTTTGAGCAGGAAAACATTTTGGTGGACACGGGCTCTACCTGTAGCTCATAAGTTGCACATTACAATAAACTCTAAACCATCAAAGAAGAACCGGTAACCTGTCATAGCAGCAATTACAAAAGCAGTGGTACTTATATTCAATACCGTAATTTACCTAATCACCGTAATGAATAATACATTTAATTACATTTAAAACACATATGATTTGGTGTTTCCTCCGCGATTAAAATAGTACAGCATTGGCATCGGAACAACACTATTTTTAGTTTAATAAGATGATGATATGTCTACCCACCAGATTCTCACAAAAAATGAACAATGTATACGGCAATGTTATGGGAGCGTGTTTTGGGGGATACATTGTTTTAGACCACACGCTTCCCATACTTCATTGTCGCGGTTGGTTAAAGTTTCAAAACAGGAAGTGGGAAGGGCCTACTCTCGACCTGTTATGTTGATGCTTCATTCAGGGTTGTTGATTCTGAAAACACTGCCCGCCTCTTCTTTGTGTCTGCTGTTGACACATTTAGGGAGTGCTTGTATTTTTTTTTTTATGACATCTATTACTCTTCAACAATACTGCATGTCCTGTCTTTCCCAGCCATGAAACAAATAGGGAATCCTGTTAATGAGTGACTGTGTGCCATCATATTTTGTGTTAACTATGTTACTATTTAAGTTTCTCTGTCTCTCATAAGTGCACTCCCAGCTGCTGCTTTATGACTCACGGTAAATGTTTCCTGTCCCATAATGATCAGTCATGTCACTTGTTGGCAGGCAGATGCTACAAATCATAGCTCCAGGGTAGAATATGCACTCGTATATTTAGTCAATGCAGACATGAACTATCTGCAGACATGAACTATCTAGATTTAGTAAAGGGCAAGACATGAATGGTCACACAATATTGGATTTGGACTCAGTGGCCATTTTTTGAAAGGAAATGCAAAGTGTACAACCTTTGACTCATAGTCTGAGTGACACCGGATATACTTAATCATCTCGTCTTATGCTGTCACACAAGCTGTATTTCATGCTTTCGTTCCCTAACGGTGGTGGGTAAGGTGCTTCATAAAAGTAGTTTCTTGTTTTTGAAAGTGTTCAGGCTTCCAAGATTCCCCTCAATTAAATTGAATTGTCTTTATTTTCATTGAAATCAACGTTGTGAAAAATTGTATGCAACAGAATTTGATATGGCACTCCAGGGTAAACATATAATAAAGATTTTAAAGAGATAGAAAAATAAAAGTATTTCATTAAAAAAAGGCAGAAAAATATATTTATAATGTAGTGCTTACAGACTGGCCAAAGTTATAATAATAGCAATAAAGAGGTGCAATCACATTTAGCAGCAACAAACAAAAAACAAAAGAAGTCTCAAGATATGTATATTCACAGTTTCGTGCGACAACATTTAGCAGTAACAAAAAAAAGAAAAGAAAAAAAACTACCGTAAATTCCGGACTATAATCCGCTACTTTTTTCCCAAATGTTCAGCCCTGCGGCTTATTCAGTGAAGCGGCTTATTTAAGTAATTTTTCTAACGATCACCAGCGGCACTCGAGTACAGAAGGTAAAATCTAGACCGGTGCACGGTGGAATTGTGCGCCGAGGTAAACTGCATCCTCTTGGTTTGTGATCGAATTGTCCGTATGACAGAGGATAGTGGTGCGTGTCAAATGACAGAGGATAGAGGTTTGTTTCAGATATCATGAAGACGCCCTTGGAGACGTCAATGATGACGCGAAAGACAAGGACAGTTTGCCGTGAATTTCATAATTGCGGCACAGCTTTCTTTAAACATCTACGCTTCGAGCCCTGCGAGCGTGTTATGGGTAGCGTGGTGGTACCTTTCACAGGCACGGTTCGGGATGAAAGTTATATTATTATTATTAAAGCTTTGAAAACTCTCTCGGTGTACCGTCTTTCTTCGTAAATATGTGTAACCATGTATAATATGTATTTGCAACTGTATATTTTTGTCATGTATTTATTTGTATTTATTTTGGACACTTGTTCTGATAAGTCTTGCACTGACCAATTAAAAAGAAGGGGCGTAACAGACGCGGGGAGTAATGGGAAGTAGGGACCAGTAAGGTGAGTGTTTGTGGACACCGCAGACAAAGGTGCATATATATTTTTCCCACCCTTACCTTTGGAAATATACACTTTTTTTTCCTTGGATTACATTCAACGGGTACCTGGACTTTGCAGGTCTGCATTAAATGATAACAACCGGTATCATTTTCCGTTCCATCAGCTGATTATGAGAAACTAAATATGTTGGCATGTGATGGGAAGTTGTGTGTCGCTCCTTAGCTTGGCCTAGATGGAATATGAGCTTGCTCTGTCCACTCCACGCATCGGCCCGGTATTGCAGTACCTCCGGGAACGGTGCATTCGCAATGATCGCAGCAAGGCTTTAGGGCTAGGACCTTAGCTTGGCCTTTTGGCTGAGAGTAAGTGTCCCGGCTCCTAGGCTTTGTAGCGTATTATGAACTGACCGATAACGGATAATGGATAATGAATAACGAAGATAGATCAATAACCCTTAAAAACCCCAAAAACCCCCTTGTAGCGTATTATGAACTGATCGATATCGGATAATGGATAATGAATAACGAAGATAGAACAATAACCCTTAAAAACCCCAAAACCCCCCGTCAGGTCAGGACCTGGGATCGGCCCCTCCGCCGAATATAAGCGTTGCAACAGAGAAACATCAAATCTGTACAAGTTCTCACCTTTTAAACTGCTCAGTTAATAAGGACTTCTGTTCTCAATGTGGATACATGCGGCTAATATACCGGTGCGGCTTGTGAATGTAATAAATCCGTTTTCCTCCCTAAATGTGGGGGGTGCGGCTTATAATCAGGTGCGCCTTATAGTCCGGAATTTACTGTAAATATTTCGCAAGATATGTTTTCACGGTTTTTGTGCATTACGTTGAAGGTGGTGGTGGCCTTAGGGAAGAAGCTGCCTCTCAGCCTGTTTGTCCTTGTTTTGCGGGACCTGTAGCGCCTACCAGAGGGAAGCAGTATAAAGAGGTGGTGGCCGAGGTGGGAAGTGTCTTATAATGATGTTGATAGCTCTGCAACGATATTGCAAACCGGGTTTAGACTGGACAGGGAGCAGCCAATGATCTCTTGGGTGTGGATTACTCTTTGTATATTTTTCTGTCCGGTGCCGTGCTCCCAGCATACCACACTTTAATGCCATATGCCAGAATGCTCTAAATGGCTTCCTACAGAATCTGAAGACAAAAAATCCACACATTTTTTTTTTCCATTTGTTTTGTTATTTGCTTATTTTATTTGTTTGTTTATGTCTTATATAAACCCAAATGACTTTCTATAGTTAGTTTACAAAGTCACAAAACTATCAATGAATGTTTTTGGTCTTTTTAAAAATATATATTTTCTTCATGTAAAACTGTCATTCGAAGTTCTTTATATTTTCAAAAAAGAAAGTGTGGAGAGTTTTGTCTTTTGCAAATATATTTTGTACTATAAAAACACACAAGAAATAAAGGCTCTGAGACACAGTAACACAGTAAAAAACACAGCAGTACAACGAGTGAAACCACACTAACAGGACAGGTTAAAACACACTAGTAAGTTACTGAGACTACACAGTGAAAAATATGCAGCAACACAAGTAACACGGCGCTCATATGAAAAGAAGAAATGCACACTTTGGTCGCATCTGTGTATTAGCTGCAGAGTTGAAATTGTGTGACAAAAGTTGTGACTTATTGTCCGGAAATTACGGTAGTTCGGTTGAAAGGGCCAACTTGTCTCTCATCCAATATTGCACCTTAAATGGCTGTAATAAGAACAGGTCTCAAATAGGAAAACAAAGCAAAAAGAGTGAATTGGTGTAAAAGTTTGGTTTTTAAAATATCGGTGCTAATGCTTTTTATATATCACCGAAAGTGGGGGTCTCAACATTTTTCAAGCCGAGAGATATTTTTGTTACTAATTAGCGCAAGGGGCACCCAGATTGATGTATGGTTTTTAAATAACAACTTATCATGTCTTTTACAATAATGTTACTATGTAATTATCAGGTTAATTATTGAAAGTAGGGTTACTGTAAATGGACTCAGTCAACCACAAGAAAATTATTTTACTAGAAAATCACAATGATCCAGCACTAGTGTGCTATTTTCAGAATAGGTCTGCGGGCACCTCAGCTGTCCTTGTGGGGCACCCGTAGGCACCAGGATGGAGACCTCAGACCTAGAAAGGACACGGCATGGAAAAAAGAATGTTTGATATACAAAATAATAACCCAGCAAAAACATCATAAAAGTAACAATCCAAATTGCAACAAAATGCTTTCACAGCATTGTTTTATTTTTCCCCACCAGCTTGTGGTTGAGGCTGGCCTCTTCCATGGCAATGAGCTTCTCTGTAAGTTGGTGACCAGCTCAGAAGTGGCAGCCGGCTCTGAGCCGTCATGGGACCAAAAGATTGAATTTGATATCAACGTGGCCGACCTGCCCCGCATGAGTCGCCTTTGCTTTGCCCTCTATGCTATCTTCGACAAAGCAAAAAAGCCCAGAGGAGCAAAAAAGAAGAATAAGAAAGCGGTGAGTATATTTGATTTAGAGGTATTATCTTAGGGCTGAAAGTTGAGTGGGGTCAGGCATTAAATGTCAGTCATTAAATCGGGCTCGGGCTGGGCTTCTCTCTTACTGCCTTTTTTATTTTCTAATCCACTTGTCATGTCTTCTGTGTTTCCTTTTCTTTTTGGAGGATTCATGCAGCAACATGCATGTTAGTCTGCCCCCCGGTACTCTGTGTCCGACTCTCTCGTCGGAGCTTGCGTGCCTTGGCCAAAATCACACTATATTCCTGCTCTTGTGTCTTCACAGATAAAATATAAAAATTCGAGTTTGCTTCAGGCTAAGTCCCTCAAATCCGGTTAATTTGTCTGGCCTGCCTGGGCCAGGGCTTAAAGACCTGCAGGCTGGGTCGGCTGGAATTTTTATGGCTGATTTTACCTCTAATTTGAATGATATTGAATACAATTTCTATTGTAATTGTCCATATTGTGCCTAGTCATTGTTAGACCTATGAGTGTGTGTATCAAGTTATGCTAGTGTGTCCAAATGGCTGTCAGCATTTCACGCTCCATCCACTTAAGCCTTTTTGTCTTGGCAACACTCTAAGGAAGTTGGCAATTTCTTTCAATGATTACTATAAATTTATCTTAGCACTATTTTGCTTATGTGGCACCTCTGCCTTCTGCCTTGTTTAAAAGGTAGTTCATTTATTTTTCTGGTAGTTGGTAAAACATTTCAGAGATTGTCTTTGTCCAGCTATATGCAGGGCCTTCGGAAAGTATTGGCCCCTAGAACTTTTTGACATATTGCCATATTTTAGGCTTCAAACTTATATATTAAAAAAACTCAAAATATTTTCGGATAAACAACACCATGTGAGCTACGATCATGAAAAAACATATTCATACAACATTTTATATTGTGCTAAAAAATAAAAAAGCCAATGCAAAAATATTGACCAGCTTTAAATTAATACTTTGCACAACCTTCTTTTGCTGCAATCACGGCCGCAATTCTTTTTGCATAAGTCTTCATAAGTTTTGCACATCTTTAAACAGAAATACTTGCCTATGCCTCCTCACAAAACAGTTCAAGTTCCTTGAGGTTTGATGGGTGATCATTTGTGCACAACATTTTTCAGATCTTTCCAAAAGTGCTCTACATGGCTTCGCGTTGGCCATTCAAAAACTTTTTATGTTGGTAGTTTTAAACCATTTTACTGTAGATTCTTCTTTCTATCAAGGGTCGTTGTACTGTTGAATGGAGAACCTGTGCCCTTATATAGGGTCTCCTGCATACTCCAATAGATTTCACCCTTGATTTAGCCCCATCCGTCTTCCCAACCCCAAAGCATGACACTTATACCACAATCTTTGACAGTGGGGATGGCGTTTTCAGGGTGATGTGCAGTGTTACTCCTACGCCAAACGTAACGCTTTGCATTCAGACCAAAAAGGTCAATTTTTGTCTGATCTGATCAGAGCATCTTCTTCCTCACATTTTCTGTGTCTCCAATATGTCTTGTAAACCCCAACCGGGCCTTTTTATGGTTTACTTTCAGAAATGGCTTTCGTCTTGCCACCCTTCCATAAAGTGCAGATTTATGCAAAGTATGACCAATAGTTGTCTTATGCAAACATTATCTGACCTAAGCTGTGTATGCCTGTAGGTCTCCCAAATAATGCACCTCTTGGTTGCTTCTCTGATTAGATTTCTCCTTGTTTGCGTCAAAAGGTTTGAGGAGCAGCCAGGTCTTGTTAGGTTTGCAGTGGTTTTCTGCCCTCCTGATTTTGATAGTATTGCTTGTCAAGTCAAGTAACATTTATTAGTACAGTATAGCCCTTAATCACAAAATGTCTCGAAGGTTAAAATTACACCATGACCTGATCTTAAACCAACATGCAATGCTCTTGCTAAGCTGTAAAACTGTCCAATCAAATCGTATTGTTTTTCGTACTTGTGAGTCACACAAGTATTTAAAAAAAATGTCTGCAATATTTTTTTTTAATTAAGCAATGGTAAATATGAAACATTGCTATCTGAAACATAACGTATACAAGGGATCCGCAACCTTTTCTGAACCACGGACCGGTTTTATGTCTTACTATATTCTTACGGCTCGGCTCACTAATATTGGTAAGAAAGACAATAAATAATAGTAATAATAAGCCCAAATCAACCGTATAATCTATCCATTAGATAACTAGATGACATAGGTAAAAGACATTTGATTTTTTTATCATCGGTACACTATTTTTTTTCTAATAGTACCATGTTGTACAATGTTATCTTGGCTGAACTCATTCGCATATACTCTATTACAAAAACTTACAACGTGGCACCAAGAGTAAAAATAGTGAGATAATGAGATCAAATCTTTTATCTCTTTTGTAGTCATATACATTCCTAGTAACCTAGTGGTTAGGATTCGCCACTCTCACCATGTTGCATCCAATACGACCCAATGAGATCAGCAATATTTGTTGACTGATCAATCATTGCTCAGTTACAGTTATATTTCTCCGTATAATGCTTTTTTGGGGGGTAAAAAACGCCTGTATACACAAATGAATACATTGTATGCAAAAAATAATGTATTTTAGATAAATATACTAATAAAGATAATGTATAATATTTATTTAAGTATTGTATGTTATAGTAGTGGCTAGTGGCAATATTATGTATATTTTTGTTTTCTAATTTTCATTTGTGGGAAATAGTGCTGTTTTCCTTGTTTGATTTTGAATACTTCTTCACTGGAAGGAAAAAATGAAATAGGGTTAGGAATTTTGAAGCTTTGGTTTCAGCGTACTCCTTTTGAAGACATGTTTACGTATTTTAAAATTGTATTGTGTAGCTGATCTTTTTGCAAATAGTTATTAGTTAATGTTACTTTTTGTTAATTAATCATTGATATTTCTGTTTTTGAGTTGTGCCTAAATAAAAAGCCTCAAACACATTAAGGCCCGGTACTGCTTCGCAGCCCGGTGGTTGCTGAACACTGACTCATACTACAAGGTCCTATTACAAAGTAATGTTTTCCGCTGGTCTCATTAAAATCATACAGCACAAAATACTTTTTAAATTCAGAACAATCCGACAATTACCTGAGTTTTTTCCTCGTGCAAACTGAGGTCGTAGTATTGGGTACAAACCTCGTTAATTTGGTACAGAAAGTAGATGTGTGGCCTCACTTTTGCCTTCTAAAACACTTCTCTTCTGTTGCTTGGAAGAGAAGTCTGAGACACATAAACCAGAAAAAGCAGCGGAAATGAAGCTAATTCAGGACTTTGTTCATGGTGAATTAAAGTAATATATTTTAAAAATGTCTTTTTCTAGGATTGTCCAATTGCCTGGGTGAATACGATGGTGTTTGACTACAAGGACCAACTAAAGACTGACGAGGTTCTTTTGTCAATGTGGCCATCTGTTCCTGGTATTTACAGCAATTGATTGAATGAATGAATGAATTGAACAAATGAATTGAATTAATGAAACTTTTATTTCGAACATGACAAAACAAAAACAAAACAACAAATCGAGAAAAAAAAACACAAACAATGAACTGCAATATCATGCCATCCAATCATGCTAAAAATAGTGCCTCACATTTCAGAAGCAACTAAGACTAATGAATGATCAACGGCGTTGGTACGGGTGTTTGAAATCCTTGGATGATTGTATTTTAATGTTGTGTTTTCAAGGATTGGAAAATGCTTGAATTTTGGGTAAATTGCTTGAAACTGTTGCTCTGTTTCAAAACAGTTCTGCTTAAAAATGACACAGACACTGCTCTCTGGTGGCTTCACTTGAGCATTGGATTTCTTTCCTTTTCAAGAAGTCTCAAAGGGCTGTACAGACTATTATCACACATTCCCCTGATCTAAAACCTACATGAGGGCAAGGAAAAACTCAAAACCTCAACTTTGCACATGAGCTAATCCTTCTTCCAGGAGGGCCAGACTACAATGGATGTTGCAAGAAACATAGTTTTCGATAAATTGAATAATATAGTTGATTTCCGGCAGCTGTCATTAGTTTGCATGGCATTTTCCCAAAAGAACAGGTGCATGCTTCACCTAAACAGGCCACTATGAAATATGTGCAAGGATTTCGTATAAATTATAGACATTTACTATGGGCCATGCAAAAGATGAAGGTAGTGTTTCCCAGTGGTAAATTGTATTAAGAGGAACTTCCTGCAACTGAAAATGTAAGCTACATTTTACCGTCATTTTACCCAGAATTGATATCATCTCAAAAAAAATTTCAGACGTATTGATCAAATCCACAAATATATTTGCGATTTACTCAAGATCTCAAAACATATGGCTTGAAAAATGCACACACAAGATTAAACATCACATGTGTAAATTGAAGATATATGTGTGGTTTTGCAGAATACATGATTCCCCCCCTAGATTTCTTCTTTTGGTAGTACTTGAGGAATTGAAAAGTTGTCTTTGAAAATCCTTGAAAAGTTCCTTGATTTGGCCATAAAACGGTTGTACAGACCCGGGATCAATATTGTATGGATAGCTGGTCAGCTGGAATAGGGTACACCTACGCATTGACATCACTTAGGCCAATCTGTTACACTCTGTTTTTTCAAACTGTTGCCAATTCAGTCAATAATTCAAGCACTAAAAAACATGAAAGTAATGGGAATTGTGTTTTTTTTTTAATCTTTTTATCAAGTCGATTTGTATGGAACACAAAAAGATGTGAATTTGAATAAGTATCTGAATGAAAATACACTAATAATACAATGAACATAAGAAAATGCAACTTAAATTAGATATAAAGCCTAAGAGGAAAAATATTTGGAAGGTACCACACAAGCTTAAAGGGTTAAGAGGAAGATGTTTACATAGCAATACAGACACATGCTATTGATTTAAAGGGACATTGTGTATTATTTAGCGCCTCCTTTTAGTCAAATAATATTGATTTGAATAATGGGCAAAAAAGAAACTATCATATAAAAATGCATTTTTTTAACACTAGTAGATAAAAAAATTTGTATTTATTTTACATTAGTAGAGGCTTGCCTTGAGGGAGCTGACATACCCGTCCACCATCTTGCTGCTAAAAGTACCCCCCCAAACCTTGTGAAAGGCTGGACGGGAAATGAAAACAAATATATTGCATTTTGGTCACCTTTAGTCTCTGTAGTTTGTACTCATCCTTGTGATCTGTAGCACTCGTTTCCGGTTGCACTACACAATACAGCGACATCTCATGGTCAAATATTTCATAGAGTCCCTTTTAAAATCGAGGTATTGCCATCATCAGCATTGCTGGCATCACTCTGCAATTTATGTACCTGGAGGTGTAACATGCAAGGGAGCACTTGAGTAGTCTAAATTTAGTTTCATAGCTGGATATTCACCGTCTACAGTTCCGCCGGGTAATTGCAACTTTCCTGGGAAAACAAAACAATTTACACCTTCACAATGCATGATAAAGTCTGGGCAACGCCGACACCCAAATTAGGAAAACATGCAGACCCCTATAAAAACCCAAATATCTTATTGTGAACAGTCAAGCAGTCAGATTTATTACAAAGGAAATCATACTGAATAGAGTGCATTCAATTATTAATTAATTATAATTTCTTAGATAGATAGATACTTTATTCATCCCCGCAGGGAAATTCACATTTCAAGCAGCATCCCTACAATAATAAAGCAAAAGGAATACAATATACAAATACCAATGTGACGTGCTAATACCCACTGTAGCGTGTTGTATAAAGTATTTAAATAGTGCTACATAAAATACACACTGCAATAAAAGTATGGTAATATGCAATCTAGGGGGTGTGGTTTAATGTGGGCCTTTACTCTGCCGAGTGGAGTTAAAGAGCTTCATGGGATGAGGAAGAAAAGATCTCTTCAGTCTGTCCGTGGTACAAGACTGTTACAGCAGTCTGTCGCTGAAGCTGCTCTTCTGTCTGGAGATAATGCTGTGTAGTGGATGTGATGGATTGACCGCAGCTTTTTCAGTGCCCGTCTCTCAGCTACTGTTGTCAGGCTGTCGAGCTCTGTGCCCACAACAGAGCTCGCTTAACTAAACTCTGGAATTGCAACTTTTTTGCTAATTCATTTTATGGCTTTTTTGCACTTGTCTAATCTTTTGTTCCTTTCGGTTGGAAATAATTCACAAAGCAAACACACTAAAAAAATCCCTTTTGGCATTTGTTTTACAGATGACAAAAGTGGTTTGTTGAACCCGATGGGAACAGTTGAGAAGAACCCCAATGTTGACAGTGCTGCTGGGCTTCTCATTCGCTTTCCAAACATCAGGCCCCACGCTCTTTACTATCCTCCGCTGAACAAGGTGCACATTCAAAATGACAAAGAATACACATTCAATTAAAATGATCACAAGTTTAAACAAGTCTACCCTGCAGATCATTTCCTCTGGGACAAATGGTGAGGCAGCTGTCACAACAAACGAAGAGGTTAACATTACCGTTTTTTTCATACTTGGTCACATCCGTAGTGTAAAAAAATGGTTACATCTTTGGTTTTTATCCCCCCTTTTTTTAACTCTCTGCAGAACATGAAGCTGAAAGAAATTATGGAGAACAAAAACACAGAATTCTTTGAGGACGAAAAGGAATTGATGTGGAAACTGCGCACAGAAGTCAGAGACCGTTATCCCGAAAGTCTTTCCAAGCTTCTCCTTATTACCAAGTGGAATAAGCGGGAGGATGTCATCCAGGTACCAGGAATTTTTTATTTATTTTTTGCTGTCCTTCATGAGAGCGGACTTGCCGACTTACTGCCTGAGAGTGAGTGAGTGAGAGAGATTGAATAAACCCAGCACTATTGTAAATTAGGTTTTGAGAAAGAAACCCAGTACAAATTTTAAATTGGTCTGTTATTGTGGGGGATCTTTTAATTAAATATTTTAATTCCTCACCTTATTTTAAAATTATTATTATTATTCTTGAAAAGGAATGAACCAGTGAAAACTGAAGCGCGAAGTAGCAAGGAGTCCATGCATTTAACTTTTTTGGATACACTCTCTGACAAACTATTGTAATGATAAAACATATATATGAATGTAAGAATTGCCTTTAGAAAGGAAATCACAAATATATTCACTATTCTGATTGTACAACAGTATTGGATATAGGGTAAGATCTTAAACCCGAGCCTGGCCTAAAATGTCAATCATAATGTTTGGGTCGGGCTGGGCTCATCTCTCGCTGACTTTTCAGAAATATAAATATACATTTATAAAAATTAATACCAAAATAACGTGTACATACTAACTTAAAAAAACGCATAATAAACTTTTGCGGTGTCAATTCGTAGAACTGCTTTTCTGTCTCTATTATCCACCCGCCATTGTTCTTCTTTGTCTCTCTGCCGCTCTCACTCTCTCAAAGTGCCGCGCTTGATTCTTAAAGACATACACTTACTGTATTTTCTGGACTTTTAAGGTGTAAATTTTAATTTTAATCTGCAGAATATGATTTTCATTTCTGTGCCATTTTTGTCTAGGCTATTCTCAGTTAAATTACCGGCATTGTTGAATTTATTATCACAGGCCTAGAGCGCCTTCTGGCGGTTTAATGTGAAAATAACATGTGAAATGATATAATAATGTGTTAACAATTCCACACATAGATTTAGTGTGGAAATAACATGTAATGTGATATAATAATGTGAATAATTTCACACATAAGTTGCACCTGAGTACAAGTAGCAACCCTGTCCAAAATCTGGGGGGGAAAAATCGGACTTACAGTCCGGAAAATACGGTACATATAATGTGAGACAGATGTATCGGATTATTTTTTGTGATAGATGGTGAGTCTTCTGAAGACCTGGCCGGAGCTTCCCGCCATCTCTGCCTTGGAGCTTTTAGACTACAGTTTTCCAGAACCGGCAGTTCGATCTTTTACCATCAGGTGCCTACGGAAGCTCAGGTAGTCACACTGGTGCTTTCATAAATGCAGCAAACGACCATTTGTACAAAGCATTTTCTTGATCACAGTGACGACGAGCTACATCAGTATTTAATCCAGTTGGTCCAGGTCCTTAAATACGAGTCGTATTTAGACTGTGACCTTACGACGTTCCTGCTCGAGAGAGCCTCATTCAACCGGAGGATAGGGCACTTTCTGTTTTGGCATCTCAGGTGAGGCATGGAATTGCATCTGATGGGAACATAATCCTCTCGAATTTCGTGTTTTGATGAATGAACAGTGTGTCTTAAATTTAGGTCTGAGATCCACGTGCCATCTGTCAGCTTAAGGTTTGGCCTGATTCTTGAGGCCTATTGTAGGGGTAACATCCACCACATCAAACTCTTAAGCAAACAGGTACAACACTTATTGTATACTGTACAAAAACAGTAAAGACATTTATTAATCAATGACTACGATGAACCAATAACCTTACTGTACTTTTGTCACAAAATATGAAGCAGCATCTATGATAAAAAGTTTAGCCTGTATTCCATTTGTTGAATTCTTGCACGACGCAGATGCCCATTTCAGCACGCTTGGGAGAGGTGGGCGAAAGCACTGCGCGATTGCCTGGACGTGCGCACATGGAATCAGTTGTCATGCAAAGCGTAACCCTGACGTCACATACAATGTATAAGAGAGTGATCAGAACCAAGGGGAGAAAAAAAATCAAGTCTGCTCTTCATTGCGCATTTAAGCCGACAAAAAATAATTGTCCACCTATTATAATCTTGCATGAATCATCGTAATATTTACTCACAGCAACACAGACTATGTGGAATGAAAACAAAGATAAACAAATTTATTTCCCATTGAACCAACACTATCATTTTTGCATCTTTCTTAGTTATTTAATATTAGTGTTTATTATTATACGGAGCAGTTCAGGATTTTGCAGACATCATGTGTTCTACACATGGTTTTACTCTGTAATAGAAACTGTCACAATATAGTTTTATTAGCAAAAAAAGATGCCAGAGTATCAGTTCCTATTGTCTTTCTACACTCTGTATGTACTTTACTCACATGGCGGTAAACTCTCACTATCAGCATTTGAGTGAGAAGGGCAGAGCAGAACTTTGTAAATCTCGGTAATCAATAGAAAGTGATCTTCCCTGATGAACTTTTTTTTTTGTTTAAATGTGTGTTTATTATCAATCTAAAATAACATGTGCTCTCAGTGACCAAGACTATTCGATTAGAACCGAAATGGGCAAGACGATATCGGTCGAACAACAAAATAAGTAAAAAATGAATAAATCACTGGATAAAAATTCTTCTATGGCGTACAATGAACAGAAAATGTATATAACACAAGAAAAACAGCTGAAGGGAAGTGGTGGGAGTACAGTTTGAGCACAGTACAGATGAACTGGTCCCAGTGTGAGTCCGCCTTTAGTTTGCCTCTGGTGATTTTCCAATTTTTTTCAATGTCTCCTTCAAAATGCATAACTTTCTACCTTTTCAGCTAAATGATGTAATTCCAGATACTTTGCACCACTAGACCAGTAGAACATGTCATGATTGTTAAGAAAATAATTTTTATGATATCGTATCAATAACTTCAAAAGACTGAGAAAGCAGATATCCTCATTGTAAGCATTCAAATGTTGTTTTTAACACAGAAAGAGGCCCAAGACAAAATGAAGGTCCTCAGTGACTTTGTCAAATCAGGTTCGCAGAAGATGAATGTGGAGGACCTGAAGCTCTTCATCACACAGGAATCGGACACTTTGTCCAACCTATTATCACCACTCAACCCCAGCATCATTCTTGCTGAAATCTGGTGAGATGCACACACACACAAACGTGTTTTGACAAAGGGCCTGTAACTGCTGTTGTCACTTGCACAACTTTCCACTAATATTCATGTTAAATAAATGTGATAACGCTCTTTCAATATTTTTGATAAGACTATGAGACACACTTAATGACTATAGTGTGTCCATTGAGTGTTATGACACATGAATCTCATATGTCCAGTGGCCATATTGTTTTACATGTTAATTAGTGGAAGAGCTTATGAATGTTTTAGTAGTTTTTGTGGAGATTGCCTAGGCGTTGTGTCGCAGGTGAATGCAGTAATTGTAAAACAAGGGACAAGCAGTCAATTGCCTACACTGTAATGGCGGCGGGTAAATTTACCCCTACACAGCTTTTGGAGGTCAAAGCACGCAACTCTGACAAAACCATCACAAGTTCCAATTCCTCCAATGAGAAATGAGCAGTCTGTTTTGAAGCTGGCCTCACTTGTTGTTGGTATTGTGTTCCTTCAATGACGTCAGAGCTCTACAGCAAACAAGCCAGATGGGTCAAATTTGAGACTAAATTTCTCGAGTCCCCCATGCATGGAATATTTTGCTGCATATAACTAACATGTTCTGTGCAATAATTGATACTGAAAACAAATTAATCTCTGTCTCAGGATTTTAAAAGTTTTGTACTCAAAGTACGCTTTTTGCGTTGTAGTGCAGACAAGTGCAGGTTTATGAACTCAAAGATGAAACCACTCTGGTTCATGTACAAAAGTCCCTGGATTCAAGAAGACATGGTAGGCATCATCTTTAAAAACGGGGATGGTGAGTTGCACACATGCTGAGAATATTGGGTTTTAAAACCTTAAGAAAAATGGCGTGTATTTTTCTTCTCCATCGTGGAGATCTTCGACAGGATATGTTGACCCTGCAGATGATCCAGCTAATGGAGAATTTGTGGAAGAAAGAAGGACTGGATCTCAGGTAGTGCCAAAGTCTTTTTATTCGTAGTCCTGCAAAGCATCCCCATGGTATATGTGTGACTTTGCTGATCTTGTTTCGTGAGAACAGGATGATCCCGTATGGTTGCTTATCTACTGGGAACAAGATGGGCTTTATTGAGGTGGTTAAGAACTCTGATACAATCGCCAATATCCAACGGAACAACAGCAACAGTGCTGCAACTGCTGCTTTCAACAAGGATGCCCTGCTCAACTGGCTCAAATCCAAGAATCCAGAGTGAGTATTTGCCCCCCAAAAATATTTTTGCTCTTTAGTATTTTAAGCTTGAAGCTTTTGGAAACTTTTGAGGGGTAACTGTGGATTTTCAAAAATTAACTGCATGTTTTGGTCATTCCAAACTATTGTTTATCATGGCAAACACATTTGCTTTATCTGAATGTAGTGCTTTGTGGAAAAATGATGGCATTATCCCCATCTATAGAAAAAGCTCTATGAGGAATAAGTTATGACATGTTTGGGAAACATAGGAATCAGTTAATATGTAAAGAAACAATTATCTCTTCTGTTTTCCCTCACCAGAGACAAACTGGAACATGCAATTGAGGAGTTTACGCTGTCTTGTGCTGGCTACTGTGTAGCTACTTATATCTTGGGCATTGGAGACCGTCACAATGACAATATTATGATCAGGGAAACTGGACAGGTGCGCTTTTAATAATGTTTTGGTTTGTTCACTTATTCATTTCATTCATCTTGACTTTTGCTAGGCATTAAACCTAGCACAAAAAAGTGTGTTAGTCATTTTAATCACAAACTAGAAAAGGTATGCATTTGTGAATTATTTAAGCAGCATCCAGAGGTCACATTGACATTGTTTAAAAAATTAAGAATGAATTTCTAGTGATGGTTAATTACTGTATATTATTTTGGGCCCGCCTTAAAAGTGACAATATGCTAGGGAAACCTAAAAGAGAAGTACTTGCAGCTTGTGTCATATGCATAAGTCGGCAGTATTTACTGTATTTTCCACTCCATAAGACGTACCGGAATATAAGGCGTACCCCACAAAAATAGTTTTTTGTCTTATTTTTTCATACATTTGCCGTTCTGACTTATTAGGCGCATGAAATTGAGACTACAGTAAGAGCTACCGTGTTAAATTGTGTATAACCGTTGGGCAACACTTATATAATAGTGCAATCAGTATTTAGTCGATTAGTATCACTAATTAAAATCGCAAATCATTGTTTGCATCAGGATTTGAACCCAGATCGCAGTGGTGAGAGCGCTGAAGCTTTGACATTAGACTAGGGCTGCAACTAACGATTATTTGAATAATCTTGAATCTTACGATTATTTTTTAGAATAATCAATGAATCGGATTTAAAAAAAAATAATTTCCTCTTCTGTTTTCAAATATTGAAATCATGTGGACAAATAGGAAAATAATGCACGAAACAGAATCCATCCATCCATTATCTGAACAGCTTATCCTCAGTAGGCTCGCGGGGGTGCTGGAGCCCATCCCAGCTATCTTCGGGGAGTGGGCAGGGGACACCCTGAACTGGTTGCAGGGCACACAGAGATAGACAACTCACTCGCTCATTCACACCTAGGGAATACTTGGACCAAATAACCTGACATGCATGTTTTCGGAATGTGGGTGGGAACCCACGCAAGCACGGGGAGAATATACAAACTCCACACAGGGAGGTTTGATCCCATGACTTCAGAACTGTGCCGCACACGCGCTAACTACTGCGCTGCCGTGCTGCCACAAAACACAATATTCTACAATATGTAACACTAAAAATAAATCAGTGTTTGTCAAATAACAAACATACATACAAACCGCCTTTACCCTGGTTTGGATCCCCATTTAATACAATGTATTGTGATTTGGGTCCTGCGATGATAACCGATTAATTTATCATTGCTCAAATACAGAAGTGTATTATAAAAACTTGTGTAGTAATGCTCAATTACAAATGCTATATGCATATCCACTCCTATCCACCATATTTTTCTGTATATAAAGCGCACCGGATTATAAGGCACCGTTTCAAATTTCTGGCCAGTTTGAGATTTTTAGGTACACTTTACATCTTGGAAAAAATGGTACTTAAGACAACAGGTACCTGCAAGCGATCATCTTTAAGTCTAGCTTCTGCCTTTCATCCTTTGCCTTGCACTGGCTAATTTTTCCACAAGCCACTTTTTGTACTGACTGGCAGGGTTGCAAATTATTCTGTCTGAGGTAATCCAGTACTCTACATGCTTTAAAATTATTTTGTCCAATCACTGGACACTATTTTTAAAACATGCCCCGGGCACTTGGAGCTTCTTGGTGCCTGTAAGTAACAACTTTGGGTATGCTTGCATTGATTGTATTGATGCAATGATGTAATAGAATAGATCTTGTCGGTAAAATGTAATTTGTTGAATCTGTGAGTGTCACTAAAGTACTGCTCTGCTGTTCTTCAGCTGTTTCACATAGACTTTGGACATTTTCTTGGCAACTTCAAGCGCAAACTAGGCATCAACAGGGAGCGTGTGCCTTTTATTTTAACGTACGACTTTGTCCATGTCATTCAGCAAGGAAGAACGAACAACAGTGAGAAATTTGAGAGGTAAATATTTTGTAAACTGTTTATAAAAAAAAAAAATTGACAGAAAATTGCTTGTTGTCAGGTTCAGGGAATACTGCGAGCGGGCGTATAAAATCCTGTGTCGTAACGGGACTTTATTCGTCAACCTTTTCGCAATGATGAAGCCAGCTGGACTTCCCGAACTTTCATCCTTCAAGGATATTCAGTACCTTAAGGTACGCACCAACAATGCCAATCACACGGACTTGCAGAATCTTGTCAATAATGGTGCGTTTGAATGTTTTCCTAATAGGACTCATTAGCGTTGGGTAAATCAGAAGAAGAGGCGCTGAAGAGTTTCAAAGTGAAGTTCAATGAGGCTCTACGAGAAAGCTGGAAGACCAAGGTCAACTGGATGATGCACTCTATTGCCAAAGATAACAGACCATAAAGGCTAAACAAGCAGAATGTAATGGGCAGAAAAGCAATAGAACATCATCGGAAGTCTAATTCTTCAAATGGTACATTTGAGGAATGTTTGTGAGTGACTCCCTATTTCATCAAAACTAATTGGCCGCTAAAGACTGTGGAATAAACTTGGAGCCATATTTGTGTGTTAATAATGGGATGTCAAACTGAGTGTGGCTCTGACCTTAGGTTGGCCAGTTTTGTTTTTCAGTATTATGCTTTAACATTCAGCCTACATTAGTTGCCTACCCCTACGTATTATAACCACCGATGACCAGGGATCTTTTCCATCACAACACATTCATTCACAAATAATGGGGGAAAAAAAGATTTTCATGTTTAACATTCAATATGTTAACCTGCTCATTTAAACAATTGAGTGGATGCCGTTTTACACCTGGACCAACTCACCACGCTATACAAACTCAACACTGTCCTCTAGCGGCTGGAGAAAGCATTTGGTTTGCATTCATTTAAAAAAAAAAATCATAAATGTTGACAGAAATGACCTAGATTTTTTTTCGAGCCGGTTCCGGCCTCTTGGCCGTATGTTTGACATATCTGGTGTAGCGCAACACTGTTTTCTAGTGGCTGGAGAGGGCATAGGGTTTTCTTTCTTTTTTTAATCATTCATTTTGATAGAAGTGACCTAGAGGCTTGCTACTTTTTTTGACATACCTAGAAATACATGGCGGGCCGGATTAAATCATCCAAAGGGCTGGATCCAGCCTAAGAGGTGTATGCTTGACATGGCTGTGTTATGAGTTAAATGTTAACAAAAATATTGCTGTATACATCATACACTCCGTTTTAAACTATAGAAATGGGTCAGACCTGACTTCTTAATCATTTATTTAAATTGATGCACTTGTAGACTCCTGTTTTTTGTTGCTATGTGAGTTGACATGCAGTGAATGACAGTGTGGTGAAACAGTATTTCCCCCTTTTTAATTTCTGTAGTTATTGTATATTTGTAACTCACAAAGGTTTCACATCATCAAACCAATTACAATATCACACAGAGACAACCTAAGGGAATACAAATTGTTGATTCAATTTATTAAGGCACAAAAAAAAATCAACCTATTGGGTCCTATGTGAAAAGGTAATTGCCCCCTGAACCTAATAGCGAGTTGGGCCATCTTTGACAGTGATAACGGAAATAAAACATTCATGATAATTGTTTATTAGTCTTTCACAACACTATGGAGGAGTTTTTGCCCACTCTATTATTTCAAATCACATTTACTGCCCATTTTAGGTCACATCACAGCATCCCAATTGGATTGAAATCCAGACTTTGACTTGGTCACCCCAGAACCTTTATTCTGTCTATTTTTGAGCCACGTGTAGGTGGACTTGCTTGTGTGTTTCAGGCTGTTGTCCTGCTGCATTAGACTTGCGTTCTGGGGCACAAACTGATGGCCAGACGTTCTCTTTGAGGGTCTTCTGGTGAACACGAGTATTCATTTTTCTGTCAACCACGGCAAGTTGTGCTGAGGCAGTAAAGCAGCCCCAGCTAAGGTCAGTATTAATGACTCTACTATAAGAAAGACACTGGCCCCAAAATGGCATGTATGGGACAGTTCTTAAGCAAAGACGACTGCTGTCACAAATGAACACAGTCGTTTCACATTTGCAAAAAAGCATCTCGATTATCCTCAGGACAACAAGGTGGGCTGATTAGTCAATTATTTAATTTTTTGAAGGTGTTCAGCCCGTTACATCTTGCTTAAAAATGGCACTGCATTTAAAAAAATCATGATGCCAACATTGAATAATGGCCATGGCAGTGTGTTGGTTTGGGACTGCTTTGTTTTCTCAGGACAAGGACCTTGCTGTGGTTGACATAATAATGAATTCTGGCGTTTACCAGAATATCCTGATGAAGAACGGCCAGCCGTTGGTTTGTACTCCAAAACTCATGTGCTCTTGGATCATGCTGCAGGATAACAATACAAAACACACCAACAACTCCACCTCTGAAAATCTCAACAACAAAATAATAAAAAATAAAGGTTTTGGGTTGGCCAAGTCAAAGTCCAGATTTCAATCGAATTGAGATGCCATGGTGTGATCTTAAACGGGCAGTTCACGCTAGAATACACTTCAATGTGGCAGATTTCGAATAGTTTTACAAAGAAAAGTCCAAAATACCTGCACAGCGTTGTGAAAGACTCATTACCAATCATCGTAAACATTTGACTTCTGTTATCGCTGCCAAAAGTGGCCCAACTCTCTGTTAGTTTCAGGGGTCAATTACTTTTTCACATAGGACCAAATAGTTTTTTTTTTTTTTTTTTTTTTTTCTCGTTTCTCAACAAATGGAATCAACATTTAAAAACTCCATTTTGTATTCCTTTGGGTTGTCTGTGTGATTTTGATATTGGTTTGAAGATCTGAAACCTTTGTGGTTTATCATTAAGCAAAAAAAAAAAAACAGATCAGGAAGGGGACAAATCATTTTTCACTGTACTGTTGCTGTGCCAAGTACTGGGAGCATTTGATGAGTTTTTCATAGATTTATCCAAGACTGAGGCCTATATTAATGTGAATTCAATTGTGTTGCAGTTTATACATTTTAGTTTAAAATGTTAGAAAATATATAATATATTAACATACAGTAATTGAATGTATTTTGTATTCTTAGGTGCTAAAGACAGATGTTTGAGTGCTCTCATGTAATTTCAATAATAGAATAAAACCAATGTATGTATTTTTGGTGGCTTTGGTATTTAGGACGCTGTCTTATTGTTAAATTCTGCTGAAGAAGTCTCAATTTGAATGTATTTCGTGTAAATTGATGTGCCAGAGATTGAGATGTCAAACATTTTACTGTTACTTTGTTTTTGTAACCCTCTGCTGGGTCCTTTTTGTACAACACTATTCCATATAAATGTGTGTTTCTTGGGTATATTATTACTTTTTATGCTTTCTATTTTCCTTTGGTTTTCACTGTTTGCGTGGTCTCTCAAAGAGAAACCCCCACACAAGCATGAGGAGAATACAGAGATCTAGATATGTCCTCTCATTTACTTATTTATTTTTTTACAGTTCTTTCACTAGGACAAATAATCTGCAATGGATGTCTGGGAGTTATAGTATTTATTTGATATTTGGGCTTTGTGCTCAAGAGATATTTCTTTTAGTGTCTGATCAAAAAGCCTGGGGTCCTTCCTCTTCTTTGAGATTAACGGCAGTTGGCCTCCATCACTTTGGTGCATTACCGCCTCCTTATAATCACAGATTCTCGTCAAAGTTTCCGCTCTCAAAATCTGTTAATAAATCCCGTGCTCCTCAAAATCCAAAATAATCTTTTGTTGAGGCCCATTATCTCAATCCAGTAATCCTTTCAGTGACAATTTCTTTCCCCGTTTTTTATTTCCGCCATCTGATTGTTGTACTTCCTGCAGTCCATTATTACATGCTCCACTAACTCTTCCTTTTGACGCTTCTCACACAATCCAGTGTCATACTATCCCATCAGTTTTAACGTTTTGTTCAAGGCACAGTGTCCAATCCTTAATCATATCCATACAGTTGCCATTTTTTTGCATTCGCCATCAACCTTTGTTGTCCTAACATTGCGATAGATTTTATTCAGGTGATTTTCTCTGCTCTCTCAATCCCACATGTTCTGCCATTTCCCTCGGATCCCCTCTTACTTATACATTTAGATCTGCTCTACTAATGCTTAAATGCATTTCTAATGCTATGTGCTCCTTTTGCCATCTTGTCTGCACCCATCTGTGACTTGCAACTGCCCCTTCTTATGTATTTTTGTGAGTGGGTTCATAGCCTGATACGGAATGCCCTGCCTACTTATGTGCCATATTCTCTACTCCACCATCTCTACAGTATACACCCCCAGACATCACTCCTTTCTTTCCCTAAACCCGCACACTTTTTGGCACTGCCACCCTAAAATCTGTTTAACCTGTGTCTGGATTTTTCACCACGTCTGTAAACACGGTTAATGACAGGAGCAAGCTCTTTGAAATGTGCTTTCTCATTCTCTTATTTTCTATCACTCTTTTCCATTATTTTACCCACTCACTCTCTTTCTACCATCTCCTACTCTCCCTCTTTCTCTTTTTTCGCTCTCTTTATTTTATTCTCCCTCACTTAGTCAATTTTCTCTTATTTCTTTTATATTTGTCTCTCTCCCCCTCTTTCACTATCTACCTTTGCCTCTATTTTTCTTCTTTTTATCTTTCCCTATCTCATTTTCTCTCTTGTGTGTTATCTCCATCTTTCTCTATTTATTTCTCTTTCTTTGTCTCCCTGTCTTTCTTTTTTTATCTCTTTGTCTCTATCTCACTTTCTCTATCCTTTTTATCTTTATCACCTTATTCTTGATCTATTTCTCTTTCTTATTTCCTCCCTTTCTCTATATTTTTCTCCTTTCTTTCTTTTTCTTCTTATTTTTGTTGATCTCTTTCTTTGTCTATTTCTCACTTATCTCTTTTTATCTTTCTTCCTCATTCGGTCATACCCTCGCTTTCTCTATTTGTTTCTTTCTTTATCTCTGTCCTCCTCTTTTTCTGTGTCTCTCCCTTTCTCTGCCTCTATCCAAGGCGATTTGACTCATCAATAGAAGTAGCGACATCTCAGTGTTGTATGCTTAGCATATTTAATTTTGAAGTGTACTGTATATTATAACAATAAATGCTATTAATACATAGTAGCCTACTACCTTAAAACTAACTCATTTGATGCATAATGCTTCCCTACGGCAGCACGGCGGCGCAGTGATTAGCGTGTGTGTGGCACAGTTCTGAGGTCATGAGATCGAACCTCCTGTGTGGAGTTTGCATGTTCTCCCCGTGCTTGCGTGGGTTTTCTCTGGGCACTCCGGTTTCCTCCCACATTCCAAAAACATGCATGTCAGATTGATTGGCCTCACCAAATTGTCCCTAGGTGTGAATGAGCGGGCCAATTGTCTGTCTCCGTGTGCCCTGCGACTGGCTGGCAACCAGTTCGGGGTGTCCCCTGCCCACTGCCTGAAGATAGCTGGGATGGGCTAACTCACCCCTGCGACCCTACTGAGGATTAGTGGTGCAGTTAATGGATGGATGTTTCTTTATTATGGGTATTATATCATTAAAAGCTGAAAGGGTCGTCTCTTTTCGGTGAGCCGAGCCGAAAAAGCCGATATTCCCATCACTAGTTCATACATGTGTGGGTACGACACAGCCCCCCCTTGCGGCGCTACGAAGCAGCAGGACCGCTGCGCGGAGCCGCTGTGCACCCACAGGAGGGATGTGACCCCGGAACAGGACGCAACACTCCACTCAAACGCAGCGATAAAGAAAAAGGAAAGCTGGACCAGGAGGGGTAAGCACATTTTTTTTGCCTTCTAATAATATTGCAGGTCAGCTTTGGAATGTTATCAACAATTCCGGCTTGTCAGCCTTGTGCAGTGCAAAGGCACCGGGTTGGCGCTCGCACCCAAAGGAACTTCATTCCAGGCTTTTGTCTCCGGCATGCTAGCGGGTTAGCATGTTAGCTTGGGCTCGTTTACGCTGCGGGACTGTTCGCCTCAAGTCTTAGAAAAAAAACGGTTGAACCTAACCACAAATCAGATATTTCACTTGATCACTGCCATATCTTACTGTGAAAATAAACGCTAAGAAATCGTGACTAGACTGTACGCTAGCGATAGCGTTGCCCCTGTTTAAACGTCTCGCAACCTGAACTCTAAAAGTGTGCCTTTTATTTGGATAGAAAAATAGATCATCCACATCAATTATTTTGGGTAGAGCGTGTATTTCTTCCCATGCAGGCGTATAAGTAAAATGAGAGTCAAAATCTATGATTAGTTGTCAGTTACACAGTACACGTAAATAATGGAGTTGGATTCATTCATTCGTACACATGTCAGTTTCCATAATTCGGGTGTCAAACTCGTATCTACAGACGGCCACATTATAATATGACTCTTGTAGAAGTAAAAAGTAGTCATCCTAACAATTACTTTAGTAAAACAAACAAAAGTACTTGGGTACTAAGTAACTGTTACAAGGTCTTATTTGTTGATTTTTGAAACGACCATTCAATCAGATCATCAAATTCCATCCATTCAAAACTAAATCACATTTAATTTAAACATAGATTTAAATAATCAAGGTAAATTCAATACTTCAATAGACAATGGAATAAGAATAGTATAAATCAGAGACACAAATTAAGCACAAGTAGCACATTTAATGCCCCAGTACTGTTTTTTTAACAGACTGCAGGCAGAACGATAAGCTAGGCCAGGGATCGGCAACCTAAAGTGCTGAAAGAGGCATATTGTATCAAAAAAGAGTCAAGTCATGTTTATTTGTTTAGCCCTTAATCACAAAGAGTCTCAAAGAGCTGCACAGACCACAGATCATTGCCAACCACATACTATTATGACACCATCCCATGATCTAAAACCTACACGAGGGCAAGGAAAAACTCAAAAACCTCAACATGAGGAAAATGAAGAAAGCTTGAGAAGTGACTGCACATGAGGTAATCGTCCTTCCATACATACTTAGGTAACGGGTTTGATGTAGTCTGATGCAGAAGAGTAAGAGTACTGTTTCTTCTTCACAAATCTACTCAAGTAAAAGTAAAAGGTATTGTGATTTAAAAATACTTTCAGAAGTACAAAATGTCCCAAAACTTACTTAAAGTAAATGTAATGGAATAAATTTAACCCATTACTACCCACTTCTGATAGGGCCTGATGTAACTTGTAAATGTTACTAAATGTCATTAGTGTGTAAATTAAATGTAACCAGTTTAATGTAAAGTACTTCCTATCTTAGTAAATATTCAAATTACAAACATTACAGTTGCATGAAAATATGTCTCAATAATATGTTATAAACTAAATACAGTGATACTTCTACATACAAGCTACAACAAAATTTGAGATATGAAATTTCTTTCAAGCAAAAAAGAAAATCCCGGGACGCTAGAGAAAATCCATGTTGCGAGAATTTTTAGATGTTACCTCTACAGACGGGGCCTTCACGTCATTCGTTCCTCATCTTATTTATTTAACTGCATTTTTATGTTCAATGTGTGAATCTGTTTTTAGTGATCAGTAAGATAGTTGTTTTATAGCTATTAAGGGTTAACTTGGATACTTTTGGGAGGCCGGGAATGCATTAATTGGTTTTTAATTATATCTTATCGTGAATATGTGCACGCATACGAGCAATTTTAGATACAAACATAATCTGGGAAGGGATTCATGTTGTATGTAGTAGGATCACTACTTCGACATTTTTGGAATCATTTATTTCACAATTCCACTCATCGATACATATACTGGCGTGTAGTGGCACTGAGCTGTCACTTCGTGGCGATCGTCGTCGATGATCATTGTTGGAAATGTAGTTTTTGTGTTAGCGCACTCTTTTCACCTGTTTATTTTCAGACCTGCGGCATTTGAAGCTCTCTCAGGCTGTGTAAAATGAATGTTTGACACTTGTGCCCTAACTTCTTAAACAAATAACCCAACCACTTGTTTTTCTAATTGATTCAGTTTAACCTGACACAATATCAATTGGTATACATGTTCTTATAAAAAAAAAAGTTTTGAAACCAGACCATGTAAATAATGTGGTCGCTGTGATTGGTCAAATGCCTTTTAGGATAGTTTATTTTAGTTTTCGGACATATTTGGAGAGGGATGGGCACCACCAGACTGTGCTTGCCCAAGACACGCCGCAGCAAACGGTGCCCCTACGGCCCAAGTGGTTAAGGGGAAATGTGTTATTACCAGACAAAACATTGTATCGTGTGTAATACAATCATTTTGAAAATAATTACACAATTCTTAGTTTCCCAATAGTGAGTCTTCAGCATTTCAGTGTGCCAGTTTATAGCAAATTACAAAATACACATTGTATATAAAAATCAAAAAGAAAATCAAGAAATGTTCGCTTTTGTAACAAATAGGTTGATTGTTGCAATTATTAAACAGTTCTATTCAAATTTGCACAGTAAAGTTATTAATGATGCCACTTTTGTTATTTGCGGTGATTTTTTTTCTCTGAAGTCATAACATTGTAAGAACAACTTTCAATCTAAAATTGGCGCACTCAAATGGTACAAGGAGAAAAAATCAAAATCTGCAAATTCTCACCAAACTGAAAATCATATTCCAGATTTTGGCAGCTCTGTATTCTAAATTGTTCAAATGTTAAAAAAGTCATTCCCTTTTGTAGATTTTAAATATCCAAAATATTCCAGGGGGTAGACATTTCCCCGAAAATACCGGATACAAGATAAAAAGACTTTTGATACAATTGTATATAATTAATTTTGTAGTACAAATTCTGCAAGGGAAAATAAATGTATTTGTGTTTTAAAACCTAGACATACTTCTCACATTTTCCCACTGTAAAATTAAGACCCTTCCCAAAGAATGTGCCACCCCTAAACTGTTGTCCATTGGCTATTAACTAATTCATGAAATTTTAGAACCTTGAAAAGGCGCGCTCATTTGAAATTATCTTCAATATTGATGTTTTCCTTACCGTGGATTCACCTCAATTCGAGGTTTCTACGTGAATCCACTAATGGCTCAACTCCTCTCAGACGTTTCTATTTTTGGAGCATGCCTGCATGGATGCACTGTGCCAAACTGTCTCACTGTGTTCACTTTTTGCATGCCGGCTTCCTGACAGCCCAATGGGGTCAAATGCAGCAACCTTTCCTGGCAGCCAGCAGCTTTTTGATGTGCCAGGATATGTAAACCGCACCCTTTTTTTCACATCACTCATAAATAATGGCTTGTATGATGTAACGATTCTGTTATTATGCCAGGTAATTTATTTGTATCTTTATTCTTATACCACAATCAGCTTCAAGTTGTTAATCAGTTGTCTGTGAGCTGTAGATCAGTTAAAAGTTCCCCTACTCGATTTGGCGAAGGCTTTTGACACCCTGTCAGCATTAATCAGCTGTAATACCCTCTTGTGAATGGTTACATCTGCTCGAAAGCTGCATCTGTCCTTCTGTTAGGTGGCAGATCAACACAAACTGTCCAAACAGAAAGATGGAAGAGGACATGGTCCTCTGAGTGTGAAAAGGCTGCTATATTTGGATTGTTGACAGTGGTCTGGATGCAACATAGCAAATACAGGGTGCTCCAAAAGTCTTTGGGCACATTTTGACATTGAGTATCTTGCAAACTGTTAAGGATACCGAAACACATTTTTTTCAATTCAGAAATTTTGTAATCTGAATTTTGACTTGGAATCCAAACAGTTGTTCAATGTGACTACCATTGGTCGCACTGCAATCATCAAGCGGCTAGTCAAATTGTTGCCAAACTAGTCTCGGCATTGCATTGTCATTTTTTGTTATTGGTATCTTCAGTTTATCCATGTTTCTTGGAATAGGGGGCACATAAACCAATCTTTTTACAAATTCCCCAAAAAAGAAATGAGATCCGGAGATCTGGGTGGCCAGGACATTAGATCTTGACCATCCTGCCCAGACTGTCAAATCCAGTGTGGTGGCGCTCGATCCGTTCGAAAAATGAAGTCACCAGACTCTTTCTCACAAAATGTATCCATTAAACAGCTTTCTAACATGTCATGGTAATTCTCACTTTTGACGGTTTTCTTTCGAAGGAGAATCGTCCATAGACAGCTTTCTTCAACATAGCACAAAACACAGTCACCTTTGTGGAATCTCAATCACAACTAAGCATGCCCAAATTTTAGATTGTGTTTTAAGAGATTCTGTTGTATAGTTAGCGTATCTTTGCACGTCTTTCACGGTTTGCACCGTATCTTCCTTTACGAAGATATGATCTAATTTGGTCGTTAGAATGTAATGATGTGCCTTGGCGTGTACACGTTTGAAATCTTGCAACTTCAGCCCCCAGGGAGCAACTTAAAGACTGCAGCTTCTGTTGCAAGCTTCTTTGAGATCCCTATTCAAGGAATTTGGGAGAACCTCAAACAGATTTAATCATGACTGATGCTCCAACGGTGGGCACTCTCCATCATGATATCTATGAGATTAAAAACATTGGCTTTATTCGTTAAAATTTTTCTATAGTTTCATCTTTTCTCCTCAACTCTAACAAATTGTTTTGGTTTCAGTTACTAGGCCCCACCCGGATCTATCAACATTATTCATTTTTCTGAATCAAATATTGTTATTCATTCATTTTTGTGTGTGCTTTTTGATACTTTTTCCCTTTTTTATTTTCTTTGTTTTTGTGTTTGTCTTGCTGTCGGTCACCCCTCTCAAGCGATATGACCAGGGTAGATGGATAGATGGATAGATAGTTTCATTCAACAAAATGAAACTCCCCTTTATGGGACTCAAACCTTCTAGTAGAAGCTTTTTATTTTTTTGATCATTATTATAACTTGTTTTTAAAGACAGATATTCAAACTTTAGATGAGCCAGCCTTGAAGAAAACCTGTTAGTGTGAGCTCAAAAGTCCGTGTTTCTGCTTCGAGTGTTGACAACAAGACATGACCTACTTATAAATCATGTTTTCACAATCTAGTATGCCATTGTTTTCTAATACTGTAGTCATTGTTGCCGGCACGGTCCATGTAAGGAGGTGGTGTCAAGCTTTTGACATTCGGTAAGTCCATGTAAGCAGTTTTTGTTGGTCTCCTGTTTTTGCCATTTGACTTAGTTAGCAATTAGTAAATAAATAAATAGTTATGTGAATTAATTTAATAAATGTTTTTACATTTTAGTGTAGCGAAAAGGTGTATGCAGACAATTGAAGCTTTGGTGATTTACTTTTCAGATAGTAACTAGATACTCTAATCAGCCCTTTGAGACTCCTTGTGATTAAGGGCTATACAAATAAACATGACTTGACATTGGGTACCTATAAAATTATATCACTGTTTGTGAACGTGAAACATGTCTGTTAGCTCATATTTTCCGCACGTCGCCGTCCTGCTTCAGCAAAAAGCCCAGATGATGTCAACTTACAAAGTTCAAGGCATACCTCTCCTTCCCGTATATATTTTTTTTAAATGAGTGTTTGAATTTTGCTCATCTCTAAATATTTATCCGTGAACACTTACAAAATTAATACATTTGTGTTTTTATAAGTAATTAAGGAGAAATAACTCAAAGTGGCAAGCAAAAAAGCAGCTCCCTAAATTTACTCAGAGTACTTGCATCACTATTTCAGCCTGATCCTCAATTCACTAAATTATGCATTAAACGGCCTATGAACACCTATTAGTTTTTATGTAAGTGGTTGAGCAAAATGATAAGAATTTTCAGTCAATGCAGCATATTGATGGAATGATTACATTATTAAAGTACGTTATTGAACTCACGTGGGCATTGGTAAAACATACTTAATAGAGAAAATATTTAACCTTCAACTTTTTAAGGGCACCTAAAACGATGCACTTCACCTTTAAACTTTTATTTAGATTCATAACTGTTTTGTGTTGAGCAGATATAGCAATTATTGAATTGGAAAAATCCGGTTGATTTTGAAAATGCACCCCATGCTTGGTGCATTATATCTGCGATGTAAAGTGACAGAAGCTTACTTCGATGTGCGTGACCGTGTGCTTTGACAGTTTCGTTCATCACCTTCTGACATCCTTTGCCCTTCTTCCCCTGTGCTTGTATTTTGCATTTCCTCATAATGCACAGAAAAAAAGTCATTATTTTGAGAAGATTAAATGGACTGTGCAAGCAAGGATAAGATTTGCGAGAACTTGTATTGAATAATCATGAGTTCTCGCCAACTGTGCAGCTGAGACTCCTGAAAAGTGGTTAACAATGCATTCCTGCCAAAAGTGGGTGGTAAATAGGGTAGCCTGTCCGTTGGGTCATTATTTTACAAGAATAAAGCACCTCACCTGCCTTTTTCCTCCTATCCATGGCTCATAAGCTTCTCTCCCTGTGGCCAGCAAATCTTTAGATGGGGTGTTGTGTTAACTCACCGCAAATGTATTGTCATTGACCATCTTCCTCATCGCAAGGCACTCCTGTCAGACAATAACTGGTAATTTGGACATACCCTGTCTTTCCAGAATTGCATTTGACCTGCTGACTGTAAATGTCTATGATCTAAAACATGGGTATCAAACTTGCAGCCTAAGGGGCAAATTTATGCCCAGGATGTTAGTTTGAGGCCCCCACGAGTTTTGTGTAAGTGCAGCCCATGCACATTTGACTTGGGTTATGACTGATTATTTATTTTCACACAAATATAATTTGTCATTGAAACATGTATAATGCACAATTAAAATTAGCTTTCAATAGGATAAAATGCCATAATAGATAATTGAGAGCAATGGACTGTTTTTCTTGTGGAAACCCCAATTTGGCCCACTTCACCGTAGCTCCAGTGGCCCCCAAGTAATTTTAGTCTGAGACCCCTGATGTAAAATAAATTACACTAGATGTCAAGGTGCATGTGAGGTGCTGGTATTATTGCTGTCTACGTGTCTTCATTTTTTTCACATTAATCCAGTATTTGGGACTTAGTGTGTCTTTGTGTATTGTTGAAAGGTGGACCAAGGCGTGGTAACGTATGAAATTGTAAATAAGTGCACACGTTGTACATAATGTAAGTGTAAGGTTGTATTGATCACAATTTTGGCCTGATCCCTAATATATTACATAACAATATTCGAAATACCTGCCAATCTCTTTTCATAAACTTACACCTTCATCTCTTTAATTTGTTATATGGTAAAAAAAAAAAATGCAAATTATATTTGAAGCGATCAAACATTTACCGTATTTTTTGCACTAAAAGGTGCACCGGATTATAAGGCGTCCATCCCTGTTAAATATTTACATACTCCAAAACACGCAATGATGCCAAAAGATTTTTAAAAATCAGCCGAAAAGCATCTCTGCTGGATGTTGCTTGTTGCTAGGTGTCTGTTTAGTCCCCATAATTCCCATTTACAAACAGACTCTTAAAAATCATTTCTCTCGGCTGTAGACCAACCTAACTTGTGATTTACATCTTTTTCGGCCAATTGCAGGCTTTGTTGTACCCCGCTTTAGCCTATACAAGCCTGTGAATGCTAAAAAGGACTTGCCTCCTTTATCCCTTACTAATTTAAGCCAATAGTGACCGATTCAAATGATTACTGGTTAGGAAATGAAACATAGGTATGTATGCGTATATATATATATATATATATATATATATATATAAATTAGTATTTTATTTTTTTTCCTCCAGCATGCACTGCGCACTACTTCGTCAACGGGGAAAAATCGAGTCGGCGGCTGCTTACCGTAGTCGCGAGACCTGTCGCGACTCAATATCCATATTTGAGGCGCACCGTATTCTAAGGCGCATGGTCAGCTTTTGAAAAAAATTGAGCGCTTGTAGGTGCGCCTTATAGTGCATAAAATACGGTACATTAATGCACGTGAAGCAGGTATTTGAAATGAAAATGAAACGTTAATAACAGCTCTCAGCAGAGAAGGACGGTGACTGACGTTGATGAGATAGGTGAAAAAGCAATGCTTGAGTTTAAGTAAATTATGGCCTCAGGTTGAGTGTGGTTAGGTAGCTGTCATTGATTAGTCCGTCTGGCATGCCTTGTGTATTTATATTAATTTTGGCCATAGTAATTTGAGACTGAATTCATTTCTCAATTTATTTATTTACTTAGTGTTTAAGTAAGGTGATTGAAAATTAACCTAAAACGGTTGGTGCATCTTTCCTTCACCAGTTGAACCACTTGAACACAAAATGATTTGTAGTTTAAGGATAATGAATATTATGTCTGTCTGTCTGTAGTGCCACGGGAGCAGGGGGGATGAACCGCGAGGAGGCCCCGGGAAAGTCTCCTGAAGACATGTACATCCAGCAGAAAGTTCGCGTCCTTCTAATGCTTAAAAAAATGGGATCAAACGTACGTCAAACACACAATCATTTTTCTTATTTGTGATATCTGTAAAGTTAGACCATACAGTCTCTGTCTGATGGTTAAAAAAAATGTCAGATAAATTTTAATGATATATTTTGATACCCTTTTTTTTTAGCTCACACCAAGTGAAGAGGCTTTTCTTCGAAATTATGCAGGTGTTGTCCACAGTCAGATGAGTCAGCTGCCACAACACAGCATTGATCAGGGTAAGGTTCAAAGACACACACTGTTCAGGTTCTTTGTGATACTCATTGTACTTTTGTAAGACAAGCAACTAAAAATAATCACTCCATACAATTTTTTCAGGTTTATTAACCCCAGCAAACCACAGATTTCCAAGCTTAAACCCACTATATGTCCCACGGCACTGTAGCAATACTCACACAAGCAAAGTCTGCAAATGAATTTGTCCTTTTTCTTGCGTATCTGTTTTTTACACGGCTACAAATTAAATGGGCACAAGTCTGACGTAAACACTGGACCATTTTATTTACAAACAAAAGATGTTGTGGTGATGGAGTTGTACCATCAGGTGGCGCTCGAGCTTCATTTATACTTTCTTCATGAGACTGCCACAAGATGGCATTGTCATGGCGTTATATGAGACGGCATGACTATTCAAATCGCTGTTATTCTGGATCATATTGACCGTCACATTACACATATGACAAAGAACTATGCATTCTCTGAATTTAAGCAGTTATTAACGATTTGATGTATTTAAGTTCAGTTTATGAGCCACGTCAGCTTATTACTGGTGATTTATCATTGCACACAGGGAGATGAACCAACGGAGCTGGAAAAAGGTGTGCCGAGTATGCATTATGCATCACAGAAAGAGACGCATTTAGTGTTTGTTGGCAAACTGCCCACCCCCTCCTTCTGTGGGCTAATAAATAATTAGTAGTGTTAATCTCATCCACAGTATTCTGATTAGGCTTTTTGGAACTGACTTTGGTGCCATTTATCATTTTGAAATATGTGTAAACCAACATTAAAGGACATCATTTTTATCGTCAACAAAGTTATCATTGGTACGAACAAACAATTGAATTTTATCTACGAGTCACAATCCGGCATCTCACACGCTGTTGTTTTGAATCAGACAGCCAAGGCAAGGTATACTCTGTACTAAATGTTAGGCAATATCCAGGAAAGACCCATCCAAAATTGTTAAAAATACGTCAGAAATGGAAGGAGCTTCAGAACGTTCGGAAATCATATTTCGATGCAACTTTTGGGCCAAAAATAAATCCAAGGTTTTTTTATCCTAATTTCAGAGCTGTTGCTGGACATAAGGCTGTGCACATTTGTTGTTGGTGGGGTTTTATCTTACAATGCCAAAAATTGATTATTGTACGGGTTCAATTATTTGTTGTAGACACTAATGTAGTTTTGTTGTTACATTGCAAAACTCAATCATATTTGTCGCAATGGAATCGAAAATAACTGATTAATAAGTTCATATTTTCTTTTGTGGTTGTCATTTTGAAAGTATCTGGGGTGAATGCTTTCAAACTTTGGATTTTCTGACCGATAAGGCCTAAATATGGTGTAAAACGATGCGAAAACGATTCTTGTGAAGTTTCATATTGATCAGACATCATTAAAAGGTGCCCCACAAGCCATTTTGGTAGTCTAGGCCAGCCATACCCCCAGCCATTGGTGGGAAAGCAGCTGCCCTCCATGAGGCAAGTGCTGAGTCAGTACTGTCCAATCCACAATAAAACTGCCAAGTAGGTCCCTAGCCTTGGTGTTTTGGGAGAGGGCCAAGATCCCCGTGAACGCCGTCGCTTTCCTTGTTGCATTAAAAGTTGCAATACTCTTCACTGGAATACTTGGTTTTGCCCAAATAATGTCTGAAACTGAGTTGGAATAAAATAAGCGATAAATAAAATATGATACTAAAATACAGTTTACCACAAATAAGCCCCGTTGCCAGTCTTACTGAATGTCAAGTGTCCATGTCTGTTCTTGACTATAGCATCATTTCAACATTACAAATTAATATATTGATGAGTTGGAATTGCATAGAAGCCATCAGAAAACAGAAGTATGGCCACTTATTTGGCAGTAGCAGGGCCTTAGTAACCATTCCAAGATATTAATAAGTAGTGCTGAACTCTTACAAAATAGGATGGGAGGTGAGGGGAAAGCTTTGCAATTGAACCTATTTACCACTGTCTTGATGCTCTGATAAAAGTTGTGGTTTCTTCCTCCTGAGAAACTTTTTTTTTAGGTCACTATTAACATTCACAGAAACATGGAATACATTTTTAACCTCGTCGAGCACAATTTTTTTGTTGTAGACTTTAAAATTAGGAACCTTTATTTTGAAAAATATTTCAGATGGGAACCAGTCTCTTTTCATAGACTCTTTCATTAATGTAATTCAAGAATAGCATTTGTAAAAGAAACCTTCCAGTTAAGTGCGGGTCATGTTAGAAACCCAAACCAAAGGGCTCGTTATCTCCTTTTGTTAACTAAAGAAACTTCCTCCCAGAAGCAGAAGGACAGCTCAAAACAGGCAGAGCGATACGTAAAGCAGTTTCCATAGCGACCTCACTTGTCTTGGGAAATCTAAGCTCCCCTGTGGGCTTTCAGTGTTGTTGCGACACGCTGCAGCGGTAAATTGGAAAGAGAGGAGCGCTGGCGTGTTAATCACATTGCCTGGGTGTGATATTTTAATTGATCTGCCAGGTGCTTCTTCCCATGCACAAATGTGGTGTAATTTTTGACTTGATAACCTTAAGTCTCTAGAATGTTTAAATGGGTTGATTGTGATCCCCCAAACTGTGCAGGCTGAGGTGCAAGGCTGGCCCAGCGGTGTGCAGGAGGAACAGGGCCCCAGTCATGGCATGGGTGTGGGAAAACACCACATTTACCAATTTTGTTGGTATTTATTGTGAGTGCCGTGACACAACATAGCTAAAAAAAAACTCCCAGAGCCCTAAAGAACAACTGCGTCAATTTTCATGAAAATCCGTTCAGCCGTTTTGGAGCCTACATGCCACATACGAACACACAGACAAATAGGAATTAGATTGGATTTGCGGAATATGAACTAAAGTCCACCCTGCGAAATCTAATCCCATCAAATGGATAAAAGGTAGATTTAGCTGCTTTGTTCATATTCCACACATGCAATAATAATCATAATACTGAATTTTGACTCTGTGCATTGACCACTTCGATTTAACACCTTTCAATCTTTACGGAGCGCACAAGATTCTGAACTGAATGAGGAGAATTCGGTCGTCCTGACAGATACACATTATTTATCAAAAGATTGTGGTCACCCAATAGTGTGTTTTCCATGAAAAGTTACACATTTTTATGAGTCAAATGAGTAACAAACTAAATTGAAAGCATATTCGAGATAGAGATGCCTCGTTTTTTGTGGTTAATGGTGACGAGAACCACCCGCGAATAGTGAAAGGCTGCAAAGTAGCGTCTCATCTTCATTTAAAAAAAAAAAACAAGGGGGTAATCCTCGAGATGGCGTTATTACCGACTGAGAGTATACGACTGTGACAAAATAACAATTATAGATCCACACATTATCACACACAACACAGAATTACACTCAAATGGTTTTATTGTCATTATACAAAGGTAAAACGACATTGGAGGGCTACTCCTTTCAGTGTAAAAAAGCAATTTAGAGAGTGGCCAGCTAGCTGCATGCTAGCTACAGGTGTCCTTGAATGAGCCACAAAAGGCGCACGGGATTATAAGAATAAAACAGAACAGAATAGAATAGAATATACCTTTATTGTCATTGTTACAAAATGGGTTAACACATTGTGACAACGGAATTGGGCATGACACTCCAGTTTCACACATTCACAGTGAGGTAAAAAAACCAAGAAGATAAAGGAACAGAGAAGATAAGGATATAAAACAAGGACGATAAAGTTACTGTTATAATTTACACAATATTTACACAAGAAATGTCGGCATGAAGGATGGAGGCGCCTTGTAGTCAGGAAAATGCGGTACTCTGTTCCTTTCCGCCTAATCACTTTGTTAGAAATGTTCATTTTCCAAGTTTTGATTCTATCATCACTGATTACAACCACAAATTAAAGAAACACGATCACATTTTTTTTAAATCCACAACTCGGAGCCTTCTCATGACTTAAGAAACTGCACTGCTCATGTCTACTATTGGACTTTAGGCTGTGTTGAATCGAGCTAAAGCATTTTTCCTGTTATCAGTCGCCAAGCAACGGCATAGGAGGCCCAGCCGGCCTTCCCAGTCTGCAAGCGGCCTAAACTACTTTGTGTAATGCTTCACTGTTGTGCATTCAAGAGTGTGTTTGTTTGTGACTGAGCAATCTCAAGACTTGACTCCTAGTGAAACAGATGCAGCTTTGCCTGTCCTCCGAATTTTTCCCGTCCCTTATGTGATCCTCTCCAAGCTCAACAGATCAATTCCGTCGTGTAATTGTTCTTTCTCCCGAATCGAACCTTCCTTCTTTAACTGCTAATGTCATCGCATTCTGTGCTGTTTACTGCTTATTTGCCATCTTCATTACCATAACCTCATTTGGCAGGCCGGTTTTCTTACATGAGGAAAAAAGCTTAGAGTTCAATTTAGAACCACCCAACCCCCTTCCAGAAACGCAAAATCCCCTTGCCAAGCCGACCTGATTTCTGTATGGAAACATCATCATTATGTCAGTCTGTTGAACAGTCTAATGTTTGTGCCCAATATGATACATACGCAAGGTCTCTGGCCTACTTTTATATCTACACTGTAATTAGATTTTACAGGCACTTGAGGGCTGTGGAGATAACAGCTTTTTTTCCATCAGCGGATGTTTCTTTTGTGTCATATTTCAATTACACTCTGGCAACAGAACAGCTTTCAAACCAGCAAAATATTTCCAATTGGAGTTTGATTAGGAATCCAGCTAATTTATTTTGTGCAGATATGCTCTCGTACTTTCTTTGTCTCAGATGATCAAAAAATGGATAGTTTTCATATTGTTTATACTTTTTATTTAAAATGTTATCGGGTAAAGCCCAAACAATTTTTTTGACATTACAAATAAATCACCATGTTTGAACCAAGTGAAGAGATTTTTAAAGGCAAAACTGAACTGCAATGCTTAACACACTTAAAACTACGATAGAACTGAAAACCTTTTAGCACTTAACACTATACAATTCATTGCCAATGACAGAGCTACTACTCCTTCCATACTTACTTTTATCAATAGCCTTACAAAGCTTCAATGCTCCTTTAATCTTAATTACGAAAAAAAGAACAATTTTGCAAAGTTATATTGAACATACTTGTCCGATCACCTTCGCAGCAGAGGCTCCACTGAACCCCTGAGACTGACTTACCGAACCCCTGAGACTGACTCACCGAACCCCTAGGGTTCAACCGAACCCAGGATAAGAACCACTGATATAGAGAATAACAGCAGCAGTAAAACAGACTGCTCGGATCGGTCAGAGGTGACCTGACCGGGCAGGATACAGATGGGCTGAGCTTCGGAAACAGCCTCTGCAAAATGTTTCTTTTCTGGCTTTTTCTGACAGGTGCAGAGGACGTCGTGATGGCGTTTTCGCGGTCAGAGACGGAGGATCGACGACAGTGACCATGAGCTTTTGCCTCCCCCCAAACGCCCAACCCAAACCTGGCAAAATCCTCATTCGATCTGGAAGGAACACACACACCTGTTCTGTTTGCTTCCCTTCCAATTTCGAGGAGCTTCACTCCGAGCGGATCACGGCGGATCGACCCAATGGCCAACTCGAAAACGGCATAAAGGCTCAAATCGTGTGGATGAACGTCAAATGTATCTTTTTTGTTATTTTGGCGTTTTGGAACAAGCAAGAAGCGGTAAGGTGTGACAGTGACATGATTGGTCTTTTATAAAAAAAAATAAAAATAAACACCTGCTCCTTTAAAGGTAATCCTAAATTCTTAAACATGCGAAATGTGAGGAAAAAGTACATGTTGTTTGCATACAATCTATAGATATTTCATCAGTATATTCCAATTAATTTCTGATATGCTTTTTAAGACGGTGGGTCTCTTCTTTGTCATCCTCATCTGTGACGTCATCGAAAGAATACCAGCACCCAGAAGTCGCCATATTGTTTTACGCATTATTTATCGAAGAGGTTACAAGTGTTTTAAGTGAAATTTTGGCAGTTTGCCTAGGTGCTGTGTGGCAGTTGGATGCAGGAATGGACAACAAAGGGCCAGCAGCCAAAAAGGGGCTAACTGGCAAAAAACACACTGAGAGGAAGCAGTAGGGGGCTAACAGGACCGATCAACAAAGGGCGGGCGCACTCTTGGCATAAAAATGCCAGGAACCAATAACAAAAAGCGGCAACAACTAGGGCTACAAACGCGAAGGAACGCAAACCAAGGAACACAGCAAAACCGGTGCTAGTGCAAGGCTAGTCAATCAAAAAAACGTGGTGAGTAGCCAGGCTAACGGTGAACCAACAATAAAAAGCGGCAATAGCAATAAACGAGGGGACACGGCAAAACCGGCGCGAAGGCCAGGCAAGTTGGCCCAACAGCACACGATAGGCTGCCAACGAGCACCCACCGGGAGTAAACAAATCAAAGTCCTCAGCAGCCCCAACGCTAACTTTCCAGAGTAAATTCTATAGACAGTGACACTTGGGGCAAACAACACAAACAAAAAGCCACAATGGACTACCTCCAAGCAGAAATGAGCGGTATTTAATCGCTGTTCACTACAGTCGGTGTCTGATTTGGAGCTGGCCTCGCATGTTCTGTTAACGGGATTCACCATTTTGAAAGTGTTTAGTTCCTTCAATGACGTCACAGCTCTACAGCAAACAAGCCAGAAGGGTCAACTTTGAGTCAAAATTTTTCGAGTACGGCTTCCCTTGATATTTGCATCATTGGGGGAGGAATACTACATGTTCTGCGCCTAATTGAGAGTTCTGTTCGGTAACACATTTAGGACTGTTGCGGCACAAAGTCACCCACATGTCCATTCGTTAAACATCATCTCGTCGACTGTTTGCTTCATTTTATTGCTCTTTGTGTCACTGATCTCCGTTCATGTCAAGTCAAGTCACATTTATTTATATAGCCCTTAATCACAAAAATGTCTCAAAGGACTGCACGGGATTACAATTACAAAATTACACAATTACCTTATCTTAAACCAGCATGCGGGCAAGGAACAACTCAAAAACCTCAGTGTGAGGAGAAAAGAGAAACCTTGAGAAAGGACCTCACATGTGGTAATCCCCCTTCCAGGATTGACCAGGGTGAATTACAATTAGAAGGCAGAACTTGTCAATAGAGAAAAGGTCAAGGTGTTTTTCTCATAGGGCCGTGATCATTCCTACCTCTAAAGTCACACACTAAGAAGTTTTTTTCAAATGTTTAAATCCCGAAACAGAAGCATTCTTGTGGCTTCAGTGCAATTTTTATGCGACAGACTTACAAAACATTTCAAACAAATTTAAAGTGAGTAGTTACGGCCTTTATTGTAATGGTTCTAATGCACGCATGCTAGCAGCTATGTGTAAATGAGAACGCATTCCTGATCACAGAAAGACAATTATAGGGCGGGTGACAGGATTAATGTGATACTCTTTTCTTCTGTCTTACATTTTCAGTGAAGCCCCACTTAGCGCTCGTTGCTGCTTTATTTTGAACAAGTGTGAAGAAGAAAACATAATGACACTAGAAAAATCAGGTGCACATTCTCCATATCATGAAACATGAAAAAAATGTTTACATTGCCTTGCAAAAATATGCCCCCCCTAGAACTTTTTGACATGTTGCTATATTTCAGGCTTCAAATTCATAGATTTAAAAAAAAATAGTTTATTTTCTAAGAGCCACATTTGATACACAATTGTGAAAAGAAACCAAATGTGTTTTTATTGTGCTAACAAATTAAAATTGAAAAACCAGTGTTACAAAAATATATTTAAAAAATAATAATAATCGGCCCTCCTTTGAGTAATACATTGGTCAACCTCTTTTTAGGGGTATGTTTCTATACATCTTGCAACAGAAATATTTGCCCATTCTTCCATACAAAGCAGCTCAAGTTCCTTAAAGTTAGATGGTGATGGTTTGTGCACAGTATTTTTCATATATTTCCACAAATGCTGTATGGGATTGTTGTCCGGACTTTTGTTTGACCATTCTAACACTTATCATATTAGTTTTAAACCATTCCATGCTAGATTCTGCTTTATGTTTAGGGTCGTTGTCCTGTTAAAAGGTGAACCTGCGCCCCATTCTCAGGTGTCTTGCTGACTTTTACAGATTTTATGCCAGAATATGACATGACGCTGCCACCCCTATGTTTGACAGTGGGGATGGTGTTTTCAGGGAGATGTGTTGTGTTACTCTTAATCAAACTGTAACACTTTGCATTCAGCACCCTAAAGTTCAATTCTGGTCTCATCTGATTACAGCACCTTGTTCCAGATGTTATATGTGTCCCCCTCCGGTTTTCTTCAAACGCCTAACGGGCATTTTTATGGTATTCTTTCACCATGGGCTTTCTTCTTTCTAACCTTACATAAAGGGCAGGTTAATGCAGAGTTCGACGAGCAGTTGTCTTATGCATAGATTGTCCCACCTTAGTTGTGTATGCCTGCTGGTCCTCCAATGTAAACATGGGACTCTTGGTTGCTTCTCTGATTAGATTCAAAATATTACAATAATATTCAAATAGTTTGGTTCCACTTCACGGTTGTGTCTCTCATGTTGTTGATTCTTGGAAAATGTTTTCCATTTTTTTAGCTTTAAGTTTGAAGTCTGAGATGTGGCAATATGACAAAACTTGCGGGGTAAACACTTTTGCCAGGCACTGTAGATATTTGGGAAAACTGACTATGTACTATTTGCTTTTTGATTAGTGCATTGAGACCTGTTTATCTTAGTTGTTTTACTTTGTATAAAGGACACACAGAAATTTGTTCTTTACTGAAACGATTTCTGTTCCACGTCGCACAGATCGAAAAAACATTGTTCATTTCAACAGCAAGAAACTAAAATAGCAGAACTGCATGTGCTCATTTTCATCATGAAATCTCTCGCACAATTATCAAACGGGATATTGGCAAATAATTATCATAGGTTTTAATTGAGATTTTTTTTTTCAGACTGGTTATAAAAGAAAGTCTTAATGGGCTCGGCCTATTGATCTTAACCAAGCAGGGTGCTTTTCTATTCACATGCTCAGTATTTAAATGTGTTTTGAGTATATTTTGTAACTTAATGATGTCATTGTAACGTTTGAATGTCGAGCACGCCTGCCTCGTCGCACCTTGTTTTTTTCTCTCCTTAAAGGTACATTGTGTAATATTTGACCACTAGATGGGACTGCATTGTCCAATGCGAACGAAAACCAGTGCCAAGCAAGCACAGCAAGATGGCCGACTAACATGGTGGCGACTACTAGGTTAGGATTCCGCTGTATAAAAGACCTATGGATATTCATAAAAATGAGCATTGGTAACGAATCAATGTTTTTTTGTACCACTAAGAGGCACTAAATATTACACACTGTCCCTTTTCGTCATCAGCAATCAATGTAAACAGCCAACTGATTGGAAACAGGGTTCGTACGGGCGCTTGAAAAATTCTTGAATTTCACTGTCGCGTTTTCAAGGATTGAAAAGTGCTCGAATTTCGTATGAAGTCCTTGTAAATGTTTGAAATTGTTGCCAAGTTTCCCAACAAGTCTGCTTAACTAATTCAATGCCAGATGTTTGGGGTCCAGTGTCTTACACTTGTACATTTAACTCGGAGGAGCCGGGAATCGGACCCAAGAAGCGCGCTCTACCTCCTTAGCCACTGCCGACCTACCGTTGTTCAGTAAACAGTCGAACATTGTTACGTTTCTTGAAAATACCTGTGTTCAATGACATTTCTGGGAAAAACGGCCTTTTTTGAATTTGATGCATTTCAAGCAAAACTTGAAGCATTGAGAGTCCTTAAAAAGTGCTTGAATTTGGCTATGGAAAAGTTGTACGAACCCTGTTGCAAACAGCTTTCTTCGTTTACTTTTCTATGTTTTGTCTATGCATCTTATTCTGAATTATTTTTATTGTACATTTTGCTTTTCAATGTTCAGCAACCCTCTGGTAGCTGTGTTTGTGAGCATGGCTGAACGTAAGCGAATGAGGTATCCTGTTGAATTTTTACTGTGATTTCTTTTTTTTTCTTTTTTTTTAAAGGTGGGTTTATGTATATTATTTTATTCTTGGTCAACATTGAATTTGTATTTGTATTTGTCTTTTGTTTGAGCTGCTGACAATGTCTTGACCTGAAGGTTTCAAACCTATACCAACTAAACTATTAAAGACATTTCAAGCAGCGACAATTCTCCCTCGTTCCTTAGCCGATGGATGTCTGAAAATGCAGTACAGACACTGCCCTACTTACAAACGAGATATTCCGGACGACCGTTCGCAAGTTGAATTTGTTCGTAAGTTGCTTCAGTGCTATATTTTTTATGTTTAAGGTTTGTATAAGTATGTTTAAGGCTTGTAAAAGTAACCTGTATTGTTTTGTACTGAAAAATAAACATTTTATAAAATAGAATAGAATCATGTAAATAATGTGCTCTATAAAGATAAAGTTGCGTTTGACTTACTTTTGGAAGATGAGCTTCAAGGGTTAGGCGTGTTACGCCTCCGTGGTAGAAAGTGGCCGAAAAAAAACGATCCAACCATTTTCTCAACCGCATCAAGCTTTCTTATTAGACTTTCATTTCAAAAGAACTGGCTCGCCTCTTCTTTACACTTTACACCAACCATATTGAATTGATGCATGAGATATTAAGTAATACACATTCCCAAGTTCTTAGTGGGCTGGTGATACAGTAAAGAATGTTCACACACTAACTAGGAAGAGAAAGCCACATTTCTTTTTCGGGGGGGATGCTGGGTGACCTCACAGCGGTGGAAAGAAGCACTACAGCAATATCCTGTACTTGGAAAAAGGTGCACACAATACAAAATCTAACTTAAAGCAATGTCTGGATATTTTTTGACACCCCAAAATAATGTTCGTATGTACCGTTTTTGTAACTCGAATGTTGGTAAGTAGAGGAGAGTCTGTACTTATTTTTGTAAGAGTTCCTTTTTTCAAACCAAATTTCTTGGAGAATAAACTCAACCTCAGCCAAAAGCTCCAATTATTATTGATTGCAATTCCCCTTATTAAGCAATAATAAACCTTATAAACACAACACGGCAACTATTTACTCACAGCAAGAAAGCCTATGAAGAATACTGCAACACTGCTAGCTATCTACGATGACGTCCTTGGCTACCTATGCGTTCACCGATAACTACAATCGCCTGTGTTTTCCAATGGGACCCGCCATTGTTTTGATTCCTTGTTGTCTTCCTTTGACATCACAGCTCTAGGGAATATGAAGTCAAACTGATTACTCTGAGAATTAATTGCTCAAAAGCAGACATGGGACCAAGTCACACATGTGCAAGTCTCAAGTAAGTCTCAAGTCTTCACCTTCAAGTCCCAAGTAAGTCCCAAGTATTTTTTTCTTGGGCAAGTCAAGTCACAAGTCAAGTCCCGAGTCTTAGATTGCCAAGTCCAAGTCAAGTCACAAGTCATAAAAACAGCGACTCGAGTCGACTCGAGTCCAAGTCACTAAGTCTCAAGTCCCCATGTCTGCTCAAAAGCTATAACATATCAGCATGATTGTGGGGAGGAACAGTACACGTTCTGAGCCTAATTGAAAAAATATATATACAGATGTTTTGTAATCCTTTAAACATGATGCTGACACTGCTCACATGGTGGCTCAATTTGCCATGGTATTTCTTCTTCCCTCATCACTAAGGGCAGCTACCCTTTTTTTGTATGGCATTGTCTTGATGAAGCATCATCAACCGCTACGGGTCACGACCTAGAGGGCACGTTGATGCTACACCTAAACAAGTCACAATGAAATGTGTATTAAGTCAGGTTACGTTGAACGTCTTTATCACGATACTCAAATTGATAATCTGACTCCAAATTATTAAATATAAATTTACCATTCGTTCAGAACGTGCTCGTTCTGTAAGAGAGAACACCAGGAAAGCAGTCAGCCGAATCACACAAGATTTTATTCCTAACCTCAAAAAACTAATACAGAATTGGGGGCCAATACAATATGTGCTTCCCTGCGGCCATCAGGGACAGACACTTTTTCCTGAGGAGCCCCGAAGAGTTATCTATAAAATATTCAAATCAAGACAGCACTACATGTCTGCACAAAATAATGAAATCCTTCAATTTATATATCCCTTAATTACAAGGAGTCTCAAAGGGCTGCACAGATTACTGCAAACTACAGACTATTATTACACCATCCACTGATCTGAGGCAACAATTTATTCAAGCACAACTGCAATTCAGTCTAAATTATTTAAGCAGGGTTCCTACAGCATGTTAGATTCAAAACTTTTAAAGCCTTTTATAATGCCTCTTGAAATCAAATCGACCAAAAAATAAACAATTGAAACAAACAAAACAAAAACAATCACTAAAAAGGATGTGTTTGGAAAACCAACTCATACTAAACACCACAAAAACAAAAGTACTGATACTGGACTTCAGAAGGAATGGCAGGAATCCAGCACCACTCATCATAAAAGGAGACTGTGTAGAAAGAATCCACTCCTTCAAATTTCTGGGTGATCACATCTCCGACGACCTCTCCTGGTCTGCAAACACCAGAGCGGTGGTAGGGAAAGCCCAGCAGCGACTGCATTTCCTGAGAGTGCTCAGGAAAAAACAGCTAAAACAGCAGCTGCAGGTGTCCTTTTACAAAACCACAGTGGAGAGCATTCTGAAGTACTGCATTACGGTGTGGTATGCTGGGTGCACAGCAGCAGACAGGAAAACGCTCCAGAGGGTCATCAAAACAGCCCAGAAAATCATCGGTTGCTCTCTGCCCAGTCTGGAGGACATTGCCTGCTCTCGCTACCTCAGCAGAGCAGAAAACATCATCAAAGACTTTTCTCACCCCGGCCACCACCTCTTCGACCTGCTGCCTTCCGGCAAGCGCTACAGGTCACACAAAACAAAAACAAACAGACTCAGAGACAGTTTCTTCCCCAGAGCCATTACCACCCTAAACACACACACACCGCACAAAAAACTGAAAAACTCTTGCAAAAAACACTATCTCATACAAACATAAATGGTACTCATGTCTATGTTTCTTGCACAATGTTGACTGCACTATGTTTACTGCTCACCTTGCACAATGTTGACTATTTTTTTTGCACTATGATGACTATTTTTGCACCAAATGCATATTGCACAAACCCTATGATACCAAACTGTATGTAACATCCTATATGCCGACATTTCTTGGGTACATTTTGTGTAAATTATAACTATAACCTTATCCTCCTTGTTTTATAACCTTATCTTCTCTGTTCCTTTATCTTCTTGGGTTTTTACCTCACTGTGAATGTGTGAAACTGGAGTGTCATGCCCAATTTCATTGTCACAATATGTTAACCCATTTTGTAACAATGACAATAAAGGTATATTCTATTATATTCTATTCTATTCTTACAGTACTTCAGGGATCCTCAGTCAAAACTAACAGATAACTACGAATTCCAAAGAACTCATTAGTACAAAGTAGAGGTAAGATCTTTGGCCCGGGCCCAAAATCTAGGCCGGGTTCGGGTCGGGTTGGGTTTAAAATGTCAATCATTAAGTCAGGCTGGCCGGGCTTCGCTCTCGCCGTCTTATTTTTTTTTTTTAATTTTATATGTATTTTTCCCTTCATGGAGGCTCTGCACTGCATGCACTTACCTTTACTCAAGTAACTATTTAGCTAAAGATCAAGCTTATCAAACTATTATTTTAACTCAAAATCAATTAATACAAATACATTTTTATCCTCTGTGTTCGGGTAAGGATGCGCGGCTTCCTCCATTCACTTCCCTCACGTCAAACGTCATTTCCACTTCTCGACAATAGCTCCCAAGCTTTACAAACGTTCTGCTTTTCGACCAAATATTTTGGTATTTGCATCTTGTCATCTTCAGATTATGATCTTAATTTCAGTGCCATTTCGTTTAGTTTCACTTTTCCTTTTGTTCACTTCACGTCTCCGAAATGCTCACTTTTGTGCCGAAACGTTCTTTCGCTGTGACAAGACCACCAGGAATCCTAAAAAGATGGCCTAGTGTGTATAGTTAGTGTTCAATGAGCCTTACAAATAATTCTGTTTGCATAAAGGTTTTCCAATAAAAAACACTAGTTTAAAAATTTTGAAAATATAATATTTGTAGAAATTAATTTATAAACATTGCATGTTATATTACGAGAGTTCCTGCTTTTACCCCCACAGTTTCCTTGATAGTTTACATCTCTAACTGTTTTTAGACTAGAAATAGGCATGCACAATTTGTGTACTTTAGGGTTTTGGGATGGCACTGAATATGGCCTCATAAACTGGTGTTAAAGCCGGTTATACAGTATATGGGTCAATGAATGTACAGTGGAAACGACTTTGAATATGTCATGAATGAGGTCTCCTCTCTTCCACTTAAACCTAGCACATGTTCATGTTTAAAGTTTGTTTCAACCTGTCATCCCTTTTTTCTTTTCAGGTGATTTGTTTTATTCTGTGATATTTTGTTTGTTGCAACATGACCTCAAAGAAAAAAAAAAGAAATACAACAAAGTACAGTAAATTGAAGCATTTAGAAAATCAGACTGGGATTTTAAGTAGTAATGAAAAGTCAAGTCATGTTTATTTGTATAGCCCTTAATCACAAAGAGTCTGAAAGGGCTGCACAGATCAAAGACTATTGCAAACTACACTCAGACAGAAAAGTAAATCTGCAAAGAACACTACGCAGATTTCAGAGGGTATTAAAAAAAGACCCCAAAATAAACGTGGGTAATGCCAATCGTGATTCATTTTTACGCACCATTATTACACGCAAGTGTGCACACTCATTGATTGACTTCTGGAATAAGTCAAATATTTACAACTCTTACAAAAAATTTTAAAGTCATACACAGTTACTGAGATTTCATAGCTGTAAACTGGTCGTCTCTAAATGGCCACTTTTGGAAACGCCTGAACCTACCCTAAGAATAATGTGCAAAATACAATGTTTAGTTTTACAGATTGTGATCAAATTTGATAAGGTACAAGGTAAGGCTTCAAGCTATTGTCTCACCTACGACCTGAGAGTGCCGGTCTTCTGGTGATCCCAAGAGCAAAGAAGTGTTCTGCTGATTCAAGAGCGTTCTCCATCCGGGCACCGGTGCTGTGGAATGCTCTTCCCCCTGAGATCCGATCTGCAACCTCAGTGTTGTGTTCAACACAATGTTCAAATCTAAGCTTAAAACTCACTTCTACTCCATATCATATGAATAACCTACTCTTCTCGTCGGCTGAAAAATAGTCTGTGTAATAATCTGTGAAGCCCTTTGAGACTCTTCGTGATTTAGGGCTATACAAATAAAAATGACTTGACTTGACCTGTTTTCCAGCTATGAAAACCATGGTACACTCATTTGCAGGCGTTTAATTGAAAATAGATCAAATAAAATTCAGGCGTGAATTAAAACTTTCTATTTCTGTGTATTCCAACTCAGATGATTCAATGTTAGTAGTTCTTGCAGTCATTATTTAAGTTTGGGACAAAACTTCACAGTCCTACCTTTCAAAAACACACCAAAACCGTATTCCATATTCTCCAAATGATTCCATTTTTCGGCTGATTTTACAGGAACGTCACGGGGTCAATTGAATGGCCAATCGGCTTGAATCTTGGATGTCTGAAACATTCCACATTGGTGTGGGAAGCATCCATTGAATTTAAAAAATATATCGGATCTTTGTCTTTTGATTATTATTTATATCCCGCAAAGGAGTTAACCAGAGGTAACCTAAGCGTTCAGTAGAGAGGGGTCTCTTAAGTTGTTTCTTTTTAGGACTGTTTGCAATCCCACCTACCTGCTAGTAACCTTTAGGTAGGCCCGGCATACGTACCCCAATTCGAAAAACTTCTACTCTACAGCGAAGCTACTAAATGAGGTCTCCTCTCTTCCACTTAAACCTAGCACAAAAAACGTCACCTTATTATTGATTTAAAACGCTGAAATTTTGATCCAGACCTTCACACGGGCACATACGATAGGTATCACACCTTCGTATGCACTGTCACGCAACCGTAGACGCAGTTGCTATAGCAACCGATTCAGACTCAGCCCCAGCGATTCGCGGTGCCACGCCAAGTTGAGTCCGTGCGCCAAAAGTTGACCCTGAACTCACCGTGGCCCTCCTGAGCCGAGCGTGAAGTTGAATTTGATTTAGTTTCGTTTTCCTCACTCGCGACCCCCACCCCTCCTGCTTGAAATGATAGAGCATCCAGCTGTCCCAGGGTCTCTTTTTCTGAAACGGATTCTTCAAATACCTGCGATAAAATTATCCTGAGGGCGACGTACGGCCAGGGAGGCAATTTTGGGGGCGGCTGGACCTTAATTCTTATTATGAAGCGTGACATTCTCTGTGCATGGGCTTTATGGCGGGCTTTGGTGCTTTCTGTTTCTGTGTTACTGTTTATACGGCAGAACTCCTCATAAAGCATTATTTCTCAATCTTTTGAGCCCTGGCACACTTTTTTTCATTAAAAATTGTTGAGGCACACTGATAAGTTGATTCTGTTTTTAACATTGCCTGCATAGAAGATTTCATAGGATTCCAGTTTCTTATCTTGACTACTATTGCGCATTGTTGTTCATTTTTTGACCATTAAAATATTGTCGCTTCCGGCCAATCATGTTAATGTTCTTTGATTTCCACAACACTTTGGGCAGATCTGCTTTCGTGACCCAGGACCGAGGAGGGCCTTAGAACAGGATGGAATTTCTTATCTGAAGGCTTCCCTCCCTGTCTTCCTCGTAAGTTAAATATCCACTGAGGGCTTCTTCTCCTTATTTTGGGTGTCTACTGAAAATTGAGCTTATCATTCACCGTCCGCCGAAAATGTTAAAAAAAAAAAAAAATTGAATGTGTTTTTAAGCTTAATCTATCATGTTACCTACATAGATAATATAACGTTTTTTCTTATCATTTGTGGCGCCTTGGTTTAAGAGGTAATACAGGTTATTCAATATAGTTTACGGTTTTGCTGTATTAACGGATTTTTCTCTATCTTTAACCTGTTTTTGAAATTTGACTACATTTTTATACAGTTTTTCTGGGAAAAAATAATAATGCAACAATTGTATCCCTCAATATGTAGTGTAAGTATATCTTTCTGCAAAGCCATATTCAAAAGTACTACTTAAAATTCGCAAAAACAATCTGCCAGTGAGTGGAAGCATTTTACCTTGTTCTAAGTTTTTGTTAATACCTGAAATAAACAAAATGACATGCAAGATTTTAATCGATAGGTTCACCAAATGTACTATTTCGCAAGCAAATAATTACGAAAACACAAAACAAAGTAAAAAAAATCGTAATCTGCTGCCACCTACGGATATGGATGTCATTAATGTACACAGTTAACCAAATTTTTTAGCTTTACACCTTGGGCTGAGTCTCAACCGCAAGGATTATGTTAATCTTGGCAATCACTTATTAAAAGTTTAGAATAATTTCCAAAAAGAAAGAGGGAAATGGTACCTCCTGGGTTTATTTTGTTGAATGTCAGTTATGTATTGAGCTAACAGTTTTAAGGAAACTTTGGAATGTGCTTTGCCCAAAAATATATGGAAGATTATTAGACTATTTTTAAACGATGTTTTACTTCTTTTACTTTTATTTTACTCATTTTACTGTATATGTTTTAGGTCAAATTTTTAGTGTAGGGTTGCAGACATTAAAGGTAAAGTCTCTAACGTCAAAATATTCTAACTTGCTGATGCCATCTTCTAGTAGAAATAATCATTGCGGCTCCTTTTGTAGCGCGTCCAACTAAGTAAAATTCTTAGATGGGCTCGAATAAACTCTTCATTTTTTATCTTTTTTAGGTTTTGGGTTTGCATTTGGACTGTATTTAAAATGGTCCTTTTCTTACTTTCACCAGTTTCAAAAATTCTGTCTCATCTGTCCAAAGCACCTTGTTCCAAATGTTATTTGTGTCTCCCTTCTGGCTTCTTGCAAATGTCAAACGGGCATTTCAAAGTATTCTTTCAGAAAGGGCTTTCTTCTTGCCACTCTTTCATAAAAGGCAGATTTATGCAGAGTAAGACTAATTGTTCTCTTATGCACACATTATCCGACCTCAGTTGTGTTTGCCTACAGGTCATCAATGTGATAACGTACTCTCTGTTGCTTCTTTGATTAGTTTTCTCATTGTTCGGGCCCTAAGTTCAGAGAGACGGCCAGTTCTTGATAGGTTTGCAATGGTTTTTTGCTCTCTTCATCTTGATATTATTGCTCGCAAACTGCGACTCAATGACACACAGGTGCTCTCTGTCATTGTTCATCATTTAGGACGACATTTGATCATACAAAAGCCATCGGGGTACTTCTGGAGTCAGTTGGCTGAGCTGAGAAAACAGGGGGATACTATTTTTGCAACACCTACTTTTCAGTTTTTTTTCCCCGTTGTAAATATAATACAAAATGTCCATATAATTTGGTTCCACTTCACAATGGTATCTCACATGTTGTAGATTCTTAGAAAATACTCTCAGTTTCCTTGCTTTAAATTTCAAGACTAAAATGTTGTAATATGAAAAAATGTTTTTGGGGGGCCAATATTTTTATGTTAATATTTATATATATTTATATATATATTCAATATGTTTTATTACATTATATGTCTCTTTATATTTTGTACTTATTTTGATTCAACTATTTTACAGTTTGCCCCTGTTATAGTTTGTGACTCAACTTGATTCCTAATCTTCTCACTTATGTGGATTACTGTATATTTTTGTGCGCTTTTATCACTTGGATTGTAAAGATTGTTTTCTTTCAAGTGCTTTATGAGCTGTTCACAAAAAAAAACACTGCACAGGGCAAGGATACTGCTCTATGGAATTTAAGCAAACGCAGAGTGTACCTGAGTCATTAAAACCAACCAGAACAAAAGAAAACATCCTCAATAAGACTTGTGTGATGATTTTCATTCACACCTGCAAGACTCCTTTCATCAAAAAATATCCTTCCAGCCATTATATCAAAAGTGTTTTTCTTTTTGCAGCATAATTTTGTTTCCTCTGTTAGGAGATGTGCTCACAAAACTTCCTGTATTAATTAGCATCTTCATCCAACCCCCTGCTGATACTGCAGCAGTATCTTTATATAGAAGCAATTTTTGCGTAGGCACTGTTCATGCTGGATTTTGAAATGCATCAAAATGAACAAGGAACTTATTATGCTCTTTTTATTTAGTACAGTGGTTTCTGTGAGTGGGGGAAAGCGACAAACAAGTGAAAAGAAGAAGCTGAGAGAAAACTCTGAAATCAATAATTCAAAAGATGTGAAGAGACAGAGAGAAAAGAAGAGGAGTGGAGTCCATAATAATGTTTCATAATCCTTTATTAACTTGCATCTCCATGCCTACTGCTTTCTCATACTGCAAGGTCACCTAATTTTACTCTTTAGCAAGGGTTGGGAGCATATGGCTTGCGAGCCAGATATGGACCACAGCAATCTTTGGTTCGATCCAATATATATTGGACAAACTTTTATCTACAGTTCAGACTCACGGTGTTAGCAACAGACCCCGTTTTGGCTGTACATCTCGAAGTAATCTTTTTTACCAGGGATGTCAAACATCCGGCCCATTGGATGATTTAATTCTGCCCACCATAAATCACGTAAGTATGTCAATAAAAGAATCAAGTCTCTGGGTCATTATATTAAAAGTTGTGACTTTTTTGAAAAAATAAATGCAAACCAAATGCTGTTTTCGGCCACTTGAGGGCAATGTTGAGTTGTATAGCGTGGTTATTTAGTTCAGGTGTATAACTGCAATCATTCAACTTTTGAAATAAACCAGTAAAAACATTCAATGCCAAGCGAACTCCCATGTTCATATGTGATCAAGAGATTAGTAATTTTGTGTCATGTTTCATGATAGAGGAAAATATGTCACAGCGTGTTTAAAATTAATTTTTAATCATTATGATAGTTATGATCAACCAATTGGGGAACCTCAACAGGAACTCGACGGTCAAAGGACTCGCTTCTGGTGACCGTGGCCTAATCAGACTTTAAAAGGAGAAGCGAACATCTTTTTTCCTCTCTTGAACAGCGCCGCTTTCTTTCCACAACAGCAGTCGACCGCACGTGCCCCTACCCAAGATAGGGATGGGAGTGGGTGATGCTTAGGCCTGGTTCAAGATGGCCTACCAGGGTCTCCCAGCTTGGGGACGGGCCATCCCAGAGCAACGATGCTTGGAGAGCCTGTGGATCTCCCCGTACATGCCGCCTGGATGAGGACAACCGCTGTGAAGTTCACTGTCAAAAGGAAAAGACTAATGGCTTTCTCCATGTTCCTGTGATGCTTTAGGCTCCCTCTCACACACAAAACTCTTCCAGCAAGGGTCTCCTTTTGTTCTTGGAGGTACACCAAAAAAAGATAACAGGACAACCTGTTGTTGGTGTTTTTGGCAAATAATCGTTCATTTCTGACATGCTATGAAAATAATTCCTGATAATTTAAATGAGTTGATTATCTTAAAACCGGGTTTATTGATCAGTACTTTCATCAATGCTTCTGGATTTCTTCTGCCTTGTGTGAACAATGTGCTTCTTTTTTTGTTTAATCCAATATTGTGTCATGTAAATGAAACATAGTTTGTTAGAATCCAACCACTTGCATTATTTATTTGTGTGCCTTTACTATTTTCCTTCTGGACTGATCAATCATTATCCGTAGCAATGAACTGAAAAATTGATCATCTAAAGCTAAAAATAAAATATGTTCAGAACATTGCTTCTTTCGTGATAAATGCTAGACTCAAAATAAGGCTAATTTGAATTCATTCATGTGAGAAACCGTGAGCACTACCTGCTGGTCGAATATTAAATCAATAAAATAGATTGAAAACCAAATAAATATAATTTAAAGCAATATTCTCTGCAGTATGCTGAATCATAAAGCATAACAATTTGGAGTTGACATTATTTTACTGATGCGGCCTTTCAGGAACAGAAAGTCTGTTTGGCATCCTGGCTTTATGCGGAACCTAATTGAAGAATCTACAATATATGATGAAAACTCACAGAACAAAACAGTAAACACCATAAGCAGTATTTTGTAACATTCTGCTGGAAGCTTGTTTTGAAACCATTATTTATGACAAAAACGACGGTCAAAATGAGCCTCACTGATCTTAGGCTATTCGGATAAACAGGCATATTTTAAATGGTTATATTTGTTGATATGGGACTCATTATCTAGCTTCATTATTAATTCTATAGACGTTTCCTAATCATCAAACGTCACACCGTGTAATGTAGTGAGCTGGAGAAAAAGCTTTTGTTCTGGAGAGCAGATTTGGTGGGTTTGCTGAATTTTGTCGTAAAATATATGGTGTGGCTCTCCCAAAAAAAAGGAAGTACAGTATTTTGATTCAAAAGAGTTTCCGACCCCTCCACTACAGACTTACCTATTAGACACCAGATGAAGAAATTATGACACTCACAGGGTAATTCTCTCGTGTGGCATTTTAAAAAGCCACTGAATGTAACCCACACAGAAGTGGTACAGATCAAGTTCCAGGTTGCTGTTTTTTCTGCCAGGGGTCAAAGTCGTTTCTGAGCTCTCGACTTTTGTCTGCGATGAGATCATGAAGTGTTTTAAATGGTCTCTCTGCGGCACTGAATGCTGTAGGGCGGTTAATAAGAGAATAAAAACACACCATAATTATGTTTAGCCTCCGCACTTGTATTGGTCCCTAGGCTTCGATAGAATCGAGGCGCACCTCCTGCCCTCCCTTGCTCCTGTTTATATTCATGTCACTAGAATAACTGAGTTCAGTACTTCACTCGGGACATGTGGCACATACTGTAATAAATGGTGATAAGGTTATTGCTGGTATGCACTCCTTACAATATCTTGAACACTTTCACATGGGGCACGAACATTTTGTCACATACAGGTCCATAAATCGTTACAGCATAATGTTTCTGATTTAAAATTACCGTATTTATATCAGAGGTGCCTCAATATAAATCACAGTCTGGATTTTCTTTTGTTTTCAGTTTAAATGTTAAGTAGATTAACAAAAAGTAGTACAAAGGAGACACTGACTTGAAATTAGACGAATCATCACTATGACTGCTGTTTTTTATCATTAGTGGGAGGCTTGTACCTGTTTCTTCTCAACAAACCTGCTCCACTGAAAGAAAAAAACTGAAAAAATGTAGGAAAGTAAAGTACAGGGATGCGATATGATCTTGTTCTGCAGTTGGATCATTTTGTGTATTGTCTCTCTTATTTGGAAATTTTAAGAAATACCTTCAGAATGAATTACACTTAAAATGCATAAACTTGTCAGATTTTGCTGATAGCATATAAATAAAGTATCATTTTGTTAATATTTTGCATTTTATTATTTTCCCCCACATTTTCTTTTAGGGCAGTTTCATTTTCATTTCAATGCATCAATGTAGGAAATTATGTTTTTGTCACAAGACAGGAACGGAGACAGGACCCAATAGCATTCATTTTACTCAGTTTTTATTAAGAAAGCAGTGCTTGCATCCACGGTCCAATGATCGTTGGTCACGGGTAGCAGATGGCAGGAACGCGGAAGTGGCACTTCCGTGTCGAGCGAGGGTAGTCGTTGACAGCGAGAAAACAGGTCGACGGCCAGGACGGGGGAGCAAAACAGAAACGGGTCCAGAAAAAGGTCGGCAACAGGTAGCAGGCAGGAAAACAGGGCAGGATAATGTCGGAGAGTACAAAGCTTGCCTAGCTGAGAGGATAGGTTCGCAGACGGTCTGACGGCTTCCTTTCGGAAGACGAGAATTTAAAAAGAGTCCACCAGCCAATCAGGTCTCGTGGCTGTTGGCGCCAACGGGGCAGCCGCAGATGCCCCGAATCAGTAATCATGACAGTTTTGACTCAACCTAAATTTTGCATTTTAAGTGTTTCATTGTTTTATTTTTATCAGCAAAGCACGTGCCTTAATTTTGTTGTGTGTTGCAAGGATCAATACAATTCTCATTCACACAAAGTAGTAGTCTTCTTGGAACTGCTGCACAAAACCCCGCTGGTAAAAAGTATGCTGCTGAAGCTAACCGCTATTTTCATCCACCACCTGCTTAATTTCCACTGTCAGACCAATGCAAAAAATGAAATATTGTAATGCTTTGTTGGCCAGCTAATTGCTGCGCCACAGAGCGTTATGGCGTGTCAATGGCAGTCATTTTAAAGACCTGTCAAAAATGCATGATCAATGATTACTTGACACTAACGTCAAAAAGTGACTCATTTGGACCAAACACCATCTTCTGACTCCACCATTCAAAATAGAAACTTGTTTGCTCGCCTTTCAGGTTGCTGAAATAATTAGGAATGGCGTGTTTGTTGGTTCTGCATATTGTGTCATGATTACTGATGCGGGGCACCTGAGTCTGCTCCTTTGGCGCCAACTGCCTCGGACGCTGATTGGCTGTGTCACGGTTGCCATGGCGCCCAATTGGCACCCGCCGTGTGGCGCCAGTTTCTGTCACGGTTGCCAGGGCGCCCAATTGGCCCCACACATGGACACCAGCTGAAACTCGTTGACAGATAACTCCCTGTCACTACTTAAACGCTGTCTTGTGAGTCGTTTTTTGGTCGGAGTGTTTGTGAGACTGTTGTGTTTTTGCTTTTGTTTTGCCAAGCCCTGTGAATCTCAGTTTTTTTGCCTGTATTTTTTCTCCTGTTTTGTTCTTGCCCCGATCTGTTTGATTTTGACCACTTCCGCGTTCCGAGCAATCTACTCCTCGCGACCAACGATCTCTGGATCGAGTGTGCGCTCCTTTCTCTTCTCCCCAATAAACTGTGAGTAACGTTACGCGAGTTCTGCTTCCTGTTCTGGCCCTGACAGGCTGCCTGTCTCTTTTTAAACCCCCGTCTTCCTGTCACCCGTTTTCAGTCCATCTGCGAACCTCAGCTGCGCTAGGCAAGCCTTCCGACCCTGACTCTCTCCTGTTCTGATTCCAGTTTGATTCCCAGCCCTGATCCCTTTTCTGAACTTGACTACGTTTTTGCTCCCCCGTCCCGGCCACCGATCTGTTTTTTCCTGACACTGCCATCGCTCGCCACGGAAATACCACTTCCGCGTCTGAGTAACCTGCTCCCCACGACCAACAATCTACGGATCGTGTATGCTACCATTTCCCTTCTTTCTAATAAAACTAAGAGAAACGCACGCAACTGGGTCCTGCCTTTGTTCTGGTCCTGTTATATTGAAGCACGTTTTCAAAACAGAGGCTGAAAACAGATGGTTAGTTCCTTGGAAGGTTTTATTTACAGAATGTATATTCTGGGCATTAATGAACTAACAGACAATTGCTGCAGCAATTGTGCCTTGGCTGACATGTTTTACCATCATTCTTATATAAAAAAAAAAAGGAAGCCCATAAGATGATTGAAACATGAAGTTGAATGGAGCACTTGTCTACCGATGACGGCCTCATCATCTTTTGGGAAATTTTACTCAAGCCGCTCAACTCTTATTGAGGAAATCAATCGTATCTTGCTAAAGCAGACGGAAGCTCGACTCGAGTTATTATGATTTTTTTTTCAGGAATGAGCCTGTTTAGACAACGCATGAACTGAAAATCTCTCCTGTTTTGTATTTTTATTCCACTTAAAGAAATAAGATGACATTATAAAATAAACACAACTGATGTAACATGACTACGAAGTTATAAATGAAGAAAGTACATAATAATGACGAAATACGGGCAGTGACACATCTCAATGTTACCAGACTAAACCAAGCAGATTTCCCAGAAGGACCACATGAATACTCATGCTTCCACATTTAACCGGAGCTTTGATATCACCCACTCACCATATGAACCTCCTTTAGCTACAAACTTGGGGCAGACGGCTCACTTCCTCTGTCTGGGAAGCAGATTTTCCCAAAGGCTAATCCACAAATGCAGATCCTAATCACAGATCCTTGCGTGATTTAATGGAGGCACTATGTTTCTTGACCAAAAAAAAAACAGGGGGAACAATTCCAAATGACTGCCATGCCTCGCCCATCACGGATGAATTATTGGAATGAACGTGACAGCCGTGTCACAGCGCCACCCCTTTTCCTCCCCAAAGCTCTTTGAGGTCGAAGCAAAGAGGTGAGACTTTGACACGGGCTTGACCCGCGGTGAACCCTCCTTGCATTAGGTCAGAGAGCAGGTCAGGTTTTATTCACGGCGTCGGAGGTGCTCATAGCAACTTAGTGCCCATCTGGAGGAATGTACCACACGCAGCTGGCATTTTGTGACGTTTTCATCAGATTGTTGACTCTTTGCACTGAATACAAACAGCTGGCGATTAAGCTGCACTGCCATGAATATGGATGCAACCAAGCTTGAGGTGCAGGCTCAGAGCTCAGTAGGAAGACTCCTCTAGCCCGGTGGAAGGCCCAAATTGAGTTGTCTGCCAGCTGATGAAGCCCCCATCTGTCACGTTTCCACTCCGAGCTCGGCTGACAATAGTGCCTGAGAGACAGCTGACACAGTTGACTGCTCTCAGTGTGGGATGTGAAAAAATGGAATGGGTTAAGACCTAAAAATTCTATGATTTTCTTTTGCTACATTTTTCAGAGCTATGAATCAAAATGCAGCTTAGAGCAGATGTGATGTCCCACAAAGGAATAAAAAGGTTAAAACTATTCAAAGCGAAAGACGTTCAAGTAAAAATATGCAATAGCATCTATCAACACACACTCCTTTCAAAATGATATACATTTGATTGAGGAGAGCGACACACAGGATAAGTATAAAGGTTGCCCCATGTGGAGAAGGTTTTTAATTTTGGCTTGTAAAGGTGCAAAACTTCCCCCGCAGTGTGATTTGTTTCCACGTTGGTCTTAAGCATGATTTTTTTCTGAAAGAACATCATAAATTATCCACTTGCACACCGTTTTACTTCGGGACAGATTTAGATTGTATCCCAAGTGTAATTTGTGGCATGAAGGAGAAATGCCAAAAATGCAAATGTTGACTCAAGTCTTTCTGTTCTATATAATTGTGTTTCTTATATTCAATGGAAATCAATTCAACTCTAAAACAAAATAGATGTCAGCAAATAATAATAATAAGAATGATAATCTAATCTCATCTTGTCTAAACTATTTTATAAATTCCAATATGCGGGTGGGTGTTTGTATGTGACTTAAAGGCTCCGAAACGGATGAACCGATTTCTGTGTTAATTTACATAGTTGTTCTTCAGGCCTCTGAAGTCTCTTTAGCTAAGTTTTGTTTCAAGGCACCCCCAATAAATACCACTAAAATAGATAAATAGCTGCTTTCGTGTGTTCTGCTTTTGTGGGGTCTGTAACTTGGCAAATTTGATACTTCAGTTCATGACCACCAACCACTCCAAACAGCCGAATACAAACTTCTATCTGTCCAGCAATGCTGGGTTGTTTTACTTGCATATTTCAAGACAAAATGAAACAAACCCCCTAAACTTGATACCGGGACAAAATCTATTTCTTCTGTGCACTTTATTTCTCTGTGTGACATAAACCATGTGAAATACAAATAATACCAGAGCCAGTTGTCCTTTATCAACAAATATTCAACTTAAAATGTTTCTCCCTCAGGCAATTCAGATCGTTTTGATTTTCATTTTTGTCGGTAATAATGGTTTCAAAACAAGGTGTAAGCAGAGTTATTTAGTATTAATGTCACAAAATACCGAAACAAAGAAGTAGACAACAATATTCACTGTTAGCTATAGGACGTCGTCACTTTTCTGACCTTGAGAATCAAGCGGTTATTATTCGTCCTCTATTACGCTTTAAAGAGCTATGAATCTTCAAAATCTTTGAAATCTACAAACATTTGTGTGAAAGGCCTCATGCGCATTGTCGGTGTCGTTGTGATTTTCATAACTAGGGAAAAGTATACGTATAGAAAAATATCCAGGAAAGAGTAGAAGGAATTCCAGCACGACCCGACCAGAACCCACCGATTCTAAAGCACAAACCAGCCTGAGCCTGACCAACACCTCAATTTCAGGGACCAAGCCCGGAGCAAACCCGAATTCTCATATTTTATTTGTGAAGACTTAGGAGGAGGCAGGGTTATTTTGGCCGACTCCACCAACCCCCCAGCTATGCGCCCTCTTCTCTGGGTCCGTCAGTACTCCCGAGCATCAATGCTGCGCTGCGTGGATACTCCACAAAGCAAAAGAAATAAAGGACAGTGACGGCTTAATAATAATAAAACATTTGCGAGACAGAAGCCTGGCCCAACCTGACCTGTATTTCTGGCCAGGCTCTGGCCTAAGATCTTATCTCCAGTAGAAGTCGTACGTCACACTCACGTGTGTATTCTGTTGCATCTCATTGGCAAAGAGACATGGAAAAATCCCAATGACATTTCTTCTTACCCGCCTTAAAGGTAGGAAAGCACTATGGCGCTACTACCGCTAGTGGTAGAAACATGGTGTTGCACCCCCAGCCAAAATTAATTGAAATGTGAATTTTATCTCCAAGTCAGATGCACTCACGAAAAGAGCCATATGTTTCCAATCCCTCCACAGGACTAATACGTATAAATTGCGATGGTTGGATGTTAATGAGACAGTCTAGACGCAAGACAGGAAGCAGAAATTGCCCAAAGTGTGGTTTATATAGTCACAGGCAATTGATTTGAGAGGACATTTGTACTCTCCCCTTACGGCCAGTTAGACAACTCAATGTTAATGTCAACTCCTGTTTAATCGACATCACTTGGGGACAATTTCTGTTGAGGCACAGTCACCTTTCAAATAAATCAACTTACATCTTGTTCAGCATTTATTGGCAGAGCAAGAGAGCAATATACATACTGCAATATAATAGAAAAAAAAATTTCGTTGTCTTACCTTGGATTGTAAATGAAAACAATGTGCTACTCCGTTTGAATACAAAGATCAATAGATAAGTAATCATCTTTTATGAAAAGAATCCATGCAACAAGAGAAAAAAAACTGGACGGCTTGACTTGCTTTTAGCTTGCACATACTATGACTAATTTTATTGACTGGGAGTGAGATGAGTTCCTCACTCTACATCTATAGATGTTCAGCGTGGTAATATACGTAACATACTATTTGTATTGATAATATTTATAAATCATTCAGCGATTTTGAAAAGAAAAATTCAAAAATTGTGGAATCAAATAAGATAGAACTTAACCCTAAATACATATAACCATTTTAGGGAAGGACAGGACATGTCCTCACCTATATTGAGCAATATTCCCTGCTGATATTAGGCAATTACTTTTAAAAAATTGCGCTATGTGCCCACCAATGCCCAGACTAAACCTAAACCCTTGAAGAGAACCATATCATATATTTCGAATTTCGCATTTTCATGATAACAGGTGAGGAACACCCTCAGCTGCCTGACCACACGTCACTGGTGTAGAAATATGTTCAGAAATATTATTATGATTTGTTTGTTTCTGAATAGGGCCGCACGGCAGACGAGTGTTTAGCACATCCACGGCACAGTTCTTAGGTCATGGGTTTGAATCCAGCTATCAGTCTTCCTGTGCAGGGTTTGCATATACATACACAGTATATATATACACAGTATATATATATACACAGTATATATATACATACATATATATATATATATATATATATATATATATATATATATATATATATATACAGTATATACATATACATGTATCTCTATATCTAACAAGAGCTCTAGCTTCCGATACACTTAAACTTCTTTCCACCAGTGCACGCATGACAACATCCATCCACGTCAATCGCGGCCTTCCTTTTGGTCTCCTTCCATTTACTTCTGGTCTGTAGATCCTCTTCAACATTCGCTCCTCATTCATCCTCTCCATGTGTCCAAACCAACCGAGTACTCCCTTATTCACACGGTTGCTCAGTTCCACTACTACTCCAGTTTTGAATCTCACAATTTCATTTCTCAATCCATCCAATCTTGTCACTCATTCTCCTCAAATATTTCATCTCAAAAACATTTAATTTCCTTCTCAAATCTGCTGTGAGATCCCTAAGAGACAGCAAGGTAAAGACAGGATGGCGGAAGACCGAAAGGTCTCGCAAACCTTAGTTATAGGGTAACTAAATGTGAGAGGATGTGGAAGTAAAGCGACTGAAGGAAGTAAGAGGAGATAGTAAAAATGATTTTATATATATATATATATATATATATATATATATATATATATATATATATATATATATATATATATATATATATATATATATATATATATATATATATATATATATATATATATATATATATATATATATATATATATATATGTCAAGAACCGGAACAGGATCAGGACCCAAACGCGTGACGTTCTCACACAAGCCTTTTATTTTACGGGAAATGGAGAGTCATGCACGTTAGGCAGCTGTCTGGCGTGGATAGACAGGAAGGCAGAGACCGACGAGATCGATTCCAATTTCCTGAGCAGATATCAGACGGATGGGCTCGATACCGGACAGGACGGGATAGACAGGATAGATAATGCAACAGGATATCGAAAATAAACAGGACAAACTAGATGAGAACGAAAACTGGATAGAATAATAAACAGGATAAAAATAGACGGGAACGGAACTGGAAACCGATATTAAAGAGGACAAAAATAAATGGGAACAATACCGGACAGGGAATATCAACAGGAAAGAGGACCGATTCAAAACCCTGTCTTGCGGGGCAGAGGTTCGTTGACAGACTGACAAACGAAAAATGAGAGCACTGAGCTTAAAAAGACGGAAAGCCAACCTGTCAATGAGCCGCAGCTGGCGACACACGGGCAGGGCCATTTGGGTGCCATGGCAATCGTGACAATATATGTACCGTATTTTCCGCACTATAAGGCGCACCGGGTTATAGGGCGCACCCCCAAAAAATAGTTTTTGGTCCTATATTTTCCATACATAAGGCGCACCGGATTATAAGGCGCTACAATGGGAACGTCGACAAAACAGTCAAACTTATTACCCCCTTAACATTCCGAAAGCTTGCAAAGAAGCAAATACGTGTTGTAGACACGTGCGGATGCGGAGTCCATACGATGTCACTCAAATGCATCGTTCCATCATTCGGAAGGTTAAAGTCTTGGGATTCAAGAAATGCCAACCATTCCTTAGTTTCTATTTTCTTTTTCGCTCGCAACTTTACTGTGCATGTGACAATAAACACTTGGAATTGAGTTTAATTTAAAAAAAGACCCATCACAGAAACATCGAAATCACTCTGAAACAAGATACTGGGAAAATATATAGCCGGAGTAGCTCACCGAAGTCGTTGCGTTCAATAATAATGTGCAACCATGGTCCTCTTATATCCGTGAGTGTAGTAAATCCAGGAGAGTAAAATATTTACAAATACAGAATGGTAAAACATGTTTGCTCTATGCTGTATACAACCAAACTTGCTATTCACATTCATCTTTTTCGGCCAATTGCAGGCTTTGTTTTGCCCCTTTAGCCTATGCAAGCGTGTAAATGATAAAAAGGATCCGCCCCCTTTACCTCCGAATAACTTTAGCCAATAGTGATCGATTCAACTGATGATTGACACATCTTTTTCGGCCAATTGCAGGCTTTGTTTTGCCCCTGTAGCCTATGCCAGCCTGTAAATGATGAAAAGGATCCGCCCCCTTTACCTCCGAATAACTTTAGCCAATAGTGATCGATTCAAATGATGATTGACACATTGGTTAGCCAATGAAACGCCGGTATTTAAATCCCAGCATACACCGCGGACTACTTCGCATTCGGGGGGAAATCTAGTCGGCGGCTGCTTGCTTTAGTTGCAAGACTTTGCGACTTAATATTGATCCATATATAAGGCGCACTGTATTATAAGGCGCATGGTCAGCTTTTGAAAAAAATTAAGACTTTTAGGTGCGCCTTATAGTGCGGAAAATACGGTATATATTAATAACTTATGCGGAAAAAAACAAATCTTGTTTTCTCAAATTTTGCATAATTTAGAATTTAAAGCATTCTTTTATATTTTTTCTCATGTTTTGGGGTTTAAATTTAGCATCGCAAGCAGGTCACGTCCCATTAATAACAACAACTATAAGACAATGGAACTGTCGAGCAGTCGTCAACCCTCACAGCGGTGCCAGGTATCTAAAAGGAATTCGCACCTTTCCGATCCTTTTCTCATGTCTCACACTGAGGCCTCCTGTTGCCAGGGTCTATTGTACCCGCAAAGGAATGATAATGGCCACTCTGTCCATTCTCCTCCCGTCGCTCTGCAAGGAGGGGGTGGAGAGACACTTTCACTTGTCCCCGCCACTTCATGTTTTGCCAAAGAAGAAACAAACACGCAATTGTCTTCTCAGCTTTACACTGATGGCAACAGAATGTCGCTCTACACACTACACTTAATTATGGCAGTACACAAACAAGGTCATTCTTTATTATTTTTTCTGTGGTCTAATGGCTGATCTTTAGTGATTTGCAGTGTATCATTGTGTACATTTGGAGGATTTATTTCTTTACTGTGAGACTTATTTGTATGTGAATGATTCTACCTTTCGATAGAAACCAGAGCAGGCTCTTTCAATGTACTGTTAGTTTAGGTCTGATTGCTTACTATCTTTACCACCTTTGGGTGCCACGGCATCCTTGGGTGTTGATTAGATCGCTGCTTATGGTGTTGATTGCAATTTTATACACAACCGCCCGCGAAAAGTGAACATTCGCAAAGTAGCGTCGCTCCTTCATAAAAACCCTAACCAACTAACTTCAAGATGACGTCCTTACCGACTGTTATCATACGACTGTGACAAAATAACAAATATCGATCTACAAATAAAAATACTGAACAAAGAATTGCTGTTTAATTAATGGTCTTTATTGACATTATACAAAGGTAAAATGATATCAGAGGGCTTCTCCTTTCATTGCAAGAAAGCGAATTGAAGAGTGTCTCGCCAGGTGCACGCGGGCATTGAGTAACCTCGGATTGAGGTGTTTGTTATGATTAAAATACAAGAGTCACGAATGTAGCGGTAACCCAAAGGTTTTAGCTCTAAGTCAGGGATCTGGAACCTATGGCTGACAAACCATATATGGCTTTTTATGAGTACATAAGGCTCTGAGATAGCATTTAACTATTGCACATTTCATATAGTGTAATAATCTGTGAAGCCCTTTGAGACTCTTCGTGATTTAGGGCTATACAAATAAAAATGATTTGACTTGACTTGACTTTGTGGCATTCTTACGTTGAATTAATTCAACCTGATTTTGGTACATGTAAAGCTTAAGACTGCGAGAGTCAAATTTTAAGTGGTATATTTGTATTGATATCGGACACAAGCTCTTACTTTTTGTTTGGAGAGAGGGTTTGGCGGTTTTGTTGAAATTTGTCGTAAAATACATGGTGTGGCTCACTAAAGGGGGTTATGCAGTGGAACAGTAAAGGACATAGAATAGCTCTTTTGGGATCTTATTGCAGAGTCAAACTGGTAACGGTGCATTCGCACTGATCGCTGCTTGGCCCTGTGGCTAGGACCTCGACTCAGCCTCTTGGCTGGAAGCAAGTGTCTCGGCCTCTTGGCTTTGTAGTGTATTCTGATTTGACCGATAACGGATGATGGATAATTGATAAAGAATATAGAACAATAAACCTCTACAAAATCCCCCCCCCTCTTTCTCTCTTGTGATTGAAACCATGACACTATTTGTTTATTGTTTGATGTATACGAAATAACATTTTCAACAAAATTGTAAACCTGCAAGTGGTCCTTATTTTAGCTAAATCCACCTGTAATTTGATTGCGTCTTTTTTACTGTCACTGTATCAGAATACGATAAAAAATGTTTTATCCTGATTACATACCCGTTAACTTGTACGGTTTTGCCGTACAAAGGACGATTATTATGCATTTTAAGACGTGTACGACGTACAAGAAAATCTGTACGGAAAAACATACATTTGTCAATTATGGGTACCATCCGGTATACACCGACTATCACGAAACGGCAAATCAATCAAATCAAACGAGTTCGCCGCAGAAGCCTCGATTTCGGTATCGTTTTTTCGTTGCAAACGAAGCGAGCGGTTTCATGTAGCGAAACGAAGTCCATCTCATTTTAGAGAACCGGCTTTTTCGGCTGAAGTCATTAAAGAGAGCCGGCTCTCAAACGGCTCACTTGCTTTGATGCATTATATTACGAATTATTATGTTGTATAAAGAAGTTAAGAAAAAAAGGAAGTATAAAATGAGAAGATGAAAAAAGACAGGTTTGTGGTTATCCCTTTAATCAGGATATTGACAACAATAATTTAATGCAGAAAATGAATTGATAATTTGAATAAGAAAATGTATTATTCTACTTAATTATATTTGCACATATTTTTTCCTTCTACTGTACAGTGAACGTCCAAACTACTTCATTTTTTGAACTTTTTTATAATAAACCTCATTCATGTCGAGCAACTCAGGATCTCACACCAAAATGTTAAATAACAATATATATGATATAACGAAACACGTGTACAATATAACATGTTAAACTACATAAATAAACACGTTTGGGGAAAAAATATGGTGTAAGATCAGTTTGTATTTTGTAAGGGAAAATACGACAGTTTGTAAGGGCGTGGAGCCCTGGAGGTTGACAGGTATGTGATTGTGTGATGCTGTTGCATATATTTCGTTACTCCCCCAACCCTGCACATTTCAGTATTGCATCAACTCCCTGTGAAACAAATATGATATCGAAAATGGTTTGAGTCGTGTGAATTCCAAGTGTACATGAACGCACCAGAGTGAAAACCTGCGAGAGAAGCGGCGATTGAAGGGATTGCAGACGGCCATTTTAGAACTGCCGTCAACACCGTGAATTCATCCACTGCCTTTTTCCTCTCCCACGCCAGATAAACCTTCGCTCCAACTGGGGGAATTTTACGAAAACAACAAGAAGAGTGTGTGTATTCAAGCTCATCACGGTTCTTTTCCAAGTCGGGATGCGCTTCCGAAGGAATAAACTCTTCGCATCTGCCGTCGTGCTGGTCCTGGGGCTGGCGTGCGCACTGGATGCGGCTAAAGGTAACTAAGCGGTCTGGGGCTTTTTCTTTGCCCGAGTATTTTCTCTGCGTTCAGCCGCCGAACATGTTTCGCCTGGCGGTGCCTAAAAACGAGGCCCGGCTGCTTGCTTAGCGGGTGAAGGTTACAGCAAGGAGGGATGCGTGGAGGAGGAACCTGCTCCCGAGTCGCGGCAAGTGCAGATAGCGATGCTGGACACAACGCAATTATTTCGGCTTTGTATCATACTAAAGCCCCCAGTTTAATATCCTATTGCGATTTCTAAAGTATTGAGTTAAAATAGATTGCGGTAATCACAATCGAGGCACCGCAAAGACCCTTTTCTCCGTTGTCTATTTTTAGCGTTTGACTGCACCGTGTCGCCTTTAAATAAAATATGAGCTTGCTTCTCCCCTTAAAAACTCATTAATTTTCTTAATGATTTAAAAAAGATCCATTTACATACCTGCCCAGCTCGGTCCATTACGCCCTTAATGATTGCAATTCTGCTTATTAAGCGATAAAAACACATCACTGACAAAACGCGGCACCTATTTACTCGCAGCAAGACAGACTGTGTACAATAAAAAACAATATCATTTGTGTAAATAAGCTTATTAACCAAGTTAACAAACAATTCGTTAAGCATCTTTCCTGTTTTTTTCCCTAGGGAAATACAACAAAACTGATTAGAGAAATACAACAAAAATCCTACAAAAATACTTCTGTAGAAGTTCTACAACAATACTGCAGAAATAATGGAAAAATCATGCTACGGCAATACTACAAAACTACTTCTGCAGAAATACTACAAAGAAATCAACTGCATAAAGGCTACAAAAATCCCACTACAGATATAGTACCAACAGACTACAAAATCCTACTACAGAGATACTTAAAATACTAGAGAAATATTAAGAATACTACATAAAAACTACAAATATTATATGACAAAAACAAGACTGCACTGGCAGAAATACTACAAGAATACATCAAAAATAGTAAAAAAAAAAACTATTGCAGAACGAGTAGAAAATTATTACAAAAATCCTACTGTAGAAATATTGCAGTATCTTTCTTAGTTATTTACCCACTTAAAACAGTCAATTTAGTGTTGCTTATTATATGTAGCAGTATATATATATATATATATATATATATATATATATATATATATATATATATATATATATATATATATATATATATATATATGGGTGTCCCCTGCCCACTGCCCGGAGATGGCTGCGATGGGCTCCAGCCCCCCCGCGACCCTAATGAGGATAAGCGGTACGGCTGATGAGATGAGATATATATATATATATATATATATATATATATATATATATATATATATATATATATATATATATATATATATATATATATATATATATATATATAAATATTCCCCCACATACAAACATTGTTGTATTACATATACAATTTAAAAATGTCAAAAAACATGTACACTATGGGAAACACGTATTATCCATTGCTAAGTATGACTAATAGGTATTACATAATAAGGACCTAAAAAAACAAATATTGTTCGTTTTTATGTTTTATACCTATATGTTTAATATTGTAATTGGCTACGCTTTGCAGATTTATTCTGTGGATTATGCGCACTGGGGGCTTGTTGAGGGCAAAAACAATTTGTTCCAGTCGTCGTGGCGTGAGAATTCCCCAATCAAGACAAAACGTCATTCAAGGGTACTAAAGGAGGGGCTTCCAGGTTTGCATGTGTGTATTTGCTGCAGGCCGTGCACCTCCTCCAATACCCTGTTGTGTGCAATCGTGTGAGTCAACCCACAAAGACAGTTTACAGTTTTGACCAAAGCTTTTGATCTTGGGCAAAAAAGAGAAAAAAATTAGATTAAAAGGCTAGGCCCAATTATAAACACTTGGAATGTTCGAGAGCATATTTTTAAGACTGATGATGATTGTAGTAGAATTGTCTTAAAATTTAAATTGTCTTTATTGTCATTGTTGGGTGCGTTACCAAAAAAAAAAAAAAATTGGTCACAGTTAAGGTAACCCCATTTCAAAAGTAATTCTGTTACCTCCCAAATTACTGACACACAAAATTAGAGCATTACTCTGAAAGGAACAATCTAGTTACAAATTTATGTATATTCTTGCATTAAACCCTACCCCCTAAAACTGCTTTGAAATAACCACATGATAAAATAAATGGAAGAAATGTGTACCTTAACCCAGTGAAGCCTTCATATTTCTTGTGTAGTCTTGAGAGCTTGCAAACAAACACTTGATGAGACACTCCATATCCATTTTATCGCTGTGTTTCTAACCACTCAAATATTACGTCTCTTACTGTCCAAAACATTTTGCAGAATAAAAAAGACCACAATTCAGCAACCATTTACCTTAATTTCCATGCTCATGTTTGCCCCATTGATTTCATTGTTCCTGTATACAGTAAGTCACACCCGCTCCTCACGCTCTGCCCATCATTGGCTACTGGTGGGACATATGATTTGACCCCCTGATTGCTTTATTTTATTGTATTCTGGTATATTTGTCTCGGATGGGAGTATATATGGTAAGGAGAATGTTATAGCTCCATGACAAAAAAAAATCTGCGTCATCATAGTCTGTGCTTGAGACGGTGCCATCGTAGACTGTATTCAGTTGTACTACGTTTACCCTTCTTAAACGTTGCTATATTGAAAGTTACATGGTGAGCGAAAGTGGGACAGTTAGCGAGCAGAGGACGTCGTCATTTAGTATCAGCTTTTAGTAAGTAGCGGAGTACAGCACAATTTGTAAAAACAGTTGAGTTACAAACTTGTATTAATAACATGTCTCAGTACTCCCTACGAAAAGTAGTTGTTTTCGCATTTGTTTGCGTTAATCCCAACGCTAGTCATTGATAACAACGTAGTGAACATTGTTTACAACAAGATTAGACGTGGCAGTCCTGGATTAACGTGATGAAAAAAATGTGATAAAAAGAATGTGAGTAGCATCTATCCATCCATTTTGCTCCACTTATCCGCAGTCAGGTTGCTGGGGCAGCAGCCTCAGCAGGGTACCTCAGACCTCCCTCACGCCCAGCCACCTCATCCAGCTCATCTGACGAATTCCCGAGGCGTTCCCAGGCCTGCCTAGAGACGTAGTCTCTCCAGCGTGTCCTATGTCGTCCCCTCGGTCGACCCCTGAGTCTACTGCCAGGTGGGACACGCCCGGAGGGATCCAGAAGGCATCTTTGTTAGATGCCCGAGCCACCTTAACTGGTTCCTCTCAATGCAGAAGAGCAGAAGCTCTACCTTAGTCCCTCCCAGATGACTGAGCTTCTCACCCTATCTCTGATGGAAACCCCAGCTACCCTGCCGCTTGTATCCGGGATCTTGTTCTATTGGTCATGACCCACAATTAATGGCCATAAATAAGGGTAAGAACATAGCTCGACCGGCTGGCAATGCGGACCAAACTCTGGCACCTGAAATACAGAGATCGCACAGCCCTGATAAGCTGCTTCCAGAGTCCAGCAGGCCAGCAGGGCCCAATAAGACTGCTTCAGCTTGACAGAATCCCTTTCTACTGGTGACTACTAATGGGTCCGTGGGTTGCAGCCCCTGCAGGCACTGACTACCTTAGGCCACAGCTTTGATCAGCTGCCTCGACGATGGAGGCACTGAACATGGTCCACTCGTACTCAATGGTCCCCTGCCTCCCTCAGGACATGGGCAAAGTTCTGCCGGAGGTGTAAATTGAAACTTTTTCTGACAGAAGATTCCGCTAAATGTTCCCTACAGACCCTCACAACACTTTTGGGTTTGCCGGGTCAGACCAGAATCTTACCCCACAATTGAGCCAACTCACCACCGGGTGGTGATCAGTTTACATCTCCGCCCCTTTCTTGACCCAAAACTAATTGAAATTAAATGTCCTTCATTAAAGTACACAGTCCAAAAATCACAGCCGGCAAAATGAACAGAAAATGATATCGGTACTTAAGTTTTGATGCAGACCTGCAGAGTCCGGGTCCAGTTGAAAGTAATCCAAGGAAAAAAGTGTATACTTCCAAAGGTAAGGGTGGGAAAAATAAATATCCACTATTGTCCGCCGCGTCCACAAACAGGTCCGTCTGTTCCTCACCTTTACCGGTCCCCACTTCCCGTCACCCCGCGTTTGTTCCGCCCCGCCTTTTTCATTCGCCCGTGCAAAACATATCAGAATAAGTGTCTAAAATAAATACAAATAAATACATTACAAAAATATACAACCATTCAACCATTTTTCATTAGGCTCTCTACCATCCACCCTTTCGCCTTAACCTTCACAACAATGTCTTTCGGAAACTTTTCTTTCGGCAAAGTAATCCTCTTAAAAATTACCATTGGTGGAAGCTTCAGTCCAGATGCAGTGCAGCCCAAAACACAGGTGAAATGAGTTCTCTCTTGTCCGGTTGTTTTCAGCATGACAGATGATTCTCCTCTCTTGTTGACGGTCCTGGTGAGGGGCAGGTCGAATGTGAGCGGTACCTCATCCAAATTTATGATGTCGTCTGGTCCAATTGAATTCTCTGCTATCTTTTTTTGAAAGAATTTGTGAAAATGTGCGACTTGTTCCTCGTAGTCGGGAGGGAGTTGCTGACGCAGAGTTGTCCGTCTCCTGACGCACAGACCTTTTCGTTTCATAAATCTAAGACACCACGACGGTCCTCCTTTGAAATCTGGAATTTTCTATTCGGTGGCGATTGTTTTTGCTTTCAGTCTGATCTGCACAGTCGAAACACCTCGGCCATCTTCTCTCTGTGTGTTCACACAGTCTTCTAGAAGGTCTTCAAGTTCGGGCCACCTAATTTCATTACCTTGGAAAGCTTTTTTCGCCTTTTTACATTTCTCCAGTTCTTCCCGCTGCCGTTTCCAGCGTCTCACCATTGATTCGTTTATGCCAAGTTAACGTGCAGTAGCTCTGTTTCCTTCTTTATCGGACTGCTCGATTGCTTTTAGCTTGAAAACTGCGTCATGTGCCTTTCTTTTTGTATTTTGCATGATGAGAGTATGTTTGATTTGATTTATGCACAAGCCAAGAAGTTGCAATCTTCCTCGGTGCATATATTCCACCGGTCTTAATCTTACCTTTTGTACTCGAGGGCCGCTGGCGGCTGTTAGAAAATTACATAAATTGGCCGCATCACTGAATAAGCCGCAGGGTTGAAAGTTTGGGAAAAAAGTAGCGGCTTATAGTCCGGAATTTACGGTATATAACATTTAAGATTAAGTTGGAATTGAGAGGTATTTGTTATTTTTCTGATATAACAAGTGTAGAATAAAAGCTTTTAAGTATACCTGTATACTTGCCAGCGCAATGTGATCAAGCCATGAAAAAGGATCCGGATCAGTTTTCATTTTGAAACCAATTTGTGGCTGTTTACCTTTAAATCTTCTGCAGTTTTTGTGAGTTGCATCTGCTGGCTTCCCAGCAGTGATGTGTGAAATCACCATCTGGGTAAAGGCTTACGTTGTTCATGTTAACACTCTGCAGACCCACTCAGGTTGACCACTCTTCAGCTTTTTGAGAGTAATCATGATGTGCTTATTTACCTTTTTTTGTCATAGATGATATTGCGATGTGTGTTTTAAATGTTTTGTTGCGTGCCACATGCTGTATCAGCTGCAGTGGTACCAGTTAAAAATAGTTTCTACTAGGGTTGCACCGATAATTCAGAGGTTGAATATTTTTTGTTTCATTCATTTAGCCTTAACCCTTGATTTCAAGAAGTGATGTCAATCTCCGTTTGGCTCTGGGGCCTCACCCAAACTTTCTGTTCGCAGGCTGGCTGTATAAGTGAAATTATGTAAACCCTGCATATATATATATATATATATATATATATATATATATATATATATATATATATATATATATATATATATATATATATATATATATATATATATATATATATATATATATATATATATATATAATATAACAGAGACTAGTATTTTAGATTACAAATGCTTTATTTAAAAGTGTCTTTGTGCCTGAATAAAACGCTCCAACAACCGGATTAGATTTCTGTCTTGGTAAAAAAAATTGCCACTTAGTTTTTTTTTTTTTTTTTTTTTTTTTTTTCGGAGACATATTGTGTTTTACACGTAAAAATAGGGTGTAGCATAAAATCTACCACTTTTGTATGCATTTATTCACAACGGGGCAAGAACATTTTCATGTTTGGCATTGAATTTGTTTACTGGTTTATTTTAAAAGTTGAGTGAATGCAGTTTTATACTTGAACCACCTCAACACACTATACAAACGCAACAGTGCCCTTTAGCGGCCAGAGACAGCGTTTGGTTCGCATTTATTTAAAAAAAATGTAGAGCAGGGTTCCTGTGGATCCTTGAAAAGTCTTTTAAGGTTTTGAATTCATTCTTTTGAAAATAAGGCCTTAAATAGCACTAAAACTACTTAAATCCAATTTACAAAGGTCCTAAAAATGTGAACACATTTATAATATTTATATTTGTAATATTTATCATGTGTCTTTTTTAATAATTCACCGATTTTACTTTCATGACAACGTCACGTGACTACAGTAACGGAAGTATTAAAACGATGATGTGGTTTCAGTCAAGCCTTTTCAGAGCAGAAGTGTGTTTTAAGTCTACCCTCAATACACAATGCAATTTTGGATACGTGTTTACTTTGTACCATAGGAAAGTGTACATTTAATGAAAAGTGGCTTTCCGATAACGTTTCTCCCAATGGCTGAAAGCTATGCCAGGTAATGTGTACGAGGCACGAGGTATTGTGTGCAAGAAATATTTGTGTAATTTTGTTTTGTGTTTCAGTTGTGTTTTTTTTGTCGACTTGGTCTTAAATTTCATATCAAAAGTCTTTAAGTCTTAAAAAGTCTTGAATTTAACTTGCTTTAAGCAGTAGGAACCCTGCCAGAGAGACTCACTTCTTTTTTTGATACACTCAGCAATTTATCCAACGGGCTGGATCTTGCCCACAGGTCTATGATTGCCATACATGATCTAAAACTATTATTAGATAAAAAATATACTTTTTAAAAATTGATTTGCTTTAAAAAATTCTATAATAATATTTAACAGCTTTCAATCATACAGAAGATTGGAGTGTTTATTTCATAATTCAGCTAATTTTCAAAAATTGGGATATTTAAAATGAAAATTTAGATATTTTACTTTATCCTCCATTTATAATTACCGCTTAATCTCCGGACATCTTTCTTCTTTTTTATTAACTTTTTTATTTTTATATCTATATGTTATGAAGAACATGTGTTTCTTAAAATGATTCTACATCAGGGAAATTTAATACATTCATCATAGTGTCACGACCAGAACAAGCAGTGGACCCAAATGCGTAATATTTCACACAATGCTTAATTAAGGGATTGGGGACGGCAGTGCGAGAGGAAAAAGACAGCGATCTGGTGCTCGCTGGGCAGGAGGAGCAGGAACCCTTGCGGCCGGTGACAGGCGGCAAGTCAGGTAGCCGGGACAGGAGAACAAAGTGTGGTCATGGATCGGAAGCAGGTCGGGTAGCCGGGACAGGAGAACAAAGCGTGGTCGGGGATCAAAAGCAAGTCAGGTAACCGGAGATGATCGGGAAGCCAGGGATAGGGGATCAATCCAGGAAACTGGGGACAAAATCAGGCAGCATACAGAAACAGGTCGGAATCAAAACAGGAGCCAGAGTCAAAAAGTGCTTGCCTTGCATGTGCTGAGGTTCGCTGACAGACTGAACAAGAGTGACCGAGAATGCAGTACTAAAATAGGAAGAGAGATAATTAGAAAACGAGTGGCAGCTGGGGCTGAAAAAGTGAGCGCAGGTGAGGGAAATTAGCGGGCAAGTAACAGAATTGTGACACATGGGTTTCCAACTCTTCTACACTTTTCCGTACTTCTAATCCTACGTCTTTTCTTTGCAGCATTACGTTGTATAATTGATTTTGAGAATTGTTGAAAAACTGGGCCTTTGGCAAAACAAAATCCCAGGTCTATTTTTTTTCATTTAGCGGCTCCACTTTTATAATTGTGTTTGGTAACTACAAAACCTTTTTTTTCCCTTTATGATAGTTATTGTAAATAGTGGTTTTACAGTCGTGATATGAATTTATAAGGCCCCTCACATCCATTGCTACAGTATGTTTTTCTTTTTAAGACTGGTAGTCAACAGAGCTATTAATAGATATAATTTTGAATATATCAATAATACAGAGTTGATGATAAAGGCTGCAAAGGTGTCTGTGATAAAGAACTTCTTAAGTGGCTCTAGTGAACAAACGACATCAATAAGTAATCTAGTTCTGTAATTTATGCTGGTAATTTTACAATATTAGTTAAAAAACAAATACTATCAATACCAAATGACTTCTGTCTACATTGCCCCAATCAAATATACGTGCCTTCCCAAAGGATGTCTCTTTTTATAAGCTTTTGCCAGGGTTTTCTATGGAACATAATACTTTTTCAGGTTCAAGTCCTCATTCTAGATACCTCTATCACAATGTACTCTTTGTTCAAATGGCAGAAATTCAGGTTCTTCAGAAATGTTTACACAGGATTATCCCCAGAAATTGCCCAAACCTTTTAGCCTTTAGTTTTTGGTAAATGGCTCTTAAGCTCCTGAAAGGATTGGTCATAAGAGTGATGACATTGTACTCATTGGTACATTCTTGGACTCTTTGGATTCAGTGATCTGTCAAGAATGGGTCACTTACTTGTGAATATTCAAATGTTCACCTGATGACTCAGAAGTTGATGTGATGTTCCCGGGGAAGCATTCGTGTGAGGTGTTTTGTTTGATATACATATGGTAAAACTCAATGTGAAATTGAATATTCAGATTCTTTAAACATAACTTCCCAGAAGGACAGGATACATACAGATCAGAATTGACCCCTTTCCATTTTATGTCATTAAGGGATCAGTACAGTATGCGTGCGCATTGTTGACCCAAAACAGGGGTGTGGCAGTACAAATTTGAACGGAGTGGGAAAAAAATGTGTATTTTGAATTTGGTCACAGTTTACAAAAAAACATTTCCAGCTTTTGTGTGTGCGGGTCCACAAATCACAATTTTAAGGAACTCAATTTTTTTGCAATTCCAAGACAGTCTTGCCGTTTCAAAGCTGTTTGAAAAAAGACCGTAGGAGACTGTTTCTGCAAGCCATTAAAACAACTGACTGGACTGAGGACATCATTAGGAGTGTCTATGTTTGTATTTGTATTTTATATTTTGTAATCAAAAGAAAGGTTTTTTGGTTGTTGTTGTTGACTATGATTACTATAATTAAGTCACTATCTTGCTGCTTGCAGATATTTTGTCCTTATTTGAGATATTATGATCTACGATCTACAACTTTTTATGTCAATTGGCTGGTATAAACTGACATGTATTCTGTCGTTCTGTCTCAACAATGCGCACAGTTACGCTACGCCACACTTGTTTACGAACACTGAAAGGGGCCTATTGAATTTCACATGTACATAAAGCATTAGGTTCAATGATACATGCATGTGATAGGCATGTCCACATCAAGCTGTTTAGGGATTAACCAGTAACAGAGCGAAACCTGCTCAGCGGGCTAGTTGGACCAAGCCCCTCGACTTCTCACTTCTTGATTCTCTCAGTGGCCCTTTGTGTCGCCTGCACAGAGACGTGATTGAGTTGAATTCAAGGCTCTGAATCTCCCAGACGCCCACTAAACCTTCCCCCTTCAGAAGAGTTACACGGCCGCAGTGGTTGTGCCCTGTCGGGTGCTTGTAATTGCACGTAGGACAAACAAATCCGGTTGCCTGGCAGGCAAACTGAGAGGCGCCCCTATGTTGGGATTGAAGGTCCCTAAGGTCTTGAAGTTCCAGGCTGTTTAAATCAACCATAAACAGTTCCTGCTCTGTTCTGGAGGCGGGCCGCATCAATAAGCTCGGGAGGCTGTAAGGATAGATGCGCAAATAGAGAAGTGTGTTGACTCTGAATGTTAACAAATTTTTCCTGAAATATTTCTAAACCTATTCCTATATCGTATAAATGTTAAAGCGAGTCATTTGAGCTAGTTGATTTTTCAAGGTGCAGTTGCCTCATATCTTCCCTCAGCAATTTAGATTTTTTTGGTTGACCTAAGCACAACCTGCAGCTGCCACATGAGGCATGTTAAAAACTGCATCCATTTGTAAACTGCTGAGCAATATCAGAATAATTAACACAGCCCAGGAGATCATTGGAGACTCTCTGTCCAATCTGGAAAACATTGAGAGCTCTTGATTCTACTAACCTAATGCCCTCTGGTAGGCACTAAATGTCCCTTGAAACAAGGATAAACGGACTTAGAGACAGTTTCTTCCCCAGGGCCATCACCACCCTAAACTAGGGGTCAAAACTGTGACTTATTTGGGAAAATTATGTTACAGCTAAATATTATTGCACTACTTTTAATTGCACTAATGTTACGGTGTACTGTTATCTCATTGCACTATTATCATAAGTTAGGCTATATTTCTTTCTTTTTTTATTGTCTTCATAAAAGTACACATTATTTGTAGGGGCGGCAGTAGCTCAGGAGGTAGACCGATCGTTTTAGGATTAAGGGATCCCAGTTCGAATCCCGGCTTGTCCGTGTTACATGTCGAAGTGTCCTTGGGTAAGACACTGAACCCCCAATACCCCCAATAAGCAGGTTAGCGCCTTACATGGCTGCACAGATCACGGCCGCTATTGGGAAATGTGAAGCACAATGTAAAGGGAAGTTATTGACTTGAAAAGCGCTATATAAATGCAGATCATTTCATTTCATTTGTAAATATTTGTCGGTCTAAAAACTAAAATAAATGTGCAGATTATGAGAAGGGTCTTGGGGAAATTTCAGTGTCTTGGATGCATTGTGACCCCGATGTTAACAAATCTGAATACATCAATTCATAAATGTCCAGATTTAACAAATAAGATGTCATATAATGAAAAAATAGAGGGTTAAACTTGAGGCATTTCTAGGACGTCAGATTTGGTTTCTGCCCGGATACTTTAAACAGGCATGCTCGTTTGCTCAGTCCTATGTAATCAAACAGCTTCAGATTCAAACATAAATGTGACAGAGCTGTTTACTTTCAGCAATGTCTTCTGCCGTGCATAACGTTTGCACCAGGATTTTTAAAAGTAAATAAACAACAAAACCTGGGTGTCTTTGCAGAAGGTTTAACATGCCCTGAACTAATTTTATGATACATGCAAAATCCATAGATGAAATTCACAAACGGTAAGGTTTTTCGGAGGACTAAAAATTAAAAGGCAGCAAAACATGTGTTGAAGTAGTAATTTTTAGAATGAAGAATGTTTGAATTAAAAATGTAATCGTCTTTATTATTATTCTTAACAACATATTGAACATTGTTTACAATGACATAAGACATAATACTCCAGGATATACATGTAATAAAATACGTTAAAGTTAAAATAAGAATGTCAGGATGAGTAGGTAAATATTTACATTTACATTGTGATTTTAGACTGGCCTAAGTTGTAAGTGCATCAGAACAATATCCATCCTTTTTTGCACCACTTATGCTCAGTAGGGTCGCACGGGTGCTGGAGCCCATCCCAGTTATCTTCGGGAAGTGGGCAGGGGACACCTTGAACTGGTTGCCAGGCAATCACTGGGCACACAGAGACCGACAACCTACTCACTCGTTCACATCTAGGGACAATTAGGACCAGCCAATTAACCTGATTTGCATGTCTTTGGAATGTGGAAGAAAACTGGAGTGACCAGAGAAAACCCACAAAAGCATGGGGAGAACATGCAATCTCTGCACAGGAAGGCTGGTAGCTGGAAACCATGACCTCGCAATTCTGCAACGAAATATAGTACAATGGCATTCACAGCAACATATTTTCAAACTTAGAGTAGAGAAATAAAATATGACTATACATTTTCCTATAAATAGGCAAAATATATTTTCTTTTATTTTTACAGTCTTTTGTGCATATTTAGGGTGGTGATGGCCCTGGGGAAGGAACTGACTCTGGGCCTGTTAGTCCTTGTTTTAAGTCATCTGTAGTGTCTGCATGAAGGCAGGAGGCCAAAGAGGTGGTGGTCAGGGTGAGAAGAGTCCTTTATAATTTTGTTGGCTCTGCTGCGGTATTGGACTTAAATTTGTGTTTGTATGCTATTGCGTAGGCAGCACGGCGGCGCAGTGGTTAGCGCTTGTGCGGCACAGTTCATGTCATGGGAACCTGTCGTGGGTTCAAATCCAGCTCCAGACTTCCTGTGCGGAGTTTGTATGTCCTCCCCATGCTTGCGTGGGTTTCCTCCGGGCACTCCGGTTTCCTCCCATGTTCCAAAAACATGCATTTCAGGTGAATTGGCCGGTCCAAATTGTCCCTAGGTGTGAATGAGCGAGTGAGTTGTCTGTCCCCGTGTGCCCTGCGATTGGTTGGCAACCAGTTCAGGGTGTCCCCTGCCCACTGCCTGGAGATGGCTGGGATGGGCTCCAGCCCCCCCGCGACCCTAATGAGGATAAGCGGTACGGCTAATGAGATGAGATGAGATGCTATTGCGTGAGTTTGCAGATTTCATGAACTCTATTGCAAATGGTTAGTATTTTACATTACAACAGCGGAAAAAAAACATTTCTTGGTCACTGAGTGAGCTTGCAGGTTGTTGGTTGGTTGGTTGGTTGGTTAGTTGGATCCCTCAATCACTAGGGTCGTAGGGACACAGTTTCCTGTGGTGTGTCTGGGGCAAGTGTCTTGGGTGGCGCCCATTACTCTCCAGGCCAACATATGCTTCCACCCGGGCGACAACTTGCCCAAGACACGCCACCGGAAATGGTGACCCTACAACCCTAGTGGTTAATCCAACCAATCAGCCAACCAACCAACCAGTTGGTCAGTAGCCCTACATTATTCTTGTAGCATGTCTCCCATATAACAAATAACTTTAAAACAATGGTCTGCATTTTATATAGCGCTTTTCAAGTCAATGAAGACCTCCCAAAGCGCTTTACAATGTGCTTCACACTTACCCATTCACACACACACACTCACACATCAATAGCGGCCATGCAGCCATGCAAGGCGCCAACACTTTAATTCCACTTCGACATATAACACGGAGGAACCGGGAATGGAACCTGCGATCTCTTGATCCCAAGACAAGAGCTCTACCTCCTGAGCCGCCCATTCATACTTCAACTCTTTGAGCGCTGCTTAATCGCACAATGTCTTTTTGGCAGTGGTTGGCTGTTGCGATTTGCAGCCAAGTGCCGTACAGTACAGGTAGTTGAAATTCTTAAACATTCTTGAATTTTAATGTTATGTTTTCAATGTCCGAATATTGCTTGAATTTTGGGTGAAGTGCTTAGAATTGTTGCCATTGCCGTGTACCCAGACAGTCTGATTCAAAAGCCCACACATTAAATGAAGGGAAAAAACCTAATCTGCTTGAAATCGCGCCTGCTGCACGATATGGCGTTGTTATGTAAAGCGTCACTGCCCCCTACTGGTTGCATCCAAGAAGACGGGTGTATCAAACTTGTCATGGAAATTTCGTCTCTTGTTCGAGATTCGGCTTGCTTTTTTTCAATGGTTCAAAATCCATTGCTTTCATATTTTTGGCTGAAAACCAAACATTATAGAAACAATGTTTCGTCTTTTGCTTTTGTGACATATTAAAATGGCTTTGCCTGTGTAAAGGGTTTTGCGTTGGTGTTTTTTTTGTATTTACAGTCAAATCATTTATGTGTTTATTTTGATTAAATTATAGGTGAAAGACGGGATGCCTGAAAAGCTCAGGAAATATATATTAAAATATTTACAGATTCTTTAAAAACGTAAAATACAAAACAACTTTAACGTTTTGCACTCTGAACAGATATAAAGTCAGACAACAACACAAAATCCATTAAAATTCAAAACAATAAAATAAAAATAAAAATATCAACTCTCCAGTGCAATGAATAAATTATAAATTACAAAAAAAATAACTAATTGCAAATCTATTTTAACCAATTTAGAAACAGATCATCTTAATGCGCACAAAGGAATAAAAATAAGTAAAACGAAATACAAAAGATCAGCAGTCTCCAAGATTGGAAGATTGAATACACTCTGCGTCAGATATTATTAAAATGAGTTAAAATGTGGGTCTTTTTTTCTGCTCTTTTGACATACTTTACTTTCTTTTATGGTCGTCCATATTGAACTCCATTTTTATCCAAAACCAATAGATCCCTTTCTGTGTTTGTAATCAAGTGTGACGTAGCCAAGCATGCATTGTTGAGGCAGAATGGCAGACTTCATGTCAGTTTATACCAGACCAGTGACACAAAAAGAGCATAGATCATGGATAAGAACATCTCGCAATAGCACAAAGTATGTGCTAGCAGCAAGATATTATTTTATTCATCAAAGTCAACAAAAAAATGTTTTTTTTTTTTTATCAGCGCTGGATTTCTTCCAATGAAGGAAATGAAAAAAATGCCCTTGAAAGTGCTTAAAAATTGCTTGAATTTGGCCATGAAAAAGATGTACAAACCCTGCAAGTGACACAGACATGACTCTTGCCTTCACCATGATTACGCAACATCTTCTCCGCAGATGCCAGGCATTATCTCATAATGACTGATCATCTGCTGCAGGCATGATGATGTTACAATGTGGACGGTTGCGTATTTTCTATGCCACATCTTTGTTACCATAAGCAAGAGAACAGTCTGGCAGGAGTATTTTTGAATTAGCTTCTGGCATGCAATACAGTAGCAGGACACGTGCGGCCCTCTCTAAGTCTTTGAAAGAGACTGGACACGTTTTCTTTCGAGTCATAGGCTTACCACAAGCTATTGTGGGTTTAATGGTCTTTAACCCCATTACATGAGAATCAATTACATTTCTTCAAGATGTAACCAGTCACTGTAATAGGTTCTGCCATATATCATCAAATCGCTTAAACTCTTAAGATTCTGATGACCATTTCAAAATATTCTCATCACAGAAACATCATGATCAGTCTGAAATAAGATGCCAGAGAACTATAAAGATGGGGTAGCTCACCAAAGACGTCTTCTTGCAGCCATTACATTTGATGGTAGTACGCAACCATGGCCTCCTTACATCCGCAAGAGACTAGTCAAGTAAAGTCATGTTTATTTGTACAGGCCTCAATTACAAGATGTCTTAAAGGGCTGCACAGACCACAGATTATTACAAACCACAGACTATTATTACACCATCCCCTGATCTAAAACCCACATGAGGGCAAGGAAAAACTTAAAACCCTTCCAACCGTGTAAAATGTTTACTCAAAAATACACGTTAATGCTGATAGATGAAAAAAATAATCGGCTGAAAAGCGTCACTGCATCGATGGATGTTGCTTTTTGCTAGCTGTCTGTTTAGCCCTATTATTCCAGTTTACAAATAAACAGAATTGTAAAATTATTTTCTATAGGCCCTTAGCCTTCTAATGGACTTTTTTTGGCTTTTTAACTCCACGTTAGTAGCACTTGCAGTGATTATTTCAGTTTGGGACAAAACTTTAGAGTCCTACCTCTCAAAAGAGACCAAAACCGTCCATTTCCCTCAAACAGTTCAAGAGCAGCATTCAATTTACTCTGAGTACGTCTTACATTGGGATTTTATGCAAATTGTACAGGAACAGTGTTAAAGAAGTATTTCGTCACGGTCATTTAGTTGTAGTCTTTCACAAACAATCATAAAAGGGACTTGGTAATTATGTTCCCTTGTTTGTGGGTACGAAAAAAACGTGAGTAAACGTGTTGCTAATGGTAAAGCATTACAAACACAGTCATGCTGCAAAATATTAACCAATTCAATGCCAGACGTTTCTCTAAAAAGCCAGCCAACTTTTGTCATTGTGACTAATTTTTGAAGGCCTACAGAAAATTTTGTTCTGTAGCTATGTAAGCATAATTGAACCTTATTGTTTGGTTAGAAAAAGTAGGTTTCTAGCTTTTACTATTGTTTTGTAACAGTTGAACATTGCTACATATCTAAGTTTCTAAAAATAATTGTTTTCAGTAAAACGTCTGAGAAATAAATTGATTTGTAAAAGGATGCATTTCAAGCATAACTTTCGCTTTTTTGCATCTGTGATGCCTCAAATATCTCAACACAAGGGCACTTTGCTTGCAAAATAAAATCTTATTGCAAGAACACAGAACTTTTGCATGAACTATATATGAACTTATATATATGAACCATTGAGCGCCTGATTTTTCCGATGAAGTTATCACACCATTTTTGTCACTATGGCTATCGCGTTCCCTCTGGCGTTCACAAAATATCATCCCTTTCTGACCAGGAGATGACGATGGGACTTTTTTAAAACGGAAAAAGCCCATTTGTCTATACCTTGCCAGTCTCACTACACTGCATCAGTATGCCTACTCACTATGTGGGGTCGCCTAAACACATTCATTTGTCGATAAATCTATAAATGAACCATTTTTCGAGCCAGGCACATGAATAATAAATTAATTGAAGTCAACACTTTCTATCTAAAGGCCCGGTCACACAGCCTTTCACGGGCGTATCGAGGCTGAATCACGGCCAGAAATTTCTGCCCGTGAAGCAGACGTTGTTGGACGCTTTTGAAATCGCTATACAGACGAGATACAGCCGTGCTGTACACGCGGTAAGAAATTCACACGTGGTAAGAAATTCACATGCGATTGGCCGCGCGAAAAAGTTTTGCGCTGCTCAAATCTTTAGACCACGGGTAGCCGCGGGCGGCACAGCGTTGCAGCCGCGGTTACCAGCGATAGGGACGCGGAACAGTCGCCTGAAGGACGTGGAGCAGTCGCCGGCCAATTTTGCACATTTTCCACCGCGGGCACCCACGGGCAAAAAAAAATCGCAAAATTTTACCCGCGATACAGACGCAAAAGGCTGTGTGACCGGGCCTTAAGAAGAGGCACATTACCAGGAGTGTTGACTTCATCAATGTGTGGACAAAGATCTGAGCCACTCCTGACTTCTAGTGGTGAATCATCATACAGAAACCATTCCCAGAGAGTGTTTACTGATGAGCGGCGCCAAAACCTTTTTAATATTTTTTTACATAAGCTAAGAAAAAATGTTTTTTACGTTCTAGCACTCAGATATAATTCTTCTGAAAACGAAATGTATACATGATGGCATTGAATGAGTTAAAAACAGGTAAAAAAATACAAATCACAAAGTATGCAAAACCCAATAATCAAATTTAGACTAAATATGCCGTAAGAAAAGGCAACTAGGGGATGTTTGGTTTATGACCTCGCTACTTAGTGGTTCCACGTTCGCGGGTTCAGAGCTTCGCAGGTCTAAAAAATAATAATAATAAAATAAAATAATGTATTTTTTTTTTTTAAGCATTTTGGGAGGGGTGTTGCTACTTCGTGGTTCCACGTTTGCGGGATCAGAGCTTGGCAGGTCTAAAAAAATAATAATAAAATAAAATAATTTTTAAAAAAAAATCTTTTTTTTTTTTCAAGCATTTTTGAAGGGGCGTCGCTACTTCGCGGATTTTCACTTTTCGCGGGTGGTTTTGGTCCCCATTAACCGCGATAACCGAGGGATTACTGTACATGTTTTGTTGGTGTTTGGTCACCTAATGACTCCCAACACAGCAGGTTGGGTCTAAAATGGCGGCGCCCTGTTTGGCTGCGGCTGCATCGGCTTGCTACAGTTTAACTGTTCGGGTCAGGTGTATCGACATTTCGTTCTGTGTGCATGGTTACAAGAATGACAATAAAAGTAAATTCTTTCTTCTTTTTCTTCTTTTTCTTCTTTTTCTTCTTTTTCTTCTTTTTCTTCTTCACAGTTGACAAGCCGGTTTAAAGTTTTACTACCCAAATGATAGTCTGCTGTTTTACCAGGCTACTTGATGGGAAAAGAGGGTTGTCTTTTCACATACTTGAGATATACGGCATCATATTTCTGCAGTTGTGCTTTGTAACTGCAGTGTGTGGAGGTCATCGGTCCTGCAGTCATGCAAAAGTGACGCAGCAAAGATTGCACGGACATTGGTTTCACACCTTTCCTTAGGGTTGAATTATTTTCATCATTTGCACATGTTGTCCATTTTCCAAAATTTCTTATTCACAAGCACATGGTCTTAAAATGTTATTTGGTCAAATATCAGAGGAGTCCCTTCCTTTCCTTTCTTTGAATAACTTGTGAGTGTCTTGGTCATGTCAGTAAACATATGATCAAATCGCGTTATAGGTTTAAAGGCTTTTTATTCTATTTGCAATATAACAGGACTAGATCGCTTTTTACTTGTTGCATGGTTGGAAATATTAATGCCACAGCATATTTTTCACATTTCTTTATATATTTATATATAATTTGTCGTCTTTTTCAACAGAGGACAGCTCACCTCAAAAATAAGGGATCAAAGCTGGTTTCCTAATTAGTTTCCTTTAAAAAAGTCCTGTCCTCTTGGATTATTAACTTTGTACTACACAAGGAGGATTTGTGTGGTTTAAACTCATTCACCCTAATTCTCAAAGTTCCCTCTGTAAAAGGTCAACTAATTAATTTTCTCATAATACTAGACATTAAAACCATGTGATCATCCATTATTTCAGACGGAATTCTTCGTCTTTATTTGTACCAATAATGCTGTTGCATCCTTTATGCCCAGACACATTCTATTCATATTCCTTTGGAAATAAATGAGTCAATCAATCATAAATTAATAAACTCATAATTTGCATAAGCTACATGTATGTAAAACATTCGGGGGCCTCAAACCATCAATGAGGCTGACAATTTGAGACCTCTGGTCTAGAGCAAAGCTTGGTTCATTTGGGTATGGGTTGAACAAAGTTTCTTTTGTTTTGCAATTTCCAAATGGAGTGTTGTTAGATAAGGATTGCACTGCTGTGGGAGTGAACAGATCAACTGTCTCTCCAGACATTGGAAGTGGTGCCTCGTATTCTCATAAATTCAGCATAAGAGAGGCACATTTTGTCCATGGTTCAAGCCTGAACAGACTTGCTGAAGTCTTTGCAGAAGTGTGCAACACACACAGAGAACTTAAAATACGTTGCCTAATAAACGCCTACCAGGATATCAATATACATATGGAATATTGCTTGTTTTGCTTTTGTTACTGTGAATAGGAGCCTGTATAGTGGTCGCTGCAAATAACAATTGGGCATTTCATTATTTAAATCAGCCATGTAAACATCAGTTATGTTGAATGTAATTCAAACATCTTTAAATCTTTAAAACTATTTTGTTTATTAATTCTATCTATCTACCATGGTCATGTCCCTCAAGAGGGGTGACCGACAGCAAGACAAACGCATACAATAACAAAGAAAATAAAAGGGAAAAAAATAGCGAAAAAACACACACAAAGATTTTGGGACCATGGCCAACCCAATTGCCCGAACACCCAAACAAGTTAGGCACCTCGGCACCTAAGTTGGTCAAGCTTTCGTCCCTCCAGATGAAACGGGACACCAGAAAGCGGCCATGTCACTCGGGTCAGGGTGACACAACACACTCTTTTGTTCAACAGCAGGGCCCGACAGCTTTCACTGGTTTACCCCTGCCGCATCATACGGGTGCCCAGCCCATCCTCAAGAACGCGTCCACAATCCCACTATCCTTTCACAACACCTCTCCACTCCTTTCTATCACCAACAAGAGCTCTAGCTTCCATTATATTTAGACCTCTTTCCTGCAGTGCACTCATAACACCATCCATCCACGTCAATCGCGGCCTTCCTCTTGGTCTCCTTCCATTGACTTCTGCTCTGTAGATCCTCTTCAACATTCGCTCCTCATCCATCCTCTCCATGTGTCCAAACCAACCGAGTACTCTCTTATCAACACGCTTGCTCACTTCCACGACTACTCCAGTTCTGTCTCTCACAATTTCATTTCTCAATTTATCCAATCTTGTCACTCCTAACATAGTCCTCAAACACTTCATCTCAAAAACATTCAATTTCCTTCTTAAATCTGCGTTAAGGCTCCAAGTCAAAAGTGAATACCTGTATATGGGTTTTTTTTTAAGGGTTATTGATCTATCTTCGTTATTCATTATCCATTATCCGTTATCGGTCAGTTCATAATACGCTACAAAGCCTAGGAGCCGGGACACTTACTCTCATCCAAAAGGCCAAGCTAAGGTCCTAACCCTAAAGCCTTGCTGCGATCATTGCGAATGCACCGTTCCCGGAGGTACTGCAATACCGGGCCGATGCGTGGAGTGGACAGAGCAAGCTCATATTCCATCTCCGAAATGCAAAAATCAAAGATAGTGACTTCATAGAAAGTACACAAAAGGCCAAGCTAAGGACCTAGCTTCAAAAGGCCAAGTTAAGGTCCTGGCTTTATGTAGGCATGTATGTATGTATAAACATAATTAATCTTCAAGGGTTTATTAATAGCCTTGATTTATGTATTTTGACCTCTCACCTTAATGGTGGTACAACCGTGGCAGCTGCAGCTTGGCCCTTTGTTAAACACTTTCCTTCAAACAATCGTGTTTTCTTCTGTTGTAGTTTAACTTGATTTTGATTCTTGTTTTATTTGCTTCTTTGTTTGGATCATGAATGTCAAAATTAGTTTGGCTCCTGGGTCAGATCCATAGTTTCTATTTCCATGCAGGCCAGATCAGTAAAAGAATGTCAACTCCAAATTTTTAGCTTTGTTTTTCAATATTACTTTTTCATTCAGCCTACAGTAGTAACCTATTACCATCATGGATGACCAGGGATCTTTTCTAAACACAACACATTTATTCACGAATAATTGGGGAAAAAGACTGACATGTTTGGCATTGAATGTGTTAGGTATTTTTTTTTTAAGTTGTGTGAATGAAGTTTTATACCTGAACCAACTCATCATGTTATACAAACTCAACACTGGCCAGAGATGTTTATTTTTATGTTTATATTAAAAAAAATCATAAGTTTTGCTAGAAATGACTCAGGGCCTCTGCTCTTTTCTTGACATACCCATGTTTGATATGCCGGGTTTAGATGTTTTAAGAGCTCTTGAATCTTCAAGCCTTGGCTGTGCTTTTGCACTTTTAACAATCTGGACATAACTGGCTCGGTACTCCTTCAAAGCACATGTGGCTCTAAATTGTTGTATTTTGGCCAATTTAAAATTGCCATGTTGACTGATGTGATGGTTCTTGATATCAAAACAAAAAGGGATTATACATCACACGAGATTTTTGCATGTGGAATACTGTGTGTTTTACATTTGTAAACTGGATTGAGTTAAATTCTCTGCCCCTGAGATTCAATCTGCAGCCTCAGTGGAACTGTTTGAATCTAGGCTTAAAACACACTTATATCTTATAGTTTATGGATGACCGATATTTTATGTTGGCAAAATCTGTGTATTATTTGTTATCGCAACATCCGCTGCAGCGTGGTTATACTAGAAGGGGGATTACCTCATGTGCGGTCCCTTCTCAAGGTTTTTTTCATTTTCCTCATGTTGAGGTTTTTGAGTTTTCCCTTGCCCTCATGTAGGTTTTAAATCAGGGGATGGTGTTAGGATAGTCTGTAGTTTGCAATAATCTGTTGTCTGTGCAGCACTTTGAGACTCCTTGTGATTAAGGGCTATACAAATAAACATGACTTAACTTGATTACATGTGTTTTAAATATACCCCCATTTCAATAATAAGTATGTGTAGGGCCACAGAATTTCATAAGGCTTTACTCCAAATATACTATGTATACTATACTAGTTTCGGTTGTGAAAAAATTCTGACATATTCATCATAAATATCTCTGGCAGCGTTGGGAATTGAACCCACGCCTCCGGAGAGACTGGAGCTTTAATCCAGCGCCTTGGACCGCTCGGCCATGCTACCACTTATTCCATAGTGATCTGTTGACCCTCTCATCGCGGTATCCACTACCTTCAGACTTGCCATCTAAGTGAATACCTGAATCTCATCTCATTGGCTGCACAGCTTATCCTCAGTAGGGTTGCGGGGTACCTGAATATGTATTAAACAGAATTAATCTCCAATTCAGTCCACACGATCAAAATTGAGAAGGGTGCAAGGGAATGAGATGCCAGACATATTCAACAATACCAATATTTTGTGGCCTGTACAGCCCTTTGAGACTCCTTGTGAATAAGGGCTATACAAACAAACATGACTTGACTTGACTTTACTGTCACCATTAGAGACAGTTAGTGAACAATGTGACCTGGCTAATTCTAGCTGGTACGCTTAAACTATAGATTTTTGTTGAAGACTTTCCCCACAATCTGTCTAAAGACAACCAATTCCCTTCAAGACAAATTATGTTTTCTGGTCTGAGCTCAATGCTCAATTCCGATTTTTGGGGTGAAATTCAATGTTTTTGTGAGATTGTTCACATTTCACGCTAAATGCGGCTTGAACGACTATCAATAAATTCGTACACACATTTCCTTCTTCTATTCCTGATCTTCAATACCAATATTTCTTTTCTGAAGATAATGACTATCCATAAGTCACATTTATTAGGTTTTAGAAATGTTGTCAAATGTCTGGCACTGATGCGCTTATCTACTCTAATTGGCTTGCAGTAAATGAGTTAATATTCAGTTAAAACTGCTATCACTTTAAAATGATAAATGTGTCCCACATGCTCAGAAGAGGACCTGTGACGTCACATTTGAAACTTTTTTTTTACCTATTGAAGATTTAGCGTTTAATCAAATTTAATCAAATGCTTTCCTATGCATAAAATGGTTGCAGCACCACAACTATCAATCACAGGAAAAATGTCAGCCAAAATCGATAAGAATGTCAAATTTATTTTAACCTTACACTACAGCAAATTACCATTGTGTGTTTTATAACCTAATCTAATTCAGAAGAGAAATTATTTCCCAATGTTGAACACATGCACGATTTGACAATGATGTACATTATGTAATGTATGCCGATAACATTGAATTAGATGGACTATTACATAACAGTTTCAGTTTTCCGAAGCAATGAAGGTCACTATGTAAAGGTCATCAAAGTTGGACTTTTCTTTTAGGTGCCTTACTAGATGTTAAACACCAATAATCACTCCTCTTAAATTCAGGAACAAATAAAGGCTCTTGTTCAACATGGATGTCCTACCCATCTATTGTTAGTATTTAATAGAAGTGTTAAATTGGTTATGCATTTTACAAAGAGGCCATAAAAGCAACATGGACCATTGAGTAAGAATATTGCTGATTGGCCCAGTGAGAATTAAACGTCTAAATGATTCACTAGGGCTGCAACTAATGACTATTTTAATCGTCAAGTAGTCACAGAACGAAACAATTTGTTGAATATTCGGATGATAATTATTTTTTCTTAAAACAAGCATGACGTTTATTTAATCATGTAGTAAATGATTATAAATACAAAAAAATACATATTTTATTTAACATAATCTGGATTTGTCCCCAAAAATAAATTTAAAAAAATCTAAAACCAATTAGGCACTGTGGTCGGTCAGCAGTGACATAAATCTATAAATGAACCATTTTTTGTGACAGGCACATGAATAAATTAAATCAAGTCAACACTTTCTATCTAAGAAGAGGCACATTACCAGAAGTAGAAAAGTAATTAAAACTAATATAATGTCAATTTTGTGAAGTACATTCAGTGGTCAACCACAAGGTCTGTAACAAAACTATTAAACAATTTTTAACAGTCTGAAATCAAATAATTTCAACCAATGACAATTGTTTTTCAGACTGCATGCTTTTAATTTGAAATACTGTACTGTTGTCAGGCATAGTCTGGTAGAACGCGCAAGCTCTTTTTTTTTAACAAAAAAAGTGCATAAAATGTACAATCCATGTCATCAACACTGTAGTGGCCTAAAGTAACCGAATCTTACAGAGGTGAGTCAGGCGTTTTGATCATTTGTCAGACGTATTCTTAAAATATTCATGCATCACTGATCTAGCACTGTGATGCGCACGGTCTGCTTTGCAAACTATGGGAGCAGTCTTTTTATTGGTCGTGGCCAGGCTAAATTTCTCCAAAGCTTTTGAAGTTTTGGTACGCGTACTTAAGGTTGATGCCACCATTTCTGTATGTCTTGTTACCGCTGCAGACTAAGAAACTACTGGAATTTGCGCTTGCACGACTCTCAGATGAGATTCTATTAATGTAGAGGTTCCACAGTGTCTGGCGTAATAGTCGAGAATGAAATTCATTGTCCACTATTTATATTATCAATTTCTGTCAACCACATCGACTAATTATTGCAGCCCTATTCTTCACTTTGGGCCCATTTAAAGTATGTATTACAAATGTTAATAAAGGGTTTTACCTTGCCATTTAAGATGCTTATGTTTGGTTATGCTTTCTATGTTTGTCCCAGTCAATAAGCACAAGCCATGGATTGAGACAACCTACCACGGTATTGTGACAGAGAACGATGACAAAGTTCTGCTGGACCCGCCTTTGATTGCACTGGACAAGGATGCACCTCTTCGCTACGCAGGTGAGGAACCAGGCCTTAATGCTGATGGTATTTTTGAAATTGTCAGAATTATTGTGGAAAATAAATATGAAAATGAGTATTAAAATGCTGTGGTCTTCCTATCTGGTTTAAAAATGTTTGATCCTCCTGGCAATTAAACTTCTGGTGATAACTTAATCAAAACCCAATACTCTTTCATGTTAAATGAAAGGTTATGGGGGGGGTTAATCTCATTGGATTTGACTCAGGCTGGGAGTTCAAAGCACCACAGCCCTGGAAACTTTTTTCACCGTTTCACATCTCTTTTGTCTCCAACTCCCTTTATACTCAGGGCGCTCGCACCGCTTGATCCAACCCATTTCTATCTCAGATTATCTCGTGTGATTTAGCAAGCCAGCTACTTCCAACCACGTGCACGTCCAAGCTTTCTAATATGACTTCTCTCCAAAGTCCGTTGAATTGTAAGATTTTTTTAAGGGCAGTTTTTTTCCAACTTCAAATAGACACAAATGTTTGAAACAACATGGCAGTTACCATGAATATAAAATGCAAACATAATTTTTACAATACCGGGTTACTTTATTTCAAAACCTTTATTTAGGAAAAAAATGGCCAGTGCATTGTGAGCAGTCATGCTGTCGTGATTAAATAGCACTTCTGCGGCAACTCCAACTTTACTTTTTGTAGATATGCTGGCTGATCATAAATCCTTCATTGATGCAAAAAATTGTATACCTTAAAATTCGCAATTTTTGAATCCTTTCTAATGGACTGTGAGTGACAACACGATGCTTTGTTGTTCAATTTTAGACCTGGAACTGAATACACCCTATTTTTGCGCACTATAATGTGCACTGCTTTATAAGGCACATCCTCAAAAATAGTCTTTTGTCATACATTTTTCATAAATTATGTGCACAGTACTACAAGGTGCATGAAATAGAAACTACAGTAAAAGCTACCGTGTTTATTCATATGCAAACCTTAATGACTAATAAGTTCTTATGTATCACTGATTTAAATCGCAAAATATCGTTTGCAACAGGAAATAAACTTGGATAGAGACGGTAGAAGCGCCTACACTTTTCACAAGACCATCAGTGAACTTGAGCTTTTGTCGTCTACCATGTGGAAAACTTCTTTTTTGCTTATGTATTCTTCCTTTTCTATTCTTTTTAATACAAAATTTTATTACACTTTAGTTATTTTGTTTTATTTATTTTTCATTTTATTGTTTGTTTGTCAGAATGCAACATCCTTGCAGCCTGGTCATCCTGGAAGGGGCATTTGCGCTCGTCTTGGGATCAAGAGGTCGCAGGTTCAATTCTCGGCTCCTCCGTGTTATATGTTGAAGTGTCCTTAGGCAAGACACTGAATCCCTAATGCGCTTGATAGCACGTAGTTGCCTTGCATGGGTGACGCTGCTATCGGTTAGTTAGTGTGTAAAAGGGAAAAGTATGTAGCACCTTGTAAAGCGCTTTGGGTGGTCTTCATCGACTTGAAAAGCGCTATATGAATGCAGACCATTTACATTACCCCACATGCGGTCCCTTCTCAAGGTTTCTTCATTTTCTTCATGCTGAGATTTTTGAGTTTTTCCTTGCCCTCATGTAGGTTTTAGATCAGGGGATTGTGTATTAATAGTCTGTAGCTTGCAATAGTCTGTGGTCTGTGCAGCCCTTTTAGACTCCTTATGATTAAGCGCTATACAAATAAACATGACTTGACTGGACCTGACCTGACCAGTAATACAAATGACATACAAGAAAGCATTACATTTTATTTCATTATCACTCAATTTTTACTCACAGTGCCAGAAACATGAATTTGAAGAATGTATTCTAATGGATTATACTCTCTCTCCACTTCTTCTGTGCGTCAATGACGTCTTGGTTTAACATGTATACGTACGTGAAAGAGCTTGTATAGTTTTTTGTTGATAGACCTTCTGTTTTCTGTGTCTGTCTTTAACAACGTTATTGACGAACAAGTAAAGAAGAGGAGAGAATGTTTAACATATCAGAATGCACTCTGCCAATCAGTGTTTCTGGCACCTTGAGTAAAGATAGTGTGCTAATGAGATGAGCTCTAATCCTTTTTTGTATGTCACATGTAGCACTGGTGGTTTAGTGGTAAAGAATTTGTGCCTTCACAGCCACGTCCCTGGTCTGAATCCCATTGGAAACAATGTATCGCAATTTGGGCCAGTGATAATTAGTGAATAATCCTTACTCAAATACGGAAGTGTATGATAAAACCTTGGTTAATAATGCAGACCTGTATGTATTTCCAATCGTATTCACTATATTATGCAGTGTTTAAGGCACATTGGGTTATAAGGTGGACTTCCAATTTAATTTGTGGTTTTAGGTGGCCAATATAGTCTGAAAAATACAGTAATTAAGTCCTGTAAGCTGCATTTGTCTGAGTTGTGCTTTCCTCTTATGTGAGTAATCGGCATGACCATGTGAAGTATCTCTCTGTGGACAAAGCTGGCAGCCCGGCTTCACGTGGCAGCAGGGATGACCGGCTGTGTTGTGTCAGCCAGTCTATCTGTGCCAAGTACAATTCGCTGCAAAGGCCAGCGATGCACACTCATTGGCTTTCAAATCAAAACATTAAGGAAGTCCCATAGGAAATGTCATCTCACTCATTAAACAACCTAGCTAAATAAAAATCCGCCCTTCAATGCATTTATCCACATCTACACAAGATAAGGCTAATTAAACTATATTATAAATCCAGGCTTTTGCAAAGAAAATTCTTTTTATGTTCAAGGCTGAGTATTTTACAATTGCCAAATGACCTGTTTTTTTATATTAGTTTATGTTTTATTAAGCATTGTACATAAGTAAATGAGTTCCTGCAGTTCACCTGCATATCAATCTTTACCGTATTTTCTGCACCATAAAGTGCATTGGATTATAAGGCGCATGCCCCCAAAAAAGCCTTGAGATACAGTATGTTTTTCATATATAAGGCACATGGGACTACAAGACTTTATTTTGTGAGGGCTCATCCAGAATATGGTGCTAAGGAATTTGTGAAGTCTTTGTTTGATGGTCATTAGAACGATGGCCAAAACTGAGGCCCACAACTCGGACTGCGTGACTGCCCCATGTCGGTCTCTCATTCGACGCCCACTTGGCGTTCTTTCAGTCAAGCTAAACAAAAATGACCAGACTCTGAAAAAACTATATCAGTGTCATTGTCTTTTTAAAAATATGTACTGCTAAATTTGGAAATCCATCAGTTTACTAAATTATATAATGCACCTTGAATTGTTTTTCCTTCTATGCTGCACCGTAAATCACTTTACAGAGCCAGTGTCATGTCTCTGTGCAGGCTGTGTGTGTTTTGCTCAAGACGTTTTCAAGTGGGTTTGCATGATGTCCTAGAAAATGTAATTGCTGCCCAAATTTAAGGAAATCTGTACTCTCTCACTCATCTGTTTGATAAATTTGATTTTGTGGTTTAATATAAGCCTTTGAATATTCTCAGTAAGTTCCCTCCTGTTTTTTGTTTTCTCTGAGCTAACTCTTCTTTAACTGACCCGGTTTATCTTCTCTCCCCTCCCTGTAGAGAGTTTTGAGGTGACCCTCACTGAAGAAGGTGATCTTGGGCTCTTTCTTCTGCTTTTTGCTTTTTGTTACGATTAACTCACTAACACAAACTGGCATCTGCACAGACACGCTCCCATAATCCGTGATTTAACCATTTGTTTTTTGCTTTTGATTTTTGTTTTCCCACCTAACCTCTTCACACTTGAATAGTTGGATATCTGGATGAACAGTGTGATGCTTACTAAATTAGAAATATCTGTGCATGAGGCATCCATTGCAGTTTGCAGACCCTAACAGTTTCCCAGCTATGGCCAGGAAACATTAGACTGCTTCAAATTGGCAGGTCTTCAATTTGTTTTTTAAAACGTCATTAAGTATATCTTTGGAGGAATCTGATGTTTTGTGCCTCCATGTGATTCATCTATCTACCTATAGTTTCTTCTATTTCTAAACTATTCAAATGAAAGCTGCTGAGATTGTTAACAAATGCAAACTATCTGCTGTACCTTTGCCCCTGTGCATTTTTCTTCAAATCCTCCACCACTGATATATCCCATTAGCATGGCTGCAGTTGTCTTTTGATATGGATGTCAATTTGATATTGATATTTCTAATCCCACTTCTTATCCAGTGCTTTTTATTTGAATGAATTACTTGTGGCGATTTGATCCCCTTACTTAATTGTGAGATATTTTGATTTAATTTAGTCTAAGAATCCACGAAGCAGTCTTGTGACACACATTCTGTAGAATTAATGTATACTGGTTTTTGAGTAGTGTGATGACTTCCCGCCCTCTTTCTTTTGCTTTGATTTAAGTTCTGCACATTTTCCTCACAAATGCCTTTATTCATTGCGGGGGTAAATTGTTCACCACTCAGACAGTTCCCTGATGTTTCCATTTTGGAGATTTTTCTGCGAGTATACTTCTGTAAAATGCTTTTTCACATCGATTTTAGTTTCTGCCTGCATGACTGAATGCTGACCGTTTTTAAATGGCTTTGAATAGACATGCCTTCTACTGTATATTAATGAATGTGCCTCACACCCTCCCAACGACGAAAGTTTTTTTGGACTTCCTCCACAGACCACCCAACCTTAACTTGAAATCCCAACTCCTTAAACCTGTGGCTGATCATTTTATTTGCCTTAATTTATTATTATTTTTTTTTAATTGCTGTGAAGGTTTAGTTAAGAAACAGAAGACTTTTCACACTGCTTTAAAGCAATTCTTTTTTGTTCAGGTGAGATTTGTGGCTTCAAGATCCATGGACAGAATGTCCCCTTTGAAGCTGTGGTCCTGGACAAGTCCAGTGGTGAGGGAGTTATTCGGGCAAAGGACAAGTTAGACTGTGAGCTGCAGAAGGAGCACACCTTCACCATCCAAGCTTATGACTGTGGGGAGGGACCCGATGGCGCCAACATGAAAAAATCACACAAGTCAGTTTACATCTCGTCTTCATTTGGCCACCTAAACTCATGACGATTGAACAATTCCACATTCACTTCTTTTTTTTGATTGTAATTGAGTCATCTAGATCTTTAAACATCAGCAATTTATCATGAGTTTTGCATGCGAACCCTGTTAATGGAGGTTTGTCCTTGTCAGGGCCACCGTCCACATACAAGTGAACGACCTCAACGAGTATTCGCCAGTATTCAAAGAGAAGTCCTACAAAGCCACCGTCATTGAGGGAAAGAAATACGATAGCCTCTTGAAGGTAGAGGCAGTGGACGCAGACTGTTCTTTCCAGTTTAGCCAAATCTGCAACTATGAAATAGTCACCCCTGATGTTCCCTTCACCATTGACAAAGACGGTAAGGACAAAGAACTTAACAGCCCCTGCGAGGGTAAGAATCGTAATTTGCATTGTGGTCGGTACATTGATTTCTGCAATCAATTGGACCCGCTGGACGGGTCATTTAGAATGCCTCACATATTGTTTTGTTCTAAGGCAAAGACAAGGAAATGTCATTCAAGCTGTTTACTATTCAGGCCTGATGATAGTTTTGCCAATGTCAGTCAGTGTTAATGTTACATTTCACTCTTCTTGGCGTTTGTTTTTCTTAGGCCTGAGTGATATTTTTTTCAGATTATTCAGATGTTATAAAAAATATACCATTTATTTTAATTATAAAATAAAATTTCCCCAGTCATTAGCATTACATTTAGAAGATAATGGACGTGCTAAAATTAACATTTTGAACCTGACCTGCGTTGTGTACAGTAATCCCTTGTTTTTCACGGGGGCTGCATTCCAAAAAAGTCCTGCAATGCTGCCCACCCTGGTTGTTTGACTGACGACATACACAAGCCTATCACAGTCACAGGCATAGAAAGTTACACCCACCTACCACACACAGCTTTCCTCCCCTGTGATAGCATTTGATGTATTTTGTCTGCTGCAGAACACAACGCATAATGAAAATGAAGTATCGAAACTATGAAAAGTAAACCGCGATCCAGCGAGGGGTTACTGTACTCTAGAAGAGATAGCTGCACCCTAATTGAATAAGAGAAAAATCTTGGCTGAAGCTATTTGAAAATGTGTTTGGAAAAAAATCAATATAACAGCGCAAAGTATATTTACAGATTTTTGCTGCTTACTGTATGTAGTAAATTAGTTATTGTCTTTTAAAAGTCCGCAGGATATTCAGAGACAATTATTGTTTGCAGAAAAACAGTTTCAGTAACTAACTTGGTAGTCAGACTTATTTTATATCTCTGCAGATTTTATCAAACACAAACTCACACCCAACTAAGCAATGTTTCTTGTTTCAATCAGGTGTCATCAAGAACACGGAGAAACTAAACTATGGGAAAGAGCACATGTATAAGCTGACTGTGACTGCTTATGACTGTGGAAAGAACCGTGCCTCTGAGGACGTTCTTGTCAAAATCAGCGTCAAGCCAACATGCAAACCTAGCTGGCAAGGTACCACCACACTCGTCTACTTGCTAAGCATCACTCCCTATGTGTAGGAATAGAATCATGTTGGCAGCTTTTGCCATAAGGCTAAATGTATGTTGTTCTCAAAAGGAAGTGCTTATTGTGGCATAATTTATACTGACGAACCTGGTATCGATGTCTGCGCCTTATCAGCGCTGTCGAAGAACGCTTTTGTGACATTCTCCTGGTTTCTTGCCCTCAGGCTTCAACAAGAGGATTGAATATGAGCCTGGTACAGGCAGCCTGGCTCTTTTCCCCAGTGTGCACCTGGAGACCTGTGATGAGCCGATTACATTCATCAAAGCCACAATTGAACTGGAAACCAACCATATTGGAAAGGGCTGTGACCGCGACACATACTCTGAAAAGTCCCTCCACAAGCTCTGTGGTAAGGCCCCTAATTTCTGAGTAGTGGGGAGTACTGTGTGATTGATTCAGAGGAATAATGACCCAAAATATAACTAGGGGCCAGCTCTGGTGCAGTGGAGCTGCTCCCAGCTCCTAGCAGCTCTGCTAACTGGACGGTGGGACTGCCCACCGATAACGGCCACGACAGTGACCAGGTGTTTGAGTTCAACGGGACCCAGGCCATCAAGGTTCCGGATGGCTTGGTGAGCACCAGCCTAAAAGAGCCCTTCACCATATCTGTGTGGATGAGACATGGCCCTGGGGCCCGTGAGAAGGAGACTATCCTCTGCAACTCTGATAAGACAGGTAACTGCGCTTCAAGGTTTGATATCAACATCTTTATATCATGAACGTAATTTAATGCACACCTGATTATAAGGCGGACCCCCAAAAACGTTTCTTGTATTATTTTTTCATATATGAGATGCACCGGCGCATGGATTTAAAACTACAGTAAGGGCTGGGATTGCACAAAAAATAAATAAGTTCCATATTTGAGATTAGATTTATCAGTAAAAATATATTGCTAATCACAATTGCAAAATCTTGATGCAAACGGATTCAAACCCATATCGCAGCGGGGAGATCACTGGACCCTATCGGACTTGTAGGTATCGATTGTTTTTGGGGATACATATCAATTGATCCATGATGGTACACATATGATAATGCACCATTTTTTTCCTTACACAAGAATCACTGGAATATAAGGCGCACGTTCAAATTTCTGAACTTTTTTGGGGGGCGGGGTGGCTGCGCTTTATAGTCCGGAAAACCCAGTAATTAAACTAGCAGGACAGGGCAGTTTCATCCATTAAGGTATCAGAAAATTGCATCCTTTCGGGCTTGCTAATACTTAGTGCTTCGTTCATCCCTGGTTCACTGCTTCGCAAATTTTAAATTAAAATGTCTTGTCATTGTTATCAATGTATCGTCCCTTGTGGTTTACAGATAGCACACAGCAAATGCTGCATGGGGCAAATGTTGTGTCTGTGTTTATGTGTGTGTGTGTGTGTGTGTGTGTGTGTGTGTGTGTTTTGAGTGTGCGTGACTGCGCAACTATGATAGGCTGGTGTATGCAGTCAGTCAAACAGCCTGGTTAGGCAAGTCAACGAAACAAAACTAACTGGGAAGCATAGCGACTGCTAGCTTTTAGGGATTTGTTATGTTGAGATGAAATTCATAAATTAAATCGGAGTCAGAAGAGAGCCAAAAAATGCTGATAACCAGCGGGGGCTCTGTGGATTGCTATCGTGTCCGAAAAATCGACTGTGGCGGCGTTGGGAAAGAAGGTAATACCGAGGCTACAGGGCCGACCTAATGCTACGGCTATGCTCACAACCCTCTTAAGCCATCCCTGCTGAGCCTGTATCTCACCAACCCCAGATCCATTACCCATAAAACGGATGACTTGTGTTTACAACTCATGAAAAAACGCTATATTTGGGACTGTTATATTTTAACCATTTTGACTTTGGCTTAACTTAGGATACCTGATGCTAGCATACAGCTAGCCAGCCGCTCTCAAAATTGCTCTCTTACGCTGGAAGGAGAAGCCCTCTAAAATGACAAGAAAAAACTTTTTTTTTCAACTGCAATTCTGTATACTGTTTTTACAGTCGTCTTAAGATTGACTCTTAGGAGCTTTGTGGGACGCTACTTTGCGGATAGTCACTTTTTTTACGGGTGGTTGTGGTCCTCATTAACCGCATTAACCGAGGGATCTCTGTACATGTTTTGCCACTCTGCTAGCTACCTTGTTAATTCATTTTTTTTCCTTCTCAGGCCTGCCTAGTTTTTTTTATCATCTCTTTATTTTAGTCTAGTAGTGACTATAAAGCTTATACGAAATCTAACCGCCGACTGTAAAGTCTCGGAGAAATGTTTTGATGGTTTATTAACGACCATCCCAGAGCTTACGTAAGGAAGGATTACATCAAGGCAGTCGAGCACTAGACAGAAAGCATTGGTATGCTGCCCGTGATTACACCATCCTAATACCTACCCTTACCCTTGACATCCTCAATTCACTGGGGATGGAAATCTTTGGGTACCTTATGGTTCGATTAAACTTACAATTCAGGACGCTTGATTTTCAATATTTTTCTCCTCAATAAGATTTTAACACATGTAGTGATAAATAACTGTGCATTTGCAACAAAGGAAAAAGTATTGAATTCATTTTCACTGCAGTTTATGTAGACACTGTATATCCTTTTAGTCTTCAAACAACTCGAAGATCTCCTTCTCCATTTCAGTATTTTTTTTTCTGCAGCAATGTTGTACTGTTAAAATAATTTTACAATTAAAAACACCAGAATTTAGCGGTCTTTTACCGTAAATTATGTGCTTACATTTGCCGCAGTAATTCTGTTGTTCTTGTATAATCTGTGCTCCCTTCCCACACGCTGCCTACCATTTGCTATAAGTGACACAGGGCCAAATATTCTCCTATAAGCTGACGCGCTGATTACAGTATTTTATTTTACAGTTGTAAATATGGCTTGGAAGTGAGTATACTGACGCTGCCCGACCAACATAAGTTGCTTCAGAGCTATATTATACTAAAAAGTTGAAAAAAACCACAAAAATTCACTAATGCCCAAACACCCTAACAAGTTAAGCACCTCGGCACCCGAGTTGATCATGCTTTCGTCCCTCCAGATGAAACGGGACACAAGAAAGCGGCCATGTCACTCGGGTCAGGGTGACACGCTTTCACTGGTTTACCCCTGCCGCATCATACGGGTGCCCTGCCCATCCCTTAGAACACGTCTAAACATCCCACTATCATTTCACAACACCTCGTTACCAAGAAAAGTAATTGCGCTCATTTGTTACGCATTATTCCCAACACTTCTGGTGATTAAAAAGTGCTATCCATCCACCAATCCATCCATCCATCCATTCATCCATCAACATCTATCTGGGGTTGAATCACGAGGGCAGCAGCCTCTGCAGGGAAGCCAAGACCTCCCTATCCTCAGCCACTTCATCCAGCTCATCCGACTGGATCCCAAGGTGTTGCCAGGCCAGTCTAAAGACGCAGTCTCTCCAGCGTGTCCTGTGTCGTCCCAGGGGCATCCTGCCTGTGGGACATGGCTGGAACACCTCCTGAGGGAGGCATCCAGGAGGCATCCTTATCAGATGCCACAGACACCTAAGCTGGCTCCTTAACATGGAGGAGAAGTTGCTCTACATCGAGCCCCTCAAAGATGACCGAGCTTCTCACCCTGTAAAAGAGAGCCCAGCCATCCTTCGGAAAAAAACTCATTATAGCCGCTTGTTTCCAGGATTGTGTTCTTTCGGTCATGACCCACAGTTTGTGACCATTTCTTGAGACTAAAAAGAGCATAGACCAACCAGTAAATCAAAAGCTTTGCCTTTCAGCTCAGCTTCTTCTTCACCATGATGGTTAAGAGAAAAGTCTGTGCAATGCAATCACAGTTGCTTGTATCAGCTCGTTCATTACCCTTATTTTAAGTAAACTAACACCAGGTAGCATCTCTTACCTCAACTCAGACTCCTTCTGACCTAACTGGCAGGCTCTTAGGTGATCAATGATAACTGCCAAGGCAGCGAACACAATCCCTCCATCGGTAACTCGAACGCCTTTGTCGGGATGATATTTTAGTGTGAAAAAAAGACAATTAATGTTGCTTTTGTTTAGTTGTGTTTTGTAATTGACACTGCAAAAAACAGACTGCTTCAACACATTTCTGTACAGGCACGCATGCCACCTTAGTGTACAGGCTCTAAGAGAATCTGGCATTTTATTTGCCCCCTACTTATTAACATCTATTTTCTATTTCATTTTACATATTTTAATCCATTTCAAAGGTTTATTAATAGATTAAGATTCATTTACGTCAGAATTGCGATCCCTGTAAGAATTAGACATTTCTCTTCCCCCCTACCATTAACTACAACATATGATCACACAAAAACATATTTCTTCTGTTTCTATTTGTCATGATTGCTGATTCGGGGTACCTGCGAATGCCCCGTTGGTGCCAGTAAAACTGAGTAAAATGGACGCTATTGGGTCATGTCTCCGTTTCTGGCTTGTGACATTATGACTTTTATTGTTTTGATGTGTATCAGTTCTCTTGATGAGTTTATATTAATCAGTGATGTGTTCTAATTTTTTCCTGTCCTGTTTGGTCATATTCACCCTGCAGACATGAACAGGCACCACTATTCCCTCTACGTCCACAACTGCAGGCTGATGCTTCTCCTCCGCCAAGATCCATCGGAAGCAGAGAACTACAAACCAGCCGAGTTCCACTGGAAACTCGATCAGGTGTGCCACTGCTGCCAAATTTACCTACAGATGTAGGTTTAGTTGGCAGAATCAAAGTAATGTTTTCATCCGTACCATGTTCTCTGCAGGTGTGTGACAAAGAATGGCATCACTATGTGATGAATGTAGAGTTCCCCACCGTGATGCTTTTTGTGGATGGGACAACATTTGAACCCTTCTTGGTGACAGAGGACTACCCATTGCACGCCTCCAAGATCGAGACCCAGATCACCATCGGTGCTTGCTGGCAAGGTAGAATATGTACACTTAGTCATACAATGAAATTATGCAATCTGTTGTTCTTCTTCGATATTTACAAAATGCCCTCAACCTTTAAGCAATGATGCAACGTGAACATTGTAGATGGAATTCCTCTCGCAGACCCTCAACCTTCCTCCCTTTCTCTCCGATCTCTTTTTCCTGTCCTCTGCAGAAAACTCAGGACATGACAATGACACTGAGACTTTTTCAGAGTCTTCCACAGGTTGCCCAAACTCTTTCCCTACTCACATAGCTCCATGTGTCCACCATGTCTCATCATGTTTTTGGCATCCTTCAGATACTTTTATTTGCTGACACATTTCCCCCCTCATTATGTTTTAAAGCATGTTGGAATGTGAACAAAGTCATCATTTAATGCATTTTGAGTATCATTTGTATATCATCCTCATCCACTAAACCTATTGCGCAAGATTGCCCTGAAGTATAATTGGGATAAGCGCAAAATCCACAGTTAGTAAAGAGTTCACTTTCATAGCATTATTTTGACAGAAAATAGATGCTAATGGAAGTCAGGTAAAAGTGATATATATACAGACAAGGAGATGGGAGAAAAACACTCTGGACTATTGTAAAATCAGAAAGGAATCATCCCAAATACATTGATAAATGTTTAGATCTGTGGTCTCTTACCTTTTTAAAACTGAGAGCTATTTGTTCTTACTCATTAGCGCAAAGGACTCCCAGTTTAAAATGAATTTCTAAAATGACAACTTATCATGTTCAGGGTTCATACGGGTGCTTGGAATCCTTAAATATGGTTGATTTTTAATGTTGCGTTTTCAAGGATTGAAAAGTGCATGAAATTTGGGTGAAGTGCTTGTAAATGTTTGAAATTGTTGCAATGCCTCTCAACAAGTCAGTGTAAAAGTGACGCCAACACTGCTCTCTAGTGGCTTCGCTTTGCATATTTATACACAAAATGGTCAGATCCACAAATAGATTCACCCAAAATCATATGTCACGATAAATGTACGCGCATTATGGGTTAATACATGAGTCACACAGGATTTCCCCCGTTAATGGTACTGGAGAACTTTTTAAAAGGGTTTTGATAGTCCTAAAAAGTGTGTGAGTTTGGTCATGAAAAAGGCTGCATGTTATTACTATGTTGTTACTAGGTCAATTATTCTAAGTAGGGTTGAATACTCAGTCAACTACAATGAAAAAATATATCTTGATAGAAGATCACAATGGCCCAGTACTGGTGAGCTACCTTTAGAACCAGTTGGCAGGCCGCTTAGGTGTTCTTATGGGGTTACCTGGTGCCCGCAAGCTCCACATTAAAGACCCTTGGTTTAGATAATTTCATTCTTAAGTTCCAGTTCTGTTCCAGGGTAAATCAGCGCTACGGTTAACTGGACGATCACCCATTATTTTGGTGTCGAAATAAACCAATTGAGCATGTGCACTAACTTGCTTGAACTTTTTGCTGCCTCTGTATTTTGTACCTGCATGCATTAATTAGGCGAAAAGCTGTGCAATTATATTCAACTTATGGTGATGTACACAGGCGGAAATGCACGCATGGCCCAGTTCTTTCATGGAAACCTCGCTGGGCTCATGATCCGCTCAGGCAAGTTGGAGAAAAAGAAGGTGATTGACTGTTTGTACACTTGCAAGGAGGGCCTGGATGTGCAGCTACCAGAGGAAGTAGCTTCCACAATCAAGGTGAGCTGGACAAAAACTACATTTTGTCCAATTTCAACGAATAGTAAGTCAAAAATTATCTTGTTAACTTCTTGTTTAGGTGGAGTTCAACCCCAACCAGTCCTCTCTGAACGTCGAGGGGGACGATATTGACGCTTTTGACAAGGTTATGCAGCACATCTCTTACCTAAACTCCCGCCAGTTCCCGACACCCGGCATCAGACACCTTCGCATTTCCACCACTGTCAAGTAAGCAACAACAATGGAGTCTTTTTGGATTCTTTTTCATTTATATAAAGCTTCAAACCATCTGCCTTGCGAAAAAATAAATAGATAGAAGCCCCATTGTGTTTAAGGCCACAGTGTTTAAACTGTAGGAAAGAAAGTAGCGGGGTCAAGTCCGGAATTTATGCTACGGTACATAAGCCCTCAAATATGAAATCAACTTATTAATGCCTTTTCATCCACAACCAGATTTTCTGTTTTTGTTTTTGGCCAAGTAATGCGTCCAAACTGTAGAAACATACAAATTGAACAATGGTGTATCCCTCCTTGTTATTATTTGAGGTGTGGAAAATGAAAGGGTGCTAATAGAAAGATGCATCTTATTAGATGTTTCAATGAGGAGTCCTGCGTGACCATGCCGGATGCTGAAGGTTACGTGATGGTGCTACAGCCCGAGGAGCCCAAGATCAGCCTGAGTGGAATCGACCACTTTGCTCGCAGTGCTGCTGAATTTGAGAGCCAAGAAGGCGTGACGCTTTTCCCCGAGCTGCGCATTGTGAGCACTATCACCCGCGAGGTGGAACCTGACACTGAGTCAGAAACCACAGAGGGTGCAGATGATGACCCCACAGGTAAGAGTAATGCACACCATATCTTACAATCGTCCCACCCCGTTATATTTTAGGTATTTTGTTCTTTTCAAGTTGCATTATGGGGATTGACCAGTCTGAGGTCTGTGATACCTAAAGCAGTAGAAAACAGTAATGCGCTGGTAATAGAAATATCCTTTAAATTTAACAGCATGCCAGGAGGATTACGATTGTATCTGAGGGGATTGGACAGAATGAGTGACAGATAAAGTTGTTTACTCCTTTACGGGAGGGGCTGGTGGAGGCTCACCATCTGTTAGCTTTGTAATGTACACAAGCTAGGATTAGGAGACAATAAATATCAGCAGAGCTGAAACAGGAAGTGGAAAGTTTTCTGCATTGCCATACAGAAGACAACATATCAAGGCTTCATAGATTCATATTAGTGTAGGGATTACATATCAATTATGGAAATGTATTTTGGGCCTAACAAAAAATTAAGGTGGCGTTTCCCAGTGGTAAATTTTAATAGGAAGAATTTCCTGAAACTGAAAATATCAACTCAGATTTCCCGCGGATCCTTGACAAGTCTTAAAAGGCATTGAATTCATTATTCTAGAAAAAAAGGCCTTTATTGGTATTAAACTGTCTTATATCTGGTGTTATGAGTGCACTGCAGGAAAGATGTCTAAATGTAGTGGAAGCTAGAGCTATTGTTGGTGATGGTAATGAGTGGAGAGGTGTTGTAAAAGGATAGTAGGATGTTTGGGCGCGTTCTGAGGGATGGACAGGGCCCCCGTATGATGCGGCAGGGTTAAACCAGTGAAAGCTGTTGGGCCCTGCTGTTGAACAAAAGAGTGTGTTGTCACCCTGACCCGAGTGACATGGCCGCTTTCTTGTGTCCCGTTTCATCTGGAGGGACGAAAGCATGACCAACTTAGGTGCCGAGGTGCCTAACTTGTTTGGGTTGGCATTTGGGTTGGCCATGGTCCCCCCCCCCCCCAAATTTTTTTTTTTCCCCCCTTTTATTTTCTTTGTTATTGTATGTGCTTGTCTTGCTGTCGGTCACCCCTCTTGAGGGATATGACCAAGGTAGGTAGGTAGGTTGATAGGTAGATAGATAGACAGATAGATAGATTGAGAGAGAGAGAGAGAGAGAGAGAAAGAGAGAGATATCCATTTTTCGAAAGTCCTAAAAATGTGAACCTATTAATAAGATTTATATTTGTTTGAACGAAACACATTCTGTAAGATTTATCAATTGCCTTTTTCTTAATAATTTACAGATTTACTTTTGTGGCGACATAACGTGACCACAATAACAGAGCTATCAAAACAGTGATGTGCAAGAACTGTGTTTTCTTTGTCGACTTGGTCTTAAATTGGATTTTAAAAGGCATTAAACGAGTCTTAAAAGTCTTGAATTTAAATTGATTTAAGCTTTAGGAACCCTGAAGCTACTTATTACCCTCATTTTAAGCAACTTGTATATGGGGAGAAATTCGTATCAAAAATATTTACACCCGTATTGTTTAGATTTACAAATATATTTGCGATTTACCCAAGATCTAATAATTATGTTGTGATAAAGGCACATGCAAGATTATCAATAGCATATGTAAATTGCAGATATATTATCACGAAGCAGAGCGGGAAACAGGAAAGGATCCATTCGCGTAGACGAACTCACAATTTATTGGGAGAAGAGGAGGAGGGTGCGCACACTCGATCTGCGGATCGATGGTCGCGGAGTGGATTAGAAATCCAAACAAAAGAAAAGTTGTCCAAAACGTATCAGACCAAAAACAAAACAGGATCAAACGCGGGCAGATATACGGACTAGGTATTTCTCAGAATTAAATAGAACTTTCAGAAATCTCACAGAAGTCTCACCAAAGTTTAACAGGTATAACAAACAAAAGCTCCAGCAACGCACCCTTCAAAGTAACGCGTTTAAATACGGTCAAAAAGCAATCAGTCAATGCGACTCAGCCGGTGTCCATGGGCGGGGCCTATTGGGCGTTGTGGCAACCGTGCCAGAATACGGCGCCACCCGGCTGAAACCAGCTGGGCGCTATGGCAACCGCGCCAAACCTGACATATATTTGTGGCTCTCCAAAATGTACAGGACTTCTTCTTTTGATGGTTCTACAAAAATTGAAAAAAATGGCTTTGAAAGTGCTTAAAAGTGCTTTAATTTGGCAATGAAAACTGCACTGATATGCCATTGTGAGTAGTGGGTTGCAATTGCCCATTCTCCATGCTGGTTATAACCACAGAAATATGTTTTTACAGTAATCCTTTGCTGCATCGCTGTTTACTTTTAGCAGTTTCAAATACTTCACAGATTTTCATTGTTCAAGAAATGCTGGTGCTATGTTAATTTTTATCGGGTTCGGGAAGAGGTAGCGTCGGGAGAGAAAACAATTGCGATGCTGCAGGATCAGGGTTAGGATGCTGTTCTATGAGATGTGATTTGTTATTTTCAGTTCTTGGAGCACTTTCAAAACGATTTTGAAAATTGTAAAAATCCTCATTGTTTTCCATTCAGTTCAAGAGACGGTTGTTTCTGAGGAGATCATGCACAATTTGGACACGTGCGAAGTTACCGTGGTGGGAGACGAGCTGGATGCTGAGCACGAAGGCCTGGAGATGGATATGGAGCAGCTGCAGCAACGCAGCCTTGAGATTAGCTCCTCCCACCTTGGCATAGTCATTACAGGTGAGGAAGATTATGCTTTTTTTTTTCCCCAGCCCTTTTTTTGAATTGTAATTTCTCATTGCGCTCCAGGCGTCAACACCATGGCCAACTACGAGCAAGTCCTGCATCTCATTCGTTATAAGAACTGGCACACAGATGCACTCTTTGACAGGAAATTCAAACTGGTGTGCTCCGAACTCAACGGCCGCTACATAAGCAATGACTTCAAGGTCGAGGTAGGACCAGAATGTGTTTGTTCTTTTTACACTGATGGTTTCAAAATGCTTACAAGTGATGTGCATCCTCTTCAGGTTAACGTAATCCACACAGCTAGCGCAATGGAGCATTTCCACAGTGCAATGGTGCAGCCCAACTTCATCAACCCTGTACATCAGGCCTCTGTGGACTTGTCTGGTCACAACCTTGTCAACGCTCACCAGGCTTCAGGTAATTTTGTTTGATAAAACCCCACCTTGCACCTCACCTGGCAATAACAAATTACAATTTGTTAGAAATTACACTAAGTTACACTCACTGTATTTCTTAAAAAAAAAAGACAACTTGTTGTGGCAATACAAAGACTTCAAACTCAATATCAGTACCTACGTTTTCATGGGTATGCACTTTCAATGACGTGGAGAGCAAAATTGCATATCCTCTTTTAAAATAGGCAATGTCACATTGTTTTAGTACAGACGCTGCCCGACTTTTGAATGTGATTGTTTCCGGACGATTGTTCGTAAGTTGAAATTGTTCGTAAGTCGCTTCTGTGCTAGATTTTGTATGTTTAAGATTTATATAAGTTTAAGGCTTGCATAAGTATCCTGTATTGTTTTGTACTAAAAACAGTATATGCTATATAGAAATAAAGGAAAGTGTTCCGACCATTTTCTCAACAGCATCAAGCTTTTTTATTCCACTTTCATTTCAAAAGAAACTGCTCGCCTTCTCTTTACACTATAAACCAACCATATTTAATGGATGCACGAGATATTAAACAATTAAAAACGTCAAAGTTCTGAGCGCGCTGGAGATTCAGTACAAGTAGCACTGTATGTTTACACATAAACTAGGAAGTAAAAGCCGTATTTCTTCTTCGGGGTGGATGCTGGGTGACCTCTCACACCGCCATCACGCGCCGGAAAAGAGCACTACAGTACTGTCTTGTACACGGAGAAAGGTGTACACAATACAAAATCTAAACTACAGCAATGTCCAGATATTTTTCGAGTCCGAAAAAAATGTTTGTATCTACCGTTTTTCGTAAGTCGAATGGTCGTAAGTAGGGGAGCATCAGTAAAAAAGAAACTGAATGGTAGGTGATTACAAAAATTGAGTAATAAAATCAATACAAAAAACAAAAGTATATATTTTGAGTATTTATATTTGCTTTATATGAGACGTAAAATTACAATGATAAAGGATAACAGTAAAAGTAAAACTTAAAATAACAAGACTGTATGATACAATATACAGTATTTGACTGGCTGTTCTGCTTGTTCAGGATTCTGAGGCCAGTGAGGTGCTGTGCATTATTTGATTATACACATGAAATAAGAACAGAAGTTGCAATTGACTGTAAAACATTTTTTCCCACCAAGTAGTGATATTGTATCTTTAGGTATCAATTACCACAATAAGTTTGTTGTTAGTCATTATTTTAAGCAAAAACTCTCCCTGGCTTCATCATTGATATCATTGACATTTTATCATCACCACTAAGATATATATATATATTTTTTAAAACAAACCACATTTTTTTCTTATTTTTACCATTTTCAAGCTACACTTACAAAGAAAACAGCGACGACTATTTTAAGGTCCCCAAACTGCACAATTTTTGTCCCCATTTTTCTGCCCAGTCTTTTACAAGGTTTATTTTTATGGGCACCGAGCAGGGGTTGGTGTTTATATCCAGGCACGCGCACTTAAAGAGTTTATTATACTCATAACCTATTTTTTTATGACCGCTTATTCAGTTTGCTTTGGATTGTAAGTCACTTTTGAAACATGTGGCTACTGATGCTAGAGCACATAGAAAATATTCATGTCACCCTTTTTTAACTGCACATGTTAAGGGATTAAACTTGTGTGCACCCTTTAACATTCGTGCGCCAGCCATTTATTTCCCTGTTTCAATAATCTTCCAAGCTGCACAGCACGAGAGGGCCCTCATGGTGATAATACGGGCCTAAGCAGAGCCACTTCTTACCTGGAGTGGGATCAGAATAGTCATTGAGCATGTATTTGTGATTGCAGTGGTTCCCAGCGCGGCCACAATTGTCATTGTGGTCTGCGTCAGCTTCTTGGTGTTCATGATTATCCTGGGCGTGTTCCGCATCCGCGCCGCACACCAGCGAACCATGAGGGACCACGAGAACGGCAAAGAGAATGAGATGGATTGGGATGACTCGGCCCTCACCATAACCGTCAATCCTATGGAGGTAAGGAAAGAAAAATGTGTCACGGTTGGGAAAAAGACAGCTGTGTACTTGCTAATGCTCTCTGGTTGATGGTGTTAAGGGTGCCCTACTTTTTTACTGAGCTGCCGTGATTGACAGGTGGCCGAGGATGGGGAGATGGTTATTTATGGCACGATACCTTGTTGATTTGCATCAGCCACACAGGGGCAATTTCAAAGGAAGTTAAATACTTTTATGACCTAGATCTTCCAGACACGAAAGTCTCTCACCTTGAGGATAAATTCACCATTTTGAAGTAAAAAGGGTGACCTCCGTGAATTTTATATATCTGATGAGAAAACGTTGGGCGGTGGGGTGGGTGGTATTGTGAGATTTCATAGAGTGAATCGGGCGTTTGAAGTTGTGGCCAGAAGTACTATATTTTTTCTTTTGTAAAGCGCATTCGATTTTATCTTATTATCACACTATTTTTATTCACCGTACCAGAGGCAAATGTTAAATAATGGAGAGAACAGAAAGTTGTCCTGAAAAATATTAATAAATGCTAAAAAGGCGCAAGGGAAACAACTCTTGAAGCTCATGATGAATCGGACTTTGAAGGACATGAAATAAATGCATTTAAATCTTATGTTGATATTGTGATTATCGTTGTCAATAAGTTCTTTTAATAATGGTCGCACATATTTTAACAGTGTTTGTCACTTTTAATGCTTAGTTTAAGCTGAGAAAAAGTCAAATAAAATTTGTTATACACAAATAAATACGGTATTTCCTCTTCACCCTCTCACCTTTTTGAGCCCTGACCCATTTCATACCTGATCTTTACTGGTTGACCAATTTATCTACAAAATTCAGTGGTACCTCTTTATATAAGCACCACTGAACATGAGTTGTTTTTTTTCTTTAACAAAACTTTAGCTCACTATGAGAAGAGAAAATTTAGTTCAAGAGCAGACCCTAAGACCAACACTAGAGGCAGCTTGAGACCACCACTTGTGACTGTTTATCGTTCATATTAACTCGCCTGGTTTGCTGTTGAAAACTGTAAGGCAAAGAAAACTACTACAGGCAAACAAAAAACCTTTGCAGTTTTTGCGTGTACGTTGATTTTATGTTACAGTAACAATAATTTGAAGAATTGCTTACGTGTCGTCAACAGTTTCTTGATCTTGTGCATGTCCACCCCTGCCAATTGCTTCCCTTATTAAAAAATTTAAATCATCCTTATTTCGCGCTAATAAACTTTACAAATACTATGCAGCATCTTTTTATTCACAGCAACATTAACTATGTAGAATTCTGCGATATTAGCAATCTATCGCGAGGTTGTAGTTCGCTATCAGTCACTTAGACAATCCGGATTAGAGCCAAAATGGGCAAGACAAAATTGGTCTTTTATTTATTTTACACAATGCTAAATGATTAAAAAAAACAGTAAACTTTTTTGTATAATTTTATTTTAATTTTTACTAAAACGGCTCGGAAAAAGCTGGGCTTCTGGTCATTCTAAGGGTCAAGAAGAAATCCGCTGGTACGACAGCGTTCTCCATTCGGGCCCCAGTGCTGTGGTATGCTCTCCCCACTGGGATTCAATCTGGAGCCTCATTGAAAGTGTTTACATCTCGACTTAAAACACACTTATATTCAAGAGCTTTTGAATGTTGTTGACCCCGGAAAACTGTTAATCGAACATTCTGTTATGACCTGTATTTCATGTTGACGTGGTGTAAAACTAGTCTGTAGTCTCTACAGCCCTTTGAGACTTCTTGCGATTAAGGGCTGTATAAATAAATGGTACTTGAATATTACATCTGTTTTTAGTGATCAGGAAGATGTGTTTAATAGCTGTTCACTAGGATGCTTTTTTGCAGGACAGGAGCAGACCCATTTGTTTTTAATCATTTTATATCAGCATAATTTGCTCGTTACACAAGCAACTTGAGCTAAGAGCACAATTCTGGAACAAATTAAGTTCATAAAGGAAGTACAGCTGTAATCATTATTGCATTTTTGTGCAAATTCTGACAAAAATAACCTCCTTCAAATGACCCATAAAGGACAATCACAGCCTCAGAAAGTTTTACCAATGCCTACCCATGTACACAGACGTACGAAGACCAACACAGCAGTGAGGATGACGAGGAGGAAGAGGAGGAGAGCGAGGACGGCGAAGAAGAAGACGACATCACCAGCGCCGAGTCGGAGAGCAGCGAGGAGGACGAGGGAGGCGAGCAGGAGGACCAACAGAGGGCTAGCAGACAGCAGCAGCTTGAATGGGACGACTCTACCCTCACTTATTAGAGCTGCACACGCACAAACACACACTCGTCACTTATTTGCACTCACTTAAATATGTTCATCCTCACCTCATAAATTGATAGTTTTGTGTGACGTTACCCGCATCCCCTAATGTAAACTGTTGGCCATATTGGATGAGTCCACCCACCAAGCGCGGTTTGATTTTGCCACGGGTGGTTTCTTTGTGACCTAACCGTGTTTTGCCAAGTTCCGTAACCTGGTGAATGAAAGGTAGAGAGAGAACCCCACTTTGTTAATGTGACTTCCGGCGCGAGCCATAAAGCTTAGTCGAAAATAGTTCGCAGTTTCCTGGACGAAATGAGCTTCAAAAAGAACCCTGAATGGCGCTGAAGAATGGCTTAAAATAATGCACCCAGAAAGCGAGAGGCATAAAGAGGCCCTAAATTAGAGGTAAGATCAGGCCTAAAAAAGACAGCCTGACCTAGGATGGTGGGTATCAGGGTTCGTACAGGTGCTTGAAAACCCTGAAAAAAGAATAGTTTTAATGTTGTTTTTTCAAGCATTCCCTTTTGATTTACGGAAGCTGGCGTTAGTTCGTAAGGCATTGTCATATGAAGCGTCATCACCCCTTTACAGGTCACACCTGAGAGGACAGGTGTTGCACCTAAACAGGGCATCATGAAACGTGTATAAGTGCAAGGATTACATATTGATTATGCACATTCAATTATGGGGCATGTAGAAAATTAAGTTTTTGTCAGTGCTAAATTGTAACGGAAAGAACTTCCTGGAACTGAAACTGTAAGCTGCATATAACTCATTTTTTACCCAACACCTACATGGGGAAAGATTTGTCCCAAAGACATTAATATTCATGATTTACTCAATATCTAAAAAACATGTCTTGATAAATCCACAGACAAGATTAAAAATCGCTTATGTAAAGCGAAGATATATTTGTGGCTCTGCAAAATACATGATTCACACTGGATTTCTTCTTTTAATGGTATTGGTGAAATTGGAGAATTGGCTTAAAAAGTCATTGAAAAATGCTTGAATTTGGCCTTGAAAAGGGTGTACGAACCCTGTAAAAAGATTATATTAGTGTGGCGTTTTTCAGCTAAAACAAGTCTCAGAAAGGGCTTTAATTGACACCTAACACCAGACCACATGTTTTTGTTGTTCATGTATGGGCCCTGTTTGTCGATCAGTGAAATTTTGTCATAAACTAAATTAGTCTGGGCGCTCGTCTAACGATAGCCAAACGAAAGCTTTGATTGCGGCACCCATCCAATATGGCCGTCATTATTCAGGTTGTAGATAACGTGATGGGAACTATCAATACAAGGAGCCAGGAAGTCGTGAAAATCCCGGTCAAGGTTTTCCCTCTCGCCATTTCAGTGACCAGCTCGGTGTTGTGTAGTCATTAGTGGCTCGTTCTACTTAATTTATTCTATTTGCATTAACGAGAAATCTCGGCCAAATTTATTTTCTGCTGTGTGAGGAAGCCAACTGTGCACTTTTTAGTTTGTTTTCTGACATGAGGCTTCAGAGTGATATTTTTTTTTAGATCGCTACCGCATCTCAAAATCCCCATGAGTAGGCCAGTGACTTGAAACAACGCTTTTAGCAATTTGTTTTGTTTTACTTTGCATTTTTAACTTTTTAGTGCATGAAGAAGTCATGTGTAGCGAGTTGCGTTGCTTTTTAAAGATGTTGTAAATAATATGAACACCATATAAGTAGTCAATGTGCTTGTGAAGGCCTTTGCCACAGGGTCCAATATCTACAACTAACTATTTGTGTCATGCAGGTTGTAGCATGTCGCTAAAAAAACGTGTACAGAAGTGTCAGCTTTCATGACCAGTGTTCCAAGATTTCCCCCTTCCTTTTGTGCTCTTCCCTAAGCACAGGGGGCAGTCGCTTTGTTTTGCTTGCAAGTGCGTCCTTTTCATTCTTTCTTGACCTCGATGTCGTACAGCGTGCAGATGGATGCCGCTTGCTTAATTGCGCGCCAAACAGCTTCAAAAGGCAAACATCCTCGGCCTGAATTGTCACCTGCAAAATTGTCTGCGGCGCCTGGCGGTTTTAATGTGAACTCATGTTAAAGCATTTATCTCAAAGTAACAACATTTTGGGTGTTGAACTGAATATTGAGACTATACTGATATCAGCTGAACGTAACGTCTCTGCTAAATGTAAAAAACTATGTTTTGATTCTCCTCAAAGTCGTGTATGTGTTTCTTTGAATTATGTTTTAATGCATGTGAGCTAAGGAGCAGACTTGAGCCTCAATGGTTATTCAAGTCGACGGCTAGCTTGAACAAATGGGTGATGCCAACCCTCCCAGTTTCCCGGAAGGTCCAGGGGGTGCTAAGCAGTTGACCCCCGTCCTTATGGACATATAAAATGTATGTAAATATACAATATTGGGTTTTGAATAGAAGATAATGAATTTATTATTTCCTAAACTCTAGGTAAAGGTAGTAATCCACTTATAGCATAATGGGAATATTCAAAGAAATTAATAAGGCAGTAATTGTTGGAGGGAAAGTATACTTTTTGTTATGATTTGCGGTGGACCCAAACAAAGAGGAGCAGTAACAGCGTCAAAGTGCTCAAAAAGATGGTAATTGATAACACCATCGCCACCAAATTAACAAACAAATGGTCGGTGAACAATTACCAAAACTGTTTGAACCATAAAACAAAAAACAAACCTCCAAAACCAGGAGGAAACTACAAACAGTGTGATGAAGGTGGTGATAAATGGTAATGACCCAACAAAAGTATTGTCAGTGCAATTCTTTTATACGAGTCCCTAACGAGAGTCAGATGGTGAAGACTGAATAAAAATGACTTGACTTGAAGGCAGGTATGGAGATCCTCCAGTCCTATTCTTTGTTAGCGCCCTCTGGCGGATAACGGCGTGCTGGATCATGACACTTTCAGGGGAAAACGTATGAATTATATATAAGGGCCCGGTCACACAGCCGCTTGCGTCTGTATCGCAGCTGAATCACAACCAGAAATTTCTGCTATCGCGGCTGAATCACGACCAGAAATTTCTGCCCGTGAAGCAGACGCTGTCGCCCGCGTTGAGATCGCGATACAGACAAGATACAGCCGTGCTTTACACGCGGCAAGAAATTCACACGCGGTTGGCCTCGCGAAAAAGTTTTGCGCTGCTCAAAACTTTAGACCGCGGGTAACCGCGGGCGGCACACGTGGTACACACCAGGTAATGACGCAGAACGACGTGCTACGGCCGCGGCCAGGGCGTGGTTACACGCGGGTAAGACGGGAAATTTTAGCGGGTAATCGTGGGTGGTGCACGGTCATAGCACGTTTGTTCTGCGCTTGTATTGCGGCGTTATCACGTGAATTAGCTTGTGTAACGCGTGTGACGGTCAATCGCCTTTCTCCGCGTATATTCAGCGCGATTTGCCGAGCACACATCAGTTGTGCTCGAGATGTCAAAGGGTGAACATGGATCCCCGTCACCGTAGTGACCTCGTCTTAATCCATTTTTATTTCTTGACATTTTATTTCATAAGATAATAAAATAAAAATGAAAAACTATTACAATAATAACATATTGGCTTCTTCTTCGGTGCCATAGCTTGAAATCTTTATCTTCACGGGACTGTGTCTTGAGCGGTTATGATTTCTACAGCTTGGCTCGGCAGCTTTTATACCCGTGGTCCACACGCGGGAAGGACGTGGAACTGACATGATGAGGAAGCGGAACAGCCGCCGGCGTCTGTTTCGCGGGCATACCACGGATGAACAGCGGGTTGGCCAATTTTGCGCATTTTCCACCGCGGGCAACAGCGTCTGCTTCACGGGCAGAAATTTCTGGCCGTGATTCAGCCGCGATACAGACGCAAACGGCTGTGTGACCGGGCCCTTAGTTTCAACTTTAATATACACTCAAAATAAGGAGAGACGACAGGATTTTTAATTTGCGAGGAGAACAGAGAGTAAAACCTTTGGATAAGAAAGTCCCCCTTGTTTTAAAGGCCATCCCCGAGCCAATATCTAACATATTCTATGTTACAAAAGCCGATCCCCGCTAAAGGTTGTGGAAATCAAAGGATGGCAACATGATGGGCTTCACGCAACAATGATGTTCTAGTCAAAACAACAAACAATGGTGTGCAGTTAAAGTCAAAATAACGAACTGTCACCCTATTAAAACCTCAAGTCAAGTCCTGTTTATTTTAGGGGTGCTTAAATCGGGATATAAACTTATCAGTATATAGGGAAGTCATTGAAAAATTGGTACTATTAGTTGTTTTTTTAGAGCCACAGGAGTTAATCTGATTCCTGCCTTTGTGAAATCAGGAGGGTTGGTATCCCGAATGAGGATCATGACGACGGTATGGCAATTTTCCTCCGTCAAACTATTGTTTGCTCGAGGTCACCTGTCCTGCTTGACTGGATTCTGTGTAAAAGGCAAAGCAGCTAACTCCCGGACGATTTCCTAGGGCTTTGGTGCGGGATCTTTTTAGACAAAGGTGAAGAATTGTCATTTTTCGGCAAATATGCTTTGAGTTGTGTATTAATGTGAAGTCCCCTCCGTGCGCCCCCTGCAGGACTAATGATGGGAGTGCCTTTAGCTGGTCAGAGTGTATTAAGCGGATGTAACTTAGTGTTGTTTTTAATTTACTGCTCAGTTTTCTTAATGATCTGAATGAGTCTGATGAAATCTTCAGAATGCGGCTAGTTTTTTTATTTGACATACCGTTGATGTTTCCATGTCAATGTGTAGTTCATTATGTAAACCATTGTGAATCTTCTCTAGATATTATGTAGAATTCACCTTTAACCAGATGCACAGTACATAACGACGAAGCTTTGGCAGCATACGCGAGTGCTTGCCCGAGTGTATTGTTGCATTTATGTTGTGGATTACAACTGAACGATGAGCGTGTGTGAGCGTGTCCAACAATTCAGATATGTGATGAGCCCAATAAGCAACACAATCACTCACAATAATTGAATGTTTCGGTTTTAGTTAAAAAGCGACATTTACTGAGTTTAACGGCGCATGATCCAAAAGATTCCACTTATTCTTGTATTTCCCACATTTCAATTGCAGGTTTCTTCTGACCTTTTTTGTTTTTGACCGTTGCGGAAAATGTGAAACTGTTTGGCGAGTTGGTGGCGAAAGGTTCCTTTGTGCTTGTTGGAGCTGCTCTCACTTTTCTACTACCAATAGACAGGCAAACTGTAGTCAAGTTGATGCTTGCTCGTGAACAAAATAAAGGAAAATGAAATGGAATTATGCTGTTTGATCTTTTTTGCCCCATTTTCTTGACTTACTCTTGCGTTATTTCAAGCCAGCCCTCTGCGAGACAAACACTACTGATTGCTGGAGGAAAAGAAATCGTTGGCTGGCTGATCCTTGAAGAGCAGGATGATGATTTACACGGAAAAAAAGACGAGGACCAAATGATGAAGGTGCTGTATCCATACCTGTCAGCCTCCACGGCTCCATGCCCGTACAAACTGTCGTATTTTCCCTTACAAAATACAAAATAATCTTACACCATATGCACAGTTCATGTCATGGGAACCTGCCGTGGGTTCAAATCCAGCTCCAGACTTCCTGTGCGGAGTTTGTATGTTCTCCCCGTGCTTGCGTGGGTTTCCTCCGGGCACTCCGGTTTCCTCCCACGTTCCAAAAACATGCATTTCAGGTGAATTGGCCGGTCCAAATTGTCCCTAGGTGTGAATGAGCGAATGAGTTGTCTGTCCCTGTGTGCCCTGTGATTGGCTGGCAACCAGTTCAGGGTGTCCCCTGCCCACTGCCCGGAGATGGCTGGGATGGGCTCCAGCCCCCCCGCAACCCTAATGAGGATAAGCGGTATGGCTGATGAGATGAGATATTTTTTTCCCGGGATGATGCTTCATGGGAAATCCCCAGCCGGCAGACGCATGCGCTCAGTAGCATCAAACCGCTCGCTTCGTTTGCAACGAAAAAAACGATACAGAGATAGAAGCTATCGCGGCGAACTTGTTATACTTGATCTATTTGTCGTTTCGTGATAGTCGGTGTTTACCGGATGGTACCCATAATGGACAAATTTGCGTTCTTCCCTACAGATTTTCTTGTACGTCGTACACGTCTTAAAATGCATAATAAACGTACTTTGTACGGCAAAAACGTACAGGTTGACAGGTATGTGTATCTGAGTCAGATCAGGAGGCTTCTCCTGCTGCTGGTAACTATAGAAACCAGGATAATATGTTTCCTATTGGGTAAGCAGGTGTAGCAGAGTTGAAATTCTACTGTTTTGAGTTTTTTTTTTAATTCTCACAAAATCTGTGTTTTTGTTGCATAACTTAAAATTCTGGTACCGCATTAATTTGTTAAGCCATGGCCGTGTGCCACTGTCTTTTTCGTTTTGCACTTCACGGGCTTCTGCGCTTGCCGTACCTTCAGCTCAATAACCTCGTGCTGAAGACGTATGCAGGGTCTTTACGCAAACCTCCTAACCTCTGTGATGACAGAAAGTGCACGACGGGTTTTTGTTTTAGTTTGAACCAGAGAGGTGGCATCGTTTCACAGAAAACCAAAAACAATCAGCAAACAGTTGAACTGTCAACATGAAAAGCAGAGTACAGTATGTTGCGCTTACAACAACAATACAAGTAGCACTTCACTTAACTCAGATATTGAAGGACATGGGTCACAAATTAGCAGACAAATGTTTGCAAATAATCAGGAGACCGCAACACCTGCTACAAGAGCGAAAACAGAAAAGTTCCAATTTTAGCTGTTTGATAACTGGTTACAGAATTGATTTTGGCTTACCTGCACATGCTCCCTGTCAGTTTAAGATGTGCTTCTGTTGGTATTATAAAAACATTTTGGATTCAATGACTCCTTATGTTCCTGCTCGGGCCCGTCGCTTGGAAAAATGCTGGTCCACTAGTGATCCCAAGAGCAAAGAAGAAATCTGCTGGTTCAAGAGCATTTTCTATTCAGGCCTCACTGCTATGGAATTCTTTGCCCTAATATTTGATCAGCAACCTCAAGGGAAGTGTTTGAATATAGCCAAAACACACTTGTATTCATTAGCGTATGTATTATGTTGACCTAATACTCTTGTCTTCTTGTTCCCGAAAGAGAAGGCTTAGCCTGGTTGTTGCATAGTGCATGCATTTTGACCTGACGTACGTCACCATCTAGAACAGGGGTCAAGAACCATTATAGCAAAATATGTTCAATTTTTGGGGGAAAAAAGAGAGCCACATCGTATAATGTAAGGCCAAATTCAACAAAACGTTCAAACTCTCCAGACAAAAGTTATTTTTTCTCCGCATTTTTTTACTCTGATGTTAGATGATTTGATCAAATTTGTGAAACAATAATGCCAGACCCTGTATCCCATATCAACAAATATGCCACTTTAAACTTGTCGCCCCACAAGTTACTTAAGACCGTCAAGGCTCATTTTTACTTTTTTTTGTAAATAATGGTTACAGAACCAGGTGCAAGCATTTATTTTGTAAAAATGTCACAAAATACTGCAAACCAAAAATTCCCGGCTCTACAATATTTACCTTCATCGCAATGGAAGCATAGGAGAGAGAAGGAAGCGTGCTGTGAGTGCAGAGATCTTCCCACACCTACTGCTCACCTCATCAAATCCGACCACTTCTCTCACTCAATCAAATTGCATTGTGTACTTGGCTGGCATTTTTAGGAGTTTAAAGTTTATTCTGTGGATTTTCATCACTAAGTGTCTCAACAGTGAACATACATTATTCGATGAGCTTGAATACAAAGGATTCCTTAGCTACTGATAGCCAAAACAGGGTCTGTTGATGTGACCCCTTGACAGTAAACTGCAGTGGAAACTGTTCCTTTTATACACTGAACCAAACCATTAGCATTGGCAGTGCAACATTGACTTTGCATGTGCTTATCTCTGCTTAGAGCAAATCATAATTGGATCAACACAACTGAAATTTGCATGAGTAAACTTTAATCTCTGAGCCATATATGGCTCGCAAGCCATAGGTTCCCGACCCCTGATCTAGAACCTGCTGCATCGGTTTAGACTTTAAAACAGGGAGCTGTCAACCGTTATTACCTATATATCATGATGATGATTTATGTATATTGTTTGTTGATGCTTAGCAACATCGCATGGTCATCATAGAGGAGGGATTACCACATGTGTGGCACCTTATCAAGGTTTCTCCATTTTCTTCACACTGAGGTTTTTGAGTTTTTCCCTTGCCCTTAAGTAGGTTTTAGATCAGGTGGTATAATGGTTGTCTATACAGCCCTTTGAGACGTCTTGTGATTTAGGGCTATACAAATAAACATTACCTGACTTGAATATGTTTGGGTTTTTTAACGAAAGAGTTTTCAAATCTTTTTCGCTATATTTCTTTTCACCTTTCCCCCCAAAGAAATTTCAAAAATAAATTACCTTAATTGAGTAATATCATGTTAGTGGAGTTATGAGCATGATGTTTTGAACTTGTTTAGGGAAAAAAGAAATGCAAAAAATGATGATGGTAAATTATTTTTGGCAAAGAATAATTAACAATTTATTGCCACCAAATAGATATAACTGGAAAATTGTATAAAAGACACCAGAAAAAGTCATGGCACACTGGTTGAGAAACACTGGTTGTGATGTTGCAATGGAGGAGTAAAAAGGGCGCAAAAAGAAAGACAAAATAGAGAGATTTAATAGAGACGGGTAAAACAGAAATAAATGTAATTCAGATCCAACTTTGTATCCAAAACGATCCATAATGCTAATGACACATTCAAATGTCATGCTTCATGAAAAAAAAGTTTTGAATTTAAAAATTAAGAACAAAGTCCAAATCTTAGACGTCAGATTCTCCTAAGGTATGTGAAAAGGCATTCATTTTTGGATTCTTTTCAGAGCTCTGATATTACCAAGTAGTGTATACATAGGAATACTTACAAAATACACATTATCTACCATGGATGAAAATAAATATCTTGTACATTCATGTTTTTGTCTAATATGAAAACATGCAACACAAACATTTTCTCAAACGTTAAAAACGGCAGGAATTCCAATACCTTAAAGAACATGCACATCTATTATACTAAATGCGAAAACGTATCTACAGAAACAACCACATATGCCTTTTTTTTTTTTTAAATGTTCATATATTTAAAAGACCCCTTAAAATGTGTTTTTTAAATTACATGATGTCTATGCTTTGGTTTTCACACCTGAACTTGCTAAAGCCAATATTTTATCTTCAGACCCTGAAAAAAAGAACGGACCGAAGTAAACAATTGTGCTTTCGTTTTATTTTGTCAATAAAAATGTGGTTTGACTTACCTGACGTGACTTTCTCAAAGTGGCTTAAAATCGCGGTGCCGTTTTCAGACAGGAACGTTTCGTCTTCTGTTGGGAGCTGTCAAAAACGGAAGACGTTATATCGCTGGAGGTCAGCAGTAAACAAATATAAGTAACAAGGCCTACAAGGTTAAATGCATTGCTGCTGTAATATATGTTTAAGAAAATGATTTGTCCTTGTAACATATGGATGGGTGCCACCAGGCTGTACTTGCCCAAGACACGCCACAGGGAATGGTGCCCCGACAACCCTAGTGGTTAATGGATCCAAACAAACAATATTAATAATATACTAAATATTACGATGTGTATTAAGTGTGAGAGAGAGATTGAGATTGGATAGATTGAGAAATGAAATTGTGAGAGACAGAACTAGAACTTGTTTTTGTATACGTTTTTTGGCAATAACTAGCAAGCAGCATTATTTACCGTGAAAGGTTTTATTCTCTTACTATTAAAAAAGCCTTTCACGAATCAAGATTTCCTTTAATGTCAAATAACCTAAAATGCTAATAAATGTTTCCTTGACCACACGGGTTGTAGGGACAACATTTACTGTGGTGTGTCTTGGACAAGCACAGCCTGGTGGTGCCCATCCCTCTCCAGGCCAACAAATAATAATAATAATAATAATAATTTCCTTGTATTGTCATTCTGTGTAACAATGTACACAGAACGAAATGTCGATTGCACCTGACCCGTTGTAGCGAGCCGATGCAGCCGCAGCCAACAGAGGGCGCCGCCGACCACTTTTTAAGTTCGACAGTCTCAAACTGGGGACCTTTTGCGTGTAATGCGAATGTTCTAAACACTGCACTACGGAAATAGACAGTATGTAATTAGCTGTTGTTACAAAATGACACTTAAATAACTGCGGGAGGGAGACAATTTTTAAACGGTATATTTACTGTATATTCATATGGGACACAGGCTCTGGCATTATTTTTATCTTATAGACTTGATCAAATCATCAAATATTGCACAGTGTAATAAAATGTGCTAAAGAATTAGGGAGGAAGAGAAATTAAAAAAGAGCGATGGGGAGAGATAGGGGGAAGAGAGAGAAAGATGGGGGCAGGGGGAGAGAGGATGGAAAAGAAAGAAAGAAACAAAGCGCAAAAAAGAGAGGGTAAAGGGGAGCAAAATAAATAAATTAAAAGAAAAAAGAAGACGCAAGAAGCAAGAAAGAAAAAAAGAAAAAGAAACAAAATGAATTTGCGATGCACCCCCTAATGCACATTTGATTCACCTTCTCTCCTAGCTTCCTTAATGCTGTTAGCACTTCCATTTTCTGCTGCGTGTACTCGTCCCGAGACAGCTTTCCCACTCTGACATTGCGGTCCATCTGCACAAAAATGTCACATGAGGTTGAGAAATGCACAAGTACGTAAACAAAGATTCAAATGTTCAAACCTCCGCCAGTCTGGTTCGGAGCTGTCCCGGCTGCTTCTTTGCAAAAAGTCGGATGACCTCTGGAGTTTTAAACGCTTGACTGATGGCAGCCTGGATGGCCTTTAGAAAATATGAGCCCAAAATAGAGACATTTAAAATTTTGTCCATCGCAGCAAGTTGCCCAATAAAATCATAAGAGTCAAATCATGGTCCGCGGACCAAATTTAGGCCGCCAAATAATTTTATGTGCCCTGCGAGACAATGCTGAGAGAAACACGAGATAAAAATGAGCCACAATAACCTGCCGTTTTAAATTTGTCCACTGCATTTCATCAAAGCCTTGTGTCACTCCCAAAGCATCCACTGTAGCTACCATTAATCAACCAGATCATATTGAGAAAATCCAACCCACTGTTCTTATTCTTGAAATAAATGTCACAGACACGCTGTTGAAAGTAATACAAACAAATAAAAAAAATGATAACAAAAGCACCTGGGGTTCTTTGCAGAAGATTAAAGAAGCTTCAGCTACTTTCACAGGCATGAAAACGGGTCAAGGCTTAAAAAGGTGAGAAGGGGGCGAAGGAAATACCACCAGCTCAGTAGCCTAGATGGTAAGGCGCCCGCTTTGAGACTGGGAGGTCGGTGGTTCGCGCCCCGGCCGAGTCATTCCTAAGACTTAAAAAGTGGTCGGCGGCGCCCTCTGTTGGCTGCGGCTGCATCGGCTCGCTACAACGGGTCAGGTGCAATCGACATTTCGTTCTGTGTACATTGTTACACAGAATGACAATACAAGGAAATTATTATTATTATTATTATCATTTATTTGTGTATAAACTTCATCCCTAAATTTTGCTTAACTTTTTCTCAGTTCATACTAAGCATTTAATGTCAAGTCATTTTTATTTGTATGGCCCTTAATCACAAAGAGTCTCAAAGGGCTGCACAGGTTATTGCACAGACTATTATTTCAGACTATTATTACACCATCCCCGGATCTGAAACCAACATGAGGGCAAGGAAAAACTCAAAAACCTCAACATGAGGAAACTGAAGAAACCTTGAGAAGTGACAAAAATTGTTGAATATGTGCAGCCATGATTCAGATAATTTATTGACAACTATGAACTCAATACCAACAGGAAATTTACAACGCATTTATTTCATGTCCTTCAAAATCTGATTCATAATCAGATACTGTACACCAGAGTGGTTTCCCTCTGGGTTTTCTCCTCGTTACGTTATATACTTTGATTTCTCCATTCTCTAATATTCGTCTCTAGTACTGTGAATAAAAATAGTGTGATAATGAGATAAAATATAAAGGGTGCCACGCATACCAGTTGCATTCCGCTAAGTTCATCCACAAGGGTCATGTCTCCTGTCATGATCTTCTTAAGGGAGTCGTTGAACTCGCTCAGCTGCTCCAAGGTCTCCTTCTTGGTTTCCTCATATTCTTCATCATCTAGTTCTTCCCTGCAGTAAGAACATTGTGTTAATCATTTCAATGCATTGGGGTCTCAGTTGACGAACTTGGGATGGTTGTCACCCAATCACACAACTGTCAGTAGTCACCCATGTATGATTTTAGACTGTTGAGCTGACTTTAATAGAATCCAATCAAATGTATTTTTAGCGCACATTTCAGGAAGTGAATTACCACTGAAAATTCTGTATAAAAACGTATACACCTAACAATCCGAACCACCTAGTACACATTCCCACACACTATGGTTCTAATAAAATAAAAATAAATGATAATAGAAATAAATGTATACTATGGAAAGGCACAGACAAACAATGTAAGGAAAGGAACCCGAGAGAGGTTTATCCACACTGATAAGGATGGTAGCAGATAAGACTTTTCAGCCATTGAACCACACCCTACCAGTGAACCTCTGAAATATTGGCCAGGCGAACTGTGCGCAAATGCTAGATTGTCGTAGCCAGAAAATAAAACTTTATGGACTCGATCTCCATACATCACCTGCATTCTTCCAGATCCTGAAGCTGCTGCATCAGTCTGTCAAGTTGCTCCTCCATATTCTGTCGCAGCTTGCCAGTTTCTGACTTACCACGGGAAGCCATTCTCCCCAAATGCAACACAATACGAGATATAAAACGTGCAAAATGGATTACAGTTATGAAGAAGTGAATGTCAACCGCGTGACAAAATCTCTACAGATCTAAAGTGATTAAACTAGTGTTTTCGGGTTAGAGCAACAGTTAAATAGCATGCTAAAATGGAACAAGGGTGCACGATGATCCGTCGCTCACATAACTGGAATAATAACGCACACACAGTTCAAACACGTTTTCAAACCAAACCACAAAAAATCTATTGCTTATCCGTAAACGATTGTTTGTGGTGCTATTAGTTGCGTTTAAAATCGTAAACGTAGCTGCTGTAGCTACGGGGTGTGGTTTGCTACTACTTCCTGATGACTCGGCCAATCAGCTTTCGGAATGCTATGTTGACATATTTTTTCCTTCCCCGGATGTTGGATTTTGCTTCCACAATTCGAGTACCTGCCTTCAGTAAAGTTATCTGGTAAAATACTTTTAATGCATTTGTGTTCGTTGTCATTCTTGCAATTTTAGTCTCAAACTCAAGTTTCTCCATACCCTGAATGTTTTTTGATCGCAAATACCACGAGATGCATTCGTGTTTGTTTAGAGTAGGAACAAAGCTAAAATTCTATGCTAGCACTACGAGACCAGTAAAGAACTATTCAGAAGTAAATGCAAACCGTTTTGGGGCCATTTTAGGTCTCCTTTATAATAAACTCTTATTTTCAATTAGAAAGAAAGACGAAATTAAATATTTTAACCCTGCGTTTCCTTTTTGGGTGCTACCCGTTCAAATGAGGAGCTCATGATAACTTCTTTTTACGTTTAAAGTTTCATACATGTCAACCTCAGCCAATTGCTCCCTTTCTTACTGTTTGCAATTCCCATAACAAACCTCACAAACGTAAAGGGGCACTTATTTACTCACAGTAAACAGACTTTTGAAGCACTCACAATGAAAATAAATTGTTATTTAGATCCCTGTTCGAAGTACATAGTTTGATATTTACTTTTGCAATATAAATATAATTGTGTTTTGTAGTATTTCTAAAGTTGCACTTGTTGGAGAGGATCTCAAGAGCAGAAGTAAATGGAAGGAGACCAAGAGGAAGGCCGCGATTGACATGAATGGATGGTGTTATGAGTGCACTGCAGGACAGAGGTCCAAATATAGTGGAAGCTAGAGCTCTCGTTGGTGATAGGAATGAGTGGCGGGGTGTTGTAAAAGGATAGTGGGATGTTTAGATGTGTTCTAAGGGATGGGCAGGGCACCCGTATGATGCAGCAGGGGTAAACCAGTGAGAGCTGTCGGGCCCCCTGATTATTTTCCTCTGTTTTTTCCACTCTCCCTAGAGTTAGTTAGATTTTGTCATCGCGTGTTCTCCTGTTATAAAAGTCATTCTCAGCAATTCTGTCTTCAAATTTTCTTCATTACATCATATTTCCTGCAATATAGTCAAGTCAAGTCATTTTTATGTGTATAGCCCTTAATCACAAATAGTATCTTGTTTTTGTTTAATGAAACTTTCAACGGAACTTCTCAACTGGTCACTTGTTTTACCTGCCTCACAACCTGGAGGTTAAACAAAGACGCAAAGGAAGAAAAGTCACTCCTCTTCACTTTCATAATGATATCCCCTGCTCAGCACCCATTCTAAATACAAACTAATCTATTCATACAGTACTTTAACCCACAAAACTTGCTGTGAATCAGCTGTGCTAACTGCCAACCACCCTCACAGAGATTATTGTCCTTTTTGATAGCAAACTCTGCTACAGAATGAGGCATGGAGGGCGAAAGGAGAACAAGAGTGGTTCTTCTGGCATGTGGATCCTTCAACCCCATCACCAACATGCACCTGAGGATGTTTGAACTGGCCCGAGACTATCTGGAAGAAACAGGTTCAGTAACATCAACCCTGTTATTTATGTTTTTTGAGAAGGTGGAGTGTGTCGTTTGAGGTGTCCTTAAAAAGTTAAAAGTTAATTATTTTCTCTAACAATGCCCAACAGAGTTCAAAGAGCCCTTATGCTTCATTTTCCATTTGGCCATCTTTTATTTTACTTTTATCAGACTTGTTTGGGGCAGAACACATTTGGTTTGAGGAAAGGGGGCTAGGGAGAGTGCTGGAGAGAGACATCATGCTTTTTTTTTAATATTAATTTGTCAGTTAAGCATGTAAATGGAAAAAGTAAGAAAATGCCTGATTCTAGTTAAGTCCAAACACCAACCCAAACTCCCAAAAAGGGGAAAATAGAAGAGTTTGAGGGCATCTAAGAAATGCATGTACTTGCACGTGAACAGGCTGTCAAGGCCATAATAATGACTTAAAGCCAGAAGACGGCGGCAGAGAGTCACAAACCTTTCAAATCACGCACTCCACATTTGATAAAGTCTTGTGATTTTTACACATTTACTAAAAAGGAGAATTTGACAGGTCGCTATCAGGTGGTGAAAGGCATAGTATCTGCGGTTGGGGATGGCTATAAGAAGAAGGGTCTGATAGAGGCTTTTCATCGTGTGAAAATGGCCAGATTGGCAACTGAAGACTCCGAGTGGATCACAGTGGATACATGGGAGAGCTCTCAGCCTGAGTGGGTGGAGACTGCCAAAGTAATTCGGTGAGTGATCCATTTCATAAATTCATAGTTTAGTAGATATCCAAACTAATGTGAGAATACATCAATGAGTTTTGAGCTTGCAAAGAGAACTAGTGAGGACTTTACAAAAACCCTCAAGATGCAAAAATTAGTATATAAATAGTAAATACAGACGCTTCCCTACTTACGAACGTGACAGATTCCGGACAATCGTTTGTCAGTTGAATTTGCTCGTAAGTTGCTTCTGTGCTATATTTTGTATGTTTAATGTTTGTATAAGTATGTTTAAGGCTTGTATAAGTAACCTGTATTGTTTTGTACTAAAAAATAAACATTTCATAAAATGATATGCTCTATAAAGATGAATAAAGTTAAGTGTAAGTTACTTTTGGAAGATGAGCTTCAAGAGGTTAAAGAGTGGCCGAAAAAAAGCAATCCAATCATTTTCTTAAATCAAAAATTCATAAAATAAAATGAAGTTTAACTTACTTGTGGAAGATGGGCTTCAAGAGTTAGGCGACTTCCTCTTCCATTGTAGAAAGTGGCCGAAAAAAAGCGATCCAACCATTTTCTCAACCACATCAAGCTTTCTTATTCCAATTTCATTTCAAAAGAAACAGCTCACCTCTTATACTTTACACCAACCATATTGAACGGATGCACGAGATATTAAAACAATAAAAATGTCCAAGTTCTTAGCGCGCTTGAGTTTCATTACAGTATGTTTACACATGAGCTAGGAAGAGGAAGCGGATTTCTTCTTCGGGGTGGATGCTGGTAGAGGCAGAAAGAAGCACTACAGCAATGTCCTGTACTCGGGAAAAGGTGCACACAATTCAAAATCTAACCTACAGCAATGTCCGGATATTTTTCGACATCCCCAAAAAATGTTCCTATCTACCGTTTTTCGTAGGTCGAATGGTTGTAAGTAGGGGAGCGTCTGTAGTTCAGAAGCACTGGCTGGGATACTGAACTGTTAAAATTGGGCAGTTAGTGTGTGGTTCTATGATGAGGTGCATGCAGATGACATATCGCCAATTACAAATGCTCCACTTGCTTGGGGAATCCCTTAAAAGCAAATTGTTCTTCAATTTACCACAAAATTAACACAATCCATTATTTTGGTTTTCCAACTCTTCAGGCATCACTATTCAGAACTAACAGCAGTCAAGCAAGATGATGATGTGGACACTGTCGTCTATGTGAAAAAGAGACGCATTGAAGAGAATTTTAATGAAAGTTCATCACATCTTAAAAAAAGAGGTAAATTAGATGGACTTTTCTCATGTTTTTGCTGGTATTTGATACAAAATCTACGTTGAGTACTTAGTCCACTGATCACCATTTGATGTATTCGTCTCACATGGAACGGATTGCATTTTGCAAAGATTTACCCCGCAATGGTAGATACTGATTAATATAAAGTACTTTAGATTACTATATAATGTGTATTAAATATTGAAATTAATAAACTGTCGGAAAGTCACACACAAGTTTTAAAGATACAATTTTAAGACAAAGTATGGGAACAATTGGACACAGCTTTAAAGGGACATTGTGTATTATTTAGCACTTTCTAGTGGTTAAAAAACACTCCATTTATAGAAAAAAAAAAACAATATTGATTTAAATAAGCCAAAATACATGAACTTCTCTACAAACGTGCATTTTTTAATACCTTATTTATTTGTGTACAACAAGTTTTTCTTTTTTATCTAAAAAAAGAAGTCAAGTCAATTCATGTTTATTTGTATGGCCCTTAATCACAAAGAGTCTCAAAGGGCTGCACAGATCAAAGACTATTGCCAACTACAGACTATTATGACACCATCCCCTTATCTAAAACCTACATGATGTTAAATAATACACTGATATTGTCAACATAAATATAGGTTTTTCATATGCTGTAGAATAGAAGTCTGTTTAAAGCTTAGATTTAAACATTTCCACTGAGGTTGCAGATCGAATCTCGGCGGGAAGAGCATTCTATAGCACCGGGTCCCGATTGGAGAATGCTCTCAAACCTGCAGATCTCTTCTTGGCTCTTGGGGTCACTAGTAGACCAGCATTTTCAGAGGGAAGGCTCCGAAACAGAACGTAGGGGAAAATTAAATCTGAAAGATATAAGGGAGCAAGTTCTTGCATGATTCTGTATACTACCAACAGAACTTTGAAATCACATCTTAAGCTAACAGGGAGCCAATGCAGGTTAGCTAAAATCGGGGTAATGTGATCAAACTTTCTTGTCTTAGTTAAAAGCCAGTTGGGGTGTGTGTTGTACACGAAGTTTGATGGTTATATAATACCGTATTTGTGCAATAATGGTTTAGTCAGAAAGTATCGCTGACCACAATAGCATAACACTGGATGCAACAGAAATCAAACCCAGGTAGCGGTGGTGAGCGTGCTGATTCTAACCACTAGACCAGGGGTCGGGAACCTATGGCTCGCGAGCCATTTCTGGCTCTTTCTATGAGTATCTGTGGCTCAGAGACAAATTTGATTGCATAAAAAATTTCTCCATCTTGTTCAAAATTTGAAAAGTCTATCCTATTCAGGTCCACGCAAGGGCAAACCAAACCTAGTTAACATGTAAATTCTTCGCAGTATATATAGGGCACGTTTTCACTACAATTTACAGTCAAGGTGTCACACAAAAAAAGGGGGGAAAAAACTCGTTTTGGCTGTTCAACGCTAAAGAATCCTTTATATAAAAGTTCACTATATAATCTGTGTTCAGTGTTCAGATACCTTATGATGAATCCACAGAACTGTAAACACGCCAAAACACCGGAAGAGAACTTAGTCATTTAATTGGGTGAGTGGGAGGGATGGGTGGAGCTATGCAAAATGTGCAAGCACTCCCTCCCATCTCTCGCCCTACGCCGTCTGCGCCAAAAGTGAGCTCATCAGGCTCCCTATTTGCAGAATGTTGTGACGTTTTTACACAATAACTGCTTGCATCTGGTTTTGAAACCAATATGTATGAAAAAAAGGGTAAAAAGGAGTTTAACCGATCTTGAGTAATTGCACGAAAGAGACAAGTTTAAAGTGGTATGTTTGTTGATTTTGGGACAGGGGCTCTGGCATTATTCTCTTTTCATAATTTTTATTAAATCATCAAAAATAAATGTGCTGAAGACTTAGCTTTTGTCTGGGGCGCGGGTTTAGCAATTTAGTAAATTTGTCTCATAATATATGGTGTGGCTCTTTCCCAAAATAAAATTAATATTTTTTGCTTTTATGGCTCTTTGAGTCAAAAAGGTTCCCGACCCCTGCACTAGACCAACAGTGATATAGGTGATATACGAAAAGGGATTAGATTTTATTTCACTATCACACTATTTTTCTTCACGGTACCAAAGAAGAATGTAAGCGAATGAAGAATACAAAAAGCCGTCCTGAAAGATATAAAAAAACGCAAAAAAGCACAATGAGGGGAACAACTCTTCTGTTTATTTGATGATGAATCGGACTCTGAAGGACATTAGATAAATACATTGTACATTTGGTATGGTACGTTGTTGATTCATGATTTTAATCATGGCCGCACACATTCAACAATGTTTGTCGCATACAATGCTTAGTTGGAGCTGAGAAAAGTGGAAAAAAAAAATCAAAGATTAGGGGTGCACTTTAGACTTGGGTGCACAGTATAGACGAAGAAATATAGTAGTTGTCGACGGAGAAATTTGTATTTATTTTACATATAATGAGCCTCACTTAGAAGGAGCTGAAATTTCTGCCATCTTGCTGCTACAGGTACCCCCCCACAAACAAAAACCTTGTAAAAGGTTCACCCTCCCTAAAAATAGAAGGAAAATGGAAGAACCAAAACTTTGCCAAAGTCGCAATATGGTTTGAATGTTGAAAACAAATCACAGCCCAACTGCCGATTTTTCCAGGGATAAATGAATGCCTAATGTAATAAATGCCTGTAAAAGTAAATTAGAAGATAAATTGTGTGGTTTTGTCACTTTGAGTCTCCATAGTTCTTTCTTGTGCTTTTAAGCACTCGTTTAAGGTTGCACTGCACAATACAACAACATCACCTCAAATATTACACAGTGTCCCTTCAAGTACATCTCGAGATGGGCTCCAAAAAGCAGCAGTTGTCCAAGACGTCGGTTTACTTTTATACACAGTAAAATACAACAAATAAATAAAACTGATGAATACCATAAATGGTGTTAACTGTTACTCCAATTACAGAAGCAACACAACTGATGCTGCTCTGCGGTGCCGATGTGCTCGAGTCCTTCGCGGTCCCCAACTTGTGGAAAGAAGACGACATTGCAGAGATCGTGGGCCGATTTGGTTTGGTGTGCATCACGCGTTGCGGCTGCGACCCCCAAAAGTTCATTCACCAATCAGACATGCTTTGGAAGCACCGCAAGAACATCCACCTGGTCCCCGAGTGGGTGACCAATGACATCTCTGCGACGCACGTACGTCGGGCTTTGCGTCGCGGCCAAAGCGTCAAATATCTCCTGCCGAATGACGTGCTTCGCTACATACGTGATAACCACCTTTACAACACTGAGAGCGAGCAAAAAAACACTGGTGTGGTTCTCGCGCCCTTGCAGAGATATGCAGGTGACCCATCCAGTTAGGAAGTATGATAAATTCCAAACCACAAACTGCTGCTTTTCTACTACATGATAAACACTCTGGCTTAGAAAACGTGAGGGGGGTGTTCGCAAGTGTTTCCCCAAGGGGTTGCCTCTGCTAGACCGAGCAGCTGATTCAGAAATGAGTGATGTGATTTCTACCAAGTGCTCTGAATATCAAAGTTAAGAAATTCAATAATGCACGGATAAACGACAGGAGTAACTATGATTCCCTTCGGGAGGCAAATACCTCATCATCCATTAAGGGCCCGGTCACACAGCCGTTTGCGTCTGTATCGGAGGTAAAATTTTGCGTTTTTTTTTCTTTTGCCCGTGGTTGCCCGCGATGGAAAATGCGCAAAATTGGCCAACCCGCTGTTCATCGGTGGTATGCCCGCAAAACAGACGCCGGCGACTGTTCCGCTTCCTCATCGCGTCATTTCCGCGTCATTTTCTCGTGTGGACCACGGGTATAAAAGCTCCCAAGCCGGTGTTGTGCCCAAATCCGACTCCTACGCAAAATCCTCCCCCCCCTCGCGTGAACGCGCATTCTGCTGCGATCGCTTTTGTTGGAAGCGTGCATTGACGTTGGTGACTTTTTCATCCGCGTTAACAAACGCATTTTGTAGAATACGATCGCATTTTATTGTTTAAATAAACGCGTTATATAGACTAGGATCTCCCAATTGTTATAATTAGCTCGCTTTATTGTTTTAATAAGCGTTTTATATAGAATACGATCGCTTTTGTTGGAAGCGCAGCAGTATGCGCGTTCACGCGAGGGGGGGAGGATTTTATATGCGGTGTGCATTACCGTTCGATTACGTTCACAACAAAAACAAAGACGGAATGGTTTAAGTTGTATTACATTCCCAACAAATGCAAGACGAAGTGGTTTTGGTTATATGTTCGCCATTACATTCCCTAAAAGTGAGATAAAACGAGGTAAAAGTGGTTGTAGTAGCGAGGGGATGCAAATCTCGGCCATAACACCGGGTTGTAGAAATCATAACCGCTCAAGACACAGTCCCGTGAAGATCAAGATTTCAAGCTATGGCACCGAAGAAGCCAATATGTTATTATTGTAATAGTTTTTCATTTTTATTTTATTATCTTGTAATGAAATGAAAATAAATGTCAAGAAATAAACATGGATTAAGACGAGGTCACTACGGTGACGGGGATCCATGTCCACCCCTTGACGTCTCGAGCACAACTGACGTGTGCTCGGCAAATCGCGCTGTATATACGCGGAGAAAGGCGTTTGACCGTCACACACGTAACACACTAATTTCACTTAATAACACCGCGATACAAGCGCAGAACATGCTATTACCATGCTCCACCCACGATTACCCGCTGAAATTTCCCGTCCTACCCATGTGTAACCACGCCCTGGCCGCGGCCAGAGCACGTCGTTCCGCGTCATTTCCGCGTCATTACCTCGTGTGCCGCCCGCGGTTAACACGTGCTCAAAGTTTTGAGCAGCTCAAAACTTTTTCGCGCGGCCAACCGCGTGTGAATTTCCGACCGCGAGTAAAGCACTGCTGTATCTCGTCTATATGGCAGTCTTAAAGCGTCCAACAGCGCCCAACAGCGTCTGCTTCACAGCCAGAAATTTCTGGCCGTGGTTCAGCCTTGATACGCCCGTGGAAGGCTGTGTACCCGTGCTCTAAAGTATTGAGCAGCGCAAAACTTTTTCGCGCTGCCAACCGCGCGTGAATTTCCGACCGCGTGTTAAGCACTGCTGTATCTCGTCTGTATGGCGACCTCAAACCGTTCAATAGCGTCCGCCTCACAGGCAGAAATTTCTGGCCGTGATTCAGCCGCAAACGGCTGTGTGACCGGGCCCTAAGCGACGCACATGAATGAATACAAGAGATTCCCACTGTCCCTATGGAATAAGATCGCCATATTGGCAGAATCAGCAGAGAAATGTCTAGTACAGAAAGGTAACACATTCAAAACTCAATGTACTGTGCTTACTAAAATTCTGAATCGCGTACAATCACAACAGCTTGTACACTTTGGTTACAATTTTCTTCCCGCTAACATTCATTTGGACAGGTAACTTAAAATTTGTTTTACCTGGTTGTATCAGTATCAGAAATTATTTTCCCCCCATTTTATTAACACTCCACTTATTGAAACATGAATATTTTGTTTGTTTGTTTGTTTGTACATGATTCAATTGTTTGTTTGTTTGTACATGATTCAAATTGAATCTTTTCTTCCGGCGCCGTCACGAATGGCAGCCACTCCAGCAGCTCCCGTGTTATTTTCGATTGTTCTCGATTGTTCTCAGCTCAGGGATGCTGCTGGAAATGTGAATTTCCCTTCGGGGATGAACAAAGTATCTATCTATCTATCTATCTATCTATCTATGAAAAATATACCCAGTAATTAGTCAACCGCGCACAAAAATATTCAATCAGCATAATGATATTTGTTGCACTTGTGCATACATATGTGTTAATGCCAATTTAATTAAAATTGTCTGCACCGCTAGTGAATTGAGATTCACAGCTGCGGACACGTTTGACAATAATGTTGACAATGACACAGTCTGCTAACGGGTGTCCTAATGGCGGCACAATGTGTTACTTTTCTGTACCAGAGATTTATACCTCCCGATTTTTTTTTTTTACATCTAATAATGGAAGTAAATTAGTTTATTTTGATGGCTGTTTGAAGTGTGCCGCTTACAAATCTGGTGCGGCTTGTACAAAAAGAAAGAAGTTTTTGATCAGGTGCGCTCTGTAGTCCGGAATTTACGGTTGTGCTTTTACATTTAAAAGGTATTTTATTGAAGCTTTAACCAGTGCCTACTCCACACACAATTGTAATAAACTGCATCTCAATTGATTTGCTTTTTTAATCCACATCCTTACTCAGCTTCCGTAAACCGGCTAAGCTTCTGCAAATTCTCACAGACATCCAGTTAATTTAAGGTCACCTTCGAGTGTGTGCTTTGGAAAAGTCAATGTATTCTGTCCCTCACCTGCCTGTATTTGAGAAAAAACTAAATAGGCAAGTGTCTGAGGAGGGAGAAACTTAATGTGCTGCCACGCTATTGGTGTAAAAGAGTTGGAGAGAAATGTGTGAAAGTGTGTTCTGGAGGAGGCTTTGCCCAGCACTTGTCTCCATGGAAACTAAGACCTGCAGTGTTATGAGGGCTACGTATGAACCGTATGAATTTAGACGATTAATATGCACCAGAAATTTGAAATATGGTTGACAATTTTAGCCTTAAAAAGGAGGAAGCCCAAACATTTTAACATAGACAGCAAAGGAATATTGATTTGAAAATTGATTCAGTCCGACTTTATAATTTAATAATTAGTTGAACGAAACACATTTTGGGTAAAGAAAGAATTCGAACAATTAACGATAGGAATTTTTATTTGGATTGCAGTGTCTTTTTGGATTTCCTAAATACTATAACTTTTTGTTTATTGATAGTTTGTTTTTATCTAACCCTTCCTTGACTTTGTTAAGTTTACCGTCATATCTGCCTTTTGTTCTCGTAAATTTGGACCACAACCTATTGTTGTTGTGTGGATAACAAATACAATATCACGGTTCACGCTCATCCACGCACCACTGAGGTCGCCATTCTGGACATTCCTCTTCCGGCTTAGGGGAAAGTGACAATTTCCCTTTAATCCGAGAATAAGTAGAGGTAGTAGTTAACTCACTGGATTGTGAAGAATCTGCAGGAATTTTCAACATCCCGTCAGATTTCCTACAAGATGGAGGTGAACTAACTATAGACATCTTGACAAAGATTTGCAATATTTTAATGATATACATTAAAACAATAAAGGCTCTAACACAGACCCTTGAGGTACTCCACAGCTAATGCTCATAAATCTTGAATTGCTGTCACCAATCTGTAAAAATTTAAATATATTTGATGGATATGATTTTACCCCGTGATGAGCATTTTCTTATATTCAGTAGTGGAATTTTTCAAAGATTTTACCGTGGTTTATTGTATCAAAAACCTTTCTTAAATCAATGAAAATAACAACAAAACAAAATGTATCTATTTTATGTTATATCTTCTACAATATTAATTAATGCTACAACTGCAGAGTGTTTTTCTATGAAACCATACAGACTATCATTTCATAATGTATGCGGGTTTACGAAACTGTTCAAACGTGGCAATAGCTTCTCAGGAATATTTCATAGCTGAGAGAGTATTGATAATGGTTTATAATTTGCGAACTGCTGAGTATTTTTAAAGATAGGAATGATCTTATAAATGAAGGAAATTTTCTTTTGGTAAATGATAAAATATAGTTGCATGTTAGAGGGGTTGCCTACCTTTACATTTTGGGTTAGAATATTGCCTGTATTTATTTTTACCATTATCAGTAGTAACTTGGTCATTGATGTTATTCTGTGCCATTTGAATCTAAGTGAGATCAAATGTGTTTTATCATGTGTAAAAATCGGCTTGATTTTCCTCTACGCTTAACTGCACTTTACCATATTAGGACACTCTGATATGTATGCAGGATAAAAATAATTTAAAGTCAAGTCATGTCTATTTGTATAGCCCTTAATCACAAGGAGTATTCCACACCGGGGCCCGAATGGAGAACGCTCTCGAACCTGCGGTTCTCTTGACTTTGATCGTAGTACAAGTACACTAAAATGCTTTGCCCCCAGTCATGTTTGATTGACTTCTGTTACAAATATAAGTAAGAAAAATCGAATGAATTAATGTTTTTTTTTATCATTTCTGCATTGCCTCAATAATAATACTTCTCACCTAATGTCAATTTCATTTATACTGCAAAATACAACAGAGATAGTACAAAAATACTAAACAAAAATAATACTACAATAATGCCACAAAATACCATCATAATAAAACTACTGTAATGATAGAAAAATACGACGAAAATACTACAGATATACAACAAAAAAATCTACCTTTGAAATACAACAAAAGTACTACAAAAATACAAAAAAACACAATGGAAATACTACAAAAATAGTTCAAAAATAAAACTACAGTAACAAAAAAAACTACAAAACTATTAGAATCCGACTTCAGAAATACTAGGGGAAAAAAACTACAGTAATAGTTCAAAACTAAATAACAAATGAAGTGCTTAAAACAGGGTCCTTATATACTATTTCGCTCTAATTGTGGTCGTTTCAAAACCAATTTGATGAAATTACATGTCACATGCGGCCCGACTCCAAATAGTTGCCTACCCCTGGCCTAGAACATGGAATGAGTTCTAGTAGGTATTCAATATTAATATTAGTATCAGGGGGCCCCAAATCTAATTTTGCTTAGGACCCTATGAAGGCTCCTGGTGAGAACCATTTTTTTTGTAATTTTGATAATTTGGTTAATAGACATGGTAACAATCTTTCACAGTAATCATCGTGTCTTTTTCATCACATTAGTAGTAATGGCTAACTTAATCATAAAATGCCCCCTCTGTTACTGATATGCACTGTAACAGGGGACACACAAAGCAATGGGTTAATGTGCCATTTTAATTTTGAGTTTTTACATGTGTATTGGTTTTTATTATCAGTCTGGCATGTATGAATTTGCCGTATACCTTCAAAAATATATTTTGAAATTGTAAAAATGTGTATTTTTTAGGAAATAGACACAAGTGTCTGCAGCTGAAAAACAGTGGCCCCTGTAGGGCACGCCATGATGCTGACCCTGAGAGACAAGCTTATTTTAATAAAGAGAGAGAGAGAAAGGTGCAGAAAGGACCGAGATGAGGAAAGAAAATATAAAGTTCAGATCTCAGTGAAAGAGGGCAGAATTCACAGAGAAAGAAACAGACATTTGGTTCATGTGTGAATTATTTGGTAAAATAATGTTTGTATCCTGAGCTGGACCAATACATTTCTCCGATACTATAAAAGTCCCTCTTTAAGATGTTGAATGCATTGAATATTTTACATTTTTTAAGTGAAGGTTACTATGCTGAATGGCACCAAATAGTAAAAAACGCATACCTGTCAACCTGTACGTTTTTGCCGTATAAAGTACGTTTATTATGCATTTTAAGACGTGTACGACGTACGGAAAAACGCAAATTTGTCAATTATTGGTACCATCCGGAATACACCGACTATCACGAAACGGCAAATCAATCAAGTCAAACGAGTTCGCCGCGGCAGTCTCTATCTCTGTATCGTTTTTTTCCGTTGCAAACGAAGCGAGCGGTTTGATGCTACTGAGTGCATGCGTCTGCCGCCTGGGGATTTCCCATGATGCATCATTCCGGTAAAAAAAAAATGGTGTAAAATTATTTTGTAAGGGAAAATACGTCAGTTTGTACGGGCATGGAGCCGTGGAGGTTGACAGGTATGGATACAGCACCTTCATCATTTGGTCCTCGTCTTTTTTTCTGTGTTTTTTGTTGCAAACGAAGCGAGCATTTGATGCTACTGTGCGCATACGTCTGCCGACTCGGATTTCATGTGGTAGTTATGTAGTGAAAAGTAGTCCGTCTCTTTTTAGAGAACCAGCTTTTTCGGCTCAACTCATTAAAGAGAGCCGGCTCTCAAGGGCTCGCATTATATTACGAATCATTATTGTTGTATAAAGAAGTTAAGAAAAAAAGGAAGTATAAAAGGAGGGAAAAAAAAGTCAGGTTGGTGGTTATCCCTTTAATCGGTATATTACCAACAATAATTTAATGTCGAAAATGAATTATAATTTGAATAAGAAAATGTATTAATCTACTTAATTATATTTGCATGTATTTTTTTCCTTCTACAGTGAACGTCCAAGGTACTTAATTTTTGAACTTTTTTATAATAAACCTCATTCATGTCGAGCAACTCAGTATCTCACAACAAAATGTTAAATAACAATATATATGATATAACGTAACACATGTACAATATAACATGTTAAACTACATGAATAAACACGTTTGAAAAAATATATGGTGTAAGATTATTTTGTATTTTGTAAGGGAAAATACAACATTTTGTAAGGGCATGGAGCCGTGGAGGTTGACAGGTATGAAAACGACTCATGAAATTATTTTCCCCATAATCATTAGTTATTGAGAAGGTAACGCGTCAATTCTTCGCGTTACCCCGCCCACTCTGACGCAATGAGTCACGTGACAACAAGTAAAACCAAAATGGCCCCTCTTGTATTTTGACGTGTAATAGCTAGCTACTTTTCTTTTTGTTTCACTCTCAGCTTGTCAGCCAAGCCGGTGCAACGAGAGTCTTTTTGGTCTCACTCTTTGTCACCAGTCCTCACGCAGTAGTGTCCTTGTTTTTATCTTCGAGACAATCAAGACTGACACATTTAATTGAACGAGTTGTACTATGCATATCTAGTTCGGATTGAGGCTAGCTAGCAGGTTCTGGCTGGCACATAGTGCAATAGTTCCAAATTATAGAGCTGCTTTCAACTTTCAGCTGTGATGGAGGAATTGAGCGCAGATGAGGTAAGTAAAAGGCACCAATACATCTCATGGAGTTTGTCTTGCATCACCATCATTGTTTACAGATCATGGATTTACACATGGTTCAATTTTCCCAAATTGGGCTAGCAGCTAGCTTTGTGCTACTTTTGGCTATAAAGCTAGCGCACAGTAATTTTAAGGAAGACACAAGTGATGAAGCCCAATTTGTGCTTAATCAGAGAACGTGTCAACCACCTAGCTTATTATGCGTGTCAGAAAAGGGAAAACTCTATATTAATTGTGTCTGTCATTGTACGCGAGATTACATTAGCAGTGTATGGTCCGTTAATAAGGCAGCAGATCAAATTTAGTCCGAGATCAACATGTTTTATCGGTTATTTTTCAATCACGCATGTCTGTGCTGTCTTAACATGAATTATTTACTAATTATGTCAATTTTAGAAGTAAATGATTCATGAAATCGCCATCCTTGTTTTGTCACGGGTATTTTCTAAGTGACATTGCGATATTTTTCTTTGAAAACACATCGGGATAAACAAATGTTCAATGTCACGTTACGTTTAAACTGATTCCAGACCGCATTTCTCATAAACAATTCAAGATCGTTTTAATTGTCAATAATATAAAATGCCAATGAAAGCTTTTTTTGCAACACCGGTGTAAAGCAAATCAAACATGATTTTGCAAAAATAAAAATACAAAATTGTATGTTGTATGCGTACATCAAAGGTGCGGCTGAGTAGATAAAGTGCATCGCGCAAAATGTTTTCCATTGCTTGGTGTGTATTTTTTTACCTGCCAGACTTTGCTTGACCGACAATTTGTGATCTGATATTATTCTCTGACTTGAGAATGAACGTACAATTACACGTTTTGTATCATTGTGTGTACTTAGCTGCTACTTATATTGCTCTTTAGAACCCTACTCACGTTTCATGTTATGTTTGTTTCATCGTGATTACATTTGCAATTGATTGATGCTAATCGGGAGGACTTGCAAATACATCCCTTATATTCACATGTTTATTGAATAATTTTAAAAATCGTTTTGCTGTTGAGGAAGCTTTGATTTAAATATTGCCAGAGCACGTGTGGAATTTGGAGCTAGTTAATTTTTAAGCAATGAAAACATAACAAAAGTAAAAGACTCATGTGAAAAAGACCCAATGTCTGCCAACCTACAGTAGTTGAGGTTTAAAAAAAAACTATCAAGGCATGCTATTTGCAGCAAAACAATCAGTGCTTACTAGTAATGATCCGTGCCCTGTTTACAGAATTAAGTAACAATATGTACTTTCTTCAAATTTATTTGATCAACCACGCATGTTTTGGGGATAAATTTTGTTTCCTTTTACAACGGTATTTTAAGATTCGCAGAAGGAGATTGGCACGGCTGGCAGGGGGACAGACCTCCCAGCCTAACACCCCATTCAGCACACCCTTGACGTCCCCACAGAGAGAAACTCCACCGGGACCCCTCCCCGGACCCTCAGGTGTAACATCTCAGCCGCTAGCACCAGCTGCTTCACAACCATTAGGGCTGAATGCTCACATCTGTACCCCTGCCTCTTCCCCTATGGGAACCACCGGTAGGAAGAACTTGACTAAGAACACTCCTTTTTTTTCCTCTACTTGTGTAGATGACCTCTAAGTTTTAACAGTTTATCGCATCTGATCTGAAATGTTTCCTCCTAGTGTCTGCAGTGTGTTCACGCGTGTTTTGCCTTTTGTAAGGTGTGGCTTATGGCAGTCAAAGTAGTGAAGGGGTGAGCTCCCTTTCCAGCTCCCCCTCCAACAGTCTTGAGACTCAGTCCCAGAGTTTGTCCCGTTCTCAGAGCATGGATATTGACACTGCCTCTTGTGAAAAGAGGTAATCATATTTCACAATGGTTTGACATCATAATATGGCAGTGTATAGACTTGCTTTCTTTAGTCCTTCTCATGATACAAAAAGACTCAATGAAAATGTCATTCTGTTCTGTTCCAGCATGTCCCAAGTGGATGTGGACTCCGGGATTGAAAACATGGAGGTGGAAGAGAGTGACCGCAGGGAGAAGAGGAACTTGACAGAAAAAGTAATTCCCTTGTTCTACATACAGGATTTAACTTTACATCAGCGCTTGCTTATAACCCTGGGCAATACACTAGGTTCTGTGATTTTTATTTTTGGGTTTGTACTCATTTATGCACAATTAAATCGGTGTGTGTACATTGAATGATTTTAATTGAATGCACACATTTTTGTGACTATTTAGTAGGATAGTGTGACAAAGAAAACACTTAGTTTTGAAAGGTCTTCTATAAAATGTATAACAAGTACACTAATTGTAAAATTGTTACCTTTCTGTGGGGTGCATTTGAGTTGTCCTTAAAAAGTTGAAAGTTACATTTTCTTTGATTAAATTTGTTAATAATGCCCAACTGACTTCAAGAAGCCCGTATGCTTTATTTTCATCGACCTATTTCTTTCATCTTACATTTACCAGAGCTGTTCCGGGCAGAACATCTTAGGTTCCAGGGAAAGTGACTGAGGGAGGCCTGAAAAGTCACGTTGTATGTTTTTTTTCTTTTTTATTTGGAAGTGTAGCATGAAAATTGTGAATGTAAAAAGAGGCCTCCTTCAAATACACTTCTAACGTCACCCTGAATCCCAATAAGGCTGAAAAAAAGAGATTATTGAGCGCATCTAAGGAATGCACATACTTGTGTTAGCTGACTTTAGTTACAATTATGACTTTAAGCTGGGAGATGGATACAGAGAGCAAAGAAGTTCCAAATACAGCTCCTTAAATATTATTCCCACATCTATTATCCCTGTGGGGAATCATAATATACTTCGTCCTAAAACATCTGTCTGTACTTTGTGTACCCTTAGGAATCCTCAGCAAACTCCGATGT